>NC_049183.1:6371785-7004642 GCF_009769625.2 Cygnus olor
CTCATCCTATTAGGGGGGTCATCCACTTTATCTGGGTGAAACTTACTGTCTTTGGTTTGATAATAAATGATCGTGCCATGAAAGGCAGTAGAATTTGGTGCAAGGTAAATTTTGATGCCTTGAGAAGGCAATTTCATGTTGTGCATATAGAATTAAGAGACTTCTGAAAGAAGACAAATCTTTGAGGTGCGAATCGGTACTAAATATGGGCATCCCAGCTACTTGTTACAGAAGCTCTAGATATTCTTTAAAGGTATTAAAAATATCCTTAGTAGAAAGAGAATCTTGTTTTATAAACTTCTGTGTGCATTAAAACAAAGCCCTTTAGCGATACAGAGACTGTTTTGATACTGTTGTTGGAACTCAGTTGCTACCAGCGATAACGGAATGACCATTTGTTCCCATTTGGTTTGATTCTATGATTCATGATTGCTGAGCAAACGAAGTCTTACTGAAGAGATTTGTGCTTTATATGAACACGGCAGTGGTAACCATGTAGAGCAAATACATCCGCTGCATCAGTAGCACACCTCCCCCACCCATGCTTAAGAGCCTTGTCACATCTGTGGAGTCCAGTCTGGCTGGCCTCCTCGGTAGGAGGGAGTGTCTTGGTGTGCTCTCTGACAGGAGCACATACCCACTTGGAACTGTCTTTGGACCAATCCGTTCGCTTTGCACAGAGAATGGTGCAGCCAGGAATTTTCTAGTCTTATTTAATTTCCCCATTCTTGACTTGTAATTTTAGCATCAGCAGGAAAGCTGTTCTGGGCTTGTTGCCTGGAGCTCAGCATCAGGAGTCTGTTTGCTGGCTTCCTGAGGTACTGTCTTGCAGGTATCCTACCTGCCAAGAATAAGAAAACAAGAAACATCAGATTAGTTTCCAGACTGAGCTTCCTGTCTTCCCCTTGGAGATCAGTCCACACCACTGCCATGACACGCAGTCTTCCCTAGCCCACCTATGAAGACCTGGAAGACGCGTTCTGGTGTGTGCTGCTGTTTCAGTGCTAATTAGTATTGGCTGCCTGCAAACACATGCTGGAGCAAGTAGAAAGGTTGGGCTTCCACAGTCCACTGAGCTAATGTGGAAACCTGCTAATAAAATAAGGAGCTGTGCTGTCCAGATGGAACTGCATCTCATGCAGATGTTTGCTAGAATAAAACTTGCATTTCGTCAGCTCTGCAGTAGGTTCAAAAAGCACAAGGTCGCTGACTATTGTATTATGTATAAACTGTTTTTCACTTACAGTCAGACAGCCTCTCAACATGAGCTGAGAGTATTTCACGCTGGCCACCTCCCGAGGCACAACACTTGCCTAGAGGGATCTGAGTCTTTAGGGGATTGCCTGGGTTGGGTTTTACTGGGAGCAGCTCCAGAGCAGAAACAATGTATATCGCTGCTGTCTTTGGCAGCATACCCCAGGCTTCACCTTACTATCACCATTAACCAGTCACAGGTAGCTCAGGCAACAAGCCCTCCCCAAAATTCCAGCAAGGGGTTCTAGAATTGCAATAGAAATTGTTTGTTTTCTTGTTGTTGTTGTTGTTTGTTTGTTTTGAGTGAAATTCTCAAAAAGAGTTTCCATAGCAAGCACAGAAGTTCCCTTGAACTAGACACCTACATTAGTTTTATTCTGTGTGGGCCCCTTGCTGCAGAGCTGCTCTCAGCTGTCACTGCCAGCCAGTGAACAAGAAAAGAAAGGCTCGTTACCCCACCCCTGAGTCATCCTCTTTCCTCTTACTATAATTACAGTGAATTGAGTTCAAGTCAATCAAAGTGGAAACTACAGCTTCCTAAAAATGTGGTGGATGGCAGCAGATCAAGAGGCCAACTGTAGGCAGTGGCTAGACCACATCAGGAAATGGTGTGGCAAAGATCTGATGGTGATAATGTGCTGTAATGCAAGTAGAGTAGAATACAGCATGGCTGCCTGTTCTTCACAATTGCGAGTTTGTGAAAAAGTAGAAAGGAGGGGGAGGAAAGCAACCCCAGAGATGTCTGACAGACTTGTCTGCATTATTTGTCTTATGGAAGACCTTGAGTTGATACGGCTGCTGATCATCTACAGAAGGCAATGGTAGTGCATCCAGACTGGGGCCCACAATAAAGCAATACTGACCAACTGGGTTTTTCCCTCCTTATTTGTTAGGAAAATGTCTGACAGCTGTAATATAACTTTTGTCTTTGTGTTACTTCCGTGTTCTAGTCCTCCCTCAGGTTGCTGGCTGAAGATTTCAGTGCAATGGTGAACAACCCCCACTTCAGTGACGTGCAGTTCCAGGTGGACTCTGGGGAAGTCATTTATGCCCACATGTTTGTGTTGTATGCACGGTGTCCACAGGCCGTTCAGGTTGTAAGTACTGTTGATACACTTTTCTTTTCTGATTCAGTAAAGCCCAGGCTGCTCACACCTACAATCAGTGCTGCTGCAGGATCAGCACAGAGTGCTGCTGGGCCTAATGACAAGTGCCTCTGGACATGTAGTGTTTTGGTTTTTTTTGTCTCAGGAAGCCAGAATGCTGACAAAGTGGTGGAAAATGTAGTACTTTATGTGGGGAGATGATGGGGAGGCAAGGATCCTTCTTTGCATTCTGCCTGTGAGCAATGGAAAAAACTTCCTACGTGCTCTTTGCCCTTGAATTTTTGTACCTGTACAAGTGCAGATTGCCTTGTCTATCTTGGTGTGTCCTGCCTTCCACCTAGGCTGCGAAGCTTGAATGCAGAGTAGAGGAACTCTGGGCAGTACTTGAAAATTGCCTGCATAGAGGTTTTGTCACTCTCACAGTTGCTTTGGAGGAAGCTGCACTGAACTGTGTGTTCTGCAAGAGTAGTGAATAGTTCCTATGTTCCCAGAAACATTTTGGGTTGAATAGTTCCCAGCCTGCTCCTTTGCAGCCTCCTGTCGGCATGGTGAAAGGCAGTGAACCTAGGATTTGAATTCCGCTCTTTCACAGAGTTGCCACCAGTCCATGCAATCAGCTTCCTAACAAAAGAAGCTTTTCGTAAGAGCTGCCCTTTTGGAAACACTGGAATTAGTTTTATCCTCATGTATGTTGGCAGCATTTCCTACACAAGGTGCCTCAAGCCATTTCTAAGGGGTCCACGAGAGTTGGGGAAAGGAAAAAGCAGGCTCATATATGCCATACAGTGGTCTCAATGTGAAATTTATTAAGGGATCTTCTCAACCACTGGCAAAGATGCCTGTGCCCACAACACACAGGATTTTAAAAACCATGTGTTAGCCAGATTCTATTACTTTTTCCCTGCAACACTATCTGGCTTCACCATTCCCTATGACTGCTTTCATGGGCAGAAATCATTTGCGTGACTGCAGTTTTGAGATTGGCCCCCATGCTGTGTTTTTTATTCTTGCAGAGAGTTGTTTTCCAGTAAGTCCCTACCTGCAAAGCAATGTTTCACATTTATTTTCTGTATAGGTGCTCTTATTTGTTGCAGCTTTTGAGTAACAATGAGAAAGAAATGAATCAGAGATGGCTTTGGAGCTCATGCTTTCTGTTGCATGATGTCCCCTGACTCTGGACAGATTTTCAGATAGCACATTACATGATTTGGCCACAAAGGAAGTGACACCTTACTGAATTGAAGAAGCATTTTCAGCAAAACCTGAGATCAAGTTGGACCCACACAGACAACGGTCCAGTTCAGTGAGGTAGTGTTTATACGATGTCTCTTTTCCTGTGAGACACCAGGAGAACTAGAATTTTGGCAGTGTATCAAATGAAGGTAAATTCAAGACAGATCAGAGGAAGCTCTCTCGTAAGAAAGGTGTATGTAACTCCCAATTTGTGCTCTGGGCAGTAACTGCATTTCAAAACTGACCGGAGAACTCTAAGACCATCTCTTATATGTGTGACTAAAAACTTTTGTATAAGCTAACAGCTCTAGGGTCAGGAAGGAAATAGCCTGTTCATCTGAAGCTCTACATAACTGGTCATTTTAGCTTCCTTCAGAGGCATCAGGTCCTGGTCCTAGGCCAAGCCTTTGGTGAAGGAAAGGAGTAATCTGATAGGAATAAGAACATTAATGTTGCTGTTCCATTAACAGCAAATGGACTTTGTTTGCTTTCCTCTTACCCCAGGTTCACAGGGAAGGGTTCTTAGTGGAGGAGGATGGGAACGCGCAGACGCACCGTGTACTGCTGAGTGATGTGACAGGAGAGGCGGCCTGTGCGTTCCTGCGGTACCTTTATGCTGCTGATGCTGGTATCCCTGCTGGGATGTTGCCCCAGGTCGGGGCTCTGGCTGCCAGGTTTGTACTGTGAACATGTTTTGGGTTCTTCCCTGCTTTCAGCCATGACCCCAACCTGAGATCTTCCATTGTTTTTTTTAGCAGCTTACAACTTCCGTAGTCCTCTGCTTACATCTTAAGTGAAACCTGAACATAACAGCATCCTACCCCCATCTTTTCCATGACTCTCTTCAGGTTATATCTGTGTGAGATTTCCTATTTTCGGTATAAGCCTAGCCCACTTTTGCCAAGAGTTTTGCCTGGACCTTTTCATTGACAGATGATATTGTCAATGATGACGAGTGTGTCTACGTGTCTACACACATCACCAAGATGTGTGATTCGTAAAGCATTGCACTATTGACACGTGTAATCTAAAGAACGCTTGCAGAACGTATTGGATGTGTTTTGCTAATGTGTTTTATCAGCTGTGCTCTCGGTCATGAACCTAGACACACGTTAAGTAAAGAGTTTGAAATAGGAGCAACTGAGATGTGGATGGTTCGGTCTTGACAATATGTATGTAGAGAGGTGCCCTGTCACACCAAAAAGCCATGAAGCTTGCACATAACAGGCATCCAGCCCCTGCCATGCCATGGGACTTCCACCAGTGCTATTGGCAAAGGGGTTTCAGTGTAGTGGTATAGCCATTGAATCTCATACGTAAAAGAAGGAAAACTGAACCTGGTGCTTTCATGTGAGTGACACCTGGTAAAGGGAGTTCCGAATTTTAGGAGTACACTGGAGCTTGTGTATGTTAGGAAACCAAGATCCTCATGCAGATTCTTCACAAGGCTCACAAGTGATCAGGCAGCCAAATGGTGGAGAAATACTGGAAGAGGAAAGTATTAACATTACTATTATATCCTTGCAGGTTTGGTGTGAGGGAGCTGATAGCAGAGTGTGAAAATAACACTGGAGAGAGCCAGGTGTCTTCTGGAGTGGATTCAGAAGATGATCTGATCTCTGTGAGGGATGACAAAGATTGTGAGGACAGAGCTGAGAACTTCCAAGACCTATTGAAGTCAGTATGGGTGGGTGAAGATGAGGAAGAAGCAGCTGTCCTGAACCCTGAATGTGAGAAAGAAGATGACGATGGGGTGGGTGAACAGGAGCTGGAGGAAATCTATGAGTTTGCTGCGACTCAGAGAAAGATAGTTCAACGTGAAACAGAATTGAGTGAGGGAACAGACTGCAGCACGTGCAGTGACACTGAGGCAGCCCTAGGTATGAACCAGCAGATGGAGGAGGAAGAAGTAAAGAGGTCTGAATCTGCTTCAATAAGTAACAGCTTCAAAGATCTGAGGGATGACAATGATGTGGAAAGATCTAAATGTGACTTGTCTGCACAAAAAGAGAAAATGCAGAATATAAATAGATGCAAAAGAGTGAATGTTGCACAGATCCCTTTTGTGCCTCACCACAGTGAACCTCAAAAGTGGGATGTAGCATCCCATGATGCCACCACTAATGAAGGAGAGACCGTTAGGAGATGTGATGGTGGGAAGGATTCCGAGTCATCTCAGGTCTCATGTGATGTAGAAGGGGAAAGTCACTGTGAAAAACAGTTTTCTAGCTTCCACAATGATACTAATGTAAATGAAAATTATGAACACTTATTTTCTGCAACTCAGGGAGATTACTCTGAGCCTTCCCCGATGAAAGAAGGTATTAAAGAATCAGAAAAGACTCTCTGTGAAAAACATGTTGATATTAATGATTCTCTTCTGAACAGCAAATCACAAAAAGACCTCTCTCCGCGTAGAAACTCTTTGTACGGTTCTCCTTTCAAAGCTTATGTGCCCCTTTTTCCTGCTGTCGGCTCTTCACCTGTGTCTCCAAAATCGGACAGAAAGCTTGCCAGAGAACATGTGTCAGCATTAAAGCAAAATAAAAAGAAAAAATCATTCCCATCTAATGAAATACTCTTTCAGAAAGCTAATGAGCTGGATACTGCATCAGGAAACGAGAACACAATTTCTCCAGCAGAGCTTCCCCACACTGATTTAAACAAGCATATGAATGTCCCAGTGCTGTCATCACCGGTTATCAGAACTCAAGATCCTGCAGCTCAGGGGAATGAGAAGTGTGATGTTATTGTTTTATCTTCTGATGATGAAACGGAGTTACAAGAAGACAAGAAGTCACCAGAGTCAGGCTCTGCTCTGAAGGAAATGGAAGTCTCTGGGCAACTGAAATGTACAAATATAGAACAAGGTCCTGAGATACCAAAACCTGAATATAACTCATCAGTCACTGAAACAGAGCAGAAATCAACACAAGTCTCATGTGTCATTACAGAAAAGGTGCATATAAGTAATGGTGTAAAGATGTCCACTGAATTGCCTCTCAGCAGCCAAGTAGATGGTTGTACAGAGGGCAAGCAGAGTCCAGACCTGAGCCCTGAAAAAAGGCTCCATGAAGTTTCTTCAGGTACAGACAGCTCCTGGATAGTGCCAGACACACCAGTTCTGACCAAAAGCAGAAATTTCTCGACACAGACTCATGTCACAAGTATTAACTCTTCAGAGAATACAGGACCTAAAGCCAGCACAAGAAGCCTAGCAGCTTCTTTCAGTAACCATGAAATGGATAGAAATTTAGAAAAAGTTTCTGAACCAGCATTGTCAGACAAACATTTGCCTCTGGAGAACTCAGTCAGTGAAAGGAATCCTTCCGTCAGCCCAGAAGCAGAATCATCTTCTGAGAAATCCCCACCAGTTTCTGCAGTGGATGCCATTCTCCTCTCCCCTGGCCACACCAACATGAAAAGCAAATGTGCTAATACCTCCTTTTTGTCCAAATCTGTGCCTCCTGGCCATGAGCGGTCATTGGAAGATAAAACAAACATCAGCGTGGTAGAGGTAGAGGACAGTGAGGGGGAGAAGGAAATAAGTATAGCTTCTTTGAGCAGTAGTGTCTTGCTTAGTGATGAACCCCCAGTTCCTGTTGGTGAGTGTTGGCCTGTCGAGTATCTGTCACCAGTCAGAGGTAACAGCCAGGGCTCCAAACAGGTTGGCCATGCAAACACCAGAGCTGCCAGCAGTCCCAAACCTGGCTCTTCACATGTCCAGTGGGAGAGGCCAGACCAAGCACAGGAAATTAAGGGCAGTACTCCTCTTCAAGGAAATCCTGCTGGCAGAAGAACAACTTTCTTCTGTCTTGAAAAGAGTCCTATTGAGGCTTGTACATCAGTGGGCAGTAGACCAAGTTACCTGAACTCCAAAATCTGGGATGATTGGGATGGAGAAGAAGAGGAAGATGAATTTCCAGAGATGCTTCCTCTGTCGCAGAGGGTGTCAGCTGCAGCAGATGCAAATCCTGTAAAGACTCCTGGTAAGAGCTTGTATTGATACCAGATTCACTGAACTACATTAAATTGTTTTCATTTTAAGTGGTCATCCCACCTGTTGTTCACTTGATATGTTGAAAGGGCTTTTGGCCTTCTAATCTGAAGTAGTTGCCAGGGCCAGGCACAAAGAAGGTAGGGTCATCTGGTGTTGGGGAGAACATACCTAAATGAGAGATTCTTGGAGCATTCCTACTTGTGTTTTATTTGTGCTGGTTCTTTGATAGTGATAGTACTTGTTGCAGAAACTCCAGGTACCTGGAATAAAAAAAGAAACAAACAAAAAAAACACCACTAACCAAAACAAAAAGGAACCTTCAGCTTGCGTGCTGGTCGATATTTGCTCCCTGTAGTAGTGGGTGTTCTGTACAGTCTTTTGCTTTTAATGCGTTCGCAAAGTGATGCTTGTGCTTATGTGAGGATTTCTGGTAAGCAACAAGATGCAGCTAGCACAGGCTGCAGAGGGTTTCCGTGTGTTGAGGCCAGCTGGAGGTGAGTGCCTAGCCCTGCCTGTGGGTTTGCTTCATGCATGCTTTCCTGCCAAACTCTGCTGATGCATGGTTGTTTTGACGTGTGCTGCCTTCTGTTTGCTGGTTCTGGCCCTTGTAACAGCCCTCTGAGTGCACATCAGATACCCTGAGTGCAGGGTGCAGTGAAGGGTCACAGGGCACACGTAAGGCTGAGAGCCACAGCACTCTTCCCGTCTTTGCCACCGGCTTGCACTGGGATCTGCAGGAGTTGAGCCTTCTTGAATGCCTGACAGTACTTGAAATGCTGACATAACCTCTTTGGTCTCAAGAACTTAAAAGGATTCGTATTTTACTTGTGTTGCACTTGCATGGTTCCTTCCACCTAAGACCAATAATTGATCTCACAGTATCTAATTAAAATATTGTGCCATACTAAGTGAGTAGTTTAACAGGTGCTTAGAACACGACCTGTGAGACTGACTGTGCTTTACAATGTCAGTAAATAGGTATCATTAAATCCGGGTCTAACTCAGGATCCCCGAAGTTCGACTTGCTCAGTTTCTTCTTCGTCAAGTCTCTCATGACATTTCCTTCCTGAGAGCAGAACTACTTTACAGAATTCAGTAAGCATACTTTTTTCACTGCCTTGCAAGAATTGCTTGTTCTAGACCTGGCTTATGTCTTGATTTAAGCTGTTTTCCATTTTAAAGTCAGTAAAAACCAAGTGTCCCAGTCTAGAAAAAGAAAGGCATTGACTGTTGAGTCCAATATGAAGGTAAGTAGTAAGTAAAAGAGCTTGCAGAAAAGTAGTACTACTTAATTATTATGCATTATTAGAATATCTGCCACCAGATATAGGTGGGGGGAAGCTATCAGCCATTTTAAGTGCTTTCTGTGCTAAGTCTGATCATGGTAATTTCATCCTGCTGCAGAACCTGCCTGTCAGGAGAGCAACCAGTCTCCCAGGACTCCAGGGACACCAATGCCAGCTTACTCCATGATGGAGACCCCACAGCTGAAGAAGGAGTTGAAAAGGTTAGCATTACCCGCTTGAGTACATCTCTTTGAGCAAAAACTTGCTGACAGGTAGTGTGAAAGGAAGCTCCTGGACTGAAAGGGAAGCCTTGGTGAAACTCCAGTCACTGTTTTTTGAGGTCATATCACACTCTTCCAGTGAACCACTGGAATTCCTGGTGTGAGCACCTTCCTAAGCTGTGACAGTGGAAGGCTGCAGCATTATTCTGTGATTCTGTGATTTATCTTAGCCTAAGCTCCCACCTTTCTCTTTCAGATTTGGAGTTCGTCCTCTCCCAAAGCGCCAGATGGTGTTGAAGCTGAAGGAGATATTCCAGTATACTCACCGGGATGTGGACTCTGACTTTGAAGATGAAATCCCATCCTCCCAGCCTCCCCCGCAGAAGTCCCCTGCCAAACGCTGTAGGCAGTCAAAGGCAGCACAAACCACAGGTGGAAAGCGTCCCAAAGCCTTGAGGGCTGCGAGCAAAAGGAAGCAGGTTGCTACGGCTTCTTCAGTGCCCACTGTGGGAAGGGCTGGTGATGACCTTGTTGGACCCCCTGAAAAAGGCTGTGCGGCCCCCAAGCAGGGAACTGAAATGACACATCACCCAGAAGAAGCCAAAGAGCAGACAAGGTCAGCTGTATCTCCTGAGGGATGGTCTCTGGCAGATGATGGTGAAGACCTGATGTTGTCAACATCTCAGAAGTCTACAACTTCTTCAGGGGATGGCAGCGACATCTCTTTTGGTTCACAGAGGTAGGGAAACAAAATGCTAAACAAAACAATGGTGCAGGACAGAGATGAGCTAGGAACATGGCAGAGGTGAGTGTCGATGTGGCTTGAAAGGGGCCTTGCTGCCTCCTTGGGTTTGTTATTTGAAGGTCATCACAGTCCTATGAAAGAAACAGATTTTGTGTTTTTTAGTTTAATTCCCAATGGGCTATTCTCAGAGCTTGAAAGTGTTTGTGGCTGAGACTGCACACGGGAAAGGCCCACATCTGTCATGCCTGGTCAGAACGACTCTGCAAGTTACCACAAGGAGTACTCAAAGCGCTGACTGAGAGACTGCAGCTAGAGTAGGGAAAGGAGAGCACAGCACGACTCAGCACAGGCTGCCACAGTACGGCCGCAGTAGGTGCTGTGGATCAGGAGCAAGGAATGCCAGACGGCTTTGGGGCTGGCTGAGCAGGACCAGAGCTGGCATGGCTGGGATGGGGGAGTTTGCAGAACACATGCCGTGTTCTTCTTCACTCACGTTGTGGGTGCTGGTGTTGGTCTATGATCCTGCAGAAGGTAGTCTCAAGGGCTGGCCACCAGGTACTTGGGGAGCTCTGGTCCTGTCCTTGATGACTTGTTCTTTCTTTGATTTCTGGTCTATCTGATCTTGATTTCAGTTCTTTTGCGAAAGAATTTGAGGCCTGGGCATTTGCATCTGAAGAAGAAGAAGAAGAAGAGGTTCCAGCATCTCAGGCAGCAGCTCGGGAAGAAGAAAAGCTGGAGGCAGTGAGGTGCTACATCCGTTCAAACCCAGCCCTGTACCGCAAGATTCTCTTCTATGAGCCAATTGAGCTGGCTGTGCTGCATGCAGAGCTGAAACTGAACGGCATTAAGATTGCCAAGGCAAAGCTGCTGGACTTTTTGGATGCTCACTGCATCACCTTTACCACAGCCGGAGCACGGAAAGAGAAGGAGCAGAAAGGAAAGGGGAACAAAAGACGGAGGAAACGATACTGAACGGAGCCCACTCCTCCATCCTGAAAATTCTGTACATGGAGGCCTTCTTCGTAAGGTGGAAACCCTATTGCAGGCTGGTGCTGTCAGTGATGGTGTGATCAGTGGGTGCACTGCTCCTCCTTGTGGCCCGCTGCCCAGATGACATGCTGCAGAATGGATCTGAGCTGAGCTTTTCTTCCCGGCCTTCCTCGGAGTTGCACAAACTCCTCTTTCAGGAGCCTCTTTCTATCCCACGATTTTCCTCCTGTACATTTTCTTGTCTTTCCTTTTTTTTTTGTCTTTTCTTGTCTTTCCATTTTTCTAGTAGGTCCCCAACTTTTCTTCCTCTTGGTGCTTCTGGAAGCAGGTGCTTCCTCCAGTGACTCTTGCCAAGGCCTTTGCCCTGGCCTTGGGCTGTGACCTACTTCACCCTTCAAGTTCCAGTATTGAGTAGAATAACCCATCCCAGCCAGTCCCCTTTCTTTTGTGTAAAGCACTTGAGTATTAAGACCCCAGTGACTTCAGTCTTCTTTTTTTCACCATATGATTTTCCTGCTGATTGTTAAGGCAGGGAGGAGCATTGTGTGCGTCTCTTCTGTCCTTGATTCAATTTGTGGTCTCTGGTAAAACTCATAAATCTGTGTTCCAGAAGTGGCTGCAGAACAGTGGAGGTGTTTTCCTAGTCTATTTGTGATGGCTCCCCAAAGTGCCCTCTGACACCAGATGTCATGTGAAAACTGTTGAACGTTCAGCTGTGTATGTTCGCTTGCATGCTGGGATCTGTGCTAACGATATCATCTGCTCCATTTCCAAAGCATTGTTTTACCTTGGTATTGTAGCTTGACTATGCCCTTGACAGAGATGTTTTTAAAAAGACAGTGTTATAGTGGCCAGTGGGTTTCTTAAGCACTTCTCATAACCTGATCTAAACCCACTTCCTTGATCTGTCTCATTTTCAAACTGGACTGATCTTTGGTAGTAAACTGTCTGGGACACCTGGAGAACTCTTAGACCCTAAATTACCATCTTGTATTTATTTACTTTTACAACATCGTCTGACTTTTCTCTGTTCTGGCAGTTCTGAGTCTGCAAAGAGTCTCACTCAGCAAACTGGACACAACACTTCAAAAGAAAGCCTAATTTCTAGATGTATTTATATATTTGGAAAATATTTTTTTATTATTATTATTTGATACAGTACAGCCTTGGGTTTATTTGATTTATATACAATAAACAATTTGTAAGGTAACAATGCTAAACTATAAGTAATGTCTTATGAGAGACTTGGGGGTCGGGTCGTTCTAGGCAGCGGTGTTGGGTCTGGTTGAGAGCAGGAGGAGCTCCACAGTCTGTGGCTGTACTGCCCGGAACCTGAGCAGAAACCTGGAGGAAGAGGAGTTGTGGCGGGTGCCCTGTAGCAAAGAGAGGTGGAATGGGAGAGGCCACCTGGCAGTGACTGATGAGCGGTGCATTGGTGACCTGGAGAGCGATGAGCTGCCCCGTTCTTCAGGGACACGTGGCCCAAAGGTAAGGGAGGCTACAGGGAGGGCAGGGGAAGGTGCCAGAGTCTGCCAGGACGGCTGCGGGGAAGGGTCTGCTCTGGCCTTGGAGGGAGGGCTGCTGGTGAAGGGGAAACAGGTAACTGGTTCATGACCGAGGGCTTATGAACCTCCTCCCTCAAGTGTCGCTGCAGCATGTGTAATGGTGTGGGGACTTCCTAGCAAAACCTTCTGTCATGTCTGGTGAATTTTCAGGAACTTGGGGTAGTTTTCTTCCCTGGCAATCACATCACTTCTCCCCCCCACCTTCTTGTGCAAGAGCTGCTATGAGACAACTTCGTTAAATGGCCAAGGCTTGCCTTTAAGTGGCATTCCAGGAAATGTTTCCCTCAGCGTACCATGTGTTTCTCTCAAGCACACGCTTCATACTCAGAAAAAGCTTCAGCCATACTTCTCAGTCTTAATATGGGAAAATAAATAAGATCCAGTCCCAGCTTTTTTGCTCTGCTTTTAAAGTAAGACTTACATTTATGATCAAAGATTTTTTAATCAATTCTTTGTTACATCTTAACCTTTGGTAAAGGCAGTGTCACATTTTGGTGCATATAAATTACAATTGTTCAAGTATAAGAGCATTTTGTCATAAAATACTGTTTAGCATGCTGTGAAAAAAGTCTGAATTTTAGCCACTGAAAGTGTCTCCATCCTCTTGTTTTTGTCATTCATAAAACTTGCAACTGGGCAGTCTTTGTCTAATGTAAAAATATAATTTTAAATATCACATCTGTACTGTCAGGGTTTGGACATAACCTACGATGCTTTCTTGTTTATGAAGCTGACAAAATGTCTCTTGTAATTATAAAATTTTTCTCAGATGACAGATAAAGGATTTAAAATCTTTTACAGCCTTTAAGAACACAAGGACATATCTGACGTTTTACTGCAAATTTTCTGAAAGCAATTATTCATTCGCCTGCTCCATTAATCCGTAAGCAGAGTGCCTCCCCAAGCTAACATTGGCTTTGCCATCTGCCAATGATCATATGTTGCCAGTTTGATTTGTATGTAATTCTGTGTTTCTTACCTTCACGATGCAGACTCATATTTTGCCTTGGAAAATCCATTGTCATCATTTTTTATTTCCGACTGTGTAGTGGCATCTAAAAAAATATATTGATACTTCTATTTGTTTTAACACTTCCAAGGCTACAGAAAAAAATACCTTTTCAGTTAAGGTTTTAATTGTTTTTTTAAGTTAAAAAAGGAGCAGATACATTACTGGCATTGCTGAAACCTTCTGTCTTACCAAGATGTACCACGTTAACTCTGAATGAGCTTTGGAAAACACAGCTTCTAAATTCACTGTGGCAGTCAAAAGATGTGTGTCATTGATTTATGGATACTGTTTTGTAGCTGTGTTGTTTTGTTTATTGTCACATTTCCTGCCTAAAAAAATAGTCTCAAAAGGTTTATTCTGAAAAGCTGTGCGGCAGATGTGTCTGTAATAACCTTGCATATGATAAGAGTGCTGTTTCCTTATACAGACACAGATCTGTCCTCTTACTCTAGAAGTCACACTGTCTGTTAATGATATTTCTTCAATGGATATAATCCATCACCATGGCCAAGACCTATGTAGGAGCCAATTTAACCACAAAACATGAGAGTACTTACTATACAGCATAGAGTAGTGACTGCTGTGTTTTCCCTTAGTACTGGACCAACAGACTACAAATATTATGTTTATAGTGCTAGCGTTTCAATTTCATGGGGATAAATGTGAGAGCAATCCTTCCTGCAGTTCTTTTAGAGGACTAGATCTGTTTGGGAAATACATTTCAAAGGTACTCATTTGCTTTTTGCTAATGCTTTAAATCATTCCTGTATAACATTTCTTTCAGAGACATTGCATATAAGCTGCTTGCTGTTTAATGAAACACCAAAGTGCTTGGGGAGACGACACAGCCTTCAGCAAAGATGTCTCTGTGATTCAGCTGCTGTCCCCCAGAATGGGGTTTTGGAGGTACGTGCGGTATTTCTCTGCCCAGGTCTCTTGCCTCTGGCTGGCCAGCTGCTCTAGTGCCCATGCAGTCATCCAGTAAGCTTAAACTGGGGGATACATTCAGCTCAGTATGGGACATTGACTCACTCCTTGCCTAAGCTCAGCACAAGCCCACTTCCCCCTTTCCCATTGCACTATACAACAGCGAAGGCCACATGTCCACTCTTGTGACCTAGGACTGTCCAGCTACCTGATGCAGCACACCTGGTGGGCCCTGATCTGCCAGCAGGACACTGAGCCCAAGTACAAATTTCCAGAGCTCTGCTTTGCTGCCTTCTGGCACTTTCTTCTCAGAAAGAGTTGGTTATTGTCGTGTCTCAATGTTTGTTTGTCTTCATTGAAATTCTGCAACAAGGTGTCTGTGTTTCAGCCTGGGGTGCGTGTTTGCTGTTCACCTGACAGAAACCTTCCCAGAAATGCTCTTTTATACCATTTACTTTCCTGGGTGTTGGTGCAGAGAAGGGTGAAAGATGGTCGTGTTTGGCACAGTGGCATGGCAGCACGTTAGAGAGGCGCTTGAAGGGGATTGAGCAAATGAAGCCAAGAGGAGAGAGGAATGGCCTGACTTTGGAAGTACCAACAGCCCGTAGGACATCCTGGGCTGGAAGGGGCTGCAGCACATTTGTGTCTGCTGGCAACCCCAGAGACAGCTCCCAGAATTGGCAGTGTGACTCATTTTCCTGCCAGTCTCCCAGTTTTATGAACATAAAATGTTCATCTCACATCGTAGAGCTGCCGAGGTTACAGGGGTAGGGCTAAATAACAACATCCAGTTTTAGAAACATGGCAGCACAAAGGGAATGACAGACATGAAGCTGGCTAAAATCATCCTTGCTTTTGTGCTCTTTCACTGGTGCCCGGCCATATGCCAGGGCTCTCTCATTGTGCCGTGAGAGGCAAACAGACTGCTTTTCTGGGCAGTAAAGTCCCTTGTTCAGTGTCAAGTGACTGGCCATCCTGTTCATGTGGCGGCTGCTTGTCTGGCGTGAGAGAACAGACAGTGATGTGCTCTGCCCAAAGCCGGTGCTGCTGGTGCTGCCTCCTGCCCAGGCAGCCTCGGCCTGAAGCCAGTGAGCTCCTGCAGTGCCCAGTGCCTGCCTTCCCTGCAGGAACAACCAGCTCCAGCAGCACCTGCTGGGAGCTGCACAGGCTTTCATGCTCAGACGTTTATGGGAGGCCAGAGAGCGAAGTCACTGAATGTCCCTTCAGCACAGGCTGGATGGCAGAGTCACCGCAGCACCATGAGCCCAGGAGGAGGAAGGATTTCACCTTAGCGCCCTGCTCTGTGCTGGTATTACTTATTCAAGCGTGTTGTGTTCTTTCTTTGCTTTCTCTGAAGCATCTGTCTTGTCAGCTGCTGGGCAGGGAGCTGTGTGCTGTACTCAGAGCTCAGGTTTGTCAGCCATATGTACTCCACGTGGGGTGTGCAAAGAGTGTGGATATGTTTTGTCCCAAGGGCAGCATACAGGAGCCCTGCACCTCCTTGGACTCGCTGCCCACTCCTTACGCCTTGTGGCACAAAATCACAGTGAGCACAAGCTCCAGAGAAATGGGGACAGAGAACCAGAGGCATATGAGCAACATACCTCAAACAGCTTCTGCTGCAGCTAATGTCTCCCAGTGGGAGTGATTTTTCACTGTGTGCACACCATTGTGGTGATGCTGGAGCCAGGAGGAGGTGAAACCTACGTCCAGGAGGGTTTAAAACAGAGGCCGTCTGTGGGACTGGGGATACTATGATGGAAGTTTGACTTGCACACCTTTTCCTTTCATTGAAAGAGGTTGTCCTTGGCTGGAGGAAAACAGCACAGCTTTGTTCTACGGAGATGTGTGGGCTGGGTGTCCTGGGAGAGCCCTGCTGGCTTCTGGCACTCTTCAAACTCTGAGGTGAGGAAAGCTGGGAACCAGATGTGTCTCAGCCATGCCAAAGCGATTGCTATCAGATGTGCGAAGCATTGCCTTCACACTTAGCAAGTGTTTTGGCAGAATAGCTGTTAGCTACCTGTGGGTCGGCTCCTTGGGTCCCTGGAGCACAGCCCAGCCACTGTATTGTAGCACCTGCCTCCATTTTCTGGCAGACACTCATCTTTGCCAGTCTGGAGGTCGGAAGAGACCAAAGCCAAGCCACTTGCACACGTCTCCCTCCCACCCACCTATCACGTGTGATTTGTCTCAATTTTCTACTGTGGGCAAGGACAGTTCCCAAGGGATGTGTCTTCCCAGGCAGGGATTTCCCCCTGCAAACACATGGCAGTGCTTAGTGTTATGGAGTTATCTTTGGAGCAAATAACTCATTTCTCCTCTCCTAAGGAGAGGATGCCCATTGCTAAGTCAGGTATTATCTCTTGCATGGAACAAGAGGATGGGCAGCTGGTCACCAATCTCAAGGGCTCTGAAGAGGAGGAGTTGCCAAGCGGCCCCTGTGCAGGTAAAGCACATTAGACTTCTGGGGAAATGCCGGTCAGAGAGGTAAAAATCTGACTTGCCAATGTCTTATCCCCTTCTGGAGATGAGCAGGAAAGAAGATGGAGCTTGCTTGTGTGTCCATAGCCAGTCAGTGTCTCACGAAAATAGCAGGGTTGACCCAGAGTGCATCTTTCCCATCTCCTGTGCAGTACCTAGGCAGGGCTGCATACTTGCTTTCTGACAGCCAGGGACCTACCATCAGCTTGCAGTTATTAATTTGGTTTCTTTGTTGCTTCTGTGGCTGGTTGGCCCCTCTGGAGCAGTTGTGCTAGACTCTCAACATCTCCTATGCCTGACACTTCTTACCAGTAAGCTCAGGTCAGACTTTGAGGAGCAGAGCAGGCTTTTGTGTTTGCCAGGAGCTTTCCTGCTTGCAGAGCCCTTGGTAGCTCCGAGCTGGTTGGGTTCCTGGGGGCTTTGGTGGATCGTCCATGCAGCACCGCTGCACCCTGCCCATGGGGTGCTGAGGGAGGCCTGGCTGTGCCCCGCTGGGGCACGTCAGCAGGATGAAGCTCTCTGTAACATATTTTCTCTCATTTGAGCTTTCTGGGCAATTACATATATTAGCAGTGCTTCTGACTAAGGCAGATATCCATGGTATTTAAGTAATGAACGAAAGTAGGTTCCTTATTTTCGGCAATGCCTGAAGTTTTTTTTTTAAAGATCTTATAAAATGCATTGTTAAAGCTAAAAGTCAGGGGAACCAGCACCCCTACTAGTGCTGTAGAGCCATGTTGTAACAGAAGCGGGCCTATCTGACACCGAGGTGTGCATTTTGGTGCTGTCCCCACCAGCCATTCTGCTCGGGATTCTCCTTTTATTGCAGCTGACCGGGGGCAAGGAGGAGGCGAACGCCCACCGGGGCCGCCCGGCACAGCCCGGGGGCCTCCTCCGCGCTGCCAGGAGATGGCTTCAGCGGCCGCCTCCTCCCGCCGGCAGCCGGCACCGGGCCGCAGGAGGGCCGCGGGCCGCCGCCCGCCATTTTCCGCCTCCCTCAGAGGCGCGGGCGCCGCCCGCCATTGGCCGTCGCCATCACGTGTTCCCCGCACACAGCGGCTGCGGGGAGCCGCCGCGGTGCGGGGTCGGGGCCGCGGGGGGCTGCGGGGGACCGCGGGGTGCGTGCGGGCGCCCGGCGGAGCTGGGGCTGCCCGGGGGGGGCTCCTCGGGGGGTTGTTGTGCCCCCCCCCCCCCCCCCCCAATTGGAGCGCCCCGATAAAGGGCAGAGGCAGGCTGACGTCCCCCCTCTTCTCCCCGAGCAGGACCCCCCGGAGCGGAGCCGGCCATGATCTCCCACGCGGACCGGGAGGAAGAGCTGCGGTCCTCCCGCCTGCGCGCGGTCGAAGGGAAGGCAGCTCTGAATGGCAGCCGTCCAGGTAAGGGGCCGGTGCGACCGTCCGGGAGCCTGCCGCTGGGGAAAACAGCTCTGGCACCCCCGGATCCTGCCAGAACGTGCAGCAGTGGTCGTACTGGGTCACACCGTGGTCTGTCGAGCGTTGTCTGCTCCGACAACGGCTGTCACTGGACACAGGCAAGAGCAAACAGGCGGTGCTGTGTCCATGTGCCTTCTCAGGCCTCAGCAGTCTGTGTCTTCACAAGCTCCTGAGCTAGATGTCTTGGTATCTCATAGCCCGCTTTGTATTTTCTTGCCTTCTGAATTTATTTGCATTTTTAGCATCCATGACAGCTTACAGGAAGGAATTCCACAGCTTAGTTAGCTACCTCCTTTGGTTTGCTTTGAAGCCGCCTTCTAGTAGTTCATTTGATGCCAGTAACTCTTTTTTCAGAGCAAATGGGGCAGAATGGATCCCTACCCACTCCGCAGGCCACTTGTGCTTTTACAGACATCTGTTATATCCCCTATCAACTGTAGCTTTTGCAAGCAGAACGGACAGATGAGTCATCTCCAGTACAGAAGCTGTGCCATTCCTTTGATCGTTCTTTTTTCAATGTATTTTTCTCAGTGCTATTAGAGCTTTTGTAAGATGGGGGATCCATCCTCCCCCTTGCGTGTAATCAGGATGTGGATTTACTGTGGATTCAGAGAAGCAGGGAAGAATGACACTCTATTTTTCCCCTCTATTCTTTTCCCAACAGTTGCTAATATTTGGTTAGCTGTTTTGCATGCCCAGCAGCTGTGGTTTTCATCAATGTGTTCTAGTGCCAAGATGCTGTTCCTGAATGATACCAAGAACACCCTAGGCTCATGCTCGTATAAGTGCAAGGTATAGAGGCTTTCCTCCCCAGCAGTTCTTTGTTTACCTGCAGTGAATGTCCCCTGTTGTTCCCCTGCCACCTAATTGGTCACTATCACAAGGCTCTGCCAGAGCTGATCTTTACAGTCATCCTTTGTTTCCTTAACCCTGGATAACACAGACTCATCAGCAGATGTCTCCACTTCCTCCTTTGCTCCATTAGTACCTTCTTTTGGGTCACTTTTTCCATGGCAATTTAGTTTCTTCATCAGTTTTGGTGAAGCAAAAATGTCGTTCAGGAATGTTTTTGGAAGCCAGATATCCCTTTTGCTAACACTGGTGTTATCTCTGAAGAACTCTAAGTGGTTTGGGAGATGAGACTACTTTTTCCAAAGGCCATGCCAGCTCTTCCCCAGTATGCCCTCTTTGATCATCTGTCAGTAATTCTTATATTCCAGTTTCTGTTCATTTGCTTGGAATGTCTGTCGGGCTTCCTGGTCCCTGCATCTCCCCTTGAGCCTTTTCTCTGGCATCACATCAGCCACCTTCCAGTCCTGACAGTGAGGTACAACAGTTAAAAGAGTCCAGCTGTGTTGTGAGGCCATGTGAGCAGCGCTGCTGAGTTGGACCAAAGGTCTGTACGGCTCAGAGCCATGTCTCAGGGATTTCAGGACTGGCCAGAAGTAGATGCCAGGGAAGGGAATAAGCATACGGGTGACACCTCCCCAGCACACTCTACCATTCTTCCACTTAAAATACTTTCAGAAAGTTACAGTCACCATGATTTCAATTAAACCCTATACGTACAGCTTTTCCTGGATACCAGTTAAGATTTCTGGTAGGTCAGAAGTAACAAAAATGGTTGTAGAAGTTCCATAGTGGAGAGCTGGAACCATGGCAGTAAACAATGTAATATGAAGCTTAAAATTTCTGAATTTCCCCAAAAAGTACAGAACACCGTAGAAGACTTGATTCTTGTGTGCTTTGAAGACTTCTTCAAGTTCTGCGTAAAGAAACAAAATTCTGTGTAAGTACCGAATTTAGGGAAGGTGAAGAATATCTCTCTGTGGCACAACAGCAGCACAGCAACTTCACTAGCTCCATCGTCTACTTGGTAAGTCTGAGGTACAGGTCAAGAGCTTCATGCTGGCCTGACAGAAATGTCATCTTAACCTGTGTTTGGGTATCATCTTACACTATTCCTCCAGGCCTGGATGGATGTAACTGCAGGCAAATGGAAATACCTTCATGGTGAAGAGCAAAATTCCAGTTCCTGTTTCTCTCAAAGGATGATTTTAACAAAAACTTTGAGGGAAAAACTGGACTAACTACCATGCCAAATTGCCATGGAAGTTATCTCAGGAGTTTGCTGTGAAATCATATTGCGATGCTTTCTTACACTGACTACAAAGAGGAAGATTAAATTTGTGTATATATTGGTCTGGTTAGAAATTGTAGGCTCGAAGTCCTTCCTTTATTGCATACTTATGGTTCAGTAGTGACTCTTGCCTTCCAAGGCATGCAGTTCCTTATCGCAGCTCTACCAGACCACAGGAAGCGCCTGTGGTTTGTACGTCTGTCCCACAGGACCGATATGTTACCAGTTTATTTCACAAGAGTTTTCACAGAATCAGAAGGTAGCAGTCAAATCTATGTCACTTTGGGGGAGAAAAAAATCTGGAGGTCTCCATGTCTGTGGCTTTAGACTTCAGCCTGTTCCATGTTTTGGGTCTACATATAGTCAACAGCAAGACAGCCTTTATCTCTGGAAGTCCATGTAAAGAGATGCCATGGAAATCTGTTTGCCTGATTAACCTGTCTTAAATTTGGATGTGACACCTCTCTTCAGAGATAGGTGTTGCCATTTCGACATCCCACGTACTTCCCTCTGATGTCCATTTACCCTTTTACCCTTCCCTGACAGCAGAAGGGTGCGTGCCTCACTGCTCTTGTCTTGCCAATTGAGTGCAGAAGCCTGCTAAGAGCTGTTCCTCCGCTGTCAGCAAGGCCCACAGCGCAGTTGGGGTTACAGGTTTTTGAGCCTGTTAAGGTGCTCATCAAACCAGATTTCAGCAGTGGAAGGAGTCACTGCTCTCTGTAAATGCCCTAGAAATCTATATAAGCACCTTGTCCTCGAAAGGCTTTCAAGTGACCTGGGTCTGCGTAGCATAGATCGATATCATTAACACTTCTGCAAGACAGTGTGAGCAAGAGGGCCGGTTTTTGCCTGTGTCCCAGAAGGCGTTCATAACTTCAGCTGGCGTTACTTCCACTGACTTGCAGTACCTTCATCTTTCATGTTTATCAGATTTCCGCAGTTCATAATCTGGAATCAACTGTGCTGGATCTTCGATGTGCTCTGACTGTGTTCTACCAACAGCGGCTTTGACAGTGGATTTGTTCTGCACTGTTGGAAACAGAAAGTTACTTTCCTGCTGCTCTAAGATTGGCATAAGCCATGCTGCAGGCGATGGGCATGTTTCATGCCTTAGGGCCAATGTCTTCTTCGTGCACTTGCTCTCTCTGCATTACCAGCAGCACAAGTAAGAGCAGAGATTGCATCCTTTGTAATGAAAGTAATGTTCTGCTGAACAAGGTAGTTCTTTATGACCCTTCTCTGACTTCCAGTTCAACTTTTAATAGCATTTTCAGATATAATATCCCAGAATAGCAGCAATCTTCTTCCATTTGAGCACTAAACTTTTACCTGTGATGTGCATATAATTTCAGTAGAGTCAAGTTACTGCAGAGCATGCAGGGCTATTTTCAGGGTTTGTTCCTGTGAGCACTGCAAAATCCACCCAGTAGGTTGGAGGGAAATACCAGAAAATTTTAACCTTCAAGTCAATCTGTTGAGTTTTTAGAACTTGTCCCCTTTTGATTTCCCGTGTCCAATGCTTCCTTTCTTGCTTGTGACTCTTCTTGATTCTCATTTTCTTGCAGCTGAGGAAGGGATTTCGAGCAAGAAAGAGGAGGATCCCCACCAGGGCATTCCTGGGCCAGGGAAGCCCAAGGGCTTACTGTCAGAACTATCCAAGGAGAAGAGTTCCCAGAGTATTGCACATGACCAAGTTCCCCCCCACAGGTCAGAAAGGGTTCAGAGACCTCCCCTGGGGAGGAGTCAAAGTCGAGTGATGCTGCGTGGAAAAAGTTTCAGGAGGCTGCCTGATACCATCCAGCAGAGAAATCCTGCTGCGGGGAGACTGACGATATGTGGGGACTGTGGGAAGAGCTTCCGGGTGAGCTCCAACCTCATCCAGCATCGGAGAATCCACACTGGAGAGAAACCCTTCACCTGCTCCGACTGCGGGGAGAGCTTCCGGCAGCGATCGCACCTCATCCAGCACCAGAGGATCCACACTGGGGAGAGGCCCTACGAGTGCACCGAGTGCGGGAAGAGCTTCAGCATGAGCTCCAAGCTGATCCGGCACCAGATAACCCACACCGGGGAGAAGCCCTACAAGTGTGCCGAGTGCGGGAAGAGCTTCTCTGGGAACTCGCAGCTCGTCCAGCACCAGCGAGTGCACACCGGGGAGAAACCCTACAAGTGCAGTGACTGCGGGAAGAGCTTCAGCGTGAGCTCAGCCCTGACACGACACCAGCGGGTCCACACTGGGGAGAAACCCTACGAGTGCGCAGAGTGCGGGAAGAGCTTCAGCCAGAGCTCCGAGCTGATGAAGCACCAGCGGGTCCACACTGGGGAGAAGCCCTACGAGTGCTCCGAGTGCGGGAAGAGCTTCACGGTGAGTTCTGCCCTCATCCAGCACCGGCGGTTCCACCTGGGCGAGCGCCCCTACGGGTGCACCGAGTGCGGGAAGAGCTTCACGGTGAGCTCCCACCTCATCCAGCACCGCCGCTTCCACACTGGGGAGCGCCCCTTCGAGTGCACCGAGTGCGGGAAGAGCTTCCTGTGGAGATCAGCCCTGCTCCGCCACCACAGGGTCCACACAGGAGAGAGGCCCTATGCCTGCGCGGACTGCGGGGACAGCTTTCGGCAGAGTGCCCACCTCATCCAGCACCGGCGCACCCACACCGGGGAGCGGCCCTACGCCTGTGCTGACTGCGGGAAGGGCTTCACCGTGAGCTCTGCGCTCCTCCGGCACCAGCAGATCCACAGGGCCGGGGAGCCCCAGGAGGGGTGAGAGTGGGGTGCAGTTAGGTCTGGTGCCCTGTGACATCCCCGGGGAGCAAAGCCCAGCGTCGCCCTCCGTTCGCTCTGTCGATTGCCCCGCTTATGGAGAGTGAAGGCAATTTCTTTTTAGGAGAATGGAAAGGAGGTTCTTCAGGAGGTCCTAAAAAGTAGAGGTGGAAGAAAGGGAGAGTGGGTGCAGAGAGCTGAAGTGGAGGTGTGATGCCGTGGCGGGAGGAGGTGGTGCTCAGAGGGGTGGCGCTGAGGAGGGACAGGAGGGCAGTCGTTCGGGCAGCGTGGGATATTCCCGGTGGTGTGTTTTAGAGGAGGGGAAATCCCGTGCCTTTGGAGAACGTACAGAGGGAAGTAAACGGACCGTCTTAGAGCCTGCGAACCGCTGACGAGGTAAACAAAAAGACTCGCCAATAAAGCTTTCACCACACCGCCGCTGACCCCGTTTCCCTCCCGCCGCCCGCGCCCGGCACCGCCGCCTCCCCCGGGAACCCAGCGCCCCCTCACGGCCGGGGGCCGCCCGCCCTTCGGGAGCCTCCACTGCGCCTGCGCGGCGGGGGCGGGGCCTGCTGCGCCGGCCACGGCGGGGCGGGCCCGAGAGCCCCTAGTTTTTGACGTGGCAGCCCCTTCCTCCAATCGGCGGCCCCGCGCGTGTCGTCAGAAGCCGGTGATTGGCCGCGCCGCCGCCGTGCCGCATATAAATGCCGGGCGGCCGGGCCGCGAGTCGCGTCAGCGCCGCGGGGCAGCGCGAGAGCGGCGGCGGCGGCGACGGGCGGTGAGTGGTGCGCGTGCGCGGCGCCGTCCCCATGGCAACGCGGCGGGGCCGGGGCCGCCCCTGAGGTAACGGCGGGGGCTGGGGGGGCCCGGCCGGGACTCGCCGCCACCAGGCCGAGGCGCTCGGGCTCGGCCCCGCCGGGCTCCCGTCACATCCCGGGGCCGTTCCGGAGCTCGGCCGGCTGGGGCCGGCCCGGTCCGCAGCGGGGCTGGGAGGACCGAGGCCTCGGGGCCTCCCGCTGCCCCCCGTCGGGCGGAGCGGCCGCGCTGCTCCGGCCTCTCGGCGCCCGTGCGCGGCTGCGTTCCGCGTGGGGCCGTAACGGCCCGGTGCCGGCCTGCCGGCGGTCCCGGCACGTCCAGCTGTGTGCCCGCAGGGCCGGTGCTCCTCGGTACCTGGGTGCTCGTCCCGCTGCGCCCTGCCTGCCCCTGGCTGACCGAGCTGCCCCCTGCGCTGCTCCCCGGGCCCACACGAGAAGGTAAAGCGCTGACGGGCCGCCTGCTGCGAGGGCTGCTCCCTGAAGCACCCACCTGGGCAAGCGCAGCGGTCTGTGAGCTCACCAGGAGCTTCCCTCCGTGATGAACTCGCTGAGGTGCTGGACTGCAGCTGGAGGGGGGCAGAAGTCGTGTCTGCTTGGGCACCGCTGGGAGTGCCTGAGGCTTGAGGTACTGGCTGTGTCCAGGCAGAGTCTGAAACTCAGGTGGGGTCAGGAAACGTAGTGACTTACACTGTGGGTCTCTATTTCCACCAGCCAAGTACCTCCCTAGAGGGAGAAGGAGTTGAGAAGCTCTTCTGATATAATTGCCAGGTTACCTTGGTGATGGCTTCAAGCTGCTAGGCCTGGAGCTGTAGGATTCGTCTCACCTTTGAGATGCTTAAGTACGTCCAGCCGTGCTGTGCTGATCCTCATTGCAAGGATGCAAGCTGTGTGTGTTTAGGGAAGCACCTTCAAGTCGCGTGCTAGTTGAACAACAACTGTGAACTCTGTACTGAGTGGGTGTTCTGTGAATTATTGAACCTCTGAGAGTGCCTGAGCAAAGCCAGGACTGCTAGTCTCAGTTCCCTGCTGCAGTGCAGTCTTTTGACTTCCTTCAAAGGGCAGGGTCATCCCGGGGTTAGGCATCGTCCTACGCTGAGAACAATGGCCACGCACCTCGAGTGTGAAGCTCGCTGTGCAGATGTCTGTAGGGGAAAAGCAAGTGCTGGCTAGATGAGATGGGGATATTTTCTAGGAGGGCTTTAGTGCTGTTATTGGAAAATAAATGCTTGGAGTGCTGAGTTGTCCTGTACCAAAACTTCTTTCCACTTCTCCTGCCCTGCTACCCCAGGTCTCGTGGCCGTTGGACTCCTCCCAAGCAGGGTGCTGGGGAGGTATGTGTTTACTCTGAAC
Organism: Cygnus olor; assembly: GCF_009769625.2. NCBI lineage: Eukaryota > Metazoa > Chordata > Aves > Anseriformes > Anatidae > Cygnus > Cygnus olor. The sequence continues at coordinate 6,397,104 of NC_049183.1, forward strand.
ATCAGCCAGGGGCTGGATGAGCACAGAGCTGCTCCCAGCAAACGAAGCCGTGTTCTGGCCTCTGAAGTGGAGGCAGGCAGCTGCTCAAACCTCCCCCTCGGCGTGTAGGACACTGCCTCCTTTGAAGGAGAGGGATGGCCCAAGAAGCCAGTGCTCTGACCAGTGACCATGTCATAGAATTTCAGCTGCTTGTTATTGAGTAAAAACAGCGGTCTGTGGTGAGATGGGTTATAACGCTTTGATTTTCCCCTCCTCCAAGTTCTCTTCAGGATCCTAATATGGAAGAGGACGGGGTTTTGATTGGTGCTGACTTGTCTCTTGAGTTTGTAGCTCATCAGGGAGCTGTCTGTGCTAGAGCCTGTATCAGGAAGATCTAAGCTTCCTTATTTTCCTGTACGTGTGCTGTCCTCACCTCGTGCTGAAGGGACTGGTGTCCCTGCCCTACGTTTTGCTGTGGAGGTGAGCACGTCGAACCGAGCTTGAACAAAAACGGCACGCGAGATGTGGGTCTGAGAGCGTGCCAAGGTCCTTAAATGACTTCTTGTGTGCTAACACCTTCTTCTGAGGGGGGGCAGTGCTACCTGAACAACAGCTCACCGTGCTGAGCAGTTGTGCTTCCGCAACGCTGGTGACAGCTCTGGGCAAGTGCCTCTGAGCCCCCTCAGATGCTCTCTGCGTAGCCTGGCGAGCACAGCGCCGGTGTTGGCGAGTGCTGCTAAACAAAGTGTGCTCAGGGGCGCGGGGCTTGCCTCGTGGGTGTGTTAGCGAGCTTGCCTTGGTCAAAGATGAGCTCAGGAGCTGTGCTGTGTGTGTCTGGCCACTGGGAGCCTCTGACCATTGCTGCCCCCGAACTTCTGGAGTTTGGTCTGTGTGTTCCTTTGGGTTGGGTTCACCTTCTGCCTTTGTACCTCCTCCAGGCGATGAGCGGTGCTGAAGCGCCCTTCGTGGCTCCTGGCGCCTGCTGCTTTGCATCCGGGGTCGGGAAGGCAGCACGCCCTGCCTCGGGGCTGCAGCTCCTGGGAGGGATGAGACAAATCAGAACCAGTTCCTCTGGCTCAGGTTTGGAATCTGCATTTCTTGGGCAGTGCCAGGCCTGAAGTCAGCTGAGCAGAAAGCCAGGCCGCCATGAAGAGTTCCCCCTCTGTCGGCAGCCTGTGCCCACTCGTGCCCGTGGCAGGCTTCTCTCTGGGCCTGGGCAGGGGCAACCGGCAGCACTGCGGGCATCCCCTCGTGTCCCGCTGAGGCTGTGCTCAGAACACCTCCGAGGCTCTCGCTGCTGTGTGGGGCTGGCTGCTGTCCCGGAGCAGCCTGGTTTAGACCCGTTGGGCACTGCTCTGCGCTCCCACCCAGGGCAGGCCCTGTGGCAGTGAGTGCAAGGAGCGCCCCAGCATGGGTAAAAGCTTTGCCCCGATGGTGTGTCCCCGAGCTGGGGCAGGGCCCTGCTCCTCCATACCCGGGGGTGAGCTCAGCCCCAGCTCCTGCTGCTCTGCAGGGCCGTAAGGGTAGCTGTAACCCGAGGGCTGGAAGCTGGGGCAGTTAATTTATAACTAGCACTCTTGGTGTTAGCATTTTGCTAGCTTGGAGCCACCAGGCGATCTCCCTGTTCTGGCTCTGTGCAGACTTGCTTGGCGTGTCTGCAGCTGTTGATCTTCTCATCTCTTCCCCGGCCTCCAGATGGGGGCCGAGTGGTGAGCCCACGGGTGCAGCCTGCGCAGGGAGGTGGGAGCCAAGCTGGGAGAGCAGGAGGGGTCCCTCTGAGCAGCCAGGGCTTCCTGGAGAGCCAGCAGGGAGCTTAGTGCCTGCCTCATCTGGCAAGGCTGCCTGGAACTCGGTGGTGTAATCAGCACAGCACTGATTACAGCTCCATTTTCTAAATGAGGTGGCTGGATTTGTGGCGTAGCCAGGGTGTTCAGCTGGGCTAAGCCAGGTAGAAACCTGCTGGTGCTTCTCGTGCACCCTGCTACATCCGCGGAGGCTTTTCTCTTCCCAAAACGGGGGGGAGATTGCAGTTGCTTCTGGGGTTTGGAGTAAATCCTGTTCGGTGGGAGAGGAGTGTCTGGGTGGTAGCAGGAACGCTGTTTGCAGCTCACTCTGCTCAATAGTAGCTGCTCTGATGCTTTGTGGAGAACAGCCTGGGGGAGGCAGAGCAGTGGGGTCTGCCCCTGCTTTGGGACTTGTTCATATGTCCTTGCAGGGAGGCTTTCGTTTCTTCCAGGAGCTGTGGGGCGTCAGAGTCTGACTTAGTGCTTCCGTACTGCTGGGCAGCTGAGGTGGTTGTTCATCTTCCAAGCTTCCGGATAGCTTACCCGGAGGAGAGGTGCTTCCCCATCCGATTACCCTGCTCCAACTCCAGCCTTGGACGAGATGTTTGGTAGCAGCAGCGGAAAGCGGCTTGCTCACGGGTTCAGTACAGGTTGCTAACGTGGAGGTCTCGGGTAGCCTTCAGCCAGCAGCCCTCCTGAGGCGTGACACCTGATGCAGGCTGCTCCCGGTCTCGTGGGGCTCCTCTGAGAGCAAGGTTTTGTCGGCTGGCTGTTAGTGTTGAGGTTTGGAGGAGCTGAACTGAACGAGCAAGGCTGTTCTCTTGAAAGTGTCCTGGTGTGCAGTGGAAAGGGCCGGTGGCTGCTCCTTGCTGCCCTGTGTGTGGTGCAGCTGCAGGACTCCCTGCTGGGCTGCTCGACACTTCCTACACATCCCTTCCATTAAGGCAGCTTCCCTCTAACATCCCGCTCTAACTTTGCCTTTCAGAGTGCCTAATCCCCAGCACAGACCAGCAATGCCGTCCCTTGTGGAGAGCTCGGAGGGGGGAGACGAAGCGGAGAGCTTACGCTATGAGGAAATGGAAGATGACAACGTCAGGTGAGTAGTGCTGGCCCTGTCTTGCAACGTGGTACAGACAGGGTCTTGGGCAAGGCGGGAGAGCTCCCGGGTAAAGGAGTGGTATTTCTCCGCATCCGAAAGGGAGTGAGGGACTAGAATAGGTGATTAATCAAATGCATGTGCAGTAAAGTCTGTTTAATCAACAGTGTAGTGAAAGGGTGGAAGGGATGGGAAGGAATGATCAACAAGCAGGGTTTTTTTAGGCTTTACTCAAACTTCAGAAGTGCTTTGGCCATTTAGCAGTCTTGCTTGTGCCTTCCTTGCCAAGGTGAACTGGCCTTTCATGGCTTGCTGGACAGCCTCATGTGATAGCAGCTTCTTATTTTGAAAGATGACTCTAGAGGTGAACTCTGCTCCAGTGAGCTGCATCTCTTGTCTTTGCAGAACACCCACTGGTCTAGGCAAGGGTCTGTTCCTGGGGGTTAGTTTAAAAGACAGATTCAGGCACAGCGTCAGCCTCCTTACTCAGTTATGCTCTTCTCCAGCCTTTTCAGTGTCTACAGGATTGATCTGAAAAGTGGATGTGGAGCAGCCTGAGTAAGCTGAGCTGGAAACAAGTCCAGCTGGGACTGAGGCTGCCCTCAGCGAAGGGAAATAAGTAGCTGCATTATTCCTACAGAGATTGGGGCTGCTTCTGTAAGGTGATGTTCTGCAGAACATACATGTATTCATACTTCATTCAACAGTACACAGAACTGTTTGGTTGTCCCTCTGTGCAATTAGTAGCTGCCTGCTAGTAGACGTGATGCCGTTGCACTCAATGCACTCCATGAATCATGTCTTAAAAGCAAAAACTTAAGGTATGGAAATGAGAAGGGTGAGTAGGGTGGCTCCCAGGATACCGGGGTGGTTGGGTTTGCTTCTCTTGGACTAACTTCTCACGAAACTGAGCCTGTTACGCTTCCAGGCGCTCCTGTTGTGTCCAGGCCTTCTCTAGCCTGTTGGATGCGTGAGTGTGGAGTGTTCAAAGTCTCCCTTACAGCTAACATACACAGTTTTTATGACTGCTTTGCTGCAGATAGCATGTTCAAAATGCACTGTGGCATAATTTTGTGAGCGTGGGTGTTGAGAACTGTACCAAACTTCTCAGGTAGTGCAGTGGCTGTAATCTAAGCTGATACATTTCTAGAAGGAGAGCCTGTGAAAACCTGCAAAACCAGTGTAATTCAGGATAAGAAAGCTTTTTAAGGATGTTCCTGCCCTGTTTTGTTGCTGGGCTCTCATTTCTTCTTCAGCAACTAATATAATACCACTGATGCCCCAGTTAGAAAAGCCTGTGTGTTCATCTGCGGAGACCAAGGAGGGATACTACTGAGCTCTTAGCCTGCCCTGGTAGTTGCCCTTGATACGCTCAAGGTCTCCTTTTTTAGTGTTGCTGGGGCTCACAGGGGTGAGAAGGAAAAGTAACAGTGCAAGCACCTGGGGATTCTTGGCAATTGCTTCGGCATCCTGGGTCTGAGCCTCCGGTAAGGATCAGGCCTCTCGCACTGGCAAGTCTGGCTGGCCCGTGGGAGCCTGGCTGCTGCCCCCGTCACCTCCTCCAGGTGGTGCCAGTTGCAGCCTGGGGTGGGCTGAGGGACCCCCCAGGATGGCTGGCGAGGGCTGGAGGCTCCCTCCAAACGCAGCAGGGACAAGCTGCTCGCTGTACCTGGAGGTGGAGTGAAAGGAGCTCTCCCTGCTTGCCTGCAGCCCCACCGACCTTTCAGAGTTGCTGAAGGATGGGACTAAGGAATCCCACGACCGTGCGGAGAACACTCAGTTTGTCAAAGACTTCCTGAAAGGACGGATCAAGAAGGAGCTCTTCAAGGTGAGTGCGGCTGTGCTCCTTGGCAGAGGAGCTCTTTGACGTACCCGATGACTGATGCAGGCTGGAGCGTGCTGGCCCAGAACAACTTGGGTGGAAGTGCTGGGCGTCTGGCCACATGTCTGCGGGCTGCTTGGGGCAGGTGCAGCTGCCACACAGACACTGGTGGTGTGAGCTGCTCAGGAGTGAAGTCTGGGTGGGTTTACGGCACTGATTTTGGCCTCTGGAGGCAAAGCTAGTCTCTGTCTCAGTCAAAGGTAAAGCTTGACTTCAGATCAAATTCCTTTTTCTTCTGAACAGAAGGGGTGGGATTTGGGGTACAAGTAGCACTGTCTGATCCTGAAGGTCTTGGCACACTTGGTATTCTCTAGCACGAGGCTGTTGGTGCTGGTTGTACCCTCAGGATGAGCTTAGTCCCTGTGCCTCGCCGGCAAGGTGACAGGAGGCCCAGAGCATGCAGCTGGCAACATTAGGCTAATTCTTAGCTCCTGCTCTGTAGGCAGTGTTGTTAGGAGCACGAGTAGAGAAGGTTCTTCAAGTGACACGTGCCTGGTTCGGGCTCTCCAGGCAGGTTTTGTGTCGAGCCGGGGGGTTTTCTCCTCATGTACCCCAACTCCGTGCAGGGGTGGGGCAGCCACAAAGTGTCATGTGCCTCTCAAGTGAATGGCCTCTCACATCCGCTGTGCTTTGTCCGTAGCTGGCTACTGTGGCACTTTACTTCACATACTCTGCTCTGGAAGAGGAAATGGATCGCAATAAGGACAACCCAGTCTTTGCTCCTCTGTATTTCCCTCTAGAGCTTCACCGGAAAGAAGCATTGATCAAAGACATGAAATATTTCTATGGAGAAGACTGGAAAGAGAAGATACAGTGCTCAGAGGCAACACAGCACTATGTGGACAGAATCCACCATGTGGGGCAGCATGAGCCTGAGCTGCTAGTGGCTCATGCTTACACACGCTACATGGGGGACCTCTCAGGTGGCCAGGTGCTGAAGAAGGTAGCCCAGAGGGCCCTGAAGTTGCCCAGTACTGATGAAGGGATCCAATTCTACGTGTTTGAAAACATTTCCAATGCGCAGCAGTTCAAGCAGTTGTACAGAGCGAGGCTGAATGCACTAGACTTGGACAAGAGCTGTAAGGAACGGATCGTGGAAGAGGCCAACAGAGCCTTCGGATTTAACATGCAGGTACTACATCCCTTGAGCCCCTATAGATGTAGGTGCTGCTACTTCCAGCTCTGGACCAGCTTTTAGGCCTGGGTTAATTCAGTCCACTGCTCACCTGGGCATAGTGGTTTGGGTCAGAGGCCAGGTGGTGGGGCTCTGGTGTGTGTGGGGGGAGGTTCTGCCTTTGCTGTGTGGGATTCTAGGTTGAATAGCTCTTTTGCTAGTTTCTGGAGACATGGCTGGTATCAGGCAGGAATTCCTCCCACACACCAGCACCACAGCTGAGCCCTGGAGGCTAAATTGAGATAACTTTGCCATAAGATTGCCAAGGGCTGTGTGGCTTTGAAGCAGCAGCGAGAGCAAAGCTCTCACTTTGAGGCAGCCTCAATCAATTTGAGTGCATTGCACTTTACTCATCCCACGTCTCACCCAGAGATGCCGCACGTTGCTGAGTGGCCAGACATGTCTGTAAGCTTGTGGCCCCCTTTTACTTCCCTCAGTGTTTGCCTGTCATAAAACGTGACTGAGCTGCACTGGGGGATGAGCATAGTCTCAGTTACTGGATGCAAGCTTTCATCTGTGCCCATAGCAGGTCACTGTGGTTTAAGCTGCTCAGAAGTGTGGCAGGACGTGGCAGGTTTCTCTGTTGGGATCCTTGCAGAAGCTCTGGCAGCAGGGAGGGGAGAACTCTGCCTTGTGGCAGGCTAGAGGGCAAACAGCAGGGTGATGCTGCGTCTCACTGCTGGGTTTAACAGCTTTTGGTATGGGCTGCGCCTTCTGAGCTGTGGCGCATCCCAGACGTCACCACACATCTGCCTGCGAGGCGCTCTGAAATGAGTACCGAATGCTGCGTTTGGGATCTGGGTGGAGGGAGGCAGAAGCAGCTCCTGCTTGTTCTCCAGATCATCCCGTGGGTCTGGATGAAAGCTGCCCGGCTCTGCTCACTTTGTGTGCTCACTGTGCCCACGCACAGGTATTTGATGAGCTGGACAAGATCGGCAAGTCACTGACGGAAGAAGCCCAAGAAGGAGGCCTTCCAGTCCACGATGGAAAAGGAGACCTACGCAAATGCCCTTACTATGCAGACAAACTAGGTAGGTTGCGGGCAGTGAGGGAGCAGCTGCATGAATGTGGCGAAAGACTCGCAGCACTAACGATTTCTGTGTTCTAGCAGGCAAGGCAGCACCCGGCTGTCCCTACCACGCTGCCGTGGCCTTGGCAAAGCAGCCCCTGGTGCAGCTGATCCTCGCGGCTTGCGTTGCTGTGGCAGCAGGAGCTGCAGCGTGGTACCTAATGTGATGCCAAGGCTGCCACCCGGCTCTTGGTGGTGGCAAGGCGCACCCTGTCCTTTTCCAAACTGTTCCCTTGCCATTGGTGGAGTTGACTGCAGGGAAGTAAGGGGGGGGAAATCTGGGAGACTGTCCAAGACTTTTTGCACACCAATAATGCAAGCACAGTAATATAATGTCTTTAGCTAACTAGTGTACAGGACTGGTCTGGTGAGAAGATGTGAGGATTCCACTTCAGCGCTGCTCTGCTCAGGCTGGAGCAGCTTTTAAGGCTAGAGACGTCTTGTCCTGTAGTGACAAAGTCTGCACATGCTTGGCTTTTCATCTCTTTCCCTGGAGCAGTCTCTGGAGGGTGTTTCCTGCCCTGGGCTGCAACCCAAGAATGTGTCATCAGTCTTTTCAGTGAAGAGCACTCGGTTTTGTACCCTGAGAAACTGATGTTTCAGTCATGCTGCGGTGGTTGTGCCACAGGCCCGTTAGCTCAGAGGAATGTCCTGCTTGTTGCAGTGTCCCAGGGACCAAGCATAACTCATGGGTGGAAGCTCCCTGGGTGAAGGGACAGGACCAAATGTGTGGGTTGGGGGTATGAAGGTGTCAGATGTATATTGTGCAACATCAATTCTTTGCTGAAGCCTTGACTGGAATAAAAACTTGCTATGCTGTAGCTGGGGAAAGCCAGAGGTATCAGTGTGGGAGAATGTAGGCCTGGGGGGGAGGAAGGCTGGGGCAGAGGTTAATGGAGTGAAGCAGTTTTGTCTTGTTCTGACTCACCCACTCTGAGGCACTCCTGTCATGCCCACCCCATCCCCGCTGCGTCCTCTTGGTTGTTCATTTACTCGGCTCCTGTGAGGTGACCCGCTGCTGCTGTAGGTGCCTGCTGCCCCTGCTTACCTGGGCCTTTCCCCTTCGGAGGAGCCTCCTGGTCACCCCTCCTTGTCCTCTCCTCTGATGGGAGGAAATGCTTCCCTCGAGGCAGGTGCCCTGTGTTACACAGCTGCTTCTGCGCCCTCTGTGTCCCAGAGCTGTGCTGGGCCGCACCAAGGGCTGCTGGTGCCGCTCTGCCTTCCTCCAGCACTGCCCCTGTTGCCCCCTTCCTTGCTGGCTGCGTGGACGGGAGCGGGGTGCCTGGGCTGCAGCCTGGGGCTGTTACCTCCCACCCTAACAGCGTGGGCTGGGGGGGATGCTGCTCCTCCCCATGCACACTTATACAATCCCTTCTCAGCTTCCTTGGGGTAGATCTGTGCATTTGGGAGCGGGGAGAAAGAAAAGACGAATGCTGATCTCAGGGTCTGATGTTTATTTACATACAAACACTGGGACAAGTGCCACAGTTCCACCTCTGAGCAAACAGCAGCTGCCTGTGCAGGCCAGGCTGTGTTTGCAGACCTGCTTACTGAGAAGCCTCCCCTGCTTACCTGGGGGGGGCTGTGTGCTCCAGCTGCAGGAGCTGTGGGAAGGGATGCGAGGTGTGGCCATAGAGGGACTGAAAATGCCTCCCAGGGCCTCTTGCCATTCTCTGTCACAGCGCTGCTGGCAGCTTGTGTTGCTGCCTGCTTGCCCCCATCCTTCTGCCCCACGTGAAGTGAGCTAAAAGTAAACCCCTACACCCACATGCAATGAGGAATGGGTGCCCCCCAGACCCTGCTGGGCTCGGGGTGGGGATGCAGCTCTGCTGCAGCGGGTCTGCTCCAGAGCTGGGAGCCAGGTAACAAACTCCCCTACTCTACAGTGCTGGGGGCAGGTAGCAACATGCTGGATGCACTTCTGCTAACGGCTGGCCGGGTGGGTGGGGAGCAGCCGGGGGGGCTTTCCTTCCCCAAAGCATCCACAGCAGGGCTGGCAGGAGGCGCATGCAGCTGGAGCGGCTGTGGCGGTGCTCTGGCAGGACGGGTGGGCTGACGAAGGGTGCAGTGCTGCAGCCCCAGGGCAAGGCAGCCACCCTATCCCCCCCCCCACACACACACACGCCTTGGAGGCAGCTCTGTGTGCTTCTCCTTGGGAAGTGTTGCCTGTGGGCTGCACACTGACCTGGCTGGAGAGGGCGTTGAGCCACGCCAGAACCTGACACCGACCCCTCTGCCTCCTCAAGGCCAAGCCTCCACTAGGCCCGTTCCTAAAAGGGCTGCAGCTGAGCCAGGTGGCTGTGCATCCTCCACTGCGTGCTCCGTTGGCTGCTTGGGCTCCCCCTGTCCCCTCCAGGTTAGCGCGTGCCCCCTGCCTGCAGCAGCTCCCGGCCGGGGCACCGTGTCTAAGCACCCCCGCTGAGGGGTGGGTGCCTCCGTCAGCTGCTGCTCGCCCCCAGCTTGCTCCAGGCGCGAGGGGGCCCCGCTGATGCCCTGGAGCATATGGGGTGCAGAACCACGTCCCGCTCCTGCGTGCTGCCAGGCAGCTGCCGGAGGGAGCCCCGTGCACAGCAGCTGGGTCCTCAGCCCCCTCGTCCCCTGTGCACCCACACCAGCGTCCCCAATCCAACATTCACAGCACGGACCGGAGCTCGGGGAAGGTGGTCACAGCTCGGGGCAGGAGGGAGGCGGGGATATGCACATACACACCACCAGCGGGTTAAGCGAAGGAGTGTTGCACACACGTAGACTAGGACGGCAGTGGGAGAGGGGCCGGTCTCATTCCAGTGGCTCGGGCTCCCGGGGTGCTGTTAGCACATGCGCTTGTACGTGTAGATATAGGCCTTGCAGTTGGGACACGTGTGGGTCACATCCTTGAAGTCATCGAACAGGCAGGGGATGAGGCAGCAGCAGAGGTCACACCTGGAGCACAGGGAGATGCAGAGTGCTGTGAGCTCACGCCCTGGGCACAGCTGCAGGTGCGGGAGGGAAAGCAAGAAGGGCCCACGGGGGGGGGGGGGGGGGTCACTCTGGGGCCAGACGTGTGCAGAAGACTGGTGAGTACCTGCTGCTGGGGGCCAGCAGGGCCAGCCCTTGGCTGCAAGGCGACACCACGGCTCTGCAGCGCTGCGGTTCCGGGCACGGATGGCTCCTGTACCGGTGGCGCCACAGCAGGCCTTTGGAAATGGCACCTTGCCCTCCCCTGGCAGGAGCTGAGGGCTCCAGGCACTGCCACCCCCCAGGAACTGCACCCCCCCACCCCCCCCTGTGCAGCCCCAGTAATGATTCAGTGCCGAGGCCCCCCTCCCCCTCCACTGCGTCCAACAGCACGGCCAAAGCCGCCGGCATCACGGCCACCAGGACTGGGGCAGAGCAAGCACCATCACCGAGTGGCTGCTGGTGGTGGGGAGGCCCCAGCTCTGCCCGCAGCACCTACCCCACGAAGCAGCAGAAGAAGCCAAGAAGGAAGCTCATGAGCCCGATCTCGTAGGAGATCTTGGTGGTGATGGCTTGCTGGCAGTGGGGACACACCGTCTGCACGGGGGCGCCCTGGAAGATCTCTCCCTGCAGCACGGTCACTGTGGTGGCAGCCCCCGAAGGGACGAGCACTGTTGCCGTGTGGCCGCCAGGCGAGGGATAGTGGCCCGGAGCAGGGTAGTAGCCCATGGGAGGGTGAGGGCCTGGCGGTGGGTAGTAACCTGCTGGGAAGGAGAAACGGGCACAGATGAACGGCTGCGGGGGGCAGGAGAGGCCACGTCCCCAGGGCACTGCGCCCTGCTGCCGCAGCACGCCCTCGGTTATGTGTCTGGGGGCTGCCCTGCTGCAGGCTGCCCAGGGCGGGTGCCGTGCCCCCCAGCCTGCCCTAAGGACCCGCTGCATGCCCCTAAAGGCAGCCCCAGCGCCCGGTCGCGGCCTCCCCTCCCTGAGGCACCTCCGGGACCCCCCACCCGTCACCACCCCCTGCTGCCGCAGCTCCTCGCGGCACTCACCAGGCGGCACGTAGGGCCCGGAGCTGTCGGTGGGCATGTGCGGGGGCACGAACCCCGGCTGCGGAGGCTCATAGGGAGGGGGCCCAAATTCAGGAGGGGGGATGGGAACCCCCTGGGGCTGTCCCACGGCTGGGGAGACGCCATCTGGAAGGAAACACGGAGTCACGGGAGGCAGCAGAGGGGAATGGGGAGGTGGTGGCTTGGCTGGGTGGTCTGAGGGGGGTGGCCTCTGCAGGGACAGGGGCTATGGAATGGGAAGGGGGGGGCTGCAGGGAAGAGGTGAGGGGGCAGAGCAAATGGGAAGGGGCTGTGACAAGCATGGGGAAGGAACTGCCTCTGTGCCCAGTGGGCAATTCCCCCAGGACACAGCAGGAGGCCTGTGGGGCTGCGCTGAGCGAGGCTAGAGCCTCGTCCTCTGGGCCACAAGAAGCCGAAATTCCCCCTGAGCGAGCAAGCAAAGCAGGGGGGTGCTTTCTGCTCTTGTCATTGCTCCTGGGACCTCCTGCCTCCCTGGAGGGCGAGGTGGTGACACAGAGCAGGGCGTCGCGCCAGACACCCCAGTGCCTGCACGCCAAGGGCACCGCAGAGAGAAGGGGCCATGACCAAGCTGCTCCCGGGGAAGCTGCGCTCCCCCTGCTCCTGCCCACTTAGCAGAGACCCCCCCCCGTCACCCCAGAGCAGCTGGGACCCCCACGGTACCTGTGGCAGGGGGTGGGCCGTGCTTCTCCTCTATCAGCGGTGCTGAGGGGCCGCCTGGGTAGGGTGGCGGAGGGTCATTGGACATGGCTCAGGGCTGCCCTGCAAGGAAAGACGCCGTGAGCGGAGATGCCCGCTGGGAGGAGGTGGCTGCTGACTGGGGGCTGGGGCTGGTACCACTGCGGCATCGGCCTCAGCCCCACCAAGGGGAAACACAAAGCCACAAAGCCTTGGCCGTGAGGCTGGACAGGCTTTGACCCAGGCAGCAAAGGCAAATGCCTGCTGCTGGCTCCGCGGGCTTCCCCTGTACTGCCCACTGCGACATCAGCCCCTGCGTGCCGCTCCCAGCAGCACCGCCTGCCTGCCCTGAGCAGCGCCCTGCTGGAGGCTGCCCTGCCCTGTGCTCCAGGACCACAGGCGGGGAGGAGCTGCCCACAGCTTCCAAAGACCCCCGGCAGAGCCCCGTGCAAAGCTGCACCCCCTGAGCCTGAAGCACAAACTGGGGCAGAGGAGCAGACCCACAGAGAGCACCCCTAAATATCACCGTGGCATGGGACAAGACCGATGTCTGGCAGGCTTACCTGTCCTCTTCCTTGCCGCAAAGAGCTCAGAGGTCTCGATGGCGAAGACAAATTCTCAGCAGCGTGCTTCAGAAGCTGTCTTACTCTCCCAAACCTGCATGGAAGGAGACGGGGAGCAAGTTACAGTGATGTTGAGGAGCCATCGTGACAGCGCAGCCTTGCCCGCCATGCCCCGCTCCCCCTGCCCAGTGCAGATGTGGGCCCGTGTGTGTTCCCGCTCAGCAGCGGGGAGCTCCCGACCTGGCTCGGCCCATAGCAAAGCCACTGCTGCAGGAGCTGAGACACACCCCAGGGTATTTCTCGCCCCGTAAGCTGGGCAGGACCCCAAAGACCCTGCGGTGCCCAGGGCGGGGGGGGCTGCACCACCTTGCAGTGGTTCCCCCGAAAGCCGCCTTGCAGCCTTGCCAGATCCTTCCAGTACAGCTGGAAGGAAAAGCAAGAAGTGAGGCAGGGGGCTGCAGCCCCAAAGGCCCCTCTGGGAAGGCAGAACCCCCCGGCAGGGGGCCGGGCATTGCAGATGTGGGGTTACGCAGCCGCGGTTCCCCAGGCCACAGTGCTGGCGTTGCCATCGCGCCTTCGGCCGCGTCCCGGCCGGCCAAGGGGGGGCTGCCGGGGAAGAGCTCCAGCAGCTCCGGCACTCCAAGGAAGTGCGATGACATCAAGCAATGCGATTTTCCTGTTTACTCTGGCTCGGTTATGTCTGGTAGGACGTGACTAAATTGGGAAATACAAGTGAGAGGCTGTTCGCTCCGTGCTTGGGAAGGCTGCCATCAGGCACGGGGACGCAGTGACATTGCTGTCAGTGCCCCGGAGGCAGCGCTAGGAGCTCCCCTCGGACGAGCCAAATCCTCCTCCTGTCCCTGGCAGGCCAGGAGCAAATGTGACTGTGCTTGTCCAGTGTCCCTTGGTCTGCTGCTCTCCTGCTGGCCAGCTCAGCGTGCTGCAAGGACGGGGCTTTCTCAGCAGCTCCCACTCCAGCAGCCCACAGCTGAGCAGGAAAAAAATGCGCCCAGACGATAACCAGGCTGCAGAAAGCTGCCACAGCCCCACAGAGCTCGGGGCGAGGGTGCTGAGCTGGGCAGCAGCCGCCGGGGTCCCTGCTTCAGGAGGAGGCAGCCGGGCTCCCTCCAGTGCCAGTGCTGATCCCGCACGCCGGATAACTGCTCGGCTCCATGGCACTAGAGCAGGCACAGCGCTGCTCCTGCCCCAAGGCAGCCCTGTCTCACAGAGCAGGCCACAAGCCTACGGAGGAGCCCCGTCAGCACTGTGACCGATGGAGAAGCGTGCTGATACACCCCAGAGCTGAGCAAAGCCCAGGAGAGCCATCGGGTCTCCCCTGGATGTCAGTATTTACTCCCCAGCGTTCTTAAGATGCAGACACACAGACCCGATGCATTTCCTCTTGATTTTCTTCCTTAAAAGCCAGAGGACGGGGATACAGCCCGTGCAATGCTCTCAGCAGAGCCACTGCAGCACACAGCAGTCCCAGGCTGAGGAAAGCACCTGTGCCCAACGCACAGAGCACTGCAGAGCCCTCCTTCTCCTTCAGTGACCTACAAAGCCACAAACTGGGCCGTGTTCCTTTTAGCTTCACTGGGGATGTAAAGAAAAAGAGGGCTTATTCTTCCGAAAGCAGCCAACCAAGCCACCCTGCGTGCCAGGAGCTGCCTGTCCCCATGCCTGACAGGGTTCCTGGATGAACCCAGCACAGCCGGGGCATCCCTGAGTTCCTTGGCCTCACAAGCCAGCTGTGTACGAGCTTCTCCCATTACTGCTCAGATGCTGCCTCCCCGTAACACATCTTTCAGCACGCCCCGGCCTTTCTCCCCCAGCTGGCAAGAAACCACAGGAGGCGACGAGCCCAAGGGGGCAAGCCCCCCACGTGCTGTGGGTGGCCCCTGGAAGCTCCCCTCAGAAGCACCACGGACACCTTGGCTCTCTGCCCAGCTGCCTCCTGTACCAGGAGCTGCTGCACATCCCGCTCGGAGCACAGGACACTCGTGTTTGTTTACTAGTTTGTGGGAATAAAGATTAGACTGCCAGGTAAGCACTAAATCTACCTTTATGCAGCAGTCACTGATGCTGACATCTCTCCACGTCTGCGGGCAGGCCAGCTGAGCTCCCAGCAGGAGAGTGGTGGAGACACGGATCCCCGGAGGACAGGAGCTGCACCCAAAGCAGGAACCACCCCAGAGCTGCAAGGCTGACTCCAGCACTGCTGAGTCCTGGAGGGTGCTCTGGAGCCTCAGCAGAAAGGGCAAGCCAGGCTTATTTCAGCATGTGGGACGCTGTTCCTTGATCAATGGGCCAGAGACTGAGCCACCAGCTGCAAGCAGGCTGCAGGTAGCGAGGGTGCAGCCCAGGCCTGAAGCAGGGCAGGTGGCTGAGCAGGGAGGGCTGTCGCCAGACAGGTCGGCACACAAGGTCAAACAAGCTCAACCTAAGAGCTGCGCTGCCAAGACCCTTGTGCGCCCAGAACCCCTTCCTTGTTTGAAAGCCAAGAGTCCCCATCCCACCCCTCCAGCCCTTACAGAGCAGCAGGAGGACAACGGGCTCTGCCAGGGGTCCGGCCGAACGAAGCGGTCCCTCCCCAGCGTCCTGCTGCGGCTCCAGGCCGCAGATAACCGCGAGGGCGATGGCCAGCAGCTCTCAGAGCCCCACGGGCGCTGGGAGGAAGGAAGGACGTGCATGGGCTGCGGAGCGGTTCTGCTCGTAGTTAGCAGGCTCCGTCACTCTTAATGCAATATTCTGCTTATTAAAAGAGCTCCATGAAGAGCAAGACATTGGCTGCGTGCCCTTCCCTGGAGGAAAGGAAAGCCTGCTTCTTTTAAGCTTCTCAGAAGCTGTTTCTCCCGTGCTTTCTTTTATCTTAACATGAGAAGCACAAAACCTACTGCAGCCCATTTCCACTAGCGAGCGTCATGTGGGGCTGGAGGGCATGAGGGCTCCCCTCTGCGCCAGGTCAGCGCTGACAGCATCACTCGCAGCGCTGGCACAGACCCTTGTCCCCTCTCAAAAGCAGTGGGGCCAGAACCAAGCGCACAGACCCTCCCCTTGTGCGCCCACGGCAGTGGTGCAAGGAGTCCTGCTCTCTGTAGCAGCATCCCTGCAAAGCAGCCGTGCTTCCCTGAGCAGCACCCGGCACGTGCCCTGCCGGGAGAGCACCTCGTGCTGAAGCAGGTTAACGACTGAGCTGGGAATATCCAGCTGTGAAAGAGCCCATCAAAACCATGGCAGAACTTTGCATGATCTCCAGAATCGTGTAAAAAGGACTCTTGCTGGAGACCATTTCTGGTTTCAGCCACTAGCTTTCGGTGAAGCTGACTTACTTTGCTCCCTCTGCTCTGCAGATCAAGCTGCCTTGCAGAAGAGTAAACTTCCTCTGCCCGTGGCACCACCGCAGAGGGCCGGACTTGGAGCTGGTGGCAGCTCACAGCCTCGTGCGCCCTTCTCACTGCCCTGGGTCAGCAGCCCGCCGTTGGGATGAGCGTGACCGCACCTGCACAGCGCGCTGGGCCACATCGGCAAAGGATTACACGCTCCCTGACCTGTCCTGCCACGGCAGCCTTCAGTGTGTGAATGCCTCTGCAGGAACAGATTGAAGTCTGAGCTCCCTGAAACCAACCTGCTCTCAGTGGGGTGTAGGGGAGTGGTCAGGACCACAAAGCTGCCCCACTTTAACCATGCTGGTTTATTACAGCTGCAACACCAGTGCCATCTGTGCCATGAAAGCAGCCTAGACCGAATTAGCTCTTCTCACGTGGGAATAACCATTCCCCCACACGCTGCATCCACACTAGAGCTTACTGGAATAACCGCATTCATAAATCAGCTGAACACCCAGGGGAAATAAAAATTACAAATAATTCAGGCTAAGTTTACCAGGACTTAAGTTTAAGATCTGATGGAATCACGAATGGCTGGTGCAGGTCCCTTGGGAGCAAGGACCCATCTCACGACCATAAGACTCAACAGGAGCTGGTTACCAGCAAAGGGATGGGGGTGGACAGAAGAGATTATATTTCTGGCTAAGAAATGCAGGTTAGTTCTTCTAAACTGGAAGAACAGAGTACAGCTTTTACTGGCTCCTCTGCTTTAACCTACCTACAGAAGATCAGGCCACCGTGCGATCACTGGGAACACAGCTCCTGTTAAAGACAAGCAAAGGGCAGGCGTGGGCTGGCGGCACAACCAGCTGAGCGGAGCCAGGATCAGGGGGCAGCGGGACCCGCTGGGTCAGCTGGATCAGCCCATCCCTCCTTCCCTCTCTGGGGACACCACCAAAACTGCCAGCGATGCGTTGGTCATGCTGCTCCTGCTGTTCCTGCGGGAAGCCCACTCCAAGCCCTGCTGCTCTGAGAGGCAGGAAAAAAAAAACTATCCATCAAAGCAGTGGGATGAAAATCTTACAGTTTCTGGCCTGGGTTTATTTGTAGCCAGATTATACCCATCTGTTCTTCAGCCTGAGCAGCTTTCCTTCGCTCCCTGCTCTCTGCGAGCAGCCATCATATCATGACTCAGACTTTGTTTTGCTAGGCTGAGCACACCGAGCGCTCGCAGGGTATTTCTGGGCTGTGTTTCCAGTGCAAGCCCATTGTCTCCCTTACATCTCGAACGGCTGCTGCAGTGACCCAAAGCCATGCTCAGCCGTGGCAGCAGCGAGCACCTCCTGCGCTGGCACGCTCCCTGGAGCAAGCTGCCTGCTGCAGCAGAGTCAGGGCAGCGAGCTGTGGCTGGCCAAGCTGCTCCAGCGAGCAACATCCACCCTGCGGTGCTGCCGTGGGGCTGCACCGGGTCACTCCTGGTCCTCTGCTCCTGCCTCAGAGCCTGGGGCCGTTACGGGAGGCTTGCATTCAGCACGGACATGAGGACCAAACCGCAGCTACGTAGATGCCCATGAGCAGGCTAGGCTGGAGATGTGGCTTAGCTAAAGGAAAGAGATGAGAGCAGATTGCATTCCCACTGCTGCCAGTAGCCCTGTCCCTCTCCCCT
The DNA here is from genome assembly GCF_009769625.2 of Cygnus olor. Taxonomy (NCBI): domain Eukaryota; kingdom Metazoa; phylum Chordata; class Aves; order Anseriformes; family Anatidae; genus Cygnus; species Cygnus olor. The sequence continues at coordinate 6,414,346 of NC_049183.1, forward strand.
GCCGGGGCACAGCAGCAGCAGACACGAGCAGGAGAGCACAACTCCCTCGCAACCCCAAGGGCAAAGGGCCTGGCCCACGCCGGCCACAGCCTCAACCCACACAACCTCTCTGCGGCTGCTCTGTGCTCCCTGACCTGCCCAGGGTCCCCCATCAGGCAGCTTTGGGGCAAGAAGAGGAACTGAGCTGTGGCAGGTCTCTGGACACCTCCCAGACAGCGAGAGGGCTGTCAGAGGCGTCCCTAGAGCAGGGAGCGCAGCCAGAGAGCCGTGGGCAGCGTGCAGCCTCGCACCTGTAAGCACAAGGCTCCCGAATCTGCCTCCTCCCCGTGCTCAACAAATCCAGGCTCTTTCTAGCTAACCAGGGACTGATTCCCCAAAGCATTGCTCACAGGTCCCATTACTGATGCGGCCCAAACTGGTACCACAAAGCTCTCCCAGCTGCTTAGGGATGGAAGCAGGGAACAGGTGAGGCTGCGGAGCCAGAGCAGGTCCCAGCCAAATGTATGGTAACGTGCCACGAAAGCACACCCACCAGCTCCACGGGCTGAACAGGTAACGCCGTGAAGAAGGCAGCTACGGCTAATTTCTGCGCTGCTTGGAGAGGCAAAGGCTCAGTCTGTTAACGCTGTGCTCTGCCCAGGCAGCAGCCCTGTGTGCTTCTGGCTGCCTCCTCCCAGCCCGAATCGCCAAGGGTGAGACAAACCTGGGGGGAAGCACCAAGTCGATGGCGAGTAACTCACGTGCGAGTCCTGATGCAGCGCCGGCCCCGCACAGCTCTGAGCCAGCCTCACAGAGCAGCTCAGGTCTGCTTCTGAGCACCACCACGCTCTGCGCTGTCCTTGCTCCTTCTGCATTTGGTGATTGGAGACCATGGTGATTCAGCTTTGTTTTGCCTACCAGAGCAGTGGCTCCAGCCACTGAGCCGGGAAGCAGCATTTGCTAGTACTCAACCACGTTCAGTGATGCTGGCATTTCAAAAGCTGCCTGTGCACATTTATGGAGCTCTTCCTCCATAAAAAGCCATGTCCAATGTTTTTAAGAGGAAAAAACATGCTACATTTAAATGTATAAATTAGAGAAAAGGATGCAACCACTTCCAGCTTCACTGTAGATCAATCAGACAAACTTCGGCTTCCAGGCTTTGTAAATACATCTTCAAAAACAAAGTCAAGAGCTCTGAAAAAAACTGGGCTCCCTCACCAAGGCCAGCCTCGCTCCTTTTAAAAAAGGAACAGCATCGTGGCCAATACCACCTCATCTTCCTGGCCCCAGGGAAGCTAGCCATGTGCCACAGGCTTTTTTCTGCTTCAGAAACGGGTCTGAAAGTCTTTTCAGAGTGTAACGCCAAGGCCTTGCTGAAATCAAATACTGACAAAGATACACGCAGTCGCAGCTGGGGCTCGGCTCGGCTTCCAGCATGGTCCTCACCTCCCTCAGGCAGGATCGCTGCCTCGGCTCAGCCTGGTTTGAAGGGGTTCTGCTGCTAGAACACTTGGCCAAAAAATATCTACCTGCTGATTCAGGGCTTAAAGAAGAGAAATACTGAGAACAGGAAGGAAGTTAAATCTGCTAGGTACGAGCACAAAAGACAGGTCAGATGTTAGCAAAATGCCGTTTGATTGAAAGCCTGTTACCCTTTCAAAGGGCTTTAGGGGCGCGAGCAGAGACTGAACGGAGCACTGCCAGCTCGGAGGTGGACAGAGCCGTACCTGACGGCAGCAAGCACACCGACGTTTGTGAGCGGCACCCCCAAAGGCCGGCCCGGACCCCCCTGCGGCACGCTCGCTGTCACACCTGTGCCACAGAGCAAGCCACGGACGCTGCCCGCGCCACGCGCATGCCCGCACGCCTGCTCACGCGCAGCTCGCAGGGACATGGCTCAACTCCCACCGCTCCTCAGGGCACCGCGCCCCGCAGCCGGCAGCGCTTACCTTGAGAGGAAAGACAGCAAAAATCCCCGCCGTGAAAGCAGTACTGGTGCTTCCTTCTGCCTGCCTTTTACGCAGAGCAAAAAAAGATGTTTTCTGTGTCAGCAAGCCAAACTTCCCCCTCAGCCTTGCCTCTTCCCATGCGCGTTTGCTGCCTCCAGCCTTTGTGTTGTCTCCCCGGGGCCAGGAGGGAAGGAATAACACCAGACGGTGCTGCAGCCTCCTTTAGGGAGGGCACGCACTGGTACCGGACCAAGCAGCACGTACCCCTGCTATACCCCGCCGGTCACCCCAGCGGCACCTCACGAGCTCAGCATCCTGGTCCTGGGCAAACAGCAAGAGGGCGCATGCCTACAACACACGCGTGCACGGCGCGGATGGGAGCCCAGCGTAAGGACCAGTGGAAAGGTTTGCTCTTTTTCCGAGCGACTCAGCTGTGTTTCCCCAAGCACAAGCCATGCGCCCTCAGCATCCCTGCCAGGGAGTGGAAACCCGCCGTGCAGAAACAGCCAGGCGGTTTTGTCCCACACTTCTGCAGTCAGACGTCAGCTGCAGAAAACTGCTCCTTCCAGGAGGGTCAGGCTCTTCCTTCGGTGCAGAGATGGAGGTCAGAGGCAGCCCTTCAGAACAAGGACTGCTGGAGGAGAACGTTATTCACCTCAGCGCTCCGGCTGTGTCAGACAGCTGAAGCTGCTGTGCAGCACGCCGGGCTCTGGAGGAGCATCCCCACTGCAGTCATTTTACCTTGCGACCTGGGACATGCCGTTTGACCTTCTTCGTGCCACCATAACCCAGCAGGAAAATCAGCCGCGAGCGGGATCCCCGCTGGAAGCCAGGTGCTGTGGCCGAAGCAAGATTTCTCAGGGTATTATATCCAAAGCACAATCAGATAACCTCCCTGATGCAGTCCAGGCACAGCTGTTCTCAGACAGAAATTCAAATTACAGCTTCATGCAGCTCCTCTGTACGGATTTCAGCAAAAGCAGAGACAAAATCCCCCTGCTTAAGACAAGGATGGTTTATCCGCAACACCCCCAAAGGGTTACATGCGGGAGGAGGGCTTGCAAGGACCTGCTGCCGCCTCTGGGATTCTCTCCAGTGCTATTCGCCTCCAGATGGGCTGACCAAGCGCTTGTTGGCTGCAGAAACAGCATTGCCAGGACCTGGTTAACCCGAGCATTTAAAGAAAAACTATCCAAAATGAAAAGAACAAACTGGGGCAGCTGCTTGCTCTCTGCTGCAGGTTCCCAAGCTGCAGCACACAGCTGCAGCAAGCGTCACACTTCTGCAGAGCTCACCGCGCCGGCAGCGGCATGTGACAAGAGCCAAGAGGGGCTGCAAGGGAGCTAACGGCACGGAAAGGCTGTCTTCCCAGACCATGAAACTGAGCCCCAGCCCTCACACAGGTAGGGGCACCAGGGAGGGCCTGGGCAGCTGTACTCCTCCCCTGCAAAACAGCTTTCTGCCCGCGCAGCGAGCAGAGGCTGCCCTGCAGGCTGGCACTGGCCGCTAGGAAGCAAACACCTGCCCCTCGGGAGGTGCTCTGCGTCAGACATTTCCAGCTAGTCACCCGGTCTCCAGAGAGGACGGACTACGACAGGCCAGGTGTTCGCATGGGTGACAAGATGTGAATTAAAAGAAATGTGAAAGACACACCTGTGTTCCTCTGCACCTTAGCAATCTGCTCCCGAAAGACTCAGATGAGAAACAGGGGGTGCCACAAGCCAGATCTCTGGAGAACCAGAGCTTTTCCGCGAGACTTTCAATGCAGGTGACGAACAGCCCAAACACACGCTTGGTAACACCCATGAGAAAGTACCCAGCGAGATCACTGGCTGTCGTCCAGCGTCCAGGGCATCTACCTAATCTTTACCCCGAGTGGAAAAACACCGTGTTACATCTTCCATTTGTTATCTAGTGTACGGTAATAACGCAACCTGCAATAACCTAGAGCAAATAAAACCAAGATTACTCCAATTCTACAGTGTTTTAACACTGCACCAAGCTTAACTGTGCCACAATATTAGTTGTTTTTTGTTTAAACCACTCAAGCAGCTTAAAGGCAAGTATAAATCCCAGAGATGACGGGGCAGCAGCCCCACAGTTCCTTGCATTACCAACAACCACAGCTCTGTATCTTGTCCCTGACGGCAGCCTGTAACAGATGCTTAAAAACGAGTCAGGAAGCAAGCAAAGGCAGCACGAGCCCTCTGCCCTCCCTCCCGCTCCCAGAGCATCAGGCAGCTTAGAGTTTCTCCGGGGACCACCCTGATTTCCTCATAGCCCACTGCTTCGCTGAGCTCGGCCACATACGGCAGCGGCAAGCTCTGCTCTTCAGTTACCCCCATGAAAAAGAAGTGTTACAGTCACGAGGAAGTTGTTATAGTCTGCTGCCTGCCCATTTCAGTGCCTGCCTCCTAGTTCTCTCACAGAGAAGATGAATACAGGGTGATTACCCACTGCTTCCCACAGTACAACTCAGCCTTCTATAGATCCCTTTCCCAGCACTACAGTAAAAATATTTTTTTCTTTTATCCACACTATTTGTTCATTACTCCCTCATTCAATAGAATTTTTTGAGAGAAAGTCAAATAATACAGCTACATCATTGCTGAATCAAGCTGATTAGATGTGTGACTTCCATCAAATAACACACCGAGCTCCAAGGGAGGAGGAAATTAAAGTCATACAGGATCAGCACTTTTGTGGAGATGTAGCCGCATTTCAGTCTCAGAATTAATCAGTGCCCAAGAGCCTATTCAGAATTCCCTTGCAGATTTTGCAACACAATGAAATAATTTTGAATACATCGATGGTGATTCCAGATCCACTTTCCTTCCAAGAGATGCACAAAACATACGTCAAAGTACTGATGTTTTCTTAGCCAAGGCATAGCACCAGCTTGCTATAGGACCGACTCCAACCTCCAAAAACATTAGCATTTGCTCTCCCCACAAATACCCCTGCCTTGGCACCAGAGAAGCTGCTGACATTTCAATTTAACAGGTGCAGTGTCACCTTGCATTTTTTTCTGAGGACTCGTGAGAAATGCTCTATGCCATTCAATTTTACTTAAGACCACGACAAATAAGCAGGGTTTGGGGTTCACCCCAGCTGCAACGTAAGACACAAACTCTCTTCTGAGTCCTGCCACCAAGAAGGACCACGCACACTGGGATGCGCCCCGAGTCCAGCACAGCTCCTGGGGTCCCATCTCTCCCTCTACTTCCAGCCAGACCGCGCTGAGTTCCCAGTCCAGAGAAGTCATTCCTGCTCCTAAGTATTCGTGCCTTTGGTTTCAGTTTGCAGCACCAAGTTCTTGCCAACTCCTTCATAACCCCTTACCCCAAACTCCGCTCTCTGCCGAACCACGGCATGCAGCGAGTTGCTGCACATCTGTGCCTCCGGTCCTGCCAAAAGCTGCTCCCCGCAACCCCTGCTCGCTGCTGCTGCTTGCTCGGAGGCGCCGCAGGGCAGTCCTAGCAGGGGAGATGGCGAGGGCACGCGGAGCCCCATCGTGAGCCTGCCTCGCTTAAACGCAAGCAGACCTGAGAGGAACATTGACCAAGACACAAACCAGCTAGCCACATTCAGCAAGATCTGCAAGCGGGCGCGCAGGGCTGTGTTCCCTTGGAAAACAAGGGTGAGGAAGAGAGTCGACGTCCTCATGCCTCTCCAGGACACGGCTCCAGGCGCCGGCCCAGTTTTGGCATGCGTGGGACAAGAGCCACACCAACCCCAGAAGAGCAGACAAAGAAAGCAGAAGACCTTGTGCTGAAAATCTAGGTATTTCGACTGATTCCAAGGCGTCTCTAATACTCAGCAGCACACTTCCTCAAGTCCCTCTTCTAAGCGTTTCTAAACCCTTTCTCTGCGTCTCTGTCAAGTCATTACTGCAGCGCGTTACTTTTAGGCTTTAAGTGTTGCTGATCAGAGGGTTTCAAACAGTCCCAGGACCAAAGGAGTCCCAAGGCTGGGTCACTGCTCTCACAGCAGGAGATGAGACAGGTGGAAATTCAAGTGCATAACGCTAAGATGCCCACAGGATAGACATAAGTTTATTTATTTATAAATGAATAAATAAATGAAAATTCAGTGGAGTGGTTTGCACTCACAACTGAGTAGAAATCCAATCTCAAGTTAACAGCAGTGCCCCAAACACAGCTTTCACACCTATCATTTAAGTCATCTGCAGTGGGTCCTAGCACGAGTGGAATTTACAGCTGCAGTGAGTGGGGCTGTCTACGTCCCAACTACTAATTTATTCTCAGAAAGGCTAATTTAATCCGGCAGTGAATGTTCTCAAAGCCTCCTTGCACAGAAACGCTTTTATCTTGGTTGGCTTAACAACAATACAGCATATCCAAAAACGTGGACGGGTGCTAAAGAACACTGCCCTTGTGTTTTCAGTTCTCTGGTACTTTTGTCTAAGAAATTTATCTTGGTAACCACAGACTGAGAAAACAGAGCGCCTCTGTCGTTTTTAAAAGCCAACTGTATTTTCTAGGCAAAATATACAACAGCTCTGGCTACTCCCCCCTCGTGTAACTGTCTTGACAGAGAGAGTGTTGCAAGCCAGCAAATATTGCTTAATATTAGGCACCGCATTCGCTTCCAGCCACCCAGCTGCGTACCAAGACCAGCGGCTGTGCCGCCTGGCCTGGGAGCACTGCCTGCCCTGGGAGGTGACTTTCCACAGCCCACACTGCAGAGGAATAAACTTCAGAAGAAATACAAAATTCTCTGTGGCAAGAAGCTGTGTAACTGCATCGTGAAACATTTCAAAGGGAATCCCAAAGAATGCTCCAGGTTTCCAGCCTCTGCAATTCATGGGGGGAGGGCAATAACTAATTAAGTAATCAGAAAGCTTCTTTTCCTTGTTTTTAAATCCCAGTTCGTATTTTCCCTTTACTTGTCACCGTGTTACCTGTGCTGTATGGACACAGTGTTAAGAAGTGACCCTCACCTTCACGAGGCAGACCACTGGAGAGCCCAGCACCTCCCCCTGGGATAAAACAGGGGGCTTTAAAGCATTACAACAGCCGTAGCTGTAACAGGATAACTTTCCGTGCTCTTAGAAGTGTCACCATCACCCTGCCACTAGAGTAAAGCTAGAGCTGTGCAAGGGGCTCGGCCTGGACCAGCCTGATTCTGCACTGCATTGGTACAGGGGCAAGAACATACCCCAGGTGGCATCCAGCAACTTAGGACGATTCAGTAATTCGGGGACAAGGAAAAGATCAGAGGCAAGCAAGGCTTAAAGACAGGCCAGAGGAGAAAAAATAAATAAATAAATAAACTAACACAAACAACACTCCCCTTGTTGCTATCAGCCAGGAACTACTGTCCCAAGAATAGCCTATTCAGAAACCAGGAAACTCGGAGAGCAGCAGGGAAGGGCTGAGTCATGGCCATTTGAAAAAACAACAAACCAAACCAAACCAAAAAAAATCAACCCAAAAGGGAAGGAGAGAAAACATGGACAGCAGCTGTCCTGGGTCTTGGTAATGTGAACGAGTCAATCCCGTATCGATTAACGTATCAACCAACCCTTGCTTTCGAAAGCCCTGCAAGCACATGGTACTGCCGTAAGAAGCAGTCGCCCTCCCTCTGCTCCTGGGAGGCGAATTTAGCCCTCGCTGAGCCAGGCAAGGCTGGTGGTGCCCTCGCAGCACCAGCACCCTGCGACCATCGCACGAAGCAGACTTACAGGCTGGACGAACAACAGGGAACTGCCGTCCAGGCGAGGGCTGCCATTAGCCGAGGGCCGGGGAGGGCTGGAGGCAGAGCGGAGCAGGACGGGCCTCCTGCGACACCGCTCCGCAGACTCCAGCATGGCCAGCCCCCAGCAAGGCCTGGCTATGGTGAAGTCTCTTTTTTCCATGTGACAAACTTTGTCCTGTGACCTAATTTGTACCAGTTTTACAATAATGCTCCCTGGAACAGCAGTCTTACTCACTTACCTATAATCTAAAAAATTATACCTACTCTCCAGCTGTGGGGCTCTGGGAGGACACACGAGGGATTTCTGAGCAATAAGGGCTTATTTTTAACACAACTGCTCAGCTACTTCTCCCAAACCACAGAGGGGGCTATATCTTTTCAACTAAATAACTCTGCTTCAAACACACAGCTTGGGAAAAGAAGCCTCTGGCTTGCCCTGCTTTGCACTCTGAGGCTCAGAGAAGCAGGGTGAGAAGCGGGGAGGCGCCGAGCCCTCCCTGCCGTGCCTGCTGCCCCAGGGTCCCGCACACAACCCGTGCCCACGTGTAGCTGCCCCTCAGCCCCCGCACCTTGTCCTGGTGAAAGACTCAGTCGCTGAAGGACGTCGGTCAGGGCTTCCTTTGGAACAGGAGTTTGCACGCAGCAGGTACCACGCGGGGATGTCGGCGCCCACAAGCGCCGGGTGAGGTCTGTTGTGAGGGTGCGTTGTGTCTGCACACGCAGCCAACAGCAAGGGAGAGCAAAGCCTCCGTGCAGATCCCAGCGGGAAGACACAGGTACTGCAGAATCCCAGACTGCAAAGTCCTTTTGGTCTGAGAGTAGATTTTTTTTTATTTTCTGAGAGCCAGTATAAACCATGGGGAGCTCAGACACCCTAACTTACCTCTCCACAGCAGTGGAAGCTAGACACATTCCTTCCAAAAACACCTTTTCCAAAAAGCGCTAATAGGTAGCCAGCCTGTTAGGACAAGGCACAGAAGATTTTCTTTCTAAATGCTGAGACTAGGTATCAAAGAAGGCTTGGGGACACCCTCAGTCGGGAACGTCTGGTTCTGGACCACCATCTCAGCATGAATCCTTCCTTTTATAATCTTAAATTCTCTTAATCTATAAGGGAACTGGATATTATTCCATTTTCTTGTATATAAAACAGGTAAAAGAAACAACTGCTACTAATACAAAGCTACTTTGCTAATCACAATAGGTGACAAAGACATATATTACTTAAATCGCATATAAAGCCCCAGCTCATACCTTTGTCCTCTGATCAGCTCAGGTTTGAGAGCTACAAAGTTCAATACGCACAGCTCACAGTTGTTACTCACAAGTCCTAAGATGCTAATTACATTGCCATCTTTTGGGGCTATCGCTTGTATTTGTTCACGTGAAGTTCAAGCCTGCTAAGAGAGCTCAGATTAGACACAGCTGCACTACAGCAGGGCCTCACGCAGGAGCGGTGCACATGAAGCAGTTCCCCTCCCGCCTCCATCCTCCGCCCGGGGCTGTGATGAGCACAGGCCTGCTGTGCTCGCTGGGCTCCCCAGCGGCCTTTTTTCACTGGTACAAACACAACACCTTTCGGACTGCAGCCACAAGACGCCTCTGAGTGAATGAACCCAAAGCTAAATCTTAACAGCAGCCAAGAGCTTCCGTTGCGTCTTGCGCCAGAAATAAAAATTGTGCTCCCCCTGCCTCTGAGACTTTGTACTGTTGAGAAAATGGATTGTGGTTTCCTATGGCTTCTGTGTTAATTGTCTTCCCTCTGATCAGACAAGGAGATACATCCTCTGCATAGCAGCCATAGGTCTGACACTGCCTAGGAAAATCGTGTTGCTTCTCTCTAGCCGCGAGGCTGATAGCAAGCGCTGGAAACAGCAGGAAAACAACGATGTGAACATCACGTCCCAAGGCAGGAGCTGCAGGTCACGTGTTTTCTGAAGATAAAAAAGAAACACATCTGTGTTTGCAAACCGGTACGCTCCCATGCCTTGTGCTGAAATCTTTAGCAGAGTAAATCTCCATTTCAGCCTAGAATGCTTTGCCTTTGTAACAGCTGCAAAATCAGGTCCTGGAAGTAAAAAAAAAAAAACAACAACAACCAACCAACCAAACAAACCCAAATCTCCAAAGATTTGCAGAACAACTGGAGTTCCCAATACAAACTATCACTTTTACTGTACTGGGCAGAAGGGAAGAATGCTGCATAATTTACAATGTTCCTTTTAGAACATCACTGACTGCTGCTAAGGGCCATGAGGCATATCAGCATCTACGTGGTGTTTCCCAACTCCTTGTCCTTCCTGTTTTCAGCAGCTCTGCACTCACCCGTCTGGGAGAACAGCTTCTCATCCCTGTGCTGTCCGACGTTTTACTCAGAAGTTAGCATACCTGCCTAGAAGCTTGAAAGTATACCCAGTCCTGCTGTCTTCATGATTATTTTAATCTCCATATTACTCAAATGCTATTTCCTCCTCAGTCTCACCTGGCAGCCAGCAGTCTTACCCTTAGCTTAGTGCAAAGCTGAACACAGAAAAGCTACCACAGCACTGACCACAGCACTGACATGCAGCACATGTACATACCCATGTACACACCCACGGTAATACCCATACCAACAGAAGTAACACGCGGTCCTGCTGTAGGCCCTACAAAAATTGCTATTTCAAAGAATTTTTAAAACTTATCTTCTTTCAATCTAAGATATTATCTCCTGACTAAAGCAAGTACAAGAAATTGAATGTAGAACTTTACAACAGTACCATAGACAGATGCAGAAGACCTAACTTCATTCTTCTCTTTACCTATGAGCAAAAAAAATGATCTTGGATCTGAGCAGCTACTAGAAGACTGCATGTCTCCCTCCAAAACCACTCATACTGGAAGATGTCTGCATCAATCACATCCTTTAAATGCAAGTGTTTATCTTCTAAATTCTAATTTGAAGGAGGAAAAAAAGATAAACTTTTACATAATAAAGTTTCTTGGAGCCCTTCTCTCTCCGTGTTAGTGAGCAATACCGGCAATGGGAACACTTCTGCAGATCACAACGCTGCTCCAAGGACCCAGAACCCAACAAAACACATACAGTGTGGGTGTTGGGGACAAGCTCTTGTCTGGCCCCTGGCTGAACGCCCTTTAGCTGCAGGAGAGCATTAGCTGCACTCCCAGCGAGCATCCACCGGTCGTGTTTCATCTCAAAGGAAAGCAGCCACCATGCTTTGCATCACTGTGTGACTTCACATGCAGAAAAGCATGGCTCATTAGGAAAGTGAGCTTCAAAAACATGCTCATAAACTGAAACACGGCACTGCTGGAGACACCTTCCCTCCTGAGACAGGCTCCAGTCAGAACAGGTGCCTGAGGAACTGAATTTCAGACAGACCCACGTAGAACCTGTTGAGGGAACACAACAAGAAACTCCGCACAGCCTTCTGTCTTCTTAGGAAGGGCTGAGGCTCAGGAAGAGAAGTTCCCTCTCTGTTGACTGTCCCAGATACATCCGTAACAAGATCTTTTGGTACTCAGCATACGAACACACACCCCCAGCACCTCCCTGACTGCAGCCCTGTGTGGACGCAGTCACCAGAGCCTCACCAGCCGTACAACAGCAGCAAGGGAAGGCTGAGTGTGCTCGCTCCGCTTGGCACCAGTCTCAGGGGAACACCTGGGGCAGTGGTTCCATCATCCCACCCTTGTTACAGCCTCACGCCCCTTCTGCCCTCAGTCCATGCCACACAGACAGCCTCGCATGAGTTCCCAAAGTTGTTGCCTCCCTACCTCCAAGCAGCAATTCCCTCCTCACACAACGCCTAGCGACAACAGAGCAGATACATTGCGAAATGCTTCCAGGGATTTCCTGGGGCACGTGGCCATCATTGCAACCTTTAGACAGAGAAGCCTTTGGGAAAGTTTTCAGCCTGCACTTTCCACACTGACCTGAGTTTGTTTAGTTCCTAAAAACGAGTGAACATTATGGATATATAGTATTCACTGTACTCACCCGAGTCCCCCCAGCCCTCAACTGCCTACCTCCAATCAAACACTCTAGAAAGCAGAAGGCCCCTGCTGAAAAGAAAGCACTGTTTCAAGCACATTGGTTGAAAGGGAACAAATAGGAAGATAGCCTGCATATTCACAAAGTGTTTCTTGGCACATTTTACATCTAAATAACTGTATTTATAATTTAGAACATTTCTAGTTAAAATCACTGTGCCTGACCTAGTCCCACACCTGGAATATGACAACAACCCGGGGTACGCTCACCAGTTCTCCCCGGTGCAAGGAGATTGTCTCTGAACAACTGTTCCAGTCCTGCCAAGGGGCACACACCTACGCTCGCAGGTACTTGGAGAAGTTTCAGCTTGAGCACGACTCCTGCGGGTGATCTGGAGGACGCCAGCATGAGAGCGCTCATCCCAGCCTGCCCCTTCCCACTCCCTGCGTGGGCCTGGCTGGGGAGCGCTCCCCAGGTGCCCAAGCCCCATCCCTCCCTTTAGCAGCAATTGCAACACCCTGTGCTTCCCATACAGCAACCGAACGCCACCTTAACAGCTCCCGCAGTTTTGCCTCTCTGGTCCCCCTGGGAGGCAGAACCCAGAACTCACTGCTCTGATGGTTAAAGCCTCCCGCTAGGTATGTGCTGTTGCACAACGTTATCCATTAGCTGAAAGGGCTCTCCTCCTCTCACAGGGCTCACGCTGCCAGCGTGCTGACAGATAATACCATCCCCATCATCACCGTCGTTGTCATTTCTCTTCCTGCTTGTCAAGAGAACCGGGCTTGTTTGGTCTCTAAAACGGGCCCGTCATTCCTGACCACCAAACGGGCAGCTCCAGCCCCGGCTCTCCTCTCCCGAGCAGGGATGGCTGGAAACGCCTGCGTTTATACCGACACCGGGCTCCCTCCTCTCCTGGGGATCTGTCTGGGCGCCACCGTAGCGGCCCCCCCGCAGCTGTGCCCTGCTGGCAGCTCACGGCCTCCCTCCCCACAAGCTGGCACGACCTCGGGCTGGGCGCTCGCCTTACAGCGGAAAGCCTTCTCTCCCCCAGCGCACGACTTCGCCTTCCCTGCGATTAAATTTCACCCCGTGTCCGTTGCACCAGGCCGCCGGTACATGCCGACCCTTCTGTCCCAGCCCTCCCCCGCCCTGCCGAGCGCACCAAGCCGAAGCTCTGTGAGACCTCACCGGCACCCTGCGGCATTTTGCGGCCGCTAAGGGCAACGTCGCGGACCGGGTGAAGGAGCGCTGCCAGGCTGCCGGTGCCGGCGGGCCGCCTCCCCCTCTCCCGGCCCCCGTCCCCCCGCGCCCGGGACACGCAGCTACGCGGTGCGGGAGCAGCGAGGCCCCGCACCGAGCAGCTAACCGCTTTTCTCCCCTGTCCGCTTCCTAGGGGCAGACGGCGCCCAGCTCGCCCCGCGTCCCCCCCGCTCGGAGCCTCCCCGTGCCCCAGCCCTCAGCACCCCGCCGGGCTTGGGGGGGCTGCAGGCCCCCGGCCCCGCTCCCCCCCCCCTCCGCGCCCCCGGCTCCCCGGGCCGACCCGGCACGCACCGCTCCCGGCTCCCGGCTCCGGCGGCTCGGTGCCGGCACCTGCCGGGCGGCGGGGCGGGGCGGCGGCGGGGCGGGCCCGGCCGCGCTGTCGGGGCCCGGCCGAGGCCCGCGGAGCCGCGGCCTGGCGTGGCTGGGCAGGCCGGGCACGGCGCTGTGGGAGCGGGCGGGGAGCGGGGCCGCCCGCGGAGCCCGTCGCCCGGCCTCAGCCGGGAGCCGCGCCCGGCGGCCAGGCCGCAGCGGGAGCCCGGCGGTCGCCGGTCGCTTGCCGGGACGGGGCTGGGGCAGAACCCTGGGGGCCATCGCCGGGTAACGGGCCTGTGACCTCAGCCCCGGGCGGGCAGCCCCGGGGGCCGGAGGCAGCATGAGCGTCTCGGTCAGGCTGGCGGAGCTGGCGGACGTCGCCTTCCGCACGCCCAACAGCGGCAGCGTCAACGCCGGCGCCCTCCACCTCCTCCTGCGCGGCCTCCTGGAGCACCTGCGCCCGCAGGATGCCTCCACGCAGGTCTCGGAGGACGAGAGGGGCCTCCTCGAGCCCGGGGCTGGGGCTGGGGGGAGGCCCCGCGCCCTCCTCCTGCAGGCGGAGGGGCAGCCAGGCTGCCCCGGCGGGTCCCCGGGCACCGCGGAGCTGCCGACCCCCAGGCAGGACGTAGGCAGGCCAGGCACCGACTCATGGCAAACGGCGCAGCTGACCAAGAGGATGGAGGTGATCGAGGAGGGGATGACGAAGGTCAGGAGCCATCCTCGGCAGGGCACCCGTCTTCAGCGGGGTGCCAGTCACGCTGGGCTGCTGGCATGGTCCTATGCCGTGCATCATGCTGCCCTACACGGTGTCCTGCCCTACACAGGGATGTGTCCGTGTGGTGCCTTGCCAGTGCAGGGACTTGTCCCTGGGGATTTCTGCTGCCATAAGACTGGAGAGCCTGGCAAAGTGTAGAGACATGTTTCTGGCCCAGCTGCCAGCAGCTATACTGTGGGAGTCTCATTAAGGAGCAGTATTTTAACACGGGCACTGGCCAAAGGTAGTTTTGACCATATTACACTTGTCCCCAGGGCTCCAGCAGTGTAAGCTCTGAGATTTGAGTCTGCTGGGTCCCATCCTGCCCTGACAAGGGTCCCCACAGTTGTGCTTGGGGCCTGGGGTGCCCCAGTGCGTGCAGGGACAGCATCCTGTCTCCTGTCTCTGCCCTGTGACACAGAATGGCTGAACTGCAGATGACAGCAGTGCTGCCTCATGGGCAGGTCAGGATCCCACCCATAGGAGACGTGGCCACGGCACAGGTTCAATTTATTTGGCTGCTAAAGTTCAGATCCTATGTTGGAAACACAGTATGCGGCATCAGAGCTGTCTCCATCACTCAAGTTGCCTGTGGCAGCACAAGGATGAGTTGTGATAGCTTTGTGCCCTGCCCTGCTTGGAGAAGGGCTGGTGTCCAGGCTGGACTGCGGACATCTCCGAGGCAGCATGGGGCCAGCCTGCAGTAAACACAACATTTCTTCATCTGTTGTGAGACCTGACAGCCCCGGGCTGGTCCCATCTCATATTTCATGAGCTCAGCTTTGAGCATAATCCAAGAGCAAAGGGAAAAGGTGGCAGCACTTCGCCAGGGCGAGGCAGCTGGAGCCAGGATACATGTTCCCCTTCACCATCTTTCATCTGAGTTTAGGGGAGCTCCATGGGCATGGCCACGGGCCAGCCAGATGTGGTCGATGCTGTGGGACTGTGGCCCCTCTGAGATGGAGCCCTGTGTCCCAGAGACACCTCCAGGCCCGGGTCTGTGCTGCGTGCTGCTCATCCTCCCTTCTCACCACATCCCCCAAGCCCGCAGGGACCCAGCGGCACCAGCTGAACCCCTCCCTATTCCTCAGGTCACAGACAAGCTACAGGCGATGCTCACCACCAGCTGCTCTCTGAAAACCACCATCGAGGCCTTCCAGGAGGAGCTGCAGCTCCTGAAGGACAATTTCCAGAAGGTGCGTGCATGGAGCTGGGCTGGTGCTGGAGGGCTCTCAGCAGAGGGGTTGTGACAGGGACGAGATGTGGGTCTCGGGCTCCTTCCCACCCCATGGTGGAACTGGGTGATGTGGGATCTGCCCAGGGGTTGTGGATAGACCCCTTGCCCACAGCCACAGAGCCCCACCATGGCCTGGGCTGGGCGCTGCTGATCCCTGCCTATCACTGCTGATACTGATCCCCACCATTCCCAATCCCTGCTGATACCGGGCCCTCCGATGTCCTTGTTTAGCAGGCTGGTCTGGAGGAGCTGCGAGAGCGGGCGGCACAGCAGGACAAGCACAGCAACCTCCTGCAGAACATCCTGGGCCAAATGGTGAGTGGGGAGAGCCCTGGCAGAGGGGCTGTGAGTGGGTGTCCACGGCACCGGTGCTCAGAGGCACTCAGCACCCAGCCCCTGCAACTGCCCTTCAGGCTTGGGGACAGAATGGCACTGGGGATTCTGGCAGGGTTTGGTGTCACTGTCCCCAGCCCAGGGGCTCCCAGGACTCTCCTCCTGCACCAGGGCTGATTTCTCTTCTGGTCACAGGCAGAGGTGCGGCGGGAGCTGGGCAACTTCCCCTGGCAGGCTGGTGTGCTGTGCTCGCTCTGCAGGGTGCCCACTGGCGAGGTTTGTGCGCGCTCCCGGCTGCCAGGCTCTTTTGCTGGGGGCCATCCCTTCGGCTCTGGCACAGCACAGGGCTCTTCTTCCCTAAAACCTCAGGGCTGTTCCATTTCAGCTTTCCAGCCAGGAGCTCAGCCCTGAGGCCCCCCAGGAGCCAGCCCAGGAGGCACCGTGCAGGCTGAGCTGGCTGCCGGAGCGGCACGTGGCCGTGGAGACCTGCATCAGCTGCCACGAGAACCAGCTCCAGCAGCGTGGTGAGCGCTGATGTCCCCACCATGTCAGGTCACTGTGCTGGGTTGTTCCACTGCGTTCTTGCCAGGACCAGTGCATGGTGGTGCCACACTCAGCCATCCCGGCTGGGTCCCCAAGCTGCTGCAGCCTCCTTGTCCGTCTGCCTTGCTCCCAGACACACTGGCACGGATGCTGTGAACGTGGCTGCTGCCCACGGGTGCCCTGGTGCGGGCCATGCCTGGGGGCTGACAGCAGGGCTGGGGCATCTCCCCAGCCATAAAGCCACCCGGGCTAGGGACAGTGCTGCGCTGATGGCCTGCAGGAGCCCGTGCTGCCTGGAGCAAAGCTTTGGTGTCTGTTTTCAGCAGATTTGGGGACCCTGAAGGATGTGGCCACCCGACTGGAGAAGGTGCAAGGCGAAGTAAAGCACCTGGAGGACAAAGGAGAGAAGGTGCCAAGATGCCCAGACCTCAGGGTTGCCGCCCCGTGGCCTGGGGTCTGCCGCCCATCACCCTGCTCGCCAGGACTGCTCTGGCGTCATCTGCAAGACTACTTCACTGCCTCATGTGGGTGCCTGCCGTGTGCCTTACCTGGGGCCACATTTTGTCCTCCCTAGGGGCCAGATTTTGGCAGGGAGGTGCTGAGCCAGGTGGGGCAGCTGCAGGAGCAATGTACGAGACTCCAAGAGGCTGCAGAGCGGCTGTGGGCTGACACCGAGGGCACCCAGGTGAGCGTGGTCCCGGGCTCAGCTGAGGAGCCACTCATGCCGTGGTTTGTGTCCGATCCAGGCTGGAGGCGGCGTGCCAGGATTTTGCAGCCATGCCGTCCTGGCAGAGCTGGGGCCGAGCAGTGGCTCCGAGGGAGACGCAGGGGGAGGCGGATGGCCTCAGGCACGTGGTGGCAATCCCTGGCAGTGGGCTTCACCCGCGAGTGGGGGGCTGCATACGATGGTGGTGGAGCACCCGGCCACGAGCAAGGCAGCCCAGAGCACTAGGCAGGCACTAGGGCAAGGCAGACGAGGCGCTGCTAGAGCAGGGCATGAGCGTTGTGCGTAGGGGAACCCCAAGAGGCACAGCATGGGCAGGCAGGGCCGGGGGGCTGGCTGGCACTGTGCCCCTCAGAAAGCAGACGAGGCCGTGCTGGAGACCAAAGTGAGCCAGGACGAGTTGCAACGCGCCATGGCCCAGCTGAGCGAGATGATGCAGGACCTGCTGCAGAGGATGTCCCTGCACGGCCAGGCCAGGCGTAAAGCCCTGGAGCTCGTCAGTGAGATGGACTCCGAGGTAGCGGTGTCACCTGGGGAGGGTGGTGGTGACGGAGACATGCACCAGCCCAGGGGGCAGTTCCCCCTGGTACCCTCTGCACCAGGAGGGTGAGCCCTCAATCTGCCAATGCCCAGAGTCCCTGTGCCAGGGCTGGGCATGACCCAGGGTGTCCCCAACATCCCTCAGGGGCAGCAGTGTCCCCTGAAATGGGCCTGGTGTCCCACTGGGCCCCTCTGCCCTCCCTGCACGGGTTCTGTGCAGTGCTGGCTCCCCTGCAGGCACAGTGGGAGCAGGCTTGGAGGCTCAGCAAGCAGTGCCACTGCCAGGGGCCCTGCTTTGATACCAGCGGTCCCGCCGGCCTCAAGAGGTGAGGGCTGCTGGGTCCCATCCTGTCCCGTCACATCCCGTTCTATCCTATTCCGCCCCGTCCCATCCCATCTCCCTCCGCCCTGTCCTTTCTGCCCCCGGTCCGTGCTGTCCCTGCACCTCCAACCCCGTCCCATCCTGCCCTGCCCATCCCATCCAGATCCTCGTTGTCCCACCCTGCCCGTGGGGTGCTGGCCACCCTGGGGACCTTGCGGGGTCGCTGCGTGGTGGCAGGGCACTCAGCAGCCACCTGTGTTGCAGGCACCACTTCCACCCAGTGAAGTGCATCTCCTGCGACAGACCCCTGGCCGTGGCCCCAAGGCCGTGAGTATTGTGCAGCCCCCCTGTCGGACCCCCCCCCCCGCCACGCCGCACCCGCACTGGAGACCGCTGCCCGCCTCTGCCTTCCTGCCCTCATCCACAGGCACTTGGTGACAGTCCGGAAGGCCAGCCTGCACCTCCAGTCTCGTCCAGCCAGCGCCGGTGGCACCAACCGCATGGCACAGCAGCTGCCGGGGAGGTGAGGCCTGCGAGGTGACACGCGTCCCCTCCCCTGCCGCTGGGGTCCCTCGCCCTGGGCAGGAGCGCTAACAGCAGTGCTCCCTTCCCAGGGAGAACAAAGGGAGCAACCAGGCCAGCCGGGGCCCCGTGAGTCCCACCAGGCCACTGTCCGCCTCCAGCTCCCTCGCCACCGCCTGTCCCTTCGGAGCCCCTGCAGATTTCACCTGCCAGAACGTGAGCCCCCATCTCCGCGTGCCCCCCGCGCGCTGGAAACCGGCCGAGCCCAGCCGGGGTGGGCACAGCCTCGGGCACCTCTGATGGCATCGGCTGCTCCTCCCTCTAGGGTCAAGTGGATCTTTTGGGCATCGACGGGGTCATCTACAAGGGCAGGCTGAGCTCGCAGGCTGCCAACGGGAACATCGCCCTGGGCAGGGACTTCCCAGGTAGGGGAGCAGTCCTGGGGCACCATGTTAGCTCTGGCCCGAGCCAGCACATCCTGATGGGGTGCCTGGGGTGGCTCGGTTGCCACCGCTGCCCACGTGGCCCAGCCTCACATCCCCCCTGCAACGGCGTCTCTGCTTCTCGCCCTGAAGGAACAAAGTCCCCCCAGCCCCCTGCCCAGCACGCTGCGGAGAAAACGTGTCGCACCCTCAAGTATGGCAGCCACTACGTGTCCCCGTACTCGTGTGAGTGCCTGTCCTGGGCGTCCTGCACACTGCCGGCCCCACCGCCTGGGCTCACCCTGCTCCGTGCGCTCCCCGGGTGCCACCGGGGGTGTTGTGCCCCGTGCAAGGCCGTTTGTCTCCCTGCGTTGCAGGTGCTGCCATGCGGACGAGGACTGTCTCCTCGGGGGGCCGGTGGCAGGCCGCTGCAGGTGGCAGGACAGCCGGCGTCTGAGCTGCCCGGGGGGGCTGTGAAATGGCGTGGGGGTGCAGGAAGGGGCAGGAGCCTCGGGGGATCAGGGGGGTGGGAGCCATGCTGCCCCGGTTTCTCCCTCCCCCTCGCAGCTGCGTAACACCACAGGCCATAAAGATTTGCTCTGCTCCGCTGCCTGCCCCGCGTGGTCCCTGGGCTCGCTGGGGCACACGGGGTGTCCTGGGGGAGTCAGCGACCAGAGCCTGACCCCCCCCCAGATCCCTGTCGGGGTGTGCAGCCTGGCCACGGTACCAGGGACAGCAGGGCACAACCGCACCGGTGCCGGGGTCCCTCCTGTGGTGCCGAGGGGAGCACGCGTCCGTCCCTGTGCTGCAGGAGCTGGCAGGACGGCTGCACGGCTCCCGGAGGCCGCGAGAGCAGCGCCGGGGCTTGGGCAGTGCAGGTGGTTCCTGCCCCGCTGCAGCCCCAGCCGGGCTTTGTGCCCCTCGTGAGGTCAGCTCCCCAGGCTTCTGGGCTGGGCCGAGGCCTCGTAAGCTCCCCGACCAGTTCAGGTCTGGGGTCTGGCCCTGGATTTTCCAGTCCCGCAGCTCTTGGTGGGTCTGGGACAGTCACAGGCAGGCTCTCCCCCCCCCCCGCCACCCGCATCTCCGTGGGGCTCCACCCGAGGCTGGGGAGGGATCCCAGATCCCTTCTCCGTGCCTCCCTTCAGTGGGCTCTGCACCGCGCACCCCCGGCCTCGCAGACCGTCCCCTCCGCCAGCAGGACTCCACGCCGGCCCCAACGTGCCCCGGCCACAGAGCTCAGGGCCCCAGCTCACCCTGGGTGCCACCAGCTCGGCGGGGCAGGACCCAGTCCCGCAGCCCCAGCACAACCCCACACGGGGAGGCTCAGGAGGGCGAACATCCAGCTCCAGCCCTTGCTGCCCAGCCTCTGCTGCCTCCCCGCCAAGAGGCAGGGGAGAGGCAGCCCAGGTGAAACCACCGCTTGTACAAGTTACTTTAGCAACGCAAATGAAAGATCGAAATTAATTATTGACTGGTGAGCACGGGGAGGCAGGGGCACAGCCGCACAGCGGGAAGGCTCAGCAGGGGTGGCACCCTCACAGGGAGCCGTAAGAGGGGGTCGAGAGGCCAAGGAAATGATCAGAGCTGGAACACCTCTCCTATGAAGGAAAGCTGAAAGAGCTGGGGGCTCTTCAGCCTGGAGAATGCTCTGGGGAGACCTTACTGGGCCCTTTTAATAAATAAAGGGGGCTTGTAAGAAAGATGAAGACTTTTTTACCAGGGCCATGTAGTGGCAGGACAAGGGATGGTAGCTTTAAACTAAAAGAGGGTAGATTTGGGTTAGATACTAGGAAGAAATTCTTCACTCAGACGGTGGTGAGGCCCAGGCTGCCCAGAGGAGCTGTGGGTGCCCCATCCCGGGCGGTGCCCAAGGCCAGGCTGGGTGGGATTTGGGCAGCCTGGGCTGGGGGCCGTGTCCCTGCAACCCCCTGTGCCCCAGCCGGCCTTCCCCACGTCCCACCGCTGCTGCGAACGAAGCAAAGACACCGGGTTCAAAGCAGAAGAGCGTGTATTGCAAGCGGCCGCGGCGTGTCCGGAGAGACTTCCAGCCGCCAGGAGAAAAGAACAGAGGGGTTAAAAATGATCCCAGTCTCTAGGGTTACACATTGTCATGCAAACAGCCCCGGGGCAAACCCCATCCCAGGAGGGCGAGGGGACGGCGCGCGGCTCACCAGCACTCCGGCCTCCCCCCAGCCCCGCTCACCCGCTGGCGCAGCGCGTGCTGCGTGCGGGAGCAGCCCTTGCTCTCCTCCTCCTCACGAAAAAACAAGCGGTGCGGGGCGTCCACCCCCCACCAGGACGCGCGGGGCCGAGGGAGGGGGGACACAGGCACGGTCCATCCTGCGCAGCGGGGCGGCACAGCTGGCGCGGGGACCGTGAAGGGGTCTCCTCCGTAAGTGTCACTCGCATGCAAACTCCAGTGTCCCGAGAGAGGAGGGGGTCGCACCCTCCCTGAGAGCCCGACCACGGCGTGGTCCCAGGCAGAGGCTGGCACCGGCCTCGCGTCCCACGCAGCCTCCCGCTGTCCCTGGGGAGCTCTGTTCAGCTCTAGGACAAGTAAAAACTACTTCAAACCAAACCCATGCAAGGCAGCTATTCGCTCGCGTGTCTCTGTGGCTGCCAGACACTCTGGCAGCAGAGTTCCTCTCCTCTTCGGGGAGGGGGAAAAAAATATATATATATATATTTATACGCAGGGGTCCCCGCCATGTTCGCTCTCCGCTGCGGCCTCATCTCTCTGCCTCCATGGTCACGTTGGCCTTCTGTTCTGCCGTGGCCTGCTGCGAGACGGCGGCAGGCCAGCCCGCGGGCTGCACCGGGGGGGCCGGAGTCCACATGCTCTGCTGCTGGCCGGGCGGGGAGGCCGCGGGCCAGGCGGGGTTGAAGGCCCCGTGCTGGGGCAGCGGCGGGGCCGGGGGCGGCGGGGAGGTCGCCATGGAGGCCACGGGGCTGCTGCTGTTGAAGCTCTCGGAAGCCTTGAGGCGGGAGAACATGGTGAGGGCGTCGGGGAAGTTGGGCGGCGTGGCCGGCGTGTTGGCGGGAGTGCACATCTGCGGGAAGGAGACAGGGGGGTCAGCGGGGCCGGGGCCGCCCGCGGGCACAGCGCCAGCCCCGCGGGGGAGGCAGGCGGCTCGTCCCCGGCTTGGGGTCTCCGTCGTTTGCCTCCCGCCGAGGCCCGGCGCGACGCCCCTCAACGCCGCAGCGCACGGAGCCCCCGCACCCGCAGCCGAGCCCCGGCTCAGGGAAGGACACGGGGGGACCTGTGGGACCTCTCCGCACGGCCCAGCCCCTTGCCTGGGGTGCTGGGGATGCCGCGAGGCAGGCGGGGACCGGGCGGCCTTCCCAACGATGCCCCGCACCCCTGCCCTTCCGCGCAGGGCCACGCAGCAGCTGCTGGTACAGGCTGCGCAGCGGCTCCCTTGCTTTGCCAGCTCCGCCTGGGTGCTTCCTGCAGGCAGCGGTTATTTAAGGCCCCGAAGATTAATCCTGTGGTGAGAGCTCCTGTCAGAGGGCCCGGGTAGGACCCCGCTGCGCATGCTCCTTCTGTCCCACGACCCACCGGTGCCACCAGGGGCCTGCAGCTTTCTGGCTCCTGGAGCCTGGGTGCACCCCGGCCACAGCAGGCGTTTGCTCTGCACGCTTACTGCACGCCCCAAATCCCCAATTGTCCTGGAGAGTCAAACGAGGCCACGGCAGCCAGCGAATCCCTAAGACACATCTGCCCAGGCAGATTACGGGCTGCTGAAGCACGGGAGTTAAAGGAGCAGAGCCTGGGGACCGCGGGGAGAGCTGAGGCGGGCAGCAGCCACGTGTCTGCACGCTCCTGTGCACGCACACCCCACGTGCGAAGCAGTGGCTGGAGAGGTGGGAGAGCACTTACCATCTGATGGTGGTGGCTGTAGGGGATATTTGTTTCTTGAAAAAAAGCACTGAGAGCAGTCTGAAAGAAACAAAACAAACAAAAAAAAAAAAGGAAGACGTTACCAGCAGCACGCAAGCACAGCACCCTACCTTATCCCTGCATGCAACAGCAGGGCTTCGCGTGGCCGCGGCGGGGGCAGCCGCCTGCCTCCAGCTCGCTCCCCGCTGTGGAGGGCGTTCGCGTGGTGCCAGAGCCAAACTGCCCAGCGCAGGGCCTGGCCCAGCACCTCGCATCCGTTACCCGTTTTGGCCACCTCCTAGCAGAGCTGGGACAACATCCAAAAGCGGCCCTGAGGGGCCGGGCCGTGCACGCCACGGAGCCAGCAGGAGGAACAGCCCCGGTGCCCGGGGTGTGCAGCGGAGGGCACGCCCCGCGCAGCTGCCCCCGCGGCCCCCAGCAGCGAGCCGCGCTTGCCGCCTGCTTTCACCGAGCCAGGCGGTGAGCGCGCGGACCCGGAGCGCTGCCGCGCCCACGGCTGGAGAAGCGGCCGCTTTGGGAGCGGACCCCAGCAGGCGTTTCACAACTCGGCGATGCTCTGCAACTGCCGTGGGCAGGGAGGGGAGGGAAGCCGAATCCAAACCCAGCAGGGGAAGCAGCGCGGCAGCTGGCGAGACGCGTGCCCTGAACGGGACGGGGCCACGGGCACAGCGCTGCAACGGGCAGCGAGCGAGACCGTGCCCGCCGCATACAGCGGGGCACGTCGAGTTCAGCTGCAGGCTGGGTATGGTTGTGACTGACATCGTTTTGGTTTGCTTCCAGTTCAGACCAGTAATAATCTGGTAAATGTCATACGCCCGTGGCATGTGACGGGCCGAGGAGGGCTGCACGGAGGGAGTGCCGGGCGCAGGCTGGCGAGGAGGGCGAGCCAGAGGCAGGTTTGAGGGCTGGGAGGGGACAGCGGCAGCTTTGGGGGCACACGGGACTGGGCTGATGTAGGAGCAGCAAAGACGAAGCTGCCCCACGTTCCGTGCTAGGTTTTAGTTGAATTGGGGCTAAAAAACGGTGCTTTGATTCGGCGGCAGATTAAACGCAACAGAAACGTTAGGGCAGCGGGCTGGGTTCGGCTCCGGGCTAAGACGAAGCCCCCATCATCGGCTCACCCCTCCCCGGCCCCCGAGGTCCCAGAGCTCGGGTGCGAGGCACGGGGCTGCAGCCAGGTGCTGCCGCAGCACCAAGCCCTTGCTCCCTCCTGCCGGCGGGGTTACCCGAGCCGCTCGGACACCCGAGAGGCAGAGGCGGGTTGCGCCAAACCCGGTGCAGCGGCTGCGGCCCGAGCACCGCAGCCACGCGTGAACGCACTCCTCCTCCCGGCGCCCGCAGCCGCACGCCCGGGGACGAGCGCTCACAGGTCAGCTCAGCTCACCGACCTGACGGAGGCAAAGCTGCGGGCGAGCCAGCCAGCGCGGGGTTCGTGGTTTCCTCCTGGCTGAACCGGCGGCAGGAGCAGGCGGCAGCCAGCAGCGTTACCTGGTTGTTGTGTCCCGTGACCAAAACGCAACGATTTGGGCCTCGGTGGGGGAAGCAATTGCTGCTGGGGAGCGCGGTCACTCCCAAAGCACGGAGGGCACGCGTAGCGGCTGGGCTGCTGAGGCGATTCCCCGCTACGGCTGCGTTCCTCACGGGGCAGGCTGAGACCTCAGCAAGCGTCCCAGCACCCGGGGCAGGACCTGCCGGGAGGGTCTGTGGCCCTGGAGATCAGCCCCAGCCCCGCACCACCTTCGTCCCGGGTGAGGTCCCACGTCCCTGCCCTCAGACGCTACCTCTCAGCCAGAAGGGAACGCGATAAGAAGGGGGGAAAACAGCGAACGGGAAGCACGCGCAGAGGTGTGGGCACAGCCAAACGCCGTAAGCCCATTAGATCTGCTCTGTGCTCCTGCTCTCCCAGTGGCCTTGTATCTGGGACCGTGCCATCAGCGGGCGGGGGCACGGAAGGTCCCCGCTGGCCCCCCCCGTGCCACCCCCCCTATCCCCGCCAACCCCAGGATGAAAGCTGCCGTCTGAGCAGAGGGCGCACGCCACGGCCACGGCCCCTCTGCCCCAAACACCGCGCTCTCCCCACCTCAGCCTGCCTATTTCCAGGAGCAGCAGAAGCAGCTCCTCCGCCCACCCTGACGCCCGCCGCTCCGGGCCTTGTGTGCCCCCCAGCCGCAGGGGGTGGCTGTCCCCGGGGTCCCAGCACCCGCACACCCACGGGGGCACCGGGTGCCACGGCCATCGCTGGCTGGGCCGCGAGGCCCCACGCTGATCGCAGCGTTTCTCTGCTCGCCGGAGTGCCAGGAGGCGGCGGCGGCGATGGGGGCCCCCTGCCCTTCAGCCACAAAGGAAGGGGAAGGAGCTTGCTAGAGCATAAAGACATCAGAAGAGAAAGTGGAAATCCCAACCAGAGCCACAGCGAGCAGAGCCAGGCACCTGCTCCTCCCCTTGCTCCCCTTGCACAACCTCACCACCCTGAGCAGAGGCACTACGCTCTGCAGCAGCAAAAAGGCACGAATCAAGCTTTTTTTTTTTTTTTAAAGCAGCTGACGTCTTCTTATTCTTCCCAAGCAGCCCCAGGGGCAACCAGTGCGTCAGAAAGCCAATTAATACTCTTCTACCTGAGAAAGGAGCCTGGTGCACAGCTCAGCCCCGAGCTCGGGCTCTGCAAACACTTCGCTGCTGGGGTCCAGCCGCGGTGGATGCCTGCTGCCCTTCCCGGTGCCTCCCCCAGCAGGGGCACCTGTGTCCCCCCAGGGCCCCGCTGCCAGCCCTCGCCCGCAGACACCCCAGGTTGCCTCCTTGAGCTCCCCCCGACCGGCAGCACTCCCCCGGCCGCCCCTGCCGGTCCCTGGGAGCACGGTGGTGCTGGCAGAGCCGCGAGGTCCGCCAAGCGCAGCGCGAGGAGCCCCAGCTTCCCTGCGAGACGGGAGTGAAGTCACAGCGAGCGGAAGGGGCGACCCACGTGTTACCCACGAGCTGCTGCCTGTGCCCTGAGGACATAGGAGTATTCCTGCAAAATAAACGGCTTCCTTGTCAGGGCCCTGGACACGGTACGGGCTTGGACCAGCTCCCGCTGCAGCAAAGGCAGCTGTACGTACCCCCAGAGCAGCTCCTCGCCCGCCCCGCTCACACGCGCTGTCCTGGGCCGTGTTTCGTCCCCCCCAGACAAAGCGCAGGGCCAGCAGGACACCACGCAGCCAAACCTCTCCGCAGCACCCTCCCCCAGCAGTCACAGCAGCCCTCAGGGGATTGGGAACGGGGCAGCCTGAAGGTTCGCTGCCGACCCAGGGGCTCCACCAGCAGGTCGGGCTCACCGCAGAGCCAAACGTGTCTGACTGGGGGGACGCAGGCCTCCGCCGGCTCCCCAAGGAGGCCATCACCCCACGGCCTCCCTCTCCCTCCTGCACCCCTGCGCAAAAGCAGCGAGCGGGGCCGGAGCAGGCAGGTGCTGCTCCAAGCACTGGCAAAGGGAGCCGGGGCAGCAGCCTGCGTGCACCAGTGGGCTCACACCGTGCCCCCGGAGGAGCGCTTTGAAAGCGAGGAAACCCTGACTGAAGGCAGCGGAAATTAGCGCTGAACTTGCCTGAACTCCACCAATTTATTCTCGCCGCAGATCCGGGCCAGCCAGCAAAGGGGCACCACGCTGGAATAACAAAAGCCTCAGCACATCACATCCGAGAGGTGAGAGCACTCTGGAGCCGGGAGCCAGCACCTCCCCGAAGAAGGCATGCCCAGCGGCCATTTTGCAAAGGGAATTATCTGACCGTTGCACCAAAAGCGAGTGGGAACACGGTAATGGCTCATCGCAGCGCGTTTGTTTACAGCCCAGCTTCCTCTGAGTCATGTGAGCGCCAAACCGGCAGGAGACGGCCGTTTGTACTTGTGCAACTCGCCCAACGGCGGCAAAGTTCCGCGGGGAGCCGTTGCGAGGAAAAGTAACTTCTGTCACCCGCCACCACCCCGCCTCCCGCCCGCGCAGGGCTGGTGGGAGCCGAGCCCACGGCCCCAGAGGGCCGCCGCCGCCGCCCCGTGTTGGTAAACAAAGCCCGGGGCGCGGCACGCACGCAGCGGGCCCGCCGCCCTCGCCGGGGGACGTGTCGGCGAGCGGCGGGCACGGCGGGGGGACGACGCCTGCTCGGGCGAGGAGCGCGGGGGCGGCGTGCGGGGCCACGCTCAGGCCGGCTTCGAGGGCTGGCGGCCGGCGTAGCGCGGGGAGCGCCGCACCCGGGCACGCGGACGGCGTGGCGATGCGGTGCCGCGGCGCCCGCTCCACCCGACGGCCGTCACGTCGCCCGGCGGCCCCGGTACCGGCCGCGGGGGCCCGCTGGCGGCGCGCGCGCCGGGGCCTGGGTGCGGGCGGGTGGGAGCCGCAGCCCCCGCTCCCCGCGCCGCACCACAGCGCGGAGCCCTCGCGCACAGAGGCGCCCCGGGCCTCGCGTCCGCGGGCTGGCGGCGCAAGGCGGGGGGGGGGGGGGGGGGGGGGGAAGAGAGCCCCGGGCGCGGGGAGCAGCCGCAGCGCGGCTCGCTAAGCCCCGGCTCGCCCTGGCGGCTGCCGGCGGCGGGGGGCGCCCGGCCCCGGCCCCGACCGGGAGCGCGGCGGGGGGGCCCCGGGACACGTTCCCCACCCCACCCCCACCCCCCCACGCGCGGGGCCCGTCCCGTCCCGTCCCGTCCCGCCCCGTCCCCCCCGTGCCCGGGGCGCGGCCGCCTCACCTCGAACTGCCAGTGCGCCGCCTGCAGCAGCTGCTTGGCCTGGTCGGCGGCGCAGCCGGCCGCCAGCACGAACTGGTTGATCATCACCTGGTGCTTGAGCTCGTCCATGGCCCCCCCCCCCGCCTTCTTCTTCTTCTTCTTCTTCCCTTCCTCCTCCTCCGCCTCCTCCTCCCGCCGCCCTCACGGCGCCGCCACCATCGCGCAGCCGGCGCGGCTCACGCCAATGTTTACTGGGCACTGACTCACGGCGCCCGGCCAGCCCCGCGGGGCGGGAGCGGAGGCCGCCGCCGGGGGCTGCTGGGACTTGTAGTTCTACCCCCCCTCTCCGCCGCCGCGCTGCCCCCCCGCGCCGCCGCCGCTCGGACTACAGCTCCCGGCAGCCCCCGCTTTGTTTGCAGGAGCCGGCGGGCGCTTGAGTGACGCGGCGCGGCGGCCAACCGCCGCCCGCGGTGCGGTAGTACCTGACCATATATGGTCAACAACTCCGCTGCCCCCAATGAGCGGGCGGCGGGGGCGGGCCCGGCTCGGGGCGGGGGGTGATGGCGGGGGAGGGGGCGCGGTGGCGGGGGGGGGGGGGGGGCGCGGTGTTTACAGGCGGCCGCGTGCCGCTTCCTGCTGACGTGCGGCAACGGCCGCGCGCGCGCGCACGGCGGGCCCGCCCCCTGGGGGGGCTGGGGGGGGCGGGGGGAGCCGGCCCCTGACGGGCGAGGGCCGAGGCCTGGTGCGGGGCGGGCGCCTGGGCCGTGGTGTGTGGTGGTGGCAGCGAGATAAAATGCCAAATAAAAGTCAAACATCCCTCGTGAAATGCCAAATAAAAGGAAAAAAACCCTTCGTGAAACGCCTCTAACCAAACGTCGCTGACACAAGACGCCTCACGCGCCCGTGGGTCTGCCCCGTAACGTGGCAGCGTGTGAGGGGAATGTTCTGGAAGGAGCCGGGGGCTCCAGGACGAGGGGCTGCTCCCTCCCGGCACCCGTGTCCCTGCCCGCGTCGCAGCCCGGCTGTGTCTGTGCGGGGCCTGCGGAGGGGCGGCCGCTCGGTCTGAAAAGGCCGAGGAAAACCCCAGAGGAAAGGGGCAGGAGGGGGTCTGCAGCCAGCGGGGTGTAAATGCAGATCTCCCGGAGGGTTACTTTAACCAGAGAACACCAGACGTTCTTGGAAATCTTGCAGTTCGATTCTCAAAGGGGGAAGGGTTGGCCCCGGCCTGGCAGCGCTTTCGGGGAGGGTTGCAAGCCCTTTGGAGCAGGGCAGTGTTTGAAGAGGCAAAGTTCATGGGCTTGCCACTCCTCCTGGTCAGGAGTAACCCAGGGTAGTCTCCAGGGCTCCCGAGCCGTGTTGTTTTACAAGCACCCAAAAAACAAAGTGACAGCACCAGGGAGGGGGCAACCGAGACAAAGCAGTTTGCTTTGCTGGGCAATAAACCCTTGCACAGCCGGACTTTGGATGAGCTGCTGGTGAGTGGCAGGTTTGCAGGCAGACGTACTTCCTCCTTTCTGCGGGCGTGCTTCTCGCTGCCGCCCTGGCAGGCGCTTCCGAGGAGACTTCCGAAGGGAGTTGGCTGGAGAAATGCGTGTGGCAGGGGAAGCCGAGTGCCCTCCTTCATTCCTCGCAAGGCTGAAGCTCCCTGGAGTTGTGCTCCCCAGGTCATGCTCTGGTAACTGAAGTCCCGCTTCAGAACACCTTTCCACCCCCGTTTTTTGGGGAGAAGCGGTGCACTGGATGCCAGCCAGGTCTGGGACGCGGCGACGTAACTTGGTGGCACCGAGCGTGTTGGCAGAGAGTCCCGAGAGCAGCTTCACCCTGCTCCTCCTCGGCTTGGCATCGCTGCACACACAATGGCACCTGGGGCCTCAGGCTGCCCTGTACCTCGTGGCGGTGCTTTGGGGATGTCAGGGAGGGCCTCCTGGCCTCTCTCCCTGCCTCTACATCCACAGCACAGCGGGGGGAATAGAGGCTCAGGGAGCCTGGAGGTGACAATGTCAACCCCATGCCACAGCTGTGGCTGCAGCACAGCCCCGAGAGCCGTGGAGAGAGTGGCAAAAGTGGCACCCGGGAGGCTCCGAGCAGCCCAGGGCCTACGTTCCTCTGCTGCCCGATGAGCCCAATGTTCCTGGAGCTGGCCACTGCCCCGCTGCTGCTCCATCCCCAGCGCAGCCATGCGGGACGGGGCTGGGGGAGCAGCCAGGTCCCCACTGTGCTGCCGGCAGCCGCTGCGGCCCCGAGCCACTCGCTTTCCCTCCCCCATGCCTCCGGCAGTGGGACGGAGGCCGGCGGTGGTGCAACATCCTGCCTTTGTGCGAGCCAGCACTGGGCCGTGGCCAGCTTCTTTGGGGCTGACGGTGTGGCCCGGGGCCCCGCTGCTCATGTTGGCCACCCCCTCCATGGCTGCTCCTGTCCCTAAAACCACTTAGGGGCCGTCCCGATGGCTTCAGGACACTGGGGAACACAGCAGGCAGCGCCAGTGCTGCGGCAGAGCCAGGCTGAGCCCTGGTGCTGTATGTGCACGGGGATGAACTGCTGTGGGGACGGGGCAGCATTTGGTGCTGTCTCACGGTGTCCCCCTGGACAAACTGTCTGGCACGCAGGTAGATAAATACACGATGCGATGGGCAGACAGCTGGCCCACGGGTTGGGCTCGAAGGGCTGTGGTAAATGGGGTGATGGCAGGCTGGCGGCCAGTCACTGCGGGGTTCCACCGGGCTCCATCGTAGGGCCTGTTCTCTTCAGGTGTTCGTAAATGACTGCACACAGGACTTGAACACACTCTGAGGAGGGCTGAAGGTGACACTGAATTAGGAGGAGCTGTAGACTGCCTCAAGGGTGGAGAGGTCTTGCAGAGAGGCCTTGATGAATTAGAGGGCTGGGCAGTCACCAACTGCATGAAGTTTGACAAGAACAAGTGCTGGATTCGGCATCTGGAACAGCACATCACCATGCACGCTCCCTGTGCATCCCCGGGCAGGGTGCGTCCTCGTGCAGGGTGTATCTCTGTGCACGCTCCCCGTGCACGCCTCCTGATCAGGCTGAATCCCTGCGCACACTCCCCATGCATCCCATGGCGGGGTGCGTCCCTTTGCACGCTCCGTGCACATCCTCATGCAGGATGCATCGCCATGCACAGTGCATCCCTATACACACTCCCCATGCATCCCCGTGCAGAGTGCATCCCTGTGCAGGATGTATCTCTGTGCGTGCTCCCCACGCAGGTTACATCCCCGTGTAAGGGTGCATCCACACGCACAGTGCATTCCTGTCCGTGCTCCCATGCATCCCCAGGCAGGGTGCATGCGCCTGTGCAGGGTGTATCTCCATGCATGCTCCCCGTGCGCCCCTGTGCAGGGTGCATCCCCACACATCCCTGTGCAGGGTGCATCCCCGTGCAGGGTGCATCCCCACGCATCCCCGTGCAGGGTGCATCCCCGTGCAGGGTGCATCCCCACACATCCCCGTGCAGGGTGCATCCCCGTGCAGGGTGCATCCCCACGCATCCCCGTGCAGGGTGCATCCCCGTGCAGGGTGCATCCCCACACATCCCTGTGCAGGGTGCATCCCCGTGCAGGGTGCATCCCCACACATCCCCATGCAGGGTGCATCCCCGTGCAGGGTGCATCCCCACACATCCCTGTGCAGGGTACATCCCCGTGCAGGGTGCATCCCCACGCATCCCCTTACAAGATGCATTCCGTGCAGAGTGCAGCCCCACACATCTCCATGCAGGGTGCATCCCGTGCAGGGTGCATCCCCCTTACAGGGTGCAACCCCTTGCGGGGCGCATCCCCTTACAAGGTGCATCCTGTGCAGGGTGCAGCCTCACGCATCCCCTTACAGGGCGCATCCCCGTGCGTCCCCTTACAGGATCCCTCTCCTTGCAGGGTGCAGCCCCACGCAGGGGGAATTCCCGTGCATCCCCGTGCAGGGCGCAGCCCCTTACAGGACGCGTCCCCGGGCAGGGCGCCCCCCGCGCCCCCCGCGCCCCGCGGAGCCCCGCCCCCTGCCTGCGCAGCGCCCGGCGCGGTGCCTGCCGGGAGCTGTAGGCGCGGCGGGGAGGACTCGCTCTCCCGGCGTGCCCCGCGCCGCCGCGGGTCGGGGTCGGGGTCGGGGTCGGGGTACGGGTGCGCGTGCGGGCCGCTCCCCGCCGCCGCGCCGCTCCGCGCCCCCGGCCGGCCCCGCCGCCGCCATGGGCTCCCTGCTCAGCCGGCGCATCGCGGGCGTGGAGGACATCGACATCCAGGCCAACTCGGCCTACCGCTACCCGCCCAAGTCCGGTGAGCGTCGCGGCCGCGGGGACGGGGGCCTCCGAGGCGCCTGGGGGCGGCCCGGGCCCCTCGGAGCCCCCCCGGTACCCGCGGCCCCCGGGGGCTGTGGCGCCGTGGGGGGCGGCGGGGGACGCGGGGCGCCGACCCCTCCGCACCGCCTCAGCTCCGGCCAGGGGCCGCGGCCGGCGCCCGGCAGCCGCTCGCAGCCGTGGGCTTCCCGAGGGAGGAGTTCAGCGGGGCTGGGGTGGCAGCAGCAGGTTGGGGTGGCAGCACCTACACTGGGGTGCCAGCTGTGAGGTTGGGGTGCCAGCAGTGACACTGGGGTGCCAGCAGCAGGTTGGGGTGCCAGCAGTGACGTTGGGGTGCCAGCTGTGACGTTGGGGTGCCAGCAGTGACGTTGGGGTGGCAGCTGTGACACTGGGGTGCCAGCAGCAGGTTGGGGTGCCAGCAGTGACTTTGGGGTGCCAGCTGTGACACTGGGGTGCCAGCACCTACACTGGGGTGCCAGCAGTGACGTTGGGGTGCCAGCACTGACGTTGGGGTGCCAGCTGTGACTTTGGGGTGCCAAAAGCAGGTTGGGGTGCCAGCTGTGAGGTTCGGGTGCCAGCAGCGACATTGGGGTGCCAGCTGTGAGGTTGGGGTGGCAGCTGTGACTTTGGGGTGCCAGCTGTGAGGTTGGGGTGGCAGCTGTGACGTTGGGGTGCCAGCAGCAGGTTGGGGTGCCAGCAGTGACGTTGGGGTGCCAGCAGGAGGTTGGGGTGCCAGCTGTGAGGTTGGGGTGCCAGCAGGAGGTTGGGGTGCCAGCAGTGACTTTGGGGTGCCAGCTGTGACACTGGGGTGCCAGCACTGACGTTGGGGTGCCAGCAGCAGCGCTCCGGGGAGGTGAGGGTGAGCCCGTGACTCACCTCGTCTCTGGCCCGGCTTGGCTTGTTTAAAGGGCTTTCCTTATCCTTCCCACGAAGGAAGCTCAGGTGCTCTTTTCTCCTGCGACGGCCGCTCGCCCACCAGTGCCTGCGCTTCTGTTCTGCGGCAGGCTCTCCAGGCAGGCTCAGAGAGCCGCAGAGCGCCAGCCCGAGCTCCCTCCCTCCCTCCCTCCCTCTCGGGCAGGTGCGGCGTAGCCTCGCTCGGAGGCTCGCGTGCTGCCTGCGCTTTATGGCTGTGAAATCGCCGGGGCCGTGCGATGGAGGGAGCCGGGTTCCCCCTTTCTGTTGGGAGGAGGTGGAAGATCTTCTCGAGCAGAGTCCCGACGTCCTCGTGCCTTGCCTTGTCGCAGGTTTGCACGCTGGGAAAGGCCCCGGAGCTGTCTGCTGGGCTCTGTTGTGTCGTGGGCCCTGCTAGGGAGTTCCTTACGCGTAGAGCTTGCACCTGACTTCTGTTGACACTTGGAAAGGATTTTAGATACA
Source organism: Cygnus olor (assembly GCF_009769625.2). NCBI lineage: Eukaryota > Metazoa > Chordata > Aves > Anseriformes > Anatidae > Cygnus > Cygnus olor. The sequence continues at coordinate 6,447,234 of NC_049183.1, forward strand.
GACTGGATTAATTATTGCTACCACATACGATGAACATTAAACTGCTTCTTTGACATCCTCATCCTGTTGTTTCTTTACTGTTGTAATTACCCGGGCGAGGATTTAACGGCGTGTTGCGTTTTAGCAGTGCGTCTCTAGGTGCTAACCAGGGCAGTCGGGTCCGCTCTGCGTGTTCACATGCACCCAGGAGGGGTCTGTTGTCCTCCGCGCTGTCAAAAAGCGTTCCATGCGCGGCACCTCCCTTGTAAAACCAAACAGCTATTGCTTTAGTTGATTGAAAAAAAATATATATTTCCTTTAAAGGCAATCAGGTGCTTGTTAGTCGTGGCCGAGCTTTCTATTGCACTTGCTTGTGCACGTCCTAAAAGCCTGCTGGCTTTAGGCCGGACCTTTCTCTTTGCTTTCTTCAGGTTTGTCTGACAAGGGTTCTGTTGACTTCAGGAAGGGAGAAGGGCTGTTGGAGCTCGAGGTCGCTCCCTGCAGAAGAACAGGTCCTGAACGCTGCTAGGCTGGAGGGTGAAAGAAGGTCCCTGGCAGAACGGGGAGGGTTGCGCCGGTGGCAGCTCCTTCCCTTGTGTTACTCTGGAGTGTGCCGAGAAGGGCACTGCCCCTCCGGTCCTGCGGTCCTCAGGGGGTTTGACTTGGGCCTGGAAGATCGGCCGTGACTGGCACGGGACGGGGCAGCCTGGCGTGAGCGGTGTGCTTAGATTTATTTCATGAAGCTCGCCGGAAACCGCACAACAGGTTCTTGGGTGACGGATTGCTAACGTGACCGTGTCGCTGCGAGCCCTGTGCTGCTGCCGCCTGCCGTACTGGAAGGAGCCCGTGTCTCCGTCAGCGGGGTGACGCATTTCGGTGTGTGCCGAGGTGTTCGCCTGACGGCCCGGCGCTCCCCGGGCTGCTCAGACCTTACCCGTGAGGATGCAGAGAAGGCAGGGAGCGCTGCCCGAGCTTACTCGTCTGCTGGCGGCGTGTGCGGCGCCGAGGCCTCTGTGCCGCCTCCCGCGTCCTTTCCCTCTGAATCCAAACTGCTCTGGGCCGTCAGCGGGCGCCCGGGCGAGCTGCTGCGGCTCTGCTCGGCTGCCGTCCGCGGTCGGGATTGCTTTGGAGGACGCCGGTTCGCATTCTGGAGCCGTAAAGCCCCGTTGCGCAGGTGGAAAAGAACCCAAGCACAAAGTGTAGGTATCCCGGCCGTAATTTAAGCAGTCCGAGAAGGAAGGCACTGCTTTGGCAGGCTGCACCCAGCGATGGCACCTTGTTGAGTCACAGCCGGTCGCAAACGCGGTGGCGGACGGTCGCTGCTCTGTTGACTCTTGGTGCGGTCACGACTGGGCCGGTCGTGCTCTGGGGCTGTGGAATCTGCCTCGGTCCTTAGGAGCCAAAGTCACTCGGGAGGCGCCGGCAGGTCGTCCGGCAGCCGTGCCGCAACCGGTACGCGGTGCGGTAGTTGGGAATCCGCCTCAGAAAATGCCCCGCCTGTTCCTCCGAGGTTCTGGGCGCGGATCGTCTGCACTGCCCCTCCTGCAGCACGGGGAGACGGGGCCACTGAGACGCCGCGAGGCGATACCCCTTCCCTTCTTTAATCACGGGCGCCTTTTAACCTTCCTGGCTCGCGTTATGGAGACGGTGAGCATTGCAGATGCCTGCCCGGTCGGACGGGAGTTGGAGAAGGGCCCATTTGCAGAGAAGAATTCCTGCCTCCGTGAAGCGGGCTAAAAAAGGGTAATCACAAGGAACAGTTCCCAGTCCTCGCTCTGCTTCTGCGCTTGAAGCAGTAAAACGACCCGTGGTGTTGCGTGCAGCCTCGGTGCACGGTGCCCCCAGCGCTTTAGCAACCAGCGAGCGGTGCACCAGCGTTTCCTGCAGCTCCTTCGTCAGCTCGGCTCTCGTTCCAGCAAGCTCATCTGCAGCGCGGAGCGGGTGCACGTGCCCTGGAGCTGGCTTCCCTCCTCTGGAGTAGCCTCTCGCAAGAAAACTGCAGAGCGTGGCCTTTGGGAGCAAAAAGGAGCCGGGTTGGAGCTCTCTGAAACCCAGCTGGTTCGTTGTCTGGGCGCTGCGCTTTGACGAGAGAAAGAGCCGTCGTAAATAAGAGCACCCGGGCTGTACCCGGTCCTCCGCCTTGCTCCCAGCTCACGAGCCGCGCGTGCTGTGACAAGGTGGGACAGAAATACCTTCCTCTCGTTCCTCGCCCGCTCTGCAGGACGCAGCACCGCGGCTGCCGCCCTTCCTCCCGCGGCCCTTCTGCCCGGACTTGATCCCACCCCGCTGGCTGCCCCCTCCTTCCTCGCGGCGCCTTCTCCCCAGCTCCTCGCGGGCACCCGACTGGAGGGCGTACGGCCCAAAAGCGGTGACTTCTGTGGCTTTTTTTATTTTATTTTTTTCCCCCTGGATTGCATTCAACCCAGCTCGGTGCCACGCTCCGGGGAGGTTGCCGTGCGGTGGCTGTCGGTGGCCCCGCGGGGCCGTGCCGGGAGGGCGAGGGGGTTCTTCCAGGCACCGCTTTGGACTGCGCCCAGCGCCTGCCTCGTGTGCGGTGCAGGTGTGCCTGGCTGGGAGCTCGGAAAGGAGCCCACCTCTTTCGCTTCCCCAATGACCCTAATAATGGTAGGGAGCCTAAGCTGTCATCGACTTGCTCTCTTTTCTTGACCGTGCCGCCATGCAGCCCTCGTGTCGATGGGGCTACAGATTTACCGTAGGCGGAAGCAGGGGTTTTGCTCTGGCTGCCATTCCCACGGCACGGAGGCCGCAGGGGTGCAGCAGCACCGGAGTGGGACTCGGGGTGAGAGGCTGGCTCCTTTACGAGAGTAAAAGCGCGCCTGCACGCTGGACTCGGTGGTAAGCAGCGTGTTCGGTGTGGTGCCTTGGAGGAGCCTTGGTTCCAGTTTTGTTTGCATGAGACAAATTATTGAGCCAGACGTGGCCGTTCTGGATGTTCCAGTAGTTTTTTTTAATTTTTTTTCCCTTTTCCCCAGACACCGTCAAGTTTTCCCCTGCAGCAGCATCTCTTGCATCTACCACTTGTACTTTACCTGCCTTAGCAGTGTCCCCCGTTCTTGTTCTTTTACCTAACGTTCTCCTGTGTTTTGTGCCAATCTACTCTGGGGAAGTAAAGTTGAGGGCAGAGTTTAAGTTAAAGGAAGGGCACGGTTTTTTCTTTGCTCTGTCTTTCGTTTCTCCTTCCAGCTGGTGGGATCCTTTCCTCGTATGCACGTCACTGTTTTTTCCTGGTGGATTTCTGGTTTTAGTGGTTCTGTGCAGGGTTAATCCAAAGATATTTTTTTTTCCTTTTTTTTTTTTCCTTTTTTTTCCTTTTTTTTTTTTTCTCCTGCCAAAGAGAGCGGTGCTGAGCTTCCCCCTTGGGTCTGTAGTTACGGAGCTCTGTGTAAAGCTGGTTTTGCATAAGGCAGGCCAGGGGTGTCGTACAGACTGGGGGACGCGTGGGAACGGGGTTCTAGAGGCAGCGTGGTCTGGATAAAAGCCTGAAGCGGTGTTTGCAGTGGAGTTGGAAGCAGAACCCCGAGACGCAGCTGCAGCAGGATTTTAATGCGTTCTTACAGACGTTACGAATTCTGTCAGTCGTGTGCCAGGTGTGTGGAAGCAAGGCGTCCTGGTGGCCAGATTTGCATGGAAGAAAGAAGAAACCTCATTTTTTCCTTCCCGAAGTTTTCTTGAGGTTTCTCTGTCCTTGCAGTCCTTGGTGTGATACTTACACAAGTGCTTTCCCAAAGCGTTTCGTCTCCAGCTTGGGCAAAGTCTCAGCTGCTGGTGACAGTAGGTGAGAGCGAAGGCCGCGGTGCCTGGGGGCGGTGGCAGCGCGCTGGCTCTGGCCGCCGGCATTTCGGATGGAAAGACCAAGCGAGGGACAAGAATTCACGTTCTGCTCGCGATGCCGTGCGTGCGTTAATGTCAGCGTCCTCCCTCACGCCTTGACCATGCTGGTTACGCATCGCGGCGTTGGTCCGGCCCCAGGAGAGAGCCTGGCTCCCTTTTCACCCGAAGGTGCTGGAAAGACTGCTTGGGATGGTGTCTCAAAGCAGCCGTCTTCCCGAAGGCGCTGGGTCTGCGGCCGTGAGCAGCCCTCCGTCCTCCGGCTGCGGGACGCGGAACTGCCCCGTGGAAAAGCCCTGCCCTGAGTTTGTGGTGTGGAGAGTGCAGCGAATGCCGTGACACGATGGTACGGCGTCCCTGGAGCCTGGGGACAGCCGTGTGCCAACACAAACGCGGAAGGTATGGGAAAAACCCCACAAAGTCTCGTTCGCCGAGCACCAAATGTGTCCACGCGTGAGGAGTGAGCTGTCTGACTCCGATCCCTGATTGTCAGCTGCTGCGATTCTGAGACATCCTGCACGAGCGTTGTCTTCACGGTTAATCAGATGAGATGCTCCAAAACACAATCCTACTTGACCCACGTAAAATGTGAAATTAATTCCTAACCCCCAGCATTCGTCACGCTTTTCTGAACCGTAGTCTAAGCATAAACCACCGCGGTGTATCTTGGGTCGAGCCAGCTGTGCTAGGAGACTGCCTGCAGGTTGGATTATTTTTAATTTGTTGTTTCTGGGAGGGTTGGGAAAAGGTTGTCTGTCACTTGGAGCGCCTACGTTTCCTTACATGGATTCTAGGTAGATTCTGGACCTATGCTGAGGTCGGTTGCTGTATCTGGAAAGAGCGATGTGCTTTTATAATGCAGACATCTGGCTGCTCGTCAGCTGAGCTCAGCAGCAGGGAGCACTCATCGTGAAAGCACTGCCATCTGTGCAGAGTAAGAAAAGACTTTCTCGAAGCATAAAGGAAAAAAGCCTTAATGGAAAAAACAGAACCATTCATGAAAGCCCTTCCATTTCGGAGTAAATTATGCTTGCTCCTAGCTAAAGGGATTGCAAATCCTTCTGTAATGCCTCCGTAACCATTCAGATGATCAGCTGCTGCTTCTGTGACTCGTTTTAAAACAAATTTTATGCTGTCTGTGCATTGCACCTAGGGAAGTGAGTGCATGTTTGGCTCAATCCTTAAGGCTCCCCCCCAAAAAACCAGCCAACCAACCAAACAAACAAAAAAACCCTTCGGGGAAAATGGCTTGGATGGAACCTCTTCATGCTCTGCTGATACTGACCCCTCTGAAAATGTAACTCCAGAAAGTTGACACTTAAGTGTTTTCCCAAAGTCTTTCTGGAAGAAAGCTGTATCTGGAAGATGTGCTCCCGTATATCCGAATGGCTTTGGTGTGACTTTGCAGGTAATTCTGTGCTCCAGAGTTAATTTGCAAAGCTAATTAGTTAATTCTGTGCTCCAGAATCCCAGTGGCCTTTGCACGCTCGTCTCCTGAAATTTGTACCGTAGTGCTTAAAGGTAAACGGCACGAACCTGTGGTGAAGCTTTCAGAGCTGAGGTTTGGTTTCGTCAGTCCCAGGGCTTCTCTCTTCCAGACGTCCGTGTTCTGCATTCAGAGCTACCTGTGTTTAGTCAAATTCAGCAGCTAGGCACGTTGCCTCTAGCAGGCACAGGAGAGGGTTTGTGCGGCTCTAGCCCTGGGAGATGCCCAGCAGGAGCTCCTCTGGCTGTGCAGGAGAGAGCCGGAGGGAGCCCCTTCCTTCCCTGAGCAGGCTGCTGCTCCTTGGGGGGCTGGGAAAACGGGGAAGGATTCACCAGGACTGAGAAGTTTTGGGAAGAGCTGTCTGTGTTCTGGAGACAAGTTGAGCAGAATGCTCTCTGTGTAATCATTTATTCTAGGGTGATTTTTTTCTGCTTCTGCTGTTGGCAGTGGCCTTGAGTAGTACAGGGAAGGGGAGATCTAGCAAGTGTTCTCGTGTCGTGTGCTCTGTTATACTTGTGCATTGAAAATGGCACAGAGCAGCTGTTCTCCAGGAAGCATTCATTTAGATTTTTTCATAGAATATCCCGAGTTGGAAGGGGCCCATGCGGATCATAAAGTCCAAGTCCTTCTGTTCCCTGGTGTTTATTATTATTTTATTTTTTTCTAGGAAACTACTTTGCAAGTCACTTCTTTATGGGAGGCGAGAAGTTTGACACCCCTCACCCCGAGGGCTACCTTTTTGGCGAGAACATGGATCTAAACTTCCTTGGGAACAGACCCGTTCAGGCAAGTTCCTATATTCTGTCTATGTTACACTTTTCTGCTCAGAAGTCTCTTCTTCAGATTTCCCAGTTGGAACATGGAGGTATTTTGGGGCTCGCAGATATCTTACGAGACTGGAGAAAGCTGCCTGCTCCAGCGCCTGGCTTGTTCTTTTGTGGGAGCAGGCAATAGCACTGTCGTGAGGGACAGGTAGAGATTTTATGCAAGGGTCATGCTTTAGGTTTCTCTTGCATCTCAGAACTGCTTAAAAACAACCAAAAGGTGACGGAGTAGGAGCCATTTGGAGGTTTTCTGAGTGCCGGAGAGGAAAGGGAAAAGAGCTGCTTGCTTTGCCAGCTGTTTTCCTAGATGTTTCTGCAGCTTCAAAACGTGAAAAAGAAAAAAATGATGTAATGGCTCTCATCTTCACAAAAGCTGTGAATATGAGTTAATTCGTGCTCGTAGAGCTCAGAGGGAGTTTAGTATCATCCTGCTTTACAGCTGGGGGAAACTGAGGCAGGATGACTTGATGGTTTGAATTTGCACCGGGGAGGAGCACGTTCTCCTTTCTGAGTTATCCGAGGGCTGTGCCCTCGGTCTTCTCCTCTTCTCAAGACCGTGGTTGTTTCAGAGGGCTCCGCAGGGGAGGACAAGTGAGAATGCAGAGAGCCCCTGTTTAAGCAGGAAGTGCAGATGAGCAGCAGAATTAGGAAGGAGGGACTTTACATGGAAATTCTTCTGGGCGTAACAGTGCTATGCAGGCTTGGGGATGCTCGCCAAATATCCTGTGCTGTCTGCGTGCAGGACCCGTGCAGGACAGCGATTAAAAGCTGACCACTTTTCCTTTGCTCTGTGACTTCCAGTGAAGGCAGAAGACACAACTGTTAATTAAATATCCCGTGTGCCTGTGGCTGTAGGGACTAACCTTGGCGTCTCAGAGTTAAATTATCTGCATGTCTCAGCCTGGGTTTCCTTGCAGACATCCTCGCACTGAATTTCGTCATTTCTTCAGAGGGGAGTGGGTGAGAATACTATTAACACAGTGGGACGTTTGCCAAATAGGCTTAAGAGAGGGAGGCTGTCGTGGTATATAGTTTGCCTGTGGAAAGTTAATGCCCTTTGGCAGCTCTGATTAATCTTCAAGAGAAAACACTCGAACATGCAGCAGCAAAACTACTTTGTGGAACTGGGCCAATTTCTCTTTTTTGAATAACTGAGGTCTTGACTGCTCTGCTTACAGCAGTGCCACTGACCACAGTGTTGAGCAGTCAGGTCACAAAGAAAGTGAAAGGCAACCCTGTCAATTCTCTGCTGCTTGTGGCTGTGCCACAGGATCTTCTGTGGCATTCTCGTGTTGGTCAGGAACCAGCACGTTTCCTTTCAGGCTCTGTTTCTCGTCCCACCGATACGTTTTTGAGACCTGAGCGGACAGTGCTGAAGGGATGTGTCCTGGAGCTGCCCCAAAGCTCAGCAGGAGCAGCATTTGTCTGCCTCTTCAGCAGATTCCTCATTTCTAAGGAGACAGGTGTATCGGTGGTCCCCGATGCTTCTCCTCCACATCAGCCACACAGTTCTGCACTGCTGCGGGGCCCTGGGAGCTCTGTGGTCGAGGGACCACAACCCTCGTGCGGCTGCTGGTTGCGTCCAGAGTAACCTCCAGCCTGAAAGCCCGTCCCAGAGCTCTGTCTTTGTGTCGTGCTGTTGCTCTGAGGTGGAGTGTGCCTGCATTTCCAGTCTGAGCACCTGCCAGACCTGGCAGCTGGGTGAGCGCGCGTTTCTGCCTCAGAGCGCCCCGAGCAGGCGGGAGGTGCGGCTGTGAGGGTGGTGGTCCCCCGCAGCACGCAGCTCTCCTCGCGCTCCTCCGTGGGGGTTCGGTGACCAGCGTGGAGAATTCCAGTCCGAAGCCATGTCCTCCTGTATTTAAAGGACAATCTGTGAGAGAAGGTCTCTTGACTGTGAAAGAGACTGAGACCCCCCTATTCCTGTCTCTCTTTTTTTTTTCTTTTTTCCCCCCTGGAACATTTGCCTCATTGTTTCAGAATAAAAGAGTTCTCCCTGGTAATCCAGAGCTTCTGCATGCTGATTAGCAGCCACATCGCTGTTTGCATGCTGTAACACACGTGAAAGCCGCATTTCTTCTGCTCGAGCTGGAGGTCATTTCTTTAGTGGAAATAAAAGCTAAATAAAAGCTTGTGAGAGCGAGGCTTTCTAGACTGCAAACTCAGAGTGCAGAAAAAGAGCTTGTGAAAGCGCCCCTACGTACTCCTGGTTTGAACTACTGCTGGGCCAGGGCACAATTTTCACTCTGAAACAGGCTTTATTTATCCATAAATATAATTCTCTATTACAGTTCCTTGTGGCTGCTGCTGTACTGAGCACACTTAAAGGTGTTTCTTGATTGGGGTAAATTATTTGTCAGGTAGCATGCTGCTGCCTTCAATTGTACAATAATAAGACAATTATTTGCATTTTTATTTCAGTTTCCCTATGTAACTCCAGCTCCACATGAGCCTGTGAAGACACTGAGAAGTTTGGTGAATATCCGCAAAGACTCTCTCCGTCTTGTGAGGTACTGTTCTTGCCTGAACTCTTTGTTTCATTCAACCCAGCGATTGGTATCTGGGGCTAAACTGCATTTGATAAGGTTTTGAACAAATACCTGAATCCCAAATCTTTGTTTCATGAGAGCTTTCATATAGTTCATGTGCTCCTTATCCCTGGACTTCAGTAATCTGTATTTCTAGCGAGAGCCAGTGTCTGGTCTCTGTCTACAGGAGAAACTAGAGTGGTAAACAAAACCTTGGTTTTTGCCTGGAATCATTAGCACAAATGGAAGATATTAGTCAGGTCAAGAAACCTTGCAGACAGATTCCCTTCTGCATTGTTGTGCAAGCCAGAAAGTAGTTGTTTCTGGTGCAAGTCACTGGCTGGGAAGACTGATTGGTCTTGAGTGAAACTTCCTCAGGTTTCTTCTGCTGCCAAGCTAAAGTTTGGTCCTAGTGTTATGTACTTGTTTAAATGGCTTGTGTCCCATTAGCAGGGGAAGGAGGTCTGGGTAATCTTGGAGATCTGTTACCTTTCACTGCTTAACACTGAGATGTAAAGCAGCGCTAGCAAAAATGTGAGCTCTGGGTTAAGTGCAATGGTTAACACAGCCCTTGGGCTGCCCGCTTCCAAACATATGGCTGCGGAACAGGGGCCCAGCACACAGTGCTTTGTTTTGGTCAGAGCGGCCGGGCAGGTGGCCAGCCAAAGCATTTCTCAAAGGTCCTCGAGTCGCTCTGAATTCTGTGTTACGGGCGCGGGGCTGGAGTACTGGCAGGGGGCCAGCTTCAGCTCTCAGCCAAGGTGATTCTGAGAGCATGGCATAACAAGAGTAATTCGAGTCGTAACAACGCAAAACATGAGTTTGTTTTTATCTTTTTTTTTTTTTTTTTAAATACCAGTGGTTTCAAAACTGATTGAACAGGAAAAGAAGGGAGAGTGTCTGAAGAAGTAACCACTGATGAACTGCTCCGAATGCTGTCCAGCTTTTTCAGCTAAAGGGTGGGAAGTACTTCTCTAGACAAAAGTCTCCCTTTCCTCCCAGGACTTGCTGTGGAAAGGGCGTTTCGTTCTCCTTTCAAACGTCCGCATACACAGCACAACATCTGTTGGAAGCCGAGGGGAAAGTGGCTTTTTTTTCAAAGGGAGAGGGCTTGCTGTGAATGGAGGAGTTGGGCGGGTGTAGTACATGCAGTTCTGTCGCTTTGCTTTCTGTGATTTCACGTCCTGTCCTCCCAAGCAGAGCTGCAGCTCCTGGGCTGTTCGGAATGTAATGTCCAGGTACCTTGAGAGTGTCTTTGCACTGACAGGGTTTGCATCCCTGTAATTCCCAGTACTGTCGATTCTTTCTCAGCCTCGTGGGCTCTCACAGGCTCTTGTGCTGCTGTGTTAGTGCTGACGACAGCACCACCACCATTATTCTATTTCATTTTATAACAATGTAGACCCAGAATGGGATTTTAATTGCCAGTCCGCAAGGGCACATTCTGTCTTGTGCTTTTCCAGTAATGTGGACTGGAGACTTTTCCTTTCTCCCTCCGTACATGTAAAGACACTTTGTGCTCTCTCCATCTTGATTTATAGGCAAGCAGTGGTTAAACCTTGGAGATTCTTTCCAGAAGCAGTTAAATTTTCACCTCCTTCACCAAATAAAGTAATGTTGAGCTGAGGGTTTAGGTACCAGGTAGATTTTGATGGTTTATCAAGCCATTTGGTCCTTGCAAGCCATTAGGTTCTGCTTGTGTTTAACTGAAAATCCGTTGATCACGTCTGAACAGGGTGTTGATCCTTAATTTGGAGTACAGAGCTTTGTGGAGGAACATGAGGAAATTTTCACCCTGGCTTTCTGCCCTGCTCTGACCAGACAAAATTCTGAGCCTTGCCAAATCCTGAATATTTAAAACAGCTTTGGAGAGAAGCAAAAATCCTGTGGATATTGGTGTTGAAGTTCTGAGTCTTTGATGCCTCGTGTGAGTGCTTAACTTCCAGCAGGATGAGGCTCTGGGAGCCTCAGAGGAGGGTAGCACAAGTTTTGCTGTTAACCACTGGCAGTAAAAGATAGTCTCGTGTCTGTCTTGTGCCCCTCTTGGTCCTGGCTTGAAGGCTGTCGTTCAGAGCCGAAGTACCTGATGGGCTGGTCCAGGCTCACCAAAGTGGAGGCACTTCCAGTTGCAGGAGGAAGGCCAGCTCACGAGGCAGTGTGTTTCCCGGAGCAGTTGCATCCCGACTTGCGCTCTTCTTCAGTGTGGTCTTTGGACTTGGAGTAGGTCATCATGGCACAACAATGTGAATGCTCGCAGAGACGTCAGCCAGTTCATTTGGTGATTGCCCTGATACTGATGTAATCCATTTATGCACATATCTCATGCTAAGTCGCACAGTACTTAACATTTATACTGCGTGTCTACCAAGTTGTTGGTCAAACTTTTTAATCTTGAAGTCCTTGTTAGGTGGCTGACATTCTCCTTGACCACCAGCACCAGGCACGAATGATGGGAAGATGTGTATGCAACCTTACCGTGGCTGTCGCTGTTCAGACGTGTGCTTTGCCCCTTGCTCCGGTGATGCTGCTCCAGGCAGACAGGGCTCTGGCTCTACTGCTTTGCAGCAGATGCAGCCTACAGCAGACTTCTCACCAGGTACTCGGTTACAGTCAGCACTCAGGGGTTATCCAGGGCACCAGATCTGTTCTAGTCTAGGTTTCACCCATTTTCTCCTTGAAAGTGTGGGAGAATGTTCTGAATGCTGGCAAGAAGGTGCAGAGGTGAAGCTGGGAGCAGGAGAGTGGTCTGAGGATCTGTATGCTCTTTATGATTTCCCTGAGAAGACAAAACAGCCAATGGTTTTACTATTGACATGTTGCTTTTGTGGGACCTGCCCTCCCCCAGGTCTCCTGCTTTGTTATTTGAGGCTGTCCTGGGTATTTAGACCTGTTATTCATCTGTAACTTATGCCTTCCTACCGATGTGTGCGATGAGAAAAGGTCTATGAGCTAACTGTCATCAGTGGCTGCCTGCAACAGTTGCTGGTTCTCCCCTACCCTACTTCTGGAGATCTGCTCCTCTTGCCCTTTGCTGCCTGCCTTGGATCAGAGGAGGGCAGTGGAGAAAGAGGTAATTTGCAGCTTGTGCTGCTGCTTTCTCTGGACACGCGCAACACTCGTGGGTGGTTTGTTGCCTTCTGTCTTCTTGGGTTGATCCAGCTCAAAATGTTGAAGCTGCACTCTGTGTTTCCTATGAAAACCTGCACTGCTGGCTAGAGTGTTTCTTGTGTACATCCTTGAAGTGCCATGATTTTATTCTCTGAATGCTGCTTGCTTCCGTGAGAATAACCTTATTCTATAACTGGCTGTTTTATCTTGGCTGCTGCAGATGTTTAGACTACCAGTTCTTGGGTTTTGTCTTTTTTTTATACTAGCATGTTGGCTATATTCCAGCTTGATTTACCATTCTGACCTAGGTGAATGTCTGGCAAAAGTCTTGTTTTGAGCTCTCCAGCCCCTTCAGACAGGAATGCAAGTGTATGCCCTAGTGATACTGATTCATTGAGGTCACGTTGTTACAAGTGTTTACGTAAGGCATTTGATTATATGGCTCTTAAACTTTATTTTGCACCTTCTGTATTAATTTGCTGGAGCTGAACATTTCATTCTTGTTCAGCACATTAAGTAAAATTCATGCTGGAACCCTCTTAATTAGGCAGCGGTTATTACATCTCAGTGAACTTGGTAAATACGGATTCCCTTGACAATTTTTGAATTGAATTATGGAGGTATGCCTAGCCCATTTCTGGCTATTTTCATCAGTGCAGCATGTTTGTGGAGGCTCTTTAATGAAGGGAGAGGCTGACTGATACTGTGAAGTCAGGGATGGTGCCAAGCTTCTTCTGAGTAGTTCAGCTGCCTGGCTTTGACCCAGGCATCCTGGCAGTGAAGCTGCCACCGATGGACAGTGGGACTGGGCAACAAAGCAGTATTGTTGTACGCTCCTCAAAGCCAACCTGCTGCGTTCACCATTCCTGCACAGCACACGAACTAACTGTGGTACCTGAAGTTGTAGGGTTACGGTGGGATTTGAACTTACATTTAAGAATCTGCTTCTGCTCTGCCAGTGAATCACATCCTCCCCCTGTCACGCAGTGCTCAGGGGCGGGGAGCTCTCCACGTGGTACGTTGCGTTTGCTGCTTGTTCCAGGACCTGTTGGTCTCCCTGGCCGTTGGCATGCCATAGCTCACTGCTCATCCGGTGCCGTACCTCGCTGCCCTGGAGCCTGTGTGCTTCATACCACCTGTTTTACTGGGGCAGGGAGAAGGAGTAATCTGTGGTGGTGATCAGCCGTCGCACAGTAGGATCCAGCTGTCCAGTAGCCCAAATCCAAGTTATGACTCCTCTTATGTTTATTGAAATACCGTGTAAACTAATTTTTGAATTTGGTTATCATGCATCTGTTTTGCAGCCGGATGTTTAATTTTTATTTATATAATAAACGTATGTAAGCTTCAGTCATGCATGTTTCTTCTCCTGACGGCTGATGTTCAGTAGGTCACCTTGGCTCTTTCCGTGGCTGTAAGACTGGGTAAGATCCCTCAACATCATCTCTGCGTAATTCACTTTGGACAAATAACTTAATACCTGTCATAATAACTTTGGACAAATCTCGGAAGAAGTCTCCTCAGAGGAAAGAATGGAAATCTCTTGGGCACTGTAGAAGCCCATGATGTCTTGCCTGCCCAGGACACCTAGATTGGAGTACTTTTGTCCTGATTTTCAGAGTGAACTTCGTCACTAATGAATGCCTTATGTTTTAATCCTCTGGCGTTGTCTTTCAGGTATAAAGATGATGTTGACAGTCCTACTGAGGAGAATGGGAAGCAGAAAGTCCTGTACAGCCTGGAGTTCACGTTCGATGCGGATGCCCGTGTTGCCATCACAATCTACTGCCAGGCTACGGAGGAGTTTGTCGGTGGCATGGCAGTGTAAGTCCTGGGCTTGTGGGCATGTGGAGGGGTACAGGAGCTCTTGGGTGATAAGCATGTCTAACATCTCTTGTTAATCACCATTGAGACAAGGCTGCCACAGGTGAAATCTCAGTTTTGTTTTATATATTCTGATAGCTTTGAATATTGCTTTCACTTCCTTCCCCCACATAGCCAATTTTCTCTCTTGTTCCCTTTTTGGTTCGTCTTTTGGGTGTGGGGAAACCATTCTGTGTGCAACAAAGGTGAGGAACTCATGGCTGTATGCTTTGTAAGCAAGATGATTTATGAAATTAAACAAACAAACAAACATCGTTTCCCCTCAAATGCTACCTGTTTTTTCCACATCACTCAGGTCACTGGATTTTTGTGTTCCCTGTGATGGGAGCATCTGGGCCACCAAAGAGAAGTTCTATCTGACATTTACATAGCAAGTCTGTGTGGAATTGAGGCCCACCTAAAGCCCCTTCTGGGGTGAATGACCACCTCAAAACAGGCTATTGAGAGATGGCTGTTAGGAGGATTTACTGCCCAGAAACCCTGTCTGTATGTTTCCTGCTAGGTACAGACTGTTTTGGGTAGCTGTAAAAAGAACGGTCCAAATGTGGTCAATGGAGTCTTCCCCATATATTTCATTCTAGTAATGCATATGTACAAATTTTCCAGCCTTTTTATCTAAATCACCACATTTAAACCATTCCAATCAACACTGTATCCAGTAAGACTACAAACTTTCCCCTCTGTATTAAGGGTTAAGGTGGCTGAAACTTACTCTTCCTTATGTGTGGTAGGTATCCTTGAGCTGCTGGTACATAATTGCAGGCTTCCAATAACCATAGGACAAAAGAATTCTTCTTGTTCTATGGGTAAAGGAAGATTCAGGCTGCAGAAGCTCTTGGCTTCTAGTAGAGGCTTTTGGCTGATCAGCAGCTCTGTGCACGCAGCGCTGACGGCTTCTGCAGTTGTGCTCTTGATTTGGGGGTAAGGTCAAGTTTTATTTAAGTGATTTTCAGAGGTTTCAGCAGGGAGATATGTATGAAAACCGTAAAATGGCTTGTATGCTTTATGCAGAGTATAAACAGCCCACTAATGATCAATGAGAGAGGTAGTTTTAGAAGTGAGACAAGCCCAATGCTCCCATCCAGATGTGTATTCCTCCGAACTGGAGGATATCCTGATCGAAGATTTTCGTTTAGGCCCCTCTCTTCCGTTGAAGCCTGTGGCTGCCTTTATTTTGGGGAAGGTAGTGAATTAGCTCTTTCTAAGTGCTTGAAAAATATCTCTCACCAAACTCAGAAAACCTTTTCTGTTTAGATCCAGGTTTTCCTGAGCAGAGCTGAATTGCAGCATCAGCATAATGCATGGGTACCTTAGAAATCCTGATAAAGTTTCCATGTTCTGTCTCTTAGGTCCTTAGGTTTCCTGTGAATTTAGTGCTAGTGAAGTGTTGGAATGGCAGCCTTGGAGATTGAAGTCCTCTTTTCCTAATACAGGTACAACGTGGACAGGCGACCAGTTTCCCTTGTGTTGCCCTGCAGAGCATTCCTTGTGCTTTGAAATAAGAAGGAAACCATCTATGGGCTAGTGGGGAGAGCTGAGGGCCTCTGTGGCCAGGGTGGATGTATTTATGTTGTCAAACTTCAGGCATGGCTGAAGTGATCTAAAACAAGCCTTGCTGATTTATTTCAATCTTGTTTTGCATACTCATTTGTTAGTTTATCCCAAATGAAAATTTGCTTGCCACTGATCAGTAACAATGAAACATTTGCATTTACAACTCAGTGTAAGCTTCAGATCAAACTTTGTACTATATTTTATGAAGACTGTAAGTCTAGAAAGAATATGCATATAGTTTTGAATTTATTCTTTCAGACTCTTGGTTTTACATTTTCTTGTGTTAGAATGCTATTCTAAAAGAAAAACGTGGTTTTTAGTTTTGTTTTTTAACCAAGCTGTGCTTGGGTGGGAAGTACAAGTTTATCACCCAAGACCAGCACTTTACCATTCTTGTTGGTTTAACTGCTCTGCATTGGACTTTCAAAAGGCTATTAAGACAAGTTTTGCCTTTAATAATAGCTGTAATAATTCCATTAAGCTATTATGGTATAGAACTAATTGTTTCTGGACTGTGTTTTCACTTCTGTAACTAGTAGCTCTCTCCTCTCAGAACTCGATCGGTTGATTGGAGGTGGAAAACACAGTTTCTGGTTCACTTAAGAATGTGTTTTACTGAAATTTCATACCATGCACTAAGCTAGTGGCTGCCCCCAGTTCTGTTGTCCGTTCTTTAAAGCTTATGCAGCTAACATACCTAATTGCTTTTTAAATTTAATTCCTGGATGGAGTTTCTGAAAGTTAACATAACTGTCAACTTCAGAGAAAAATATTTTTGAAAATACAAAGTTTCTAATCCACCCTGTCCATGGTTCACCAGAAGATGGATCTCTGTTCAGATGATGGAGGAGAAGCCTTTGTTCATGAACCCTGCCTACCTCTGCACGAAA
The DNA here is from genome assembly GCF_009769625.2 of Cygnus olor. NCBI lineage: Eukaryota > Metazoa > Chordata > Aves > Anseriformes > Anatidae > Cygnus > Cygnus olor. The sequence goes on from NC_049183.1 coordinate 6,463,333, forward strand.
CCAGGATCTGTGGTCGGACGTTGTTCCTTGCTAACTAAACGGGGCTGACGATACTGAGCTGCCCTGTTAGGGTGGGAGCAGTCCCCAGTGCACAAAACCTTTGTGTTGAAAGTCAAAGCACTTGGATTCCGCTCTTGCTTCCACTGCCGGCCTTTTATTTAATAAGCTATACTTTGATTTCCCCATAGTATAGGAGTAATGAACTGGCTGTTTCTGCTCTGGAGTTCTTGGATGATAAATGTTACATAAGAATGGGGCGTGGGGGGCTGCACCAGAAGCCAGTGAACTTTTTGGAAGGCATGATCCTGATTTCATGCAGATGTGTAGGTAATAAGGGCTGGGGGAAGTGAGATACAAAGACTTTATAAGCTGCTTTAATTCAACCCAGGCAATTTTTCCATGTGGAGGTGGCTCATGAAGCACGTCTTGGGGCTAGTGCAGCTGCCCGAAGTAGGCATCTCTGCTTCTCTGGATTTGCTGGCTGCTAGTAAAAAAAAAAAAAACCAAACCTTTTGAAGCTCTGATTTCAGCTTTGCAAAGCAATTCTGAAAGGGCAGTGCTATAATTACTTTGATTTATTATTTTCAAGTTCTAGTGGAAAAAAAAAATTGGGCTGCATTCTTAGAGCTCTAAGTGCATTTTTAGTGCATTAACGGGAATGCAGCTTCCCCCTGCGTGGGGTGGTAGTTTTCCCTTTTTCTCCTTTTCTTTTGGTGCTAACACCTACATTTAAGGAACAAGCATGTGCGAAAGCTGCACTGTGTATAAATTCTAAACTTTATTGCTGTGTCCAGTGCTTGTGAAGAAGACTCTCTTTAAAATAAAACACTTTTTTTTTTTCCACTTTCCTGAATTGATGCTAGTTCCTAAAATGGGAGAAACTTTCTGGACCGTTGTCTAAAGCAGAAATTTCCTCCTAGTCCCTGGCCTGCAGCATGGCTCCTTAGAAGTGCTAAACAAGTTATTCTTGCTTCTCTGCTGCAAGAACTGCTGAACCTGATAGCATCCGGGATCCTGATAGCATCAGCACTCCTGCTCCTGTGAAACTCCTGCTGGGAACGTTGTTGTGTTCATGCAATTTGGCGTGGGAGGAGGGCTGGGAGAGGAGGTGGTTCTCGGTGAGCAGGGGCACTGCTTGTTGACGAGCCTCTGCTCATCTTGGAGCCATGGCACCTGCATTGCCTGTGTTTTGTAGGCCTACCTTTATGGTTAGCTAGCTGTGACCAAAGGGAAGTGTTTCTGCAGTCCAGGAAGCTTCCTCCTAGAATTGCTTGGGCTCCGTTTAAAAGCTGCTGGCTTTCTCAGGATGGGCCTGCGCTGCCTGTACTGACCTGTCTCAAAGAGCATTCAGCAGACTCCCAGAGATGTGTTCAGCTACGCTGTTTCCCAGCCAAGATCTTGGTAACATGTAGCTCCCAACCACTGTCCTCTTGTCCTGAACCGTTGAACTCTGAATTTCACAGGGAGCTGAATTGTCACCACTGCGGGGCCATAGTTGAACAGTAAAGTGTGGAGAAAGCATACACGTGGCTGTTCGTGGTTGTAAAGCTATCTACACCTCTGTGTAGACAATGTGTGGCCGTATTCCTGTGGAAAGATGTCCAGTACTTTCTGGTGCTAGGGGAGGTATCTGTAGAAGCCTCTTGGACAACATGGGAATTAGTTTAAATCTGGAAGGGACTGCTGCTTTGCCCATCTAAATATCTTTGCCTAGTTGGGGTGAGCTCAAAGACTCTTTATATGAAAACACGTTAGTTCTCAGAGGACCAGTGGGTGCATGACCCAAAAGATAACAGAGACCAGATCTATCTGTGTCTGGAGCCTTTTTAATGGCAGGGAATTTGTGGTGATCTGCTTCTGAACAGCTCAAGACCCCTGTTATCCTTAGTTTTATTTATTTTTGTGGTTGTTTCCATTGTCTTTGGTTTGGGAAGTTGTCAGATTGGCCTGCTTTGCTTGTGTTTCCTATGGCAGTCCCGCCAACGTGCTTTAGCACAGTCTTCCCTGGGGATCCACCCTCATCTTTGGTTAGCGGTGGGTGTGCTCTTGGGGAGCTAGTCTGTAATCTGGCTGCCTCGGAGAGTGTGATGTTTCTCAGTTTGTCCTTTTCTTTGGCTTCAGCTTCCCTGCAGCTGGGTAGAAAGTAGAGAAGAGCTTGGCTGGGGACACCATGGTGACTGCTTGACTGCTCACCCATGAGGACAAGGCTCAGTGGCATTGAGGCAAAACAGTACCTGTCACCTTCAAAACCATCTTACAAACAAATTTCCTGTCAGAATCTGTGACACTAACTGGGTTTTCTAGTCAGAGAGGCAGCTCTGCCCCTCTGGTGGAGGGGTTCAGCCATCTCACGCAAAAGACTTAATGGATTATTGCAGTGTTCCTGGACAAGGAGTTTGAGGAGACTTGAGGATGCTGCTGGCTCAGCTGGTGCCAGTAGCATGAAGGCCACTTGGCCAAGGTAGATCAAGGAGTGGGCTCTCACAAGGCGAGCCTTGAAATGGAGAAATAACTCCTGGGGGGAAGCAAATGGAGGAGACTAACGATGGCATTTGGGATGATGCAGTTCTGGAGACTTGTGGCCTGTGCTGCAGGGAGTGAGCTGGGCAGAGATGGGGTCCCTGGCAAGACGTTTGGGGCGGGAGAGAGGACCTGGGATGTCGAGTCAGAAGGATATTTTAGGGATGGGGGATTAGTGAATGATTGGGTTTGATCTGCTTGGTGAACTCTGGGGCACAGGTTTTGGGCAGGCCAGAGGAGGTGTGCCTGCAGGAGCTAGGCAAAGGGTGACCAGGGTGGGCTAAAAGGTGTAAGAATCTCTGCCTTAGCGTATGGGAGGCATGAGCATGCAGGTGTGGAAGCTGTATATCAGCTACTTGCTAAGCCTGTAATTTCCCCCAGATAAATGAGAGGAGGCTCTATTGCATTGTCATGGCAGGGCTAACAGTACTTCTCAGCAGTTCCTAGAGAACAGTTAGTTGAAGGAATTCCAGATCATAGCTTGCCTTTTCCTGCAGTGAATGATTCGTGTGTTCATACCCTCAGATTGGTTTTAGGAGACAGGTATGTTTTTTGGAGCAGGCTACAGAGGCGTTCATATTCTTTTTGTATGTGCTTGCTGAACTCATCCTTTCCATTTCTGGCAGAAGCCCTGATGTGCACGCTATTAGGCTGTTCCTGGGAGAGCCCCCAGGAATTTTCCAGCTGTAGGTATCCTGCTGACTAGCAGGAAGAATTGTGCAGTTGAAACATGACAGCAGTGGTTATTTCCTCAGGGGAAGAAGTCAAACCAGCCCTGTAGCTGGAAGCACTTAAAACAGCCAGCTCTGAAGACATGAACAATCCAGGCAGATCAGGAGCTGATGATAAATATGACGTGAGAGATCTGAGTTTTGCAGTCCATTCTTATGACAAAGAGTTTCCTCTTTGGGCAGAAAAGATACTCTTTTGTGTCCTAATAATGTTGCCAAACTCCGTTTCTTCATTATAAAGAGACAACGCAATGAAAACAGTCCAGTTTAGCTCTGTCAGACCTTGCCCTTTTTTAGGACTGTGCTGTTTGTGTTGCTGATGCACAAATGGGTGTACTGGAATTTTTAAAATCCCATTTCCTTGTTTGTTTTACAATGCCTGCTACACATTACTAACATCCTACCACAGTCTTTAAAGCTGACAGTGGACATGACACTGCAATAGATTATGTATTTCGTCTGCGTGTAGAGATTTGAATAGTTGGTTCACAAAATGAAATCCAAGTGAAATGTGTAGCTCAGCACATGGCTGTTTTCACTAAAGCTTGTGTAGGAGAGACAGCGGCACTCATATTCCTTTGGTTATTTAATAGCCTCTGTCTATTCAGGGCCTTTGAAAGGTGCTCTTGCTGTTTTTGGCTGGTGACTGTGGTGATTAATATGAATTCTTTGTGCAGAGAGATTTCTTCTGTGTGAAGAAATCAGAGGCAAGTGCTGTTTTCTGCTAGGCACAAGCTTTTACAGCCAAAGCCTGCTTTGATCCATGCAGACACCAGTCCCCAAGGGACTGTAGTGTACAAAGTTCACATGTTGGAAAGCTAAATTCTATAGATTTCATTGAACAGAGAAACCCTCTGTCTTTAATAAGAGTTCTGGCCTTTGTGCCTCTCTCTGTAGCTGTTGTGTAAGTACCAGCTTTGAAGCCTGGTTAGAGTCGTGAGTGCAGCTCTCCCTACAGTAAGCTCAGCAGCTGAAGCTGGATGTCTGCAGGTGCTGGAACAGGATGTGGATGGCGAGGTTTCAGTTGCACGGTAAGGTGTTTGTTTCTTCCCGGCCTGGAGTGGAAGTTTAATCCTGGGTGGAGCTGGGGAGGAGGAGAGAGCATGTGTGGCAGTGACTGTAGCACACCAGCTGAGCACCTGATTAACTTCCAAACTGTGTGGGAGCTCCTTTGGGCTGGATCTTGCCTAACTCTGACTGAGACCTGGGTCTATGTCCTTCTTACATTTTGTTAGTGTTTCTTTTATCAATAAAAAATCACTTTGCATTATTCGGGACGCTTGTTCAACTTCCTTCTTCCCCAAAAGCTGACCTGTCAGATCCTGTCCCAAAACAGGAGATGTGCAGGTGGAAGAGAGAGGCGCCAATGTGCTTGTTCCACATCAACTCCTGGCCCCTTTGAACATCAGCAGAACATGACTGGCTCCCTCCTCGTCACTTGTATGAGGACGTGGAGCCTGCCAGGCAGCCACAGCCTGCAGCAGTGGAAGAGCTGGTTCCTGAGTTCCTTCTAAAGCTCCTGTGCTGCTCCTCAGTAACTCCGGTTTGTCTTCACTTCTCTGCAAATTGCCAAGCAACGTGCATAGCTGCGCTGAAGAAAGAGGACTGTTGTCTTGTTGAGAGGCTTGTCCAAGTGCAGGCTATCTCGCAGCTGTTAGTAATCAGAAATAGTACCTTGGGGCCATGGTGCTACTTGCATCCTGCTTTTCCTTGAATGCTTTCCTCTGAGGAAAGGGGACTGGACAGCGCTGTGCACGACTGAGGCAAGTTGGCCAGGGTCCTTGCTCGGTGCTTCTCGGTCCACGGTCCCAGCACGCTTGTAGCAGGAACCATCTTTTGACAGTCCGAGGCAGCCACAGCGCCAGGTGGAGCTGAGCGTGAAGAAGTGAAGAAGCCTGGGGGAGTTGGGGCTGGTGACCTGCTGAAAACTTCCCCGGGTGCCACTCTAGGGATGAGCGAGAGGGAGAAGCTCCCGGACGCGTTCTTTTTGCGCTTCCAGTGAGCCTGTGGCAACAGAGGCTTAGCTCAGCTCAGCAGGTTCCCAAGCACCAGCATGCCCCTGATGGTTTGGGAGCTAATTAAGGTGCCCAGCAGCAAGCCTGGACTGAGTCTGGGGAGAAGCTGCTTGAGCCACAGGCTGAGCTTCTCCTTGCAGGCGGTGAGTGCTTCTCAGCTGATAGTGGAGGAGTGAGACTTGGGAAATAATTTTAATTTATTTCCTGTTCTTTCAAAATCCCTGTGCTGCAGCATCTCGTCTGCTGGTTCTGTTATATAGCTGGTTTGGGGGGCTGGAAGGGTTTGGAAGGGGGAGGAAGCAGTCAACATGAGGTGTAAGTTTTGCTCTGTGGGAGTAAAGATGTGTCAAAGAGTTTACAGAAGGAGGTGAGATGCATGAATCCTGAGGACAAAGCTGGGGGTTGCTGCTGCAGCCAGCCGTGTGGTACCTCGCATTGTTGGTGATTCTCACAGCTGTCAGCGGTATCCGAGCAAACAAACAGGTTTAAAAAAGTACGGACTGGGATTTCTGTTCGGAACTGATCTAATGGGACAAATCCCACTTCTTCATTGTTCTGAGCTGCCAGCGACCGCAAGGCGGTTTTGTTAGGTCTCCCTTCTGGACCGTGAGCTGTCCTGGTGCAGTCTGAAAAACTGCAGCCAGATGTTCTGATTTCAGCCCTTATGCAGGGAAAGGCAGTGCATTTCTTCTCTGGCATCCTTTATAATTAATACACGTTGCCTTTCTGTCACGTCTCCTTGGCTCTACAGAGCTTATTCACTCTTGCTTGCTGTAAGCTCACAGCAGCAAAGGCAGGGGAGAGAAGACTTGCGAATACACCACTGGCTGCTGGTTGCAGGTCTCCAGGCATTCGGTCTGAGTGTTCAGATCCAAGGCTGACATGCTTTTTGGCAGTGTGGACCAGACAGTAAAAATTTCCAAGGCAGAAATCCCACTTGGTTCACTTGGGGAAGCTTCCTTGATATTTTTGTGATGCTCTTCAGCTCAGGAAATCTGTGTACCTGGGTTATGTCCTTTCTCAAGGACTTAGAGCAACGCGTGCCAGCAGAACATGAATTACAAATACTTTTTTTCAGCAGGCATGCTCTCTGTGGCGAGCAACATGAGTGATCTGGAGAGATGTCAGAGTTGGCATATTCTTAGGTACTTTGAGAGCCTTTTAATCAGTATTTCTGAAGGGGCTGTGTCTTATCTCAGCAGCTCCTACATCTCTTGATTGTGATCTGGTTTTCTGTTAAATATTTGGTGAGAGCCTTATCTGACCCCATTTCTGCTAAGACTTCTGTGATTGTTCTCAGTAGGGACCCATTGCATGCTCTCAACTTGGAGGAGGTTTCTGCCTGGTGCGGGAAACTGTCCAGATGAGAAGATACTAAAACGTTCTTCATTGCCAGCCTAATGTGAGCTATGGGACTTTTTCCTAATACCTCCCTGAAGTGAAAAAGGCAGATGGGTGGATTTTCTCATTAGGTCGATCCTTTGTAGTTGTGGCGTGGGCAAGCAGAGATCTCTGCTAGTATTGTTCTACCCCATTCTCCCTGGGCAGTGTTGCTTGTTTTCCTCAGATATACTGTTTTGGGCTTCTGGAGCTGTTAAGTGCAGGTCCTCCTGCCTTTGTGGCACTTGCCACGAGCATATTTACGCCCTTTTCCCAGTGCTGCTGCAGAGCATGCCATCCAGGCCATTTCTGACCACTTGCTCCTCCTGTGCACTTCAGTTCCAGTACGTTCCTGACTTGCTGTCACCGTAGATAAGCCCTTTTTCCATCCCCTGCCTTCCCAGCTGCACAGGGAGAATTGTGCCTCTCTGCAGAGCTGGGAAGCTTTGAGAGAGCCACAAAAGGAGCCAGATACAGGCTTACTCTATTCATTGTGCTTGACAACTCAGTAAATAAAACTTCACTCAATCGCTCGCTCTGTAATTCACACATAAAAGATCTGTCGTTCTGATCTCTCCCACACTGTGCTTTAAATGCAAAGGATGGAGTGAGACCTCCTAGTAAAGCAGCACAATTTTAGTGCCGTTCAAAAGTCTTTGAGGGTAAGGTATTGTCATAAATAACAGCGCACCTACCTTGGCAGGAAGAACAGTGCACATGGTGATCCTGGTCTTCATCATGGCCTTTTAGAATTTAACATGGATCTTGTGACACTTGATAAGCCTGGAAGACCATTGCCTCTTGGATCCTCAGAGGGTGCTGGAACTACACTAGCTTCCAGGGAAATGCAGCAGATCGTGACAGTGGGGAGCCTGGATTTTCCTCTTGGATATGAGAGGAATTAATAAGTATTCATCATCTACTGGTATTCAGGTTCTTATAACTTCAGCTGCCAAATGAATCTTAATCATTGCGCTTTAAATCTCTGGATTGGATGATGCTGGCCTGAGCCCTGGAGGGCAGCCAGCCACCCCTGGGGGCTCCTGCACTCTGACATCAGGTAGGGAGGCCCATAACTGGCAGGGGTATGGGTGCTGGGAGCCTGTCCCCCCAAGCCAAGCTGGGTGGATGTAGGAGCGGGGTTCCTTTGGCCTCTGCATCAGCTGGGTCCTGAGAATGTGCCTTGCCTTTCCATCCTGCTTGGGGAGGGGAGCGCAGTGGCTGGGGTGCTAAAAGTGCATTTAAAAAGCAACCAAGTATACCTTGCAGCCCCACAGCCATGTTACTGAGGAGGAGATTTAGGGAGGTTAAGTTCTGAAAGCAAGAGAGAAAACATGCATAAAATAGTTTTGGCAGGAAGCAGGGGCAGCTGCTGCTGCACCTTGTCCTCCAGCCACTGGTGACTGTGGTTGTCTCTCCCATTACATTCTCTCTGCACATGCACTGATCCTGTTACATCATCCACGCTCTTGAGTGTAAACTTTCCATAGCTTCTTTTGTAGTTTTGAGGCTCAGGTGTGTCTGCTGTGGTCATCTTTGTTGTCCTCCCGCTCGGTCTTTTCTTTAAGGCAGACGGTCTCAGGTGTGACGCTCAGCTCTGCAGCTCTTGGCTGACCGTGCACCTTGAGCTTCTCCTGTGGCTTCACCACCTCTGGTAGTGAGCTGCCCAGCTCTTGCTCCTTGCTTACAGAAACCAGGAGGTATTACCTCTGAGGCAGAAAAGCTTTGTATTGCTATCCTCTTCTGGTGTGCTGCACTCCTCTACGAAGTGTGGTTAGGCTGAAGCAACTCGGAGCTTGCCAACCTTTGCTTACATAGCTGGTGGTTTGTGAGCTGTGTCTGTATTTCAGAACAGCTGAACGTCCTCAAGAGTACAGAATCCTGTTTTACAAGCGAGGATTCTCTTTTCTTTGCCTTTGTGCATGCTCTGCTAACTGCTCTGCTCAACAGGGCTTCATACTGAACAGGCCGCAGCAAAGCAATGCCTTGATTCCCCTCTGCTGTTGTCCTCTGTGATATCCCAGTCGAATTAAGGAAAAACTCAACATAGGATTCCTGGTTCTAATGCGACGCCCGTCCCTGTAGCCTGTCCCCGGGCTGACTGGTTGGTCCCAAACAGCGGCAGTCAGGTTTGAACAGTCAACAAGGCTTCAGGCTTGCAGCCGCCCAGCGATGTTTGCAGTGGCTGGAAGCCAGCACCCTCCCAGGCTCTCTTTATGAAGCTCTGTGTGGGAAGTAAGGGTTAGCGTGTAGAAGGGGGAACATCCTATCGTCCTGACCGGCTGGTAACATCGTTCTTGTCGAGCTGGAGCTAGACCTGTCTGTCTGTGTGCTCGGGGAGGTCTGTTGTTTCTGCAGTGCCAGCCTGTTGGACGAGGGCTCTTCTGCTTTCTGTGCAGTTTGCCAACGTGCTCTGAACACACTGTTGGTAGGACAACAGCACAAAGGCTTTGGAGGTAAAACCAGCTTCAGATGTCCCCACCCCGCTTTGGAGTCCACTGCCTCCCCTCCTGTGCCAGAGCCAGCACTGTGAGAGGCTGTGCACCTCCAGCTCGGAAACCACCCGCCTGAAAGGGGCAAAAAATCCTGGTTTGCCGCTGAAGCCCGTTGCGAGTCATGTGGCACGCAGTGACGGCCAGCGGGAAGTGAAATGTCTCCTGGGGCTGACGGTGCCGAGTGGGCTCTGCGTGCAGAAGGTGCTGGCTGGTAGCGGTGCTCCCTCTCTCAGAGGTGTTTGGCGTGTCAGTGCCGGGGCTTGAGACAACGGGAGAGCTGTGACTCTTCCCTAGGTGGCACGGAGGACTGATGGGGGTCTCTCCAGTGGTGCTGGTCGCCGCGGGGCATCTCCGGGGAAGCACGTGAGGAATGTAAAGGACTGGGGAGTCAGTCTGAGGGGACCTTGCCCACCAGGATGATCCCGTGCCAAGCAGTGTTTCTCACTGCAGACCTGTCCTGCAGAGGCATGGGAGAGCTTTTGGTGCCATGCTGTGTGTTGACGCTGTTTGATCACTCCTCGTTCTTCCTGGGTTTCCTGCAGAAAATAACTATGTGCTGGGTGGAAAGCCAGCATTGCCTCGGCTCTGGATTTAGTGAGCTAGCTTTTGCTAGGCTGCTGCACCCCACTACTCCTCTGACCCCCGGTGTTTCCAGGCAGGTCAGTATGGATCCAATCAGACCTTGCCTGTCCGCGCTGCTTTCCCTTCCCCATGCTCACCATCTTGCCTTTCCCTTCCCTTTTTGTATTCCCGATGAATGGCTGCCAGCCCCTGCCAGCTCTGCCTCTTAGAGCTGCCACTTTTGATTCCTGAAAGGCAGACAGGCGTGAATGAATGAGAGCCTAGCAGAGAGCAATCACTTGTTACAGCAAGTTTTCTTTCCCCCATTTCTTCAGATACAGCACAAAGAATCCCTCTCTGCAGTCTGAGACGGTTCATTACAAGAGAGGGGTAAGCCAGCAATTCTCCCTGCCTTCCTTCAAGATTGATTTCTCGGACTGGAAGGATGATGAGGTAAGTCTTTTCTTAGTGCCCCCTTTTTTCCACAACTCTGTTGCCCCAAAAGCACTTGTCTCCATCTAGTATCTCTGAGATGTAGCTGAAATATTCACACTCGCAGCTGCTGTAGTGTGTTTTGTGGGTATGAGACAAACAGGGCCATGGGAAGAGCAGATACGAACACTGCCTGGGAACTTGGCAGGTAGGTGAGGCAAACAGGAAAGAAAAGAAACCAAAAGCAGCGATTTCTAATATCACTGATCAGCTGCCATCCCAACAGCTGGCGTAGGAGGGAGACTGTAGAGATTGGCCCTGGAGCTGTTCCAAGAGGAACCTGCCGCTCTTCAGCCTTGTTCTCCCTGCCAGCCAAAGAGCTTATGGGAACAAACGTGCCCCTGCTCATTTGCTAAATATTTCCCAGTTACCTTGGGATAGAGTTGCTAGAAGCTCTGAAAAGGTCTGTCTTGATTTTTATTTATTTTTTGCTGCTCCTCTAGACCAGATTCTAGTCCCCAAGATGTGGTGCATGCAAGACAATTCACTGGGGGGTGAGAAGAACTTCAGTAGTAAATTTATATAATTCATAAATCAGTACACATATATTAGGAGTGCATGACCAAAATTGTTTTACTGATGGGAGTGAAAAATCAAAATAGCTTGGAGACTGCTGTTCTAAGAGTCCTGTTCTGTTTAAGGGCTGTGTCCTGCATTATTAGCAAGCAGTACTGTGCTGCAGGGGGATATTCTCCCTTCCAGGGCAGATTCACTGGTGCATTAATACCGAATAATGGGATGCCTTCCTCCTTTTAGTTTAACCTATAACTGCAAACAGGCGAAGGCTTGTTTTTAATTAAGCTCTGTGGCTTTTGCTACATAGCAAGGTCTATGGAGTCCTGTTAATTTTGATATCTTTTCAAAATTCCAACCCAGACAGTAACTCTGCTTCTCGAGCCTCTAGGCTTTGGCCTAGGGGCTTCCCCTGCATGTTACACAGGGCAGGGAGGCCTTGGTTTTTGACCTGCTCTGTGCGACATTGCCCTAAGACATTCCTGATGCAGAGGAGCTGGTCTGTAGCTACTGATAATGTATTTGTTCCTGCAGACCCCTCTCCCGGATCAAAACTGATACAATGCTCATTTCTGCTCCCAGGCCTGTATAAGGGCATTGAGTATGTGGACCCTGTTAGGAAACACTACCTATTAAAAAAAAAAAAGTCATCTTCCATGTATTTTGAAAAGATTGAATAGCTATTGTCTTGAATTTACAGTTTTAACTAGAATCAGTCCCGTGCTTTAACAAATGCTGTGGTGGTTACCAAGAGCCTGCAGAGTCTGGTCTCCTGATGTCCTGGCTTCTCTGCCAATATATGATTTCACAAGTTCAGCCTACAAAAGCCTGGAAGAGCTGTTTTTCAACCCCTTCTGTCATCTGAGAGAGCTGAAAAGTAGGAGCTCAGATCCCTTTCTTCTTAAAGAAATAGAGAAACCTAATTTTCATTTTTGTTCCTGCCAGCAAGGTTTTAATTTGAGTACCAAAGTCATGTCCCTTGGATAGCTTAGAGGGAGAGACGCTGTGGAAAAGTAAGCTTCTAGTCCCCTTTGCTTGATTCTGCTGCATCCTCTGATCTTTGTCATTGGTTTTATGGGGGCTCTGGTTGTGGAGAAAATGTGGAACAAGCAGCGTGAATCAGAAGAGTTTCTTCTCCCATTTTGGCTGTTATTCTTTTTCCTCTTAAGTCCAGTAAAATGCTAAATCTTCCTAATTGTCCATTGAAATGCAGCACTTTTATCTGACAGCTGGCAGAGTGTTATCATTCAGCTGTGTACAATTACATGCTTCAGGTTGCTTTCCAACTTCATTGTTAGTGTTGTCAAAAATAATAAAGATTTCGTTCATATTTTTGCTCGGTGTAGTGCTCACATATGATGTAGTTTTTGGCTGGCCAACAGAACGGAAAATAGTGTTACGTTGAGTTGTTATGTGGAAAAACTTTATAAAAACACAATTTACTTTGTTTTTGTAACATATCGGTTTGCTTGCAAACTGTAGTCTAAGACTTGTGTTGACAGTTATTTTCAGGTCCCTAAAAATGATTGTGAGATGGACCCTTAAAGAGAGTGTCTGAGAATGAAAAAGTTTATATCATAAAGCAACCACAATTGGTTGCTTTACTCTGATGTGACTTTCCCTTCAAGCGGACAAAAAGTAGCTTTTGTCTTACAGTAATAAATCAGAGCACAAGGCAAAGCCATAAGCTTCTTTCAGCAGTGTTAATCAATTGTCCTTAGTGAATTTTATTTTTTTCACTCTGGCATGCTATAATAGTTCCAAAATGCAAAATAGAAAATAGTGGCTCTATGAATCTCTTCTAACAAGTACTGAGAGGTTAAATGAGATCTTTACGTTCTCTGTGTTACTCTGCTTTTTTGGAAGGAGATTCTGGTAGTTTGAAGGAGGAAGAAAATTGTTATACAAAGAACAAAAATAAGTGTCCCTCAGGTTTGGAGACTAGCCGAGACAGCAAGGGTCAACCCATAAGGTCTTCCAGCACAGGCTTTCCGTTTGAAATTGGATATGCACATATGAACAGATATGTGCATGTACAAAGCTTCATAATGCAGCTAAGAGTTGTTTCTAGAACAGGCACGTGCAGGTTACATGTCTCTGGGCCACTCAGCTTCTGCAGCAAGTAGCTTACAGCTACTGATAGAAGAATGGTAACCTCGGGATTTCCTCTTCTCCCACACGTCCCATGGAAGGCTGGCAAGTTCTTGTAGTCCAAAGCCTGTGCGTGCAGCTCTTAGCAGAGGTGCAGCCACGCGGGTGATGAGCTACGGCACACTTGGTGGTCGGTGCCAGGGTGTATCACGTCCCCGTGTACCGTCATCATTCACTTCAGGGTGAACGTTTAGATTGCAGTTCATTAGAGGAGGAACCATTTTCAGCAATACTAAGGCTTGCAGTGAGGGTTGCCTTGCATCACATCCAGTCTGGGTGCTCTGGGTTACCATTTGTGCCAGTGACCAAGATTATCCGAATAATTTATCTTTTGAGAGACTGGCTGGAGGAAATCGCACCACAATTGGTGCTAGGGCATGGGGAAGGAGCAGGAGGCTCTAAAGCACTACTTGAACGCTGCTGTGGTGCTTTGAACTGAGTCTCAGTTGTCACAGGGAAACTGAAAACAGACTACCTGGAGCACCATGGTGAAATGACATCTTCTCTCTGGGCATGAGATAAGATGAGAAAACCAAGTCAGTAGTTAACAGAAAACACCAGAAATCCAGTTTCTGAGCCACTCCATTCCTGGCTTAGGACAGTGTTTGTAAGGTTGCATTTTTCTTGTGTTTATAAGATCACATGGAGCTTTTGAAGTGCTTAATGAAGTGCTTAATGAAGTGCAAGACAAAGGAAAAAATTGAGCCTCTTTTCCTTTCACTCAAGTGAGATCTTAAATTTTCACTCTTGTCCATCAGAAGGTCAAGGATCTGAATTTCATAACATGTCAAGAGATGGAGGTCAGTCTGATATTTCTTTAAAATTTGGTGTGAGCTTGACATTCTTTCTACATCTTCAAGAACTTCATGTAAGAGTGTTTTTTTTGTTTTTGTTTTTAGTGTAGAGAGCATAATGTGTACAGCTGTTCTATTTTGAGCAACTTGTCCAGCTACAAATCATACAGGAGATTTTAGGGTATATGAATTACTGAGAAAATTCAGACTGAGATCCTTTGCTTCACTAGCCACTGTTGGCGTTTAGTGTCATCTCCCTAGTGGACTTCCTTCAAAAGCTGTTGTCTGAATTTTACATCTTCCTGCTCTATCAGGAGTTCAGTGTGTTCATTTGATACCAGGGATTGTAGGCCCATCAGAAAGGGTTACTTCATCAACAAATAATGGAGAAGTTTCTGAGCCGTAGTGTTTGCCGAAGTAGTGCTTGCTGAAGTCTCATCATCTCAGAGGCCCTGCTGGCACGGCCAGGACAGTAGTACAGCCTCACAGCCTTTGGTGGGAAAAGCCCCAGGCTTCTGCTGCACCAGGCTGCTGCTCTTGTAGGTCAGAGCTTGATATCCTGTAACTTCATTCCTTTGATGCTAACACTATTGCAAGTCTTCAGCCTGGTGTGAATTGTCTAAACTCATCTTGTTTCTTTTCCCTCAGCTGAACTTTGACTTGGACCGCGGTGTGTTTCCTGTGGTCATCCGAGCGGTGGTGGATGAAGGGGATGGTAAGCATGGCTTGTTCTCACTCAGTATTCTTCTGGCTCTCCTGCAGGTTACGTGACCCTTCAGGGAAGGCCTCATTCTCCAACAGTGAAAACATTTTACAAACAGCAAAGGTTTGGGTAGCTTTTCCAGAATAAAAATTCCTCTTAAATCTCACTTAATTAAAAGGGTCTGTCTAACCACAGACTCTTACATAAAAACATACTTTCAAAGAAAACTTCCATTTTTGACAGGAAAAATGGCCAGCTAGTTAGTGTTGGAGTAGTGTTTAGGAGACCTAGGGTTAGGTCCTAACTCTGCCACCATTGCCCAGCCCAAATTGGAACAAATGACTCCCTCTCTCTGAGTTTTACATTTGTAGAATTATAATGCAAGGATGGAGTTGGTCTCTTCTCCCCCTGTGAGGTTTAAGTTATCTTTGTAAAAGCTCTAGCTAATTGTAGGGTTGGTGGGCCTTCCGGTAGGAAAGGTCAGAGAAAAAGAAAGGTCCTTAAAATCCTCAGGCCAGTGTTCAACCAAATACAGTTCAACAGTTTTAAATTCTTTTTTTTTTTTTTCCAAAGGTAGCTGAACGGTTACAATAAAGGTGCATAACCTTTGATGGGAAATAATATTGCTGAAAACTTTTGAAGCACGCAGCCCTTTTAGAGAGGAGTGGCCAGTAAATGTTTAGATTGTTAATTACCTTGCACAATATTTTCCTTAGGGTGTGCTTTTGGGCTCTGTGTGTTTGCACTCATTCTGAGCATTGGCAATGAAAGGAGCACAAGAAAGTCATATTTTCCCTAAAATTGGTGGCTGTTGTGGTCAGTAGGACCAACATTTCACTTCTGCTTTTGCAACTTTTTGTACAAAATTTAAGAAGAATGAGAAAGGGAAAAAAAACATTGTTGATGGTATTATTTATTGCAATTACTGTGCTCTGCTTCTTATGTGAAAGTGACCAGAAACGATCTGCATTATTTTACAGTCCTCTGAGCAAAGTGAGACAGAGCTGGATGAACCGATTTAAAGTGTGACTAACAAAGCATAGTGCAACATAAAAGAAATTACTTTTAAAATGCATCTATTTTTAGTGATTTCAGGCACTGTTAATAATGCTGACATACATAGGAATATATATATATATATTTCTTGACCATAGATATAAAGCACCTTCCACTGTTTATTGAGCTTTTGCCAACATATTTGTACTTTCTTATGGTGGGCAATTCTAGAAAGACCAAAAACAGAACAGGAGGCAGCATGGGAAGCATACATTTATGCACATACCATGTCTGCTCTAAGCCAGTAGTGTACTGTCATCTATTTTAATAACCTGGAAAGGCATACTGCTTTTAAATCCTCTCCTGGAAAGAATATCAGCACAAAAATATGTGACGCTCGAGTGAGATAGGAGGAAATTGTTGTGTATTCTGGTTCTTTTTAAACTGGTGAGACTGGAACAAGCTGGCCTTATGTGTTTGGAGTACCTTGAAAATTACAGCCAGCCTGTAACTACTTGTGTTAAATAAATTTGAATGGCAAATTAAAACAGCAGTCAGCAAGATGTTGGTTTGGACTGAATTCTGACACAAGATGTTTGCATTCCTTGAAGTTGAGCTTGTAATATTATCACTCGCCATTCCTGTCAGTGGAATTGCTCTCAATGAAAGGTACGGAAATCCTTGATGGATGGAAGGTGCCGTGCAGCTCCAGCTGTATGCATTGCTTGAGTGAGCGGGATATGAAGGGAAGCATTATCTCTTATCTCTTCTTGGCTATTCAGACTGCAGTCAGGGTCCTGAATTTCATGTACTGAGTGAGCTAGAACAGACTAGCTCTTGGCTGGCAGGGAGGGAGCATGCAGCTGAATACCCAGCTTTAGCCCTCTTTTCTATGTGCCATTACGTTCCTGATTGCACCCTAATTGCTCTGACTGTTCTTGCAGTAAATTATCCAGCAAATCTGCAGGCTTGGACCCTTATCCCATGTTCTGCTGTTTCCAAACACAGTCTCTGTGCCAGAATCCAGTGAATGGTTCCCCTTATTGCCTCTGCTGTTCTGGGGGCCCAAAAGAAGCTATGATGCTCCCATCCCTTTTAGACATCACGAGTCATTTCCTTCAGCTGTTACCTTCCTGGCACAGAACTCATAGTAGCATGTGTACGCTCTTCTGCATGTGCTGAGCACAGATTCCCCTAGGCCTAGGTGGGGCAAGGTGGTGACATACCTTTCCCTCCTTCAGTGACTCCTCCAAGACCTCTGCCTCCCATTCCCATACAATGAGTCTGAATGTAGCTAGGCAAAAGAGTCCGATCAGCTGGAGCTAAACAGAACTTCAGGGTTTTCAGCCAGAGAAGTCGGGATTGTGCCTTGGTTTCCCCTACTTGGCACCTGTGTTTCCTTGTGTTTTTATGTGCAGAGGGTGCCACGAATGCAGTCCAGAAACCTCTGACAGCCTCTTCCGAATGCTGTTGTATTAAGAGGGAGGCCTCAGGGTTAGAAGAGGGAAGGCAGGATATATGTCACTGAGGAATAAATCAGATAACTGGACAGAGATGTTTTCCTGTCCAAAAATGATATGAGAAATAAAGGTTTTACAAGCATGTAGGATTAGATGGTAATAAAGTGGTATGTACCAGGGCTGGAAGGGCTGCCAATTGCTGTTACACCAGATGGATTTATTCATCTCTGTGACATACTCAGGTAATTAAAAACAGGAATATGAGGGAGGAGCAGAACCCCACTGAGCTTTGTTTTACTTTCCCTTTCCACCCTCTGGAAACAAAGCGGTGTAGTTTGTAGCACCAGTATAACCAAGGCAGGTAGATGAAGGCCAGGTCTTTGTAGGGCCCACCACAGTCCTGCTGGGTTTTGTTGTCACTCAGGACTGTGAGGTGAACCAAACTCAACTGGGTGAGGGGTGGGGGGGAGAGGCAGAAATGGACACGGCACTCCTGGTGTGGCCTCAGGAGTGCTGAGTAGAGGGGAAGGCCTCTCTTGGCCTTCTGGCGATACTTCACCTTGCAGCCAAGAACACCATTAGTCGTCTCGGCAGCAAGGGCATGCGGCTGACGCATGTTCAGCTTGGTGTCCACCAGGACTCCCAGGGCCTTTTCTGTCAAGCTGCTTTCCAGCTGGTGTTCCTCCCCAGGTGCAGGACTCTGCACTTCTTGTGGAACTTGCTAAGATTTTTGTCAGCCATTTCTCCAGCCTGCTGAAGTCCGCCTGGATGGCAGCGTGAGCCTTTGGTGACCCAGCCACTCTCAGTTTTGTGTTGTCTGCGAATTTACTGAGGGTGCACCCTACCCCATCATCCCAGTCATTAATGAAGATGTCAAAAGGACTGGATGCACTATTGACCCCTGGAGTACTCTGATAATTACTGGCCTCCAACTAGACTTCGTGCTACTGACCTCTGCTCCCTGGGTCTGGCTGTTCAGACGATTTTTGATCCACCTCACTGTCCGTCCAGCCCATACTTCAGCAGCTTCTCTCTGAGGGTCTTATGGGGAATAGTGTCAAAGGCCTTACTGACATCCAGGAAGATAATATCCACTGTTCTCCCCTCGTCCATCAGGCAGATCATTCGTTATAGAAGCTTATCAGGTTGCTTAGGCATGAATTCCCCTTGGTGAATCCGTGCTGACTGCTCATGAGGCTTTTCTTCTCCTTCGTGTGCCTGGAAATAGTTTCCAGGATTAGTTGTTCCATCACCTTCCCAGGGATCATGGTGAGGCTGACCCATATGTAGTTCCCCAGGTCCTCCTTCTTTTAAACTGCTAGAGGAGATGAGGATGCAATAGGTGGCAGTTTAGTCCGTTTTAGTAAATAGACTAAAATTCAGCTCATGGTGGTGTTGTGCTTGTGTTGTTTTCAAGGCTTAACCAGGACTGTTTTCTCTTTGCAGTGGTGGTTGAGGTGACAGGTCACGCCCATGTTCTTCTGGCTGCATTTGAAAAGGTAAATGAGTTATTTTCCCTCTGTCCATGTAATTGTATACGTAAACCTTTCCATGGGTCATTAGTTTGTATTTATATACCACTTAGCACAATGGAGTCCTGGCCTGTGACTGGGGTTCCTGAGTGCTATTGCTTGCAGCAACTGCTGTGCAGCCTGTAATTATCATTTGTACCTGAGCTGGTCAGTCAGCTGATGGTAGCTGGTGTTTCCTGTGCGTGGGGAGAGGGTGTGCCTTGGTGTCTGTGATGTTTGAGAGTGGTGAGTGTTGACCAAGGCTGCTACCATGCAGTTTACCAGGGCCTTGTGATCAGTTTGCAAAACTGGATCTGCTGTGTCCAGAGCCTGTTGCACCATTGTTTGGCCTTAGTTTACAAGTAGGACCAAGCCCTTTTAAGGAGTTAGGTTACATCCTGCATAAAGACTTAGAACTCTACCACTTTTCAGTGGTGTGTTTATATGTAGCAGACGGCCACCTATACGGTGAGGCTAAGCACAGGCAGTGATAAATGTCTCTTCCCATGGTACCTGGACCATGCAAACAGTTACAAGATCTATAACCACTCCATGTTGTCTCTGGGGTAATACTGCAGACATGTCCTGGGCAAGCGACACATATAATGACGTCCTAAGATGAGGCAAGAGATGCTGGAGCAGAGTTGGGCATGTAGAGGGATGCAGCATCAATGCTGTGCTGGTAGGGACTCTACACTTCTAGGCTGGCATGTGGGCTGACTTCTCCTCGGTCTGCTTGGTTCCTGCCATGTCCAGGAGTAAGTTGCCAGGTCTTAATCCTGCTCCTCCTAGCTGGATAGTGTGGATGGTGACAAGCTGAGTCAGAAGGCCTGGGAAGCACAGTCAGTCCTCAGGAAGCCCTGTGGTTGGAAGATGCTCTGAGTGTTCCAGTCACTTTTTTTTGTTGGACTTAGTATGTGTTGAACTTACTCCAGACAATTAAGGATTTGTGAGAAATGAGATGGGCAGCTGCTGCACCCCTGGAACTAGGGCAGGGTTGTTGTTCTTCTAGTTGCCTCATCCAGCTGATACCGAATACTGAACACTCTGGAATCCCTCACTCATTGTTCAGCAGCACCTGGGAGAGGACGGCGTGGGCAGCAGGCACTGGCCAAGGCTGTAGAGTTTGGAGCCCTCTTGGTGGAACAGCACTGTAGACAGAGACCTCCTAGCCTTGCAAAAGGAATGGTCAGCCATTTCTGAGGAAAGAAAAGCAGATGAGACTGCGAGCTTCCTGCATGTTGCAACCTGATTGTGAAGTATTCCATATGTGTTTACCTTCCCCATCTGTGAGACTCACCTGTGTTCCTATGGCTGCTTCCTTGAGAGATTTTTGGTTGTAGCTAGGTTCAGATTGTTCTGGATCTAGTAAAGCAAGTATAGTTTTTACTTACGAGGAGTGTGTCTAATTGTTTTCCACGTATCCAAACCTAGCGCTGTTGCAGTAAGTAAGCCCAGCCTCTGCGGTCAGGGAGCAGAGCTCTCCCTTGGACTTGGATTTTTCCCAGCTTCCCGTTCTAGCATCCCATGGCCAGCACTTGATAATCGTGCCTTACAGAAATATCCATCCCTGAGGCATCTTCCAGTGGAGCAAGTTTCGTCCCCACAGTTGTGAAAAATAGCACCTAGGCTGTGACTGGCATGAGTAGGTGCCACATTTACCTGTGCGTGTTAAATATGCTGGAGATTGTTATAGCTGTTGTGATGGTTTCCAGTTCAGTAATGTTTTCAGTCCCAGACAGCTGTAAACCCTGAGCAAACAGTAATGCAGCTGGCTCTGGGGGAGGAAAATAGTGCCAATCCCTGCAGAGTGGTCTGGTGAGTATTGGGAATGTATTAATATGAGGGCAAAAGTGAAGCTTTGGAAACTTCTGACTAATGAGTTTGGAAAGTGGCTTGAACTGCTCCAGCTCTGCAAGAAGGATTTCAAGGATTATAGCTAATTTCCATGGATCATGCAGAGGCAAATGTCCCTTTGTGTTCAGAGAGCTGAACAAAGATACAACAAAATGGAACCAACTGCAGCTGGTCAGGCCATTCCCTCAGTGCTGTCTTATGTTCAGTGTCCAGGTCTCAGCTCAAGGAATGAAACTGCTTCCCTTCTTTTTCCAGTCTGTGTGCTGTGAGAGGGAGATGCTGTCCAGTGGGGCCAATTCTTGTGTCTGATCTTTCAGCTGAATGCTTAAAACAAGATCCAAATCTTTGTTTTTATTAAAGGTCAGAGGGCAAAGTGCTTGTTGAGTTCTTTCTCTTCGCTGCTTAATTAAAATGTATTCCCCATCCTTAGAATAATTGCAGCTTTTGAAGTATAGGTACATAAATCCAAGAGGAGGTTCTTGCTAATAAGCACTGCTCCTGATTGCTAGAGCATTCTCAGAGAACTGATAGACCAGCAGACCTTGGTAACTTGCTATTCGTGTGCATCTTTAAGAGCAGAATAGTAACCCTGACACTGGCCTTGTAGGTCTCTCAAAGGCAGAAACTTGGCACTTGACACTTTGTGTTTGCCTGGAAAACGTGACTGTTTTGTCTTTTGGTGTAACGTTGTCGTCTCTTTCGTCTGAAACTAATTCAGCAAACAGATCCGTGTCTGCAACTGTTCACACCAGCAGGGCCTGCTGGAGTTTCCCCTGAACCTCCTTCCCTGCTCTCAGTATTCCAGGGGAAGAGTTAGTTTGATTGGGTTTATTTGGCCCATATGGATGCTGGAGAAAATAGAAGTAGCACACCGCCTAACACCAGGTATATGCAGGATTGTTCCAGCTGTGCCTGCTGCCACCGAGCAAATGAAATGCCACAGGTGGTCACTGCATCTCTGAAGGTGGTGATGTGGAGCACTTGTTTTAGACTGCATCTAGTGGACAAGTCTTCTGCTCAGCCTCGTGCCACCCCCGGCTTTCTTGGGGCTCTGGCCTCAAGAATGGCTCTGACTCTGGATGTTATCTAGCGTGTTAACAAATATCTCCTGCCAAATGTCGCTGGACTTGTTGAAGAAGTGTTTGCACCCAGCTGAACTGCTTGCAACCTGAAAGCACCCGGTGTGCCAGTGGATTTTTGTGTATGCTCCAGCCCACTTCAGCCAGGTTTAACTTGAGCCAAGTCCACGTAGCTCCGCGCTGGACCGGACCAGGAGCACTCCGACATCCCATTCCTCTGCCTGCTGGGAATGATTGCTAGTCAGGTTGTCCTGGTTAGACATATGTGCCACCCTTCCCTTAGCTAGCAGTCAATTTTGGTCGTGAGTCTGTCTTAATTTGTACACTTTGACTGTTTAATGCATTTCTTTTTTTTTTTCCTCCTAGCATGTTGATGGCAGTTTCTCTGTGAAGCCATTAAAGCAGAAGCAGATCGTAAGTACCTGTTTCCTGTTCAGTAAAGACATTTACTGGTGTCCCACAGATACCCAGCTGTACCCAATGGGAAGCTTTGATGTTAGTTCACCAAGAGCCTGAGATCTCTGCTGGTTAGCTCTGATAACAGAAGCAAAGGCACGAGCTGCTGCTTAATGTTAGGTTAGATGTTGTGCAGCTGGGTGTGTTGGGGAACAAATACAGCAGCATGGGACTGGCTGAGCAATTGTGTGGGTCTCTTTGTCCTTCTCTGGGAGTCAGGCACTATGTGTAGATCCAGGCTTCCATATACGTTCCTGCCTTGCATGTGTTTGTTGCTTGAATACAGAACTGGCGGAGCCCCGCTAGATGTAGCACAGAACTGATATTTCCATCTCTGCATAGGTGCACATAAATTAGGTTTGCATAAGTGAGCTTAAGCGCTGTGTGCGTTAGTAATGTGAAGCACATCTGTCTTCCCACGCTGCCCGGTCACTTTAGGTTCTGTGTTTTGTGCTGTGGAAGGATATCTTTTACCGAGTCCTACCTGGAGGCAGAAAACTGCTAGATTTCCACATGCATGTATGTTAAGGTACTGGGGGATCTTGTGTACGTCTTCTCCCCACACAAGCTTCCTTTTCGTGTCCATAGTATCTTTGGAGATGTCCCAAGGGACTGAGGCACACGTTATAAGGGGAAGGGCAGAAGGGAGACTGGCAAACAGGAGAATGTTAAGGGTTCCAGAGCTCTCTTTAGCCCAGCCCAGTGTGGTGTGATGCACAGAAGCTGTGCAAAGCCTTATCAAGACTGTAATTGCATGCTGTCTTGCACAGAGGGAGATACATAAGCAACTGCAAACTGCTAAGATTGCTAAGAGTTTAAGCTTCTGAAAGGAAACTTAGCAGTGATTCTGCTGCAAGGATCAAATTGAAATGTCTTGGAGAAAGAGAAGAGAGAATGTAAAAGATAGGAGTGAGCTGGTCAAGTGTGTCTGGGAGACACCCTGATTCCTGAAAAACTCTTAAATAGCCTGACGGCTTCAGTATGCATCTTGTGTTTGTATGAAGGATAATGCTCTTCAGGTTAGGTCATCTCAAGCTGATGTGAACCTGGTGCATGGCCTTAAGAGGCACGAATTAAGAGGCAGGAATTCAGCAGATCATGTTGTACTGAGAGCAGTGGGATCTCTGGTGGTCGCTCGTTCTCACAGAGCAGTGCTTTATTTGCTTTATTTTGCTTTTATTTGCTTTTTTTATTTTGCTTTTATTTGCATATAACTTGACTGAGGTGAGGGGACTTTCAGTACCTGACCAGCTTCCTCCCACCATTCCTGCGCCCGTTGGTAGTAATCCTTTTCATTGCTGGAGCTCTTGTCAGGCCTGAGAATTACTCACTAGATTTGTCTGGATTCTTCCCACGTCTTGTGATTACTTCCGTGTTGCTTGGAAACTTGGCTGTTGCCATCCTTGTGACCTCCGTCCTCACTGCAGTACACACACCATGCAGTGGCCTCCTTTTCATTGTTGTTCCTGAACATACAGTATGTGCGTTGTCACCCAGGAGGGATAATCACGGATAAGGTTAGATTCGTGCTTCATGCTGCAGAAATGCATTTTTGCATTGTCTGTTTCTCCTCCACTCCCCAAACTTTACACTCTGAAGCTCCTCATCTTCTCCAGCTTTACCTCCTCCAGGCGTACTTCGGTTCCTGGCTTTTTAGTGCTCCCTCCTCTTCCTCAGGCACTTCTACAGTACTTTGGACTACCCTGTTTTCAAGAACTAGCTCCCAGTATGGATGAACTGACAGACAGTCTTCCCTTTTGTTCTCTAAAAATCGTTTTGCTCTGACTTCTGGTCGCCTTTTTTGTTCCAGCATGTTATCTTGTCCGATGACTGTGTTAGGATGAACAGTCCCTTTCCTGATGCAGATGCAAACTGGCTGCCTCAAAGCAGCAGCTGCAAATGGCTTTCTGTCTGCAGGACCTGTCGTGCAAACTGCTTTCGGATAAAATTTCTAAGCTGTGTTGAAACTGGGTGCTTATGGAGTTGGTGTTTGGGGCAGAAGGTGCAAACTTCTTGCCCTTGACAGTTTATTATAGTTTGGAATAAACGTTAAGTACAGCAGGAAGTCGCATGGTTTGGTCTCCCTGGACTGGCCAGAACTGCACAAATCAGGGTCCCTGCAGCCAGTGCTGTGCTGCAGCCCCAGTGTGAGCTGCTCCGCTTGCTTGCTGTGGGGTGTGGGGAGATGGGAGGGCAACGTGAAATGTATCAGAGGATGAGCTGTGGTTTTCAGTCAGCCACCGTCAGCAGTTACATGACTGTGGAAGACAAGCTGGAAGAACAGGGAGCTGGTTGGTTTTCCCTTGAGTCCACTCCAAAAAAAAAAAAAAAAAAAGGATGGGGGGGAAGCCTCAGGCTTCTATACAGAGAGGGTTTCTTTCTCTGAGAAGACAGATCTCCCTGTCGTGGGCCTTCAGGAAGGTGAATCGCTACTGCTTGCTAGAGGACACTTTTCATCCTTGACCTTTGGAGCTGGAAGTCAGCGATCCTTCAGGCCATCCACACGGGCTGCCCATGTGTTGCTGCTCTTTTACCCGGCTCTTGGGCTGTGCCCTGGAACTTGAGTTGCACTGAGGCATCTGTCCCAGGAAGGGGCCCGGTGAGGCCATCAGGACGGCACCCCCAGCCTTGCTGCAGGGTGCGTGCTGATGGGTGATCCCTTCACCCTTCGGTGTGTGCCGTGTTTCTGCTTTGTGTTCGACTTGAGCTGCTAATGAATGATGGCTAGGATTTCTCTCACCTGAATTAAATGGCCTTTCAGTACCAAGAAGGTTATTAAGTGTCTTGATTAGACACTTTCTGATGAGCTCAGGGATGAGTCATTTGCTCGGAGATGTCCCAGGTCAGAAACGAGCCACCAAATGGTATCAGTTACTCGTGCATATACAAACCGTGTGCAGTAATTCACTGTCTGTCTCAGCAGTGCTGTGCAGTCACAGCCTGTCCTTCAGACTCGCTCGTGCCCAGTGAAAGCAATATTAGCCCTTGCTGTCCAAGCTTTATCCCAGTGCTGGTGGTGAGTTACTGGCTGCTCCAGCCCGATGTCTGTTCTGAGCCCTCTGCTCCTCAGCACTTAACTCGGCTTTGTTGCAGCGTAGTTCCTGGCTAGGTGCCACACGTGTTGTTGACAGTCAGAGATGGTTCCAGAAAGGAGTCCACAGAGCATGCAGAGGCAGGTTTGTAGTGGGAACATCCAGAAGAGCCATGCTTCTGAAGGGGGAGCTTGTGTGCTCTGCTGGAAAAGGCTGCCTAGCTCTGTGGAGCAGAGCAGCGTGATGCCAGCCGTACCTTTCTCACATTTTCTTCTGCTCAGAGACAAACACTGCATTCATGAGCTGACGAAAAGCAGTTTGTTTATCTTGTCTTTTTTTTTTTTTTAATGACAGTACTTACATGTCTGTGAGCTCTCTGAATCGGTGCTGCATTATCGTGCACACTAATGCCCCGTGTGCTCCATTCTCCATTTAGCACTCCGGACTTCCCAAATGGAGGACTGTCGTGCTGGAAGTGCTCTCTAGGGAAGTTCCCACCCTACCACAATATGGTTAGCTGACTCCTGCAGTGAAACAGTGTGTGCTTGTCTGTCTTTACTGGCAGAGCATGTATCCTTCCCACTCAGTGTTTGGTTGTGGGTACTTTTTTTTTTTCCTTGGCAGTTTGTAAAATTTAATGCTTATATGTTCTCTCTTATGGCTTTTAAAATAGAAGCAAGCTCTTGCTAGAAGAACACACAGTACCACTGAAACTAGTGTAGCATCTGCACCCATAAGAGCACAGAGCAGTGGTATGGAGTATATGTTGGGAGTAATCCATCTGTATAACGTTGTAAACGCTTCCCCATCACTGCTTTTCTTTTGCCTTCCCCTCCTTGCCATTGCCAGGATTCCCAGGTGCCTTGTGCATGCATTGATCTCTAAAGCTCTTTGGGAGCAGGAAGCAGCAGCTAATGAGCTTGACTGCTTTGATCTCTCAGCCAAGATCAATTATAATGTATGTACCAACCTGTTTTAAAAAAAAAAAAAAAAAAAGAAAAAAAAGAACAGGATTGAATACAAACAGATGGAATAGCAGAAAAGCATGACCTGGATTTGGCCAGTGGCTCCCGTGTGCATCAGCTGAGGCTGTATATAGCAACAAGAAGCCTTTGGAAGGATGATGTGGTGCAGGATGCGTTGGAGAAGCGAGAAGGTGAAGGACTGCATTGTGCAATATCACCTACTCCTCCTTATTCACCCCTGTTTATTTTACTGCTTTAAAACCTATAGCTCTTACTACAAAGATCTCTGTTGCACTGCTCGTCCTTTTCTCACTGGGATGTGAGGTTCTCATGGGGTTTTTAGAGGCAAGCAGTAAAATGAATACAAAATCCTGCAGAGACTCTCGCCTCTCCCTTCCTGACATCTTTTGCTCTTCGAGCTGACCACTTCTGCACTCACTATCACTCATCACGGTCCTCCGAGGAGCCAGGATGCTGTAACAAGAATCTCTTTGAAATGTCGAGTTATAAAAGGACAGCTCCGACATAATTGTTCCCAAACTTCCTGGGTGAGTTGTGAGACACTGCAGAGGATTTTGCTCGGCAGTCCAACTGCTGACCTCATTGCCTTGCGATGCAGGCCTAGAACAGATTGTCTGTAAAAGCCGCACGCTGAGTTAAACAGGGAGACTCTGGAATTAGTTTGTTAAAGCTGCTGCATCCCAGCTCAGAGCATTTCGAAACCGGCAAGCGGGATGGATATAACTAGCTTCTGCCCCCATCTTGGCACGTGGTGTGTTCTGCGTCACTGGAAGCCCACTGCACAGCCATTGCTCTTCTGAGCACCTGGCTTGACAGAAAAGGGGGAGAGGGGCCGATTACACCCGGAAATGCCAAAAGCCCTGGGGGAACGGTGAGCCATTGAAACACGGCCATCAAAGCCATTGAAACCCAGTGGCTTGGCTTCACTGCGTGGTGTCAGCTGGACAGTTGCTGGAGCTGACAGGAAGGCATTTCCTTCCCTTATTCACTCCGTGTGTCAGCTGGGTACCTTACAGCTGCTTCACCATGCTAACCGTTGCTGGGTTTTGTGAGGAGGAGCGCACCTTGCTCTGGGGAAGCTGTGCAGCAGCAAATCCTGTGAGACTTGGGGCTGTGAACAATTCCCACCTGTGCCTAGCATTGCTTTCTGCTGCCACGCTCCAATTTAGAGATGCCACCAAGGGCCTGGAGACAGCAATAAGTGACACTGCGCTAACTTAGTGCTGTCCCTCAGATGCTTCCCATGCTAAGGGAGACAGTTTGTCTGTCCTCAGGAGCTTGACCTTACGCTCGCAGGCAATGAAGAGGGCAGAGTAGTGCAGCCATTGATGTGCCAGTAACGAACTGTTGGCACAGCACCAGAGTGGCGGTCGTGCCTGGCCTCTCCTGAGCTTACAAAGGTGGGTGGAAATTCATCCTGGCTAAAGTTAAGCCGTGCTTCACAGAAAGAAGGGACTGTGGAAGACTGATTGCCTCTGGCTTATTTGAGCTTTGGGCATGTGTTCCCTCATGATCTCTGAGACAAGCAGAGTGTGTGTGTTTGAGATGATCTTGACGGTGTTTGAAGTGGCCAGTTGGGCTCTCAGCTCAGACCAGATGAGACAGGCGCCACTTTGGAGCAGGGACAGACTCATTCTCCTAGCTATCCTTTGTGATGTTTGTTTCTATGAACGTTTTCCAGCAGCTCTAGGGGAGCTGGTTGCTGTGGGTGTGATGTGGACGTTTTGACTCAGGAAAGGAGGGAAGATGATCATGAAACAGCAGTGACAGAGTGGCTGGCACTCTAACTGGTGTCTTCTTCCCTAGGTTGACCGGGTAAGCTACCTGCTTCAGGAGATCTACGGCATCGAGAACAAAAACAACCAAGAGACCAAGGTAAAGGCGCTCAGAAGGCTCCTGCTCCCTGAGGGGCGGGTTTCCAGCCTGCACCTCCTGCTTTCAAGCTTACGTACGAGTTTTGGCAGGGCAATATGAAGATGCTTCCCAAAATGCTCACCGAGTCTGTGGCATTACTGCAGGCGCTGGGAAGCCTAGGGATGGCAGGCTGTTATAAGGCACTGTTATAAGGCCTGAACTATCAATGGAGTCGTAGGCTCTTCAGGATATTCCCTGGGGTGGGCAATGCTGGGAAGAGGTGTTTCAGAGCCTGGAGGGGCAGTCCTGAGGCTGCTTTTGGTGCCCTGAGGCTGCTGGCCAGTCTAGGTGCTTCCCAGTTTCTGTTGCAGTGCAGAGAACTGAGCTGTGTAGGGCTTGCTTGCCCAGAGAGCAAGCTGGAGTCACCCACGGGAGGGAGCGCAGCATCACTAACGTCAAGGGATGCATACACAGATGCCTTAACCAAAACCACTGCCCATCTTGCTGCGTAGCCCCAGGCAGATTGTGTGACTGCTTTGTGCTTGCTTTAGCCTTATGTACAGCTGCCCTTTGCTGCCACCTGGGCTGCAGAACATACCACGCGCTGGCCTCAGACTGCTCTCGTGTCTGTTAGTGTGTGATCTGCAAACAAAGGAGAAGCCAGACTTCCTCTCCAAGTAACGTGGTGTCCTGCCCAAAGCGTACTGTGATCTCTATTTGCCTGTGCCAACAGGTAGCACCTGCAGAGGCAGGAGGGAGAAGATTTGTTTTGCAGCAGATCTTTTTAAGAGGATTAAAAGCTTCTGTTTAGGTCTTGTAGGGTCATGGGGTGAATCTCTTGATCCAGCCATCACACGTGTGGCTTATCAGACAGGCGGCTTGGGACCGTTTCTATTCTTCCTGGTATACTTAGTGAACCACATGACCAGGAAAACAAAAAGCCTCCCCTCCCCACCTCCCACAGAGATGAGGAGTGCGTGTGATGGGACAGGCAGGCTTGCAGCCTTTTGCTGGCAGCCAGAAGGGCAGGTGTGGATGTGGCAGCGGCAGATGCTGTTTATGGCTGTTTACACCAAGGCTGCCTGTGGTGTGGCACGCGTTAGCCCTGGAGCACCAAAGGGGCCTCGTGAAGTGGTTCTGATGGGAACAGGTAAAAGTGGAGGGGGACCTATGCTGGGTTACCAGTTTGTTGGGCCCTGGCGTAACTTTTGTGGCGTTGGCAGGGAGACTGGGGGATCTCAGGTGTCAGTGCTGAGCCCTAGTGGTAGGAGGGTGTGCTTCTCCTCCCAGAAGTAGCTCGCTGAGTGACTCTGATCCAAGTTATAGGGCTCTGAGTGATGGAAAAAGTAGCACGATGCAGGTTCACATTGAATGGGTTCACCATGACCTTTTTGCCAGGTTAGCTGTGAGCAGATGAGCACCCCAGGCTGGTGCTCCTACAGCTACATCAAAGCTTGTGCCAGCACCAGGGACTGGGAAAGATGGCAGGAGGGCCATTCACTCGGTCAGAGGAGCTGTGGAACCTGCGCCAGGCACGGCTGGGGTGCGTCCTTCTGTCCAGACCTGGGACAGCCTGACCTGCTGCGCTCAGCAGCCCCTCCTGGGAACCTGCTCTCCGTAGATGTGGGGCAGAAAGGCTCTGCTGCCAGGAGCCTGCTCCATGCAGACCCTTGGGTATTACCAGGCTGGCGGCAGGCAGGAGCTTGTTCTTGGTCCCCCTCAGCCGAGGGGGTCCCTACCCCAAAGGGGCTCCCCGCTGCTCTCAGCATGGCTCTGGGAAGAGACAGCTATGCCGTGAATTGGCAGCACAGTGCCCTGCTCCCTGGCCGTTAGTGAGCTCCGAGCAGAGCCCTGAGAGGAAGGGGTGTCCGCAGCAGGGCTGCGTGGGCTGGCACTTGTTCTCCTGGAGAACCGCCTGCTGAGAGCTGAAGAAAGAGGATGCCAGCGCTCTCACGGAGTTTTGGGTGGGAAATGTCCCCAGGCTCCGCAGTCCCTTGGCAGTTCAGCATGGCCCTTTCCATTCGTATGCCAAAGTCTTTCCTCTTATTGCAGCCTTCAGATGACGAGAACAGTGACAACAGCAACGAGTGCGTGGTTTGCCTGTCGGACCTCCGCGACACTCTCATTCTGCCCTGCAGACACCTCTGTCTGTGCAATTCCTGCGCTGACACCCTGCGCTACCAGGCCAACAACTGCCCCATCTGCAGGCTGCGTGAGTATGTGCCCAGGAAACAAGGGCGTCTTTCTGCCTTCCTCGCTTCCTGTTAGGTCAGTATGGGCTGTGAGGATGAGTATGTGTTTCATTTACCCTATCCCAAGGCTCAGCACGAAACGTGCTGCTGCTCAGACTGACATCTGGAGGTTCCTGGCACCTCCAGTTGAATAGGGAGGGGGGACATGGGAGAATAGCCCTTTGTCCAGTGCCTCCCTGGGCGTTTGCCCTCTCCTCTCCCTCTCTTCTGAAGGTGCAGGTGCTCTGAGCAGTGCCAGGTAGGTGGTGCTTGTGTTTTGGTGAGGAAGGTGGAAAATCTCCCAAAGGAGGGAACGTAGAATTTTATCCTGAGTGTATCTGGCCTAGACAGCATCCAGCCCCCCTGGAGGGCTCTCCAAGTAATTCGCATGATTTTTTTTTCCCCTTTGACTACCTTATGTAATCTTCACCGCAGAGGCAGAGACGAGAGCACAGTCAGTTTGGAGTCGTTTGCTTTGTCCGCACCTGCTAAGCGAGGTGTCTGGCAGCACTGGCTCTGGTGCAGCTGAAACTGCAGCACTGGCTTGGTGCCATCCTGCTGCTGTTGACACGACTCCCTCAAGTTTTCTCTTAAAACAGACTGAAAACCCAGGTTGCTCTGCGTGGTGCTTCCCTGGCCCTGGGTTGGTCACCCACGGGGCTGGGGTCTCCAGTTCCCAAGGCGGATCTGAAAGTGGAGGTGGGCCAGCGTGTGGCTGCAGCGCTCCTCGCCATCTGGAGCGAGCTGGTGCGCTGCTGGTAGGTCTCGCTGACTGCGGGGAGTGAGGTGATCCTTCCTGCTGGGGCCAGCCACGGCAGGAGGGGAAGGTGGTACAGAGCAGTGGCTGAAAGCAAAAGCCAAGCAACGCCGCTGGAAGTCTCAAAGTGCTTCTGGGTGTTAGACGCACCCGTCTCCAGACCTCTCCTCTGACTCTGCGTACTCCTGCTTTTCCCTTTTGCTTGGGGGTCAGCCTGATGGTTCCGCCTGCTTGCCGTGTGGGGGCCAGCAGGGTGGGTACTGAGTGCACAGCCCCGATTTTCTTCCCGCTCGAGGCTCTCAGGAGAGCTGGGAGGTTCTGCTTAAACCTGCATTGCTCAGCTCCCCAAAGATGGAAAAAGGGAAATATCCATTCTGACACTCAGGCAGCACTTGCTAAATTCCTTGCCTTTTCACAAAGGCACAGAGACACAGGAGCCCTGAGAAAATGCCCGTGTCTTGGCTGGAATAGGTAGCTCATGCATTTTACCCTGTTCTTCGTCTCTGAGGTATTTCATTGTTCCTTACTGAAACTTCTTAGGGAAAGAAAAAAGAGCCTAAGACAGATGTTTGGCCTGAGAAGTTAAGTCTAAACAGCGCAAACTTGGCAAAGATGCAGTAACTGAAAGCAAGATCTTATCAGAGGAAGTGCCAAACAGCCTTGACTATAAGTAGCACAACTTAAAACATGGAACAGCATTATCTCATCTGTATTCTGGGATGGATTAGGTTGTATTTGTTTGAAAAGTATCCCTGTGTCGGACTTCCTGGGAATCTGCATCTGGGGAGCGCAGATGCAGCAAGGATAGATTTGCACCTCTGTCCTCTGGCTTTAGGCCGATCTTGCGAGCGGCTGGGTGCAGCAAGAAATAGAGAAATGCCTGGGCTTTTCCTTATGCACAAGCAAGTCCTCACAGCTGCATCAGAACAGACGGCTGGCTCCTTCATACACCTTTGGCACAGAGGAACTAGCAATATTAAAGATCTGCAGATAGAAAATGGGCAGGGAGTGGAGATCAAAGCTGTTGTGGTGGGAGGGCCAAGGGATCACTGTGCTGGAGACAGGATTTTAGCCATCACCCTCTTGCTGTTGCGGAGTCTCTCACCAGCATAGCACTGGCCAGCGAGCAGCTGATAGCAGGCCTGATGCTGAGAGGACGTTCAGGGCCAGCTGGACCCCACGGCTGAGACTCGTGGGGTCTGAATGAGCCCAAAGTGGTTTTACATGAGGTCCCCCCCATTCTTTAGCTTGCGGCGTGTTGCCCGAGGCTGAGCACGGTCTTTCTTACCGTGCCGTACAGTATCGGGTGCGATTGTCCAGCAGCCAGACCACAGTGCTTGGCTTTGGCGTGGTCCCTGCTCCCCGCCAGCACCGGCAGCTCTCCCGCTGACGAGGAGCTGCAGCATGCAGCTGGTGTGGCCGCGCGTTCACCTGCCTGCTCTTCTCTCCCAGCCTTCCGCGCCCTGCTGCAGATCCGAGCTGTGAGGAAAAAGCCAGGGGCTCTGTCACCGGTGTCGTTCAGCCCTGTCCTGGCACAGAGCGTTGACCATGACGAGCACTCCGTAAGTAACTCCCTGCCCAGTACACAAAACCTGGGTGCTGGTCTCAGCCTGGGCAGGCAGCGTGCACGTGCACAGGTTGCTTGGCCTGTTGGCCCTTCTGGAGAGCTGGGACCTTCCCTTCCTGGGTTAGTTATATGAAGGTACAGAAATTTGGCAGACTCAAGACACCTGGCTGGGCAAACGGGGGTGACAGTTTGACTTGCACGCACACCTGCGTGGCAGCACATTCTGATGAAGTCCCTTGGCACTGGGATTCCCGGCGCGGTAACAGGCTTCTCTGTGCCAGCCTCCCTCAGTGGTCAGGGTCTGGCAAGCAGCTGAGTGAGCACGGGATGGAAAATGCAGTGCTGTTGGCCTCAGGGCCAAGTCACACGTCTCTGGGGTGCTGAGGGCAGAAGCTCATTGCCTGAGCAGTGCTATTGCACAGCTGGCTCTGTCGAGACACGAGGTTGGAGAGAGGAGAGGGAGATCTGCCACTAGATCATCTTACAGTCCTTAAGGGGAACAGAAGGGGATTGTCACAGAAGCAGCCTAGTTTCATCCATCTGTCCTCTTCAGCATTGGAGTCCTGCTGCCTAAAACCAGGGCTAAGAGATAGGGCAGGGGGAGAAACCACAAGGGTTGTTGTAAAGAAGAGCGTGGTGTTTAGCTAGAGGAAGGTGGGTGCTGTCACCTGGAGTGAGGTGAGGAAATACTGGGTGTCTCTGTGTTACTAACCTCAAGAAAAAAATACTTCAAAACATGGTTTTCTCTTGGCAGTGTCTCTTTAAACCCCTTAAAGTGAACACTGTCTCCCTGCCCAGCAGGAAACCTAGAAGGGAAACAGTAAGTGGACTTGGTTGTACTTGTCTCCTATGGTGATTATTTGCCAGCAGTGTCACTAGCACGTGAAAGTGTTACACACACGAGGGCTTGCTAACACGCTGGGTTTGACTTGTGCCCCTGCACAGCCTGCAACACTCGAGTACTGTCTCCGTGTTAGCGATGAGATGCTCACACCCTGCACAGACGATCACTAACCTCCCTGGCTTGCGTGCAGAGGAATAAACAAGACAGAAGCAGCTCACCAGAGGGATCTGATGCTGACTCTCAGGGGCTGCCTCACACTCCGGAGCCTGGCTGCAGAAGGCATTTTCGTAGCTTTGTAGGGCTGTAGGCAAGCTGCTGTCCCCTTGCCTCATACAAGAGCTCCCTCTCACTTGTCTCATCCCTTGGCAGCTTGGTGTGGGCACTTCTCACTGTGGTTTCTAGCCTGGTGCTGGGATGTAGAGGTAGACAAATAGGCACAGCTGGACTTGGTTTTGCATCAGGAGCGCTGGCTGCTGTGGGCTGTTTGGCTTTTACAGAAACAAGAAGGATAAAGCTTGTTTTGTTGAGAACTCTCCAAGTTGGTGTGAGAGTTTGTATGCAGAATGTCGTGCTGGGGACAGCGTAAATGGCCATTGTGGGGGACTGGGAGCCCAGAAGTGGAAAGATGAGGGAGGCCCCTACACCAGGCAGGGTCTGTTTGT
Organism: Cygnus olor; assembly: GCF_009769625.2. Lineage (NCBI taxonomy): Eukaryota > Metazoa > Chordata > Aves > Anseriformes > Anatidae > Cygnus > Cygnus olor. The sequence goes on from NC_049183.1 coordinate 6,496,980, forward strand.
CCCCTCTTTATGTACTCCCACTGAATGCAGCCAGTTGTCAACAGTATTAAGGAGGCTGCAGTCTTCCTCAGGTTGCTCAGACTGAGGAGGAATGTGGCTTGTTAGATCTGGGGAAAACCTAAGGCTTGGTCCAGATGATGGGGCTATGGCAAATTTGGAGTGGCCCTGGCTCTGCGCAGGCCTCAGCCAGCGGCCAGTACTGCTGCTGGAGCGATGGGGTCTAGGGCGGTGTGGTGGAAAGTGGCACAGGAGAGAGAACAGAGCAGTGTCTCTCTGGACTGTTCGAAAGCTCAGTAATGTCAGCCAGGGTGTTGTAGTCAGTGGCTGAGATCGTCCTCCAGCCTCTGAGCTGTGCCACGTGGCCTGAGCTTTTGCTGATGTGAACCAAAGTGAGCAGCCTTTGAACCCTCAGACCTTGGTCTTCACAGGCAGAAGAAAGCATCCCAGACTTGAGCCAGGGGGTTTTGCCTCCCTGATCTCTCTGTGTACAAAATAGCACCCGTGAGCTGCTGTCTGGAAATGAAATGCCTCTGTGGGGATGGCTCTTGAACCTGTGTCCTGCAGGTGGCAGCAACTCTGAACTTACTCCTTGTTCAGCTGATTCGGTTTCTCACAATCCCCAGCTGTGGTCTTGGGCACAAGCTCATAAATATCACAGGGTTATTTTGGGGGGGATGTAGGTTGATGCATGGCCCCAGCTGCCACTCATTCTCTCCTTCCCCATCAGATCTGGCTCCTTCTGTGACCACAGGTGAGTCAGTTGAGCTATCAACTCACCCCCAAACTAGTGGCTGTGTTGGAACAGGTTGCTGAGGAGGGTCATCCGCAGCCATGCGGTCAGGAGATCCAGCGCAGAAGCTACAGGAGCTCATGGCCAGGCAGTTCAGAGTTCAGCAGCATCACGTCAGCTTTGGTACAGCCCAGAACCACGTCCCTGAGGACGCAGGGACAGAACAGATTAAATTAATCTAAGCCTGGACTGCTGCAGTCTTGCCTCTTCGTTTGCGGTGGGCTGGGCTGCCCGTGGCCTGCTGGGTGGCGGCATGTACTCCATTTACCTGAGTCCGCAGGGCCTTAACGACGATAAGGATTTGGGGAGTTCCACTGACGGGCTGTGCAGCGCTGGGTTGCAGCTGGGCCTCCCCTTGGGGGGTCTCCAGCCTGGTGAGGGTTTCTTAACGTTCCCCTCTCTTTCTCACCCGCAGAGCTCTGACAACATCCCTCCGGGCTACGAGCCCATTTCCTTGCTGGAAGCTCTGAACGGCCTTCGCTCTGTTTCCCCCTCCATCCCGTCAGCTCCTCTGTATGAAGAAATCAACTACTCTGGCGTGGTGGATGGCATGCCCCCTGCAAGCCGGCCGCTTGTTGGGATGGACAGAGCCATGGAGAGCAGCCACCAGAAGGGCAAGCGGAGCAAGTCTCCAGATAGGTCAGCATGGGGACGGAGGGGTCCACTCTTCTTGCAAGCCCTGACAGCTTGTGGCCACGCGTACTGGGAGCTGAGAGAGGGCTCTGGCACTGGCTGGTCCTATTGCTGGTGGCACTGCTACCTTGCGATGTCAGGAGGCCAGCAGGTGCTCACGGCAGTGAGAGAATTGGGGCGCCACCTCTGTGCTCAGCCTAAAGTCACCAGCTCGTGTCCCCTAAGGGTTGGCTTGGAGATGTCTTCCTTTCTAATGCAGTTGTTCCCTCAACTTGTGTTTGACATCGAAACCTTGCTGGATTTCAGCTTTCCGTGGAGTTCCCCAGGACCAAAAGAATGGGGGGAGAAGTGCCCTGAATTTCAGAGGACAAAATTCTGAGCTGAGATCCTTCAGTTGTTGTCTGAGGCCTCCTCTGTTGGCTTTGTGGTGGAGGATGTAGGTGTGGATCCTGCGGAGTGCCCCTTGCAGGGCCGTACAGAAAGCTGAGTCAAATGGGGTCAGGCTGTGTTCGTTGTGGCGCTCGTCGCTACGCTCCAGCTGCTCGCTGCTTTTTGCCACCTCCTCATCACCAGCAGGTCACTGCCTGCTGAGAAGCCCGCCCCAGGGCTTGGCAGGACCCCAGGGGGCTGAAGTTTGCAGCCTCGTCCTGACTAGGGTGAAAGGGAGGTAAGGACGTGATCTTCACAGATTGTCATGAGGAGAAGGAAAAGAGGCTGGAAGAAAGGAACCACGACTGCCTCCGTGTCACTTTGGTAGGACCTGGAGTCAGAGCTGTTCTGGAAGTGCTGTCGTACGTCCCGTGGTGCATAAGGAGCCTGCTGGGCACTGTTTTGAAGTGAGGCCTGTGTCTGCTCTGGGATTTTCCATTCCAAACTTTCCCCTAGGAAGGGAGCCCCGTAGTGGAGCTGCAGCCCTGAAGGCGTGGAGCAGCAGTGGCCCTGGGCCCCTTGCCTTCCACGAGAAGGCAGGATCTGTGCTAGCTGTGCTGTTACCCTAGCGGAGCTCTGCACCGCGCGGGTCTGTCCCGGGAGCGCTGCTGTTCTTCTCTGCTGTTCGTAGCTGATTTTGAGAGCCGTGGTGAGCTGAGCTCAGCAGCTTGAGCTCCTGCTCCTGCGTTGCCCTTACTGCTGGTGGGGGGTGTCCTGGGCAGGGGATGGGGCAGGGGTGGGGACAGCTTGAGCTGTCACCCCCGAACCTGCCAGGAGCACGGTGCTGGCAGCGCTGTGGCTCCTTGCAAGCGGCGTTTCTCTTGCTGCAGCACGCTGCGGTCTCCCTCGTCCCCGATCCACGAGGAGGATGAAGAGAAGCTCTCTGAGGACTCGGACTCACAGCCAGCGCTGGGCGGGGGCGAGCTGGTCCTGAGGGAGACCAGCTCCCCAGAAGTAAGTCTGAGCTCTTCTGGGAGCTGCTCTGAGCCAGAGCTGTCCCGTGGGGCTTCTGGGACACGAGGCGCCTCCTGAAGGGGGGTCACTTCCTCAGTGACAGGGTAAAGACAGGGGCATGAGCACAGGTAGCCCAGAGCCAACAGTCTGAGCCGCTTCCATTTACCTACAGGGCTCCCTGTCTAAGGACATAGCCTGTCCTAACGTGTCCTGGGAACCGGGAGGTGGGAGAGCCCCACTCGGCTGCAGACAGCGCGTGTTGGGGCTGACACTGGCCCAGCACCATCCTCGAGGAGCCCACCAGTGTTTAGGGCAGGGCTGGAAGCTGGGCTTTGTTCTTCCAGCACCCACGGGGCTCTTCTACTGCCATTGTAAAGCTGCCCATGGTGCTGCTGCACCCCTTGCTCCTCCCTGACGTAAGTCCCTGGCCTCGAGTACAGCTCTGCAGAAAGCTAGAGGAGGAGACAAGTGCAGCGAAGGCCGAAGTAACTCGTGCTGTTCCTTCTTACAGGGCGTGGCAGGGGAGGAGATCGAGGAGGCCTTGTCCCTGCAGCAGGGTGAGTGTACACTCGGCCCTGGGGGCCATCAGGCCTTGTTTTGGTGTACAGCTTTGCCGTGTTGTGAAGGAGACAGCTAGGCGCTGGACATACAAGTTCAGAACCATCTGGCTCCTGAAATCCATCGCTCTGAGCTGCTGTGTTTCACCAGAGACAGCCAGCAGGGCTTCTCCTGGGAAGCGGGGGAGAAACGCCAACAGCTCTCCCCAGTTTATTTGCCAAGCATCTCTTCTTGCTCTAAGTTCTGCACAAGTAGCTGTGTTCAGTTCAGCAGAGCTGGGCTCCTCCGCTCCTCAGTGGCCCTGCTCCCGTGCTCAGGCCTTGCCCAGGGATGGGGTGGGCGAGGCTTTGGGGCTGACAGGCAAAACCGCAGATCCTGGAGCCTGGTAGGGGTTCACCCCAGCTTGAAAGCCTGCAGCTGATGCCTCACGCAGCTGCTGCCCACCCTATTGAGTGCCACGTGTCACGCTGCACGGCAGGGGAGCAGTGCCCGGCTACGGACCCAGCTTCTCCCAGCACAGTGCTGGCTACAGCTGCTCGTGCCACGGGCTCACGCTGCTGAAGGGGGAGGTGGCTGCACGCGCCGCTGTGGTCCTGGTGAGGTCCTGGGTGCCTTTTGGGACATGGGCCTGCTTATGAAACACCGTGAGCTGGGCCAGTGTGACCAGCTGTGCCAAGCCCCCTTCCTCACACGGAGGGCGGCCTGTTCTGGAGCCCGTACTGATGGGCAGCGCTCTTGGCCGGTTCCAGGTAGCTGCCCTCCCTCTGTCGAAGACGTCCTGCAGGATGGCGGCTGTGGCGAGCACAGGAGCCTGACGCAGCCCGAGACCGACCCTCCGGTAGACGTCTACCTGCCAGGTAACGGCCGCGCTGCTGGGGGTGTGGGGGTGCTGCAGACCGGGGTGCGCTGCGCTTGCAGCTCCCGGCACTGAGGTGCCCGTGGAGGGGCTGTGGACTCGGTACCCGACCCCCTGGCACCTTCCCAGTGCTGCAGGCTCGCGTCCTTTGGGGCCTGGATGTGACGCCCAGGGGACACAGGATCAGTGTGTGGGGTCCCGCTTCCTAGCAGCGTGCAGAGCTAGCTGCTGCCCTCGGGGAGCTGCGGTGCGGGCGGCTAACTAACACAGGGGTACCTCGCCCCCTTCTCTCTCTTCCTCCCTCACCCTTTTGTCTCTGTCCTTCCCCCTTTTCTCCTCTCCGGGCTGCAAGCTGCTCGCTGGCGCCGGGGGCCCGTTTTCATGACAGCGGCCTCCTGTGCCTCCGGGAGGGACGCTCCGCACCCAGCCAGGACAAGTGCGGCGTGGGGTGAGCCCCGGGCGCCCGGGCCCCGAGCTCCCCGCGCCTGCTTCCCGGCGCCTGGCGCGGCCCCGAAGCACGCTGCTGCCCTCAGCTCGACGGAGGGGAGCCGACCTGGCCAGAGCCTGAGCTGGGGCGGCGGCCGCAGGCCCGGCCCCGTGCCATGGGGCTACCTGGGGGGGGGGGAGGGCCGGGGGGAGCCGTGCCGGGCCGGGGCGCCGCGCTGGGCCTCGCCCCCCGCCGTTGCAGCCCGCGTTCTCCCAGCACCGCGGTCCGCGCCGGGCACCTCTCTAACGCCTGCTTCCCTCTGTCCGCCTTCCTCCCTCCTGGCCTGGGCAGCGCTGGGTCCCGACTCCTGCTCTATCGGTATAGAGGAGTAACCCGCCGGTACGTCTCCTCCCCACTACGCGGCGCCGCGGGGCGGGGCGGGGCCGCGGGACCCCCCCCCCCCCCGGGCGGGCCGCCCCCTGCCCCGGGGCTCCCCGCCGGGCTCCCGCTGCCTCCGGGGCGCCCCCCGGCCCCGTCCCCGTCCCCTGCCTGCCCCGGGCCGGGTCCGGCCCTCGCCCTCCCCCCGCTGACCTCCCCCCTTCTCCCCCCTCAGGCTCGTCCGACTTCGCCCAGGCGCTCCCCGGCCGCGGCCCCGCGCAGCCCCTCCTGCTGGAGCCGACGCGGCTGCACCTGGAGGACGAGCGCAGCCGGCCCTGAGCGCCCCGCACCGGCACCGCCACCGGGACCCGAACGCCCCGGGCCGCGGGTGGGGGGGGGGGGGGGGGGGGCTCCGTGGCGGCGCGGGCGGGGCCGGGAGCTGCCGGGCCCCGCGGCACGGAAATAAAAGGGCGGGCACCGGCCGCTGGCCTCGCTGCGGGCTGCGGGGGGCGGGGCTGCGGGAGAGGGGCGGGGCTGCGGGAGAGGGGCGGGGCTGCGGGGGGGAGGGGCTTGGGGGAGGGAAGGGGCTAAGGGGGGCGGGGCCGAGGGGCGGGGCCCGGCTCAGGCGGAGGCCCCGCCCTCCCGCGGGCGCCCCGCCCCCTTCTCTCCCGCCGTGCTCTTCGGCGGCAGCGCGCCCCCCCCCCCCCACCCCCCCCCGCCGCGATCCCATCGGGGCCCGGGCGGCCGTTCCCTAATCTGGCGCGCGCCGCGGGCCGCGCCGCGCCTCCCCATTGGCCGTCCGCCGGCGGGCGGCGGGGGGCGGGCGCGGCGATTGGCGGGCGCGCGGCGGCGCCCGGCGGCCGTTGGTCCGGCCGGCGGCGGGCCCCGCCTCTCGGCGCCGCGGCGGCCGCGCGTGCGTGGTGCGCGGCGGCGGGGCGGGCGGCGAGGCGATGGCGGCCATGGGCGCGATGGCGGCCCTGGGGGCGCTGCCGGCGGGCGCGGGGGCGCTGCCGCCGCTGCCGACGCTGGGGGTGCCGGGCGTGCCCGAGCTGAAGCCGCTGACGCGCTACGAGGCGATGCGGCTGGGCCCGGGCTGGAGCCACTCGTGCCACGCCATGCTGTACGCGCCCAACCCGGGCATGCTCTTCGGCCGCATCCCGCTGCGCTACGCCGTGCTGGTGAGCGGCGGGCGGGGGGCGCGGGGCCGGGGGCACCGGGATGGGGCGCGGGGGCACCGGGATGGGGCGCGGGGGCACCGGGATGCGGGACGCGGCGGCGCGGGGCCGGGCCGGGCCCCCCCGCCGGGCCCGCGGGCCCCGGGCTCGCCCCGGGGGCGCCGCTCGCGGTCCCGATGCGCCGGTGCCGGTAGGGCCGGGCCCCGAGGCCCCCCCCCAGCCCCGCCGGGGCCCGCCGGGCCCCCCTAACCGCGCGGCTCTGTTGCAGATGCAGATGCGGTTTGACGGACTGCTGGGCTTCCCCGGGGGGTTCGTGGATCGCCGTTACTGGTCCCTGGAGGACGGTCTGAACCGGGTGCTGGGCTTGGGTTTGGGCTGCGTGCGCCTGACGGAGGCTGACTATCTGTGCTCGCACCTGACAGAGGGGCCACATCGCGTGGTGGCACACTTCTACGCCAGGCAGCTGACCCTGGAGGAGCTGCACACCATCGAGATCAGCGCCGTGCATTCCCGAGACCACGGGCTGGAGGTGGGGCGCGCAGGGAGGGGCGTGCGGGGCTCCGGGCGCCGGGGCCGGGGCACACAAAGCTCCCCGCAGGGCTGCCCTCTGCGGCGGCCGAGCGGCGGAACGCGCCGCGCGTAGAGCTGCCGGCGGCGAGCGCCGGGCACCGCCGCCTGGCGCCGCGCTAGGAGGTCCGGCTGCTCGCCGGGCGGCGCGAGGGGCTCCGGCTCCTGCCGTCCCCGGCGGCCGCCCTCGTAGCAAGGAGCCCCGCTGAGCCGCCCGGCGCCAGGACCCCCCGGGCGAGGCCCGTCCCGCATCTGGCGGGCGTCTCCCCCCGGGCTGAGTGACCTGGACCGGAATCGCGGCCCTCGGTGCGGTGATGGGTCGCTCTACCCTGAGTCCTCCCCGGGCGGCACGAGGACGGCGCAGGAAGCCGGCCCCCTCCTGGGTGGCGCGGTCACCCCGGGGTAGAGCGCAAGAGCGAGGGTCTCCCTGCGCGCCCGCCCGGCACGCGGCCGGCGTCAGCGGCCGTGGGAGCGGAGGCGGTTGGCCCCGGGTCGTGGCACGGTTGAGGAGGACGCGTGGGAGAGCGGTGGCATCCCCAGGCAGGGCAGAGCAGGGCGTGGACGGGAAAGAAGGGCCTCCCGGAGCAGCCTGGGCAGCAGGATCCCCCCGGGGGCAAGAAGGGGAACGGGGCCAGGGCTGGGCAGCGTGGGCTGGGCTGGGAGAGCAGGGGGCTGGGGGTGCGGGGAGAGGCAGCACAGGGGCTCCAGCAGGGCTGGGCGCAGGTGAGGGCAGGTGGTGGTGCTGGGGGATTTGCCACTGGGGCCGTGGGCTGGTGGGTCCTGGGGCGAGGGTGTGGGGCCGTGGGGGGGTCCCGCTCGCTCCCGCAGCGAGCAGAGGGCACCGCGGCCTCTGCTGAAACGCGCTCCGTGCTGTTGCAGGTGATGGGCATGGTTCGTGTCCCCCTCTACACCCAGAAGGACCGCATGGGTGGGCTGCCAAACTTCCTGGGCAACTCCTTTGTTGGAACTGCCAAATTCCAGCTGCTCTTTGCCCTGAAGATCTTGAACATGGTGCCGGAGGAGAAGCTGGCCGAGGCGGTGGCAGCCACGCAGAAGCCGAAGAAGCCGGCGATTGACCATGCAGCAGCGGCAACAGCTAAGGCAGCGAATGAGCTGGCGGGGCCTGCTAGAGCGGGCAACGAATTTCAAGATAGTGCCGAGAACCAGGCGGCTGCGCAGGCTGCGGCTGAGCTAGCGGAGCAGCCGGCGGCCGCGCCAGAGAGCCAGGCTGCGTTGGAGCAGCTGGCGGCTGCGCCCGTGGCCGAGGCCGTGGCGGCAGAGCAGCCGGTGCAGCCCAGGGCAGACGCTGCAGCAGAGCAGGCGGTGGCTGAGCCGATGGAGTGATGCTGCCGTGTTTGTGATTGATTAAAAGTGGGTGAGGAGACTAGAGACTTTCGTCTAACTTTCCAACCAGTCGCTGGCTGCAAATGCTGCCCACGTGATTCCACTGTCCAGCCAGGAGGGTTTGGATTTGTCTGAAGCAGGGGAAAGCTATGTATTTTTATGGCCATTAAACTCTAGCGAGCTTCCCAGATCAATCTGCACAGCCCCCTGCAGAGAGTTCATGTGCTTACGTGAAGGTGCTGAAGCCTTAGAATTATGCTTTGATTTCAGGGACACACTGCTGCATTCAGGTCCCAGTTTCATTTTTAAGGAACAAACCTTATTATTTCGAAATGCCCTTTGTTGACTTGGACATAGCTGTGTTTTGCAGTGGACACAGCTGAGGAACAAGGCTGCTGGCCGAGCACCTCTGCCAGTGGTGGAAGGGCTCCACTCGGCCAGCGGCAGCGACGCCGGGCTCCCGCTCGGAGTGCCAGTGTATGCAGCGACTTGCAGTGAATTCCCTCTGGGGCATGGGGACGTACTCGTGTGGGTTTCTATCTGGAGATCTGTGGGAGCAGGAAAGTGGAATAAATGGCTTTGCTGAACGCTTCGCAGTCGGGGACCGTTCTTGGCTGCCAGCGCAAAGCACCAGGGGGTTTCCGCACGGCCGCTGTGCTGCCGTCCCTGCAGGCGTCCTCGTGCCCGGAGAGCAGCCGGCAAAGCACCTAAGTCGGGTGCCCGGGGGGGCCTCGGCGCGTGGGGCCAGGACAGCTCGTGGGGCAAAGGGGCTGCAGGACTTGGGGCAGCGCAGGGGGCTGCAGCTCCGTTCAGCTTTCGCTGTTAGGTTACTCCAAAATGGGCCGTGCACCAGGCTGAAGCCAGCTGCCCCACTTGGGGTGCCGAAGCGCCTCCGGGGCCCCGGCTGCGCACGTCACGAGCGTGGTGGGCGTTCGTCTGGGCTGCAGCCGGCCCTTGGGCAGCAGCAGGAACCCCGGGGGCACCGATGCTGCGGTGGCTGCGGGGCTGCAGCGCAAGGCCCCGCTGGCTGAGGCAGGGGCAGCCATTTCGGCCCAGCCCTGCTAACGCCCTCCACCCACCCCGCAGCCCCGTTGCAACACAGCAGGCGAGCAGGGCCGCGGCGCTGCGTGGTCCCGACCTGTGGAGCAGGATCTGCGCCGCAACCGCTGCTGAGTCAGCTCAGCCCTGGGTGAGAGCCGCGCTGCCCCAGGCAGGAGGGAGGCAGCTGCCTCCACCAGCAGCCGTTCCCCCGCCAGGCGGAGCAGGCAGAGGGGCTGCTGCGTCCTCCCAGGGCTGTGGTGGGAGCACCCGGCTTGCCCCAGGCCTGAGCTGTGCTCGACCAGCCCTGGGGACGGTCCCAGCAGCACCCAGTAAGGCCCCGCTCGGGTGCTCACCGGCCCCTGGCCTGGCAGTGCCCTGCCGGAGGCGTCCCACAGCCCGGGTGAAGGGGGCGTGCGGTCACCTCGCCTCGGCCGAGCACAGGGTCGGGGACGGGGCCTGAGCAGCCGAGGAGAGGCAGGCACCTGCATAAAGTGACAAACAACTCGCAAAAGAGGTTTGGTTTAATTGAAGACATTTAGAGAGAGGCTGACAGTGGCAGCACGGTGCTCTTCAATAAATAACGGGCTGTGAGGCGGGGATGTGACTGACACCTCAGGACAGGGTGACAGGGGAACAACAGACACAGACCAGTCACAGGTCCCCGGGGGATGTGCTCAAGGGCAGCAGAGGAGTGAGGGTGTGTGGGGGCAGGATACAATGGGGTGGGGGGAACGCCAGTCCCAGGCCCCCAGGAGCGATGCAGAGATTTGTTCTGGGACAGAGAAAGCAAGTGCCAAAGAGCCAGGAGCTTCAGTTGCTAAATAAACCCATACAAACCAATAGAAACGTTTAGGTAAATAAGAAGAAAAAAAAAAAAAAAAAGAAAGTGGTGACCCAAATGAGGGTTCCAGGGTGCTTCGGGCCCCCCCCTGCAGCGAGGGACTGTGGGGGCCCGTCCCCCCACTCCCCCGCCAACGGGAGGCGGACAGAGCAAGGAGCGGTGGCTGCGGTGGGGACAGTGGGGACGGCCAAAGCCCCCCCCAGCCGGCGCCTCGGCAAAGCCAAGGCGGTGCCAGCTCCCCGCAGGCTCAGGGCTGGGGAACCCGGGCGAGGCACCCGCGGGGGCTGCGCCGTCTCGGAGCCCTGGCGCAAGGGGCTGGGGGCAGCAGCCTCCGCTGGGGCCCAGACCTGGGGCAAAGGGTGCTGGCGTGCGCCGGAGGGCTGCGTGCGGAGAGCCCGGCCCCCGGGACGTGGGGAGGGTGCCTGTGCTCCTGCCACCCACCCCCGTGAGCTGGGGACAGCGGGCACGGGGCCGCAGGACCCTGCCGAGCGCACAGCCAGGCCAGGGGCACACCGGGAGCCCCCTGCCCGCTGTGGTGCAGGAGCAGCTCAGGTGAGCTGGCGGCGGCGCAGCGGTGCCCCGTCCCGCGAGGCAGAGCCACCGCGCTGCGGGCTGTGCCGGGCTCGGTTCCTGCACCACTGCAGCGCACACGGAACGGCCGCACGGCCCCCAGGCCGTCACGTTGTGTGCCCCAGCTCTGGGGCAGCTCCCCTCCCTGCCGCAGCCAGAAGCCTCAGGAGATGCACCACAGCTGAAGCCCCGAGCCCCAGCCCGGCTCGTCCTGCAGCTCCCTGCCCCAGTGCTGTTTCTACATTTTTTTTTTCCCTACGTATGCCACAAAATCAAGCCCCTCCAGCCCCGCACTGCCTGCTGCGTTTCACCCAGCGCAGCCTGACCTCACAGCACTGCCTGCATCGCTGAACTGAAGCGGAAGGAGGCGTACAGGTTGAGAGGGGCCTCAGGAGTGCGTTGGCTCTACAGCCTCAGCGCAAGGCCACTGACAAGCTCAGAGCAGGGTCTCACTGCTGGAAGGGCCCCACAGACGGAGGGTCTCCACGCTGCACTGTCCTCACACCACCGTTCCTCTCCTATCAGCCTCTCATTGAGCCAAACCTAGTCTAGCCCCGGCAGAGCAACCAGCTCCTCCCCACAGCACAGCCTTCTACTTCCCCAAAATGCCGTAGTTGTAGGCCGTGGGGCCTGAAAAACGCTTCCTGCAGCCAGGGCTGGCAGGACAGCAGGCGAGCTGTGCCCAGCGGGGCTTTCCGTGTGGGGGCTTCGGGCTGAGGCAGAGCCCAGAGCAGCGCTGGCAGCAGCGCTCAGCGCTGAGCTGCTCCCGGCCTCCTGCAGGAACCTCCTCCAGGAACCACCTGCAGCAAGCTCCCCTCCTGCACCTTTTTACTATTTAACTCCCATCTTAGGGCGTTACGAACACCAAACTGCCTCTGTACATCATGTGGCCTGCAAGACCTTACCGCTTTCTCTCCTCCTAGGTCTAACACTGCCCCAGATCGCGGCTCAGCCCCACTCCCTGCCTGCACACTCGGACTGCTGCAGCTCACGCTGCCTTTGCTTAAGCCCCAGTTTCAAAATTGGCATGCAAGAGGGGCGGGAGGAAGGCGGTGCTGAGCAGGGAAAGAGCCTCAGGCAGGGAAGGGGCGCAGGTACCCCGGCACCTCGGACACGGACGCTGGCTCAGCTGCAGCGACTCCCCCCCTTCAAAACCAAGCGCTCGCTCCCCATCCCTCCGAGGTGCAGGAAGGGGCCTGGCCTGGCCGCAGCACGCGGGAACCTCGGGGCTCTCCCCGCAGGCTGCAAGTTACGTGCTGGTGAGCCCAGAGCCTGCCTGGCCCGGCCACGGCGCGTCCGCAGCCAGGCCACGAGGCCCCCACAGAGCCGCAGGGAGGGTGGCCGAGGGCACAGCCCCATGGCGATGCCCACAGAGCGCAGCCTCGAGCACGCCAGCAAGCAGCACTGGGGGCTTTTCTCCAGCAGAGAAGAGCTGTAGTGACCTGCGTGCAGCTCCCACACCCGTGGCCCTGCAGGAGCGCGCCCCAAGGCCAAGGGAGGATGCAGGCAGGGGAAGAGAGGGGCTCTGGCAACAGCAGCGGCTCCCCAGCCCCAGGCCCCTCCTCTGCAAAGTTCCAACTCAGAGAGAGGCAGAAAGATCTATACAGTATAATATATATTTCACTATGAAATAGCAATTTCATTCCCTGCCTTCTACTTGATGCATCCTGAATTAGGTGCTTCTTTTTTACGTCACGCCAGAGGGCTGGGCTTGTTTCTCAAGCGAGGCACGTGCCCTCCCCGCAGTCCCTGCCAGGGGGCAGGAAGCAGGACCCAGAAGCTGCCGCCCAGCTCCTCACTTCCCCCTCCACCAGGGCAGACTGCGGCTTCTGGCAGCAGGGGCCTGCCAGGGTGCTTACAGCTCATTTAGGTGGTTGCTCAGTGCAGATTCACTCCCCTCATTCACGCTGCCGTGTGTAGCCATGGCATGGAAGCAGCAACTGAACCCCTCCACGTCATGTATACGAGTACAAGCAAACCGTCCAGAGGAAGGGAAGTGGCAGGGGCAGTGCAACACGCACACGCACACCGGTGACGCAGAAGGCCCTCGGCACCGCCAGCTGCCTCGCACGAGAGCCAGGCCTGCCCAGGCAGCACTCGCAGACCCCAGCCCACGGGGGTAGGTCGGGGCTGCAGCCGGTTGAGTGCAAAGTCTGCCAAATCTTGGTCAATCTGTGGAATAAGGAGTCCTTTTCAGGGGGCTGGGTCACTGACCAAGAGCCATCATCTCTGGAATCAGTGCAGAGCCGGATGGTTCGGGAGGTGGAAGGAAGAACAATCCTACAGGAAGACAGAGAGGGTGTCTTAGGGAAACCAGTCGTTACAGGCCCCAAAGGGTACCAGAGAGCCACTGTTCTGCAGACATTTTGTCAGAAACATGCAAATTGGCCACCAGTTATTGTGCTCAGACACTGTGTTGGGAAATAGTGAGGACTCGGTTGTTCTGCGTCTTTCAAGCTGGTCTAACAGAGCTGGGAAAAAGGCCAGAGACAGCAGGGACAAGTTGAATCTGCTGCAAGAGTCTGGGCTCAAATAAACGAGATCAGAGTTCAAATTCCCTTCAAATGAAACCAGCAGGAGTTCGGCTACCAGCTGGAGGCCAGAGCGCAGCGATGCCCGAGATACCTCACCCTGCAGCTCGCACAGCGGCTTCCTGCAGGGCTCTCGGCTGCCCCCCGACAGCGGCCGGGCACGTCGCTGCTGCGCTGGCAGAGAAGGGAGCTTCCCCTCGGGTACCTACCTTTGGTTTTTGTACATCTGCTGATCAAGTCACATCGTCCGGCTATATTCAATGCCACTCTTGGCAGAAATGCCAGACCACGGCAGAAGGCTGCAGAGAAGGCTCTGGGCTTGTCGATATATCCTCTGGGGAATTGAGCACGGGCTCAGACTGGCTAGTGTTGATCCAATGTGCTGTAGGTAGTCAGTGGACATCAGTTAAGGACAGTGACTTTTATAATCTAACTTAAAAAATAACTTCCAACACTCTGTGGACTAGCACTTGCTCAAGAGACCCTACGACACAGCGAAGGCTGCTCTGCTCAGCTATTTAGACAGATCTGCTCCTCACGTTACTCGACTGCTCCGTTCTATCAAAAGCAGGCCTACCTCACACCATAAAAGAAGGCAATTTGGGAGCGCTGGCTCCAACTTGTGTGGAAATACTTCATCGAGGCAGCTGCCGTAGTTTCCTTTGCACTCCACAGCAAGTTACTGTGTGGGGGCTGCAATCCATCCACCTGCACTGAGAGATCTGGACTGTTTAGCTACACCTAGGAAAGGTCAAGTTTCTTTTCCATGATCCAGTAACCTGAAACAAATTCCCAAATTCAGTTTGAGAGCAGCCTGCTGAGACCCACAGGCCAGGCCAGAGACACAGGGGATCCTAAGCAACAGGAAGCAAGACCAAGGGCTTTTCTGCCACGCTGCTGGCCAAATCCTGCAGCGCACAAGCCAAAGCTTGCCTTGCACGTTGGCTTAACACGAGCATTTCTCCATCACCGGCAAACTTGCTCCAGCTTCAAATTCAATTTACCATGCTACACTGCCTCCTTGAACTGTTCCCAGAGGATCTGGGTAAGTCTAGGCACAAGTGGGTCACTGTCAAATCTGTCTAACGTTGCCTTCCTTCTGGCTTCAGGGAAATCAGCTCAATTAAGCTCACAACAGAGCAGGCACCAGTCCCCAGGTATAGCCAGGTCACGCTTTGCTAGATTGCCATTTTAACCCTAAAACATAGTTTGGCGTCTGCTTCGCATGCTTCACTGGTAATTAGGCTGAAGGTAAAGGATATAAGATTGTCCAGGGTGGATGTCCACCATTGATGTACAGAACGTAGGTGAAGCCATCTTTGAGGACCCCTCTTATGGAATAGTAATAGGGCAGATAGTGGTGCTGCTTAAAGTCTCTGTTTTCGTAGAAGTTTATTGCTGTGTTGTTAGTGGTAAGGACGTGCAGGTAGATGGCTTTGCAGTGATCTTGGGCAGTTGTTGATATATGGTCTTTTAAACTTTCAAGCAAGAGAGAACCTGTTGAGGGAAGGAACAGCAGAATTACACAGCGTAGCTGCTTGCTAAGGGTCAGCACAGGGCTTCAAAGCTCCCAGCTGAGACCCCGGGCACCCAGCAGCTGAGCAGCAATTGCTGCCCACACTTGAGGGCCCCAGATCCCACTCATTCCCCAGAGCTTCACACGGGCATCGAACAGGACAGCACTCCATGGCTTTAACATGAACCTCACCTCAGCTATGAGCACGGTTTCGCAGAACAGGTTTATAAAGACAGAAACGCTTCTGATTCAATAACCACAAAGATAAGTCAGACGCAGAAACCTGCCGGTGATACTCATCCCCAGGCAAGCAGCTCTTGGCTTTGGGTAAGGCCAGTGAGTCATTTTCAGTGGTATCAGTCCCATCATGTTTATTTTAGAGCCATTTAAAACAGCAGAGTCAAAGCAGGACTTTACAAGCAGGTTACTGCGTTGTGTCTACTGAATTCAAATTAAAATAAAAGAATTGGTAGGATTTTAAGTCCCCTTCTTAGGAGAAGAGGTGAGGCACAGTCTCATTCAACCTGTCTTTGCCACAGCCACTAGCCAGCAGGGGAAAAGCAGAGAAGGGCGCAGAGGATATTCCAGCCACGGAAGACTAGCCCTGGAGGTTCATCCAGGCAGCCTCAGCATGGCCCAAAGGACCCACAGAACCTGCAGGGCTAACTTCCTCCATCAGGTGCAACAGAAATATCCTTTAGCTAATACAAGCGCACAGATGAGATTTACGGTGCTGTTTCACAACCCCCAGGGCACAGATGATTTTCGGCAGGGCCCACAGGATTTCGGAGCAGAAGTCAGCAGCACTGACCCTATGGTTACGTGAGACTTAGTAGGAATTTCTAACAGACAAGTACAAAAAGACACTTAGCGACCTCAACAGAACAGTTTGATTTTGTTATGAGATATGCCACTCATGACTCACAGTAACCCAACTGCCCTCTGGTTTAACAATAGCAGAGAACCAAAGTCTTCTAATGTCTGCCGGAGAAAATTCAGAGATTTAGTGCTTAAAAGTGTGCCTGGGCTGAAAAGCCTCCTGCATGAAAGACTGGAGCTTCAAACACAAGTAGAAAAACTCTTGCAAAGGGAAAGGTCTCACAAAAAGCAGCAGCAGGCAGCTTTTTTAGGTTGTTTTGCTACAGGTGCAAGTCCAAAGATCTTCAGAAAGCATAGCAACGTGCTATCTAGATTTAATGGATACAGGAAATGCTGATACTGAAAGGAGAAAATTCCAGCAATATGGAGCTGAAAAAAATAGGATTTGGAAACTGAAAGGGGACTCAAAACAGCCACAGTTTTACAGAACAGAAGACCCCCTTGCTAACTTTTGAACATTATTCTGTGTAAGCATTTTCTTCTTTGTACAGAAAATTTAGACAAAGTAGCATTTCAATTTAGGTTTTAAATGCAGCACTCCCACTGAAGTCTCTTCTAGTCACTTTTTAATGCATCATACCAGTTTGTACCTTTCTAAACATGAGTGGGGAAGAAGGGAGGACTTGAGGAAAAGAAGCCGATACCTGTATCCACTGAAGAGACTGCAGATGTGCAACTGGGTCATCCTGCCAAACCTGGGCTATTTCCTTTTGCAGATCAAAGATGCAGATCACGCTTGAAATTGCACCAGAAGGGCACTTACTCGATGACAAAACACATCCTGCTCTAAACGGAGCTAGGCCCGCCCCTTCTGACTGCAGATTTCCAAATGGCTGCAGAATTGCTGTGTGTTGCAGCAGGCATTCAGAGCTGACCTTTATGTGCACTTGACAGACTAAATCAGGTCTGAGTTACACCCTTTTCCCAGTTCATCTTTCCCTAAACATCTGTTCTATTTGTTTAAGTTGCAAGTTTAAAAGCAGCTACTTTTCTGCCTCAGGTGCCAGGCTTCTGATACCCATGGAAGAAAATCAGAAGCCAGGGAGTACACGCTCCCCTTTTGTCCCTACCAGACAGGCTTCAAACCCTGCTCCTGGATGAATGACAAAGTGCGAGGACTGCTCAGCCCCAGCAGCTCTTCTCAAACTCTCGGTGCAGACAGCAGCAGGAGTGCAACTTTTTGGTGTGCTCAGCTGTCCCCTGGGAACGAGAGGGACTGCGCTCTTCAGAAGTATTTGTACATTGTGCTGCACTTACACCACTAAAAACTTCTCCGTGTACCTGCGCTACCAACACAAAGGGGATGTGAGAGCATCACCTTCTTGACTGCTGGGACGAGTCACAGACAAGCTTGTCTCAGAAGGTAATTGGAGTTAAACGGTGCAGCTCTTTAGTCATGCCCAGTAGTCACATGTGGCAAGTAGGACAGCAACAGAATTGTCACGTAGCAGCATCTTACCTATTCCATGTTTCCTGAACTCCTTCACCACACCAAGACTTAGGATGTAAGCAACTTGAGTGTCCACAGGAAAACTGGAAGCTAGGATGTCTCCATCCTGAGTAGAGATACGAAAAGTTATTTAGTAAGATACGTGGAGAGACAGAGGAGAAAGCAAGAGTCCTGCACTGGAACACCTGAAAACAAGGCTATAGCAGGCATTTCCCGTCACTGAAGAGTCCTAGCTGAAGCTTCTGGGAAAGGCGGTGGGGAGAAAAATGAAATGAGCATGGTCCTGTAGGTGGTATTCCTGCTTTCCTATCATCCTTCCAATTGCAGAGCACAAATCATCCTATTTCCTTACTATATGCGTTATGTCTCTAAGCCCATAAATACCTACACCCTTCACCAAGAAGGATTCAAATTGCCATTTTTGGAGTTACGCATCAGTGTCTAGATCACTTCCCTGTAGTTTATCAGCAACAGTCTTTATTGCCTGCATTCTCAGTCTGAGCTGTAGTGCCGTGAAGGACAAGAAACATGCTCCACAGTCCCAGTTGCGTGGAACAGCATCTGAACAAGCCCCTGGCTTTCAGTTTGGCTAGAACAAGAGCCTTTTGTCAGAGTTGCTGAAGACACAGTTTGACTTTGAGTAGCTCTGAGGTGAAGCCAGATAGCTAGAGTGAAGAGACCAGTGCCACTCAGCGCTCTTGGTTCCTACAAGTGTTACTGACTGTTCCGTTTAATCATGACGCTGATGGCCTTTTAGAAGTTAGGCACTCTCTGCGTTGCCCCTGTTTTGTTTTTAAGCCACTCTCCTATGCTGTTCTCCCTACAATAACCTGGGGGGTCTTTGATCTCACTGTCTTCAGTGACCACCTCTTCTTCACCACTCTGACCATACCGTACCGTCTCTCCTGACCTCCAAACTGCCATCCCTGTAGCCTGAAATTCCTGCAGATAGGTCACCTCTGTTTTGCGTTCAAGACAGTGACAGCGAACAAAGGACACTCGCTGCTGCAGGAAGTCACAGCTCTCAGGAGTGACTCACTCAGTATGGCTAAGGAAGTTCATGCCTTGCATAAGAGAGGAGTAGGTTCGCTATCCCACGAGTGCACATACCTCAGCCACTAGCAATGACCAGGCACACTGAAAACAGGCTGGCAAAAGAATTGTTAAAGTGGCTTTTAGTCTACAACTGCATTACCTGATCCCTCCTCACAGCACATCAGGCAGCAAGTTTCCCATCAGACCACAGCTGGCCAGCCCCAGCAGGAACAGGCTTTCTGGTAACAGGCTGCTCAGCAGCCCATGTTCAAACACATCCCACCACCCATGCTTCATTAGCTGGAAATCAGCACGTTCTTGCTTTTTCACAATTAACTCACGACAGCTCCTGAGCAGAGGGGGGAAAAATACCCCAAACAGGCCCCATCCCAATTAACCACATCAAGAAGTGAGGTATCTTGTACTGAAACAGAGTCCTCCTACCTCTTTATGCACCTTTGTTCTGCTCTTGATCTCTGCTACTATCATTCCCACGATGGAGCCTCTGTATGTGGCTGCGAGGGAAAAAAACTTCTTGTTGGAAGTGATATCTCGGTACCATGAGTCAGGGTACCTGGGAAGGAAGA
Source organism: Cygnus olor (assembly GCF_009769625.2). Classification (NCBI taxonomy): domain Eukaryota; kingdom Metazoa; phylum Chordata; class Aves; order Anseriformes; family Anatidae; genus Cygnus; species Cygnus olor. The sequence continues at coordinate 6,515,541 of NC_049183.1, forward strand.
AAAAACAGGAACGTTTGGAGAACAGATCCCACGAGAGCAGACAGTGCTACAGCCAGCATTGCGCTTCACTTCAAACAGGCAGCAGCATCTTCAAGTGCCAGGCACTGGAACTGCAAGGCAATTTTACACAAGACTGAGGGAGGGAAGCTGAAAGGTCTGTCTTCTGCAGGGAAATATAGTCAAGTAGCTTTGGACTGACATATGGCTGAGCTCTTTCTATGCTACAAGCTTAACTTACTCCATAAAATCTGGGCCAGTACGTTATCTACCTTTCCTGACTTAACTGTTGTATGGTACCATGAAACAAACTGCTGTTGTACCCCATTTGGTAGCATGCTTTTTTCCCCCCAGTTGCACCTAAGAAGCCACAGAGGTTGCTCGTGTAATGGTCTCCTGCCTTGCTAAGACAAACCTTCACTTTACATTCATTGCCCAGAGCCTTCGCTTCCATCATTAGGAAGTTATTTTTATATACAAGATTCACCCGCCCTCATCAAACAGTGTAAAGATCTTATTAATTCGACACACAGAAAGAACACTGCATATTGGTACAAAAAAAAAGTCACACCACCAGCTCTGGTTACCCTTCTGTGCTACCAAAGGGAAGGTAGCATACGCTGATTTAGGTCCAAAAGAGAATTCAGCGTGCCTTGTGTTTAAAATAAATCCACAGATTCTAAACTCTAAAAATGCTTTTGGTGGTTTGCTGAATTGTACACAATCTTAATTATAACCTGCTAAAATCCTCTACAAACTTTCTTGAAGGTTAAAAAAAATAAAATACTTTAGTTCTAAAGCTGTAGTTTCCCTGGATACTTTCAGCCAGAAAGCTATCACTGCCCTCCAGAAAAACTCCTCACTCGTGTGCTCGTGCAGAGATGAGTGCTTACCATTTAGGGGCCTGGGGAACTAACCTAGGACACCGAGATCAGCTTCAACCCCAATTAAGTCTTGGAAGCAGCTTGCATGCAGCTGCAGAAAGTGGCAGAGAGGAAAGGCAACAGTCAGAGGGGGAGAAGGCAGCAATGCTGCTTCCTTCAATGGCACTGTCAGCACCTTCTCATCAGAAAGGTGCTTTGCAGAGCCTGTCTCTCACAAGGGCTTATGTTCACCTCAGCATCACCACTGCATCAGGTCTACTGTGGGCCAATCCAAACAATAAAAGATGAAAATGCAAGTGGGCTGGGTCCAGCGAAGCAGGAGACAACAGAGCGGGACAAAGCAGAGGACAACTCTCTTTTAGATCTACAGAAATGCCTAATATTAAATTGTTTACGCTCACAGAATATGTTTGATGAAAAATCTGTGAGGCCTTTGACACTTAAGTTTTGCACAAGTTTCCTCTGTCCAGAGGTTTGGTCTCAACAAAAACCCGCTTCAGAGGGTGCAAATGGCCCAGTGAGCTGGGGACGGCTGAGCATGCCCTGCAGCACAGTGCTGCGGGAGAAAAGGGGACCCCAAGTACACAGGCAGGTACTGTCCGGTCTCCTCCCGGGACATGCAGAGAGACAGCCCCGTAGGAACAGGAGCTCCCTGTTGGTTAGGCTCACTCTGAGAACGCTCTGCTGGCACACACTCGAGAACACAACTTTATTCCACAAGCACAGGGACACTATTTCTTCCTGGAGGTATGATCCTTTCCCATGTCTTACACAGTCTTTCCCAAGAAGCTGATCCACCCCCTTAATTACAAAGCCCCCTTTTCTGCCAATGGCTGCATTTTGAACTTGCAGATGCTGTTAGGGCTCTACATAGCTCCTTAACAAGGACACCACCACAGCACGGAGAAGAGTCAGGACGCGCTGCTCTCTTAGCAGCAGTCCAGATGGCTGCAGAGCCTTCAGCCTCAGCTCTGAGCTGGAGCAGTGCCGCTTCACACCACTTGTTTCCAGATCCCCGCCACCTCATACCCACAACCAGGAACGTACTCGATTGGGAACCAGTCACCACAGAGCTGTTTCACTGTGTCTATGTCATCGTGGCAGAGAAGACGCAGGTTTACGTCGGAAAGTGCAGTCGGAGGCACCTCCTCTGTCATTCACGCCTGCAAGAGAAGAAAGCACGTTAGGTTTGACAAAACAGCCTCTGACTCTCAGCTTCAGGCAAGCATCTGTGCAAAGGCAGCTCCCAGTACCAAGGGAGTTTTCTTCCGAGCAGAACAAGTTTAAAAGAGCTGAAGCGAACTGCGGCATCATCAGCTCGAGAAGCGACCGGGACCCCTGGCGCCGAGAGGCTGGGCGCAGCTCACAGCTCACTTCGTGTCCTGGCGCAGCCCGCCAGCACCGTGATGGTCACACAGGTGACAGCTGTGGTGACAAGCACTGATGCTGGTGCGAAGGAGCACGTAGCACAACAGAGACCAGAAGAGCAGAGACGGACGCCGCATTAAATGCAGCCAAGAGCATGCCAAGCGTGCCTTACAACGCATGGAGCTCTTCCAATCTCTGTGCGGGATCAACACTTTGTCAAAACAAAATTAAACAAAGAGCTTAAAAAGGAAGCACTACTAGAAGAACATCTACAAAGTCCTCTTACACGACCCTCTGATCTCCACTTCATATGTAAGTAGGGCTTTTAGATTCTTTTTTACAAATGTCTTTTTTTTTTTTAAGCTTATGCTGGAGAAATGGGACGCAGTTTCCCCTCATTCCTATGCACTACAACTCCCCAGGTGCTGGCTTTGCGGCTCAGCAGAGCACATTCTAACACAGAAATCCCCAAAGCCCCCTCTCCTCCACCACAGTATGGCCACAGCCCTGCTAACCATGCACAGGACACTTCCAACGTCCTCAGACCTTTTTAAAAAGCTATCAGACGGGAAGAAGCAGGCTGTAAGTGGCTGTAAAAGCACGTACAGCATGAATGAAAATCAGAGCTTGAGAACACGCCTCAGGACAAAGCCCCCTGCCCGATTCCAAGCCAGCAGGGCCAGCAGAGGCAGGGCAGGGCACAACTCACTCCGCAGCCATCCACCTGCAGCTTTCTCACTCTCATTCCAGCCCTCCTAGTGCCAGGTCAAAGAACAGGCCAGGATGCAAAGAAAAATATACCCTGGGTTTAATCAGATTTCTTTTTCCTTTACTTTCTTCCTCAAATTTTAGGAGGTCCAAATCTTGGTCTTGAAACGCTGAGTTATAAGGAGAAAGCTGCGCACAGCAGCACGAGTGCATGCCCTGCTGCAGGAAGGGACGCTCAGCTCTCCGGTGCTCTTGCTTTGAAGCTCGGAGACTTGAGAAGGAACTGATTTCAGCACGCTCCTGCTGGGCTGGGTACGCCATTTGAGCAGCTTCATTTAAAAATCCCATCAGCTCCACAATACTGTAGGGCAGGCTCCGGGCTGGGAAAAAGGAGGGAGGAGCGCGCAGGAGCACAGCAGCAGAGCAGCTCGGGCCATGGCGAGGCTCCCGGCCCCCTACGTCGCTCCGCTTGCAGGCACTCGGGTTTGCAACAGCAGCGTTCTTCTTGCTCGTAAATCTTCTAATCCCTGAGAAGTTTCAATGCTCCTATAAGTCAACGCCCTTTCTCAGTCAACCATTTAAAAATAGTCTCGGCATTGACAAACTGGAGATAAACAAACACCCGTGAGAGCGGCGTATTTTCGATACTGGGCAGAGAAGGCGGGCACCTAGGAGCACTGAGCAGCCGCTACAGGAGAGGCAGGGCCAGCACAGGACACGTTCTTGCAAGGATTAGTTCGTGTTTATCTAACGCTGTATTCTCCAAGAGCTAGGCAGGCATCGTGCATCATCCTGGAGCTGAAGCCAGCCTTTAAAATAAACGGACAAATCCAGGAGCACTCTGTTGAGCGGGGTAACTCCCCTCCCAGCACCAGGCGTGCGAGCACAGACTCGCTCCGTCCGCTTTCCATCACGCGACCAAATCTGGGTGCTCTTGCACATTTAAAGAAAACGTAAATGAAAGAAAATGTAGGGCCCCTGCCTGGCACCACGTGTTTCACAAATACCCAGGTGAACACTCAAGACCCAAGCCCTGTCCCTCCGCGCAGCCTCGTGGCTTGCTAGCATTAGCAGAGCCCAGAGCAGCGCGGAGCAGCCCGGAGTCCAGAAGCAGAACCGACACAAACCCTTTTTCAGCCTCCCAAGTGTTCCAGCGTATTCTCAGGGGGGCGCCGATCTCTCAGCTTTACATCAAATGAGATTTGCTTTTCTCTGTCTACCCGTTTAAAGCCAGATCTAAAAACGCCAAGCCTACCTGCTTCCAAAGGCTGCTTCACGAGGCGTGCACCACAGGCCCTGAGCCAAGCGGCCGCTCGGCACCCGCTCATTGCCCTGACGAACAGCTCGGCGCTCGCACTGTGCCGCTGCACCAAGCCAGCATCCCGCAGGTGCCGAGCCCCCACGAGCCTGCAGGAGGCACGGGGCATGCGCGAGGTCGGTAGGAAAGCAGCGGCCTCGGAGAACACAGCAGAAAGAGAAACTCCAATGCGCCACACACGCATAGGAGGGCACGGTGCCTTCCGGTTAAGCGCAGCGGAAAAGGCTTTGTAAGAGCCCAGAGACCCAGCCCCAGCCCCAGCCCAGGCCTGTTTTGTTCAACTGTGCAGAGAAACAGCTTGTGAGACTCACACTTTACGAATTGCCTTTCCAAGCTAGTTTTCTGGGTTAAGATACCTTCTCCTGTGGGCTGCACTGGCGGAGGCTAGGCGTTTAGAACAGCAGCCATACAGCACTGGAGCCAGCTCTGTTACGCTATGTGCTGTACCAGCAAAGAGCTCTTCGGGGCAGAGAGGAGTAAATCCAGGGACTACTGTGGATTATTGCAGAGAGCACTGCGGAAACCTGCAGTTAACAGCTCACTAGAAACCTACTGCCAGGTCTTCTGCAGACACGGTGTCAGGAGGTGCTTTACGGGAGCACCGAGAGCCACCCACCTGTCTGTCTGCCTCGGGGAGGACGTAGGGCAGGAGCACAAAAAAAGCAGGCGTTTGAGATGGTGTTTTAGGCACGGCTCGATACCCACAGTGAGAATGAAAAGTTATCAAAAGGTTTAAGAAAATACAGGTACGAAGCACTGCCGAATAGGAAGCTCGAGGGGAAATGTGGAAGCAAGCTAGGGTGCCATTTTTGGGGCAGGCGAGGCGAGGCACAGCAGCAGTCATCATGGCCAAATACAACTGACAACTGATTTAAATGGCATGTTATCTTACAGGGAACGTTTGCTTGCAGAGACAAACAGTTCCTGCAGGTTCACAGCACCACCTTACAGCAGTCCTACCGCTAAGACGTCCAGCGACCTACCGAAAGTTGCTGTAGGACTCAAAGGCCCTTCTGGCTATGGCACTCTGCAGCCGTGCAGCGCGTTAGCAGCGTTCAAGGATGACAGTTAATGGGAGCGACTAAGTGTGGGGAACAGGACACGCTGTCACCACTGAGATAATCAAAAACATTTATCCCATGAGGTTTTTCAGTCTTTTTCTAACCGCTACTATTTGGAAAGAAAAATTAATAAGTTCATTTAGAGATATAAAAAGTGTGAGCATCCAGGACTTCAAGGGGAGAGGAACCATTTGGACGGCACAAAGAGGCCACGAGCTAGCGGGCAGCTAACGTGGCCTGCAGCACAAGCAGGAAGGCCGGAAAGCTGAAGGTGGAAAGTGGAACATCAGCACTGTCAGCACTCCACTGAAATAGGCTGGGCCACCCTGGGCAATGAGCCTGCCATCCACGAGGAAAAGCAAAGGCAATTTAGTGAAAACCACAGAATTTCACAGGACAAGGATTTTGTGGCAACCCGCTTTTGAATGTGAATTGGCCCACTTTTCGTGGCCAATCACTTTGGAATACACAGAGCCTTGTATCCTCACGCCAGCCATCTAAGAGGCAACTATTTGCCTCTAATTAGTGTCTAGTAAACTAAGATCCCACATGCATGAATGCAGAAAGAAACAACATATCCCATGAAGGTATCCACCATAAAAAGCACTTAACTACCATTGTATTTTCAGGAGACCTTTGGTCACTCTGTCTTCAACAGTGATGGAACAGAACACACCCAGAAAAAACTACGCTGTTTTTAGCCAGAGAAAACAGTAGACCAGAAAAGGGGCCAAACTGCATATGCTCACTCAACATCCTTTCAAAAAGGCAAAATCAATCATATTTCAGGCACTTTCACATGTGCTTTACAACTAGTTCATAAAGTAATTACTGAAGCTGCCTACAGACCCGTAGCTCATTGGTACACGAGCTAGCAAGTCGGCACTTGGCAAAGATGAAACCAGCCATGACAGCACAGAGCAGCTAAGAGCAGTAGAGAGAAAGGTCACTCGCTCTCAGTGCTGGGAGAAAGGAGAGCAACCGGAATTAGAGACAGCAAATAATCAGAAATGCTTCTGCACTCCCCAGATTTGCAGCAAGTTGCGGAAGAAAACAAAGAGAAAGTTGTGAGATTAACCATGCACAAGCGGCCGTGACATGGGAGTGACACCACTTCGACCAACGACAGGGGAACTTCAAATCCTCGTGCATAAGCTGATTATCAGCTGTGACAGTGTTTCATAATCATTATTATTTTTTGGCCTTGTCTGAAGCACCTACTGTCTGTAATCACAAGCAGGCGACACGATCACTGCTCCTTCTGCAGCCGGCAGTCTCCGTGGGCTGCAGGCAGGATGCAGGCTAGGCGCCTTTGTCTCTTGGGAACACTTGAAGATAGGTTTGGTTTGCACGTAGCTCTCAAGAAACTGGAAAAGGTTGTAGTGGGTACCTGCAGGGAAGAAGAACACCTGCTTTAACAATTAAGAACTTAGATATTCACGAACTACTGCCCACATGGGAAAAACACTTAGACCAAGTCACACGAAGAGACAGCTGACGAGAAGGCTCTTTGTGGCTCTCGGGGCTACGAAGTTCAAGTTGTCCTTTGATGCAGTTTTGTAGCCACCTGTGGTTTAGCCCCTGCATACCAAGTTCCACTGTAGTTTTCTGTAGCTGTCTAAAACTCTTTCCAAACGCCCAACCCCTCCGCGCCTGGGAGGGGGTGGTTGATTTCGGAAAACAGATGTGAGGATGGAACCGCACCCAACACTGCTGGGAAGAGTGCGACAGCTGAATACGGAGCAGGTGAGACCAAAGATCTGAGCAATCTGCCAGCACACAAAATCTTTCAGTCCGCAGAGAAGTCTCAGGTTCTCTTGCCACACAGAAAAGCGAGGTTATAACGAAGCACCTGACAGCAAGGTAAGGCAGAAATTAACTCATGTAGCATGCCACTGTACATCTCCGGCACAACCATTATAGCTGCTACCAGAATTTATTTCTAAGTCTCTCCTTTCCTTTCTCCCATTAGGGAGAACTTGAGATCACAACGGCAGCACAATTAGAGCAGCAAAACACTCGAGTGAAAATAAAACCTCACCCACGTTTGCTGGCAACGTTCTGCCCTGAGAGCTGGCAGGATACGACTGTGCCAAGAGAAGCTCCACCTGTAAGTACCACTTCTAGAGTCAGCTTGGTTTTACAGGCCAGAGACATGTTGGAATTACGAAGAAAAAAAGCCAATATCAGCGCTAAAGATACCTCTAGGACTCGATGGACGTTAGAAGGGCCACGCAGTGGTTTAGAGGTAGCGTAAACCTGCTCACCACTGCTACACCAAGACTCTGAGTCCCGACCTCTGAGGCCACGCAGTGGCTGCTGCAAGGCAAAACGCACGCTTCGGCCGCACGCAGCTAATCGAAGGAGATCCGATCCATTTTTGGAAACCCGCAGCGAAATTACCTCGTTTCTTTTAATAGCTTTTTCTCGGGTGTCAGCCTGCTGTTCAGGTGACAGCCACGGTCTGGGACTGCCACAGCTGGCACAATGCTCTGCCTCTCTGCCTCGCCCATCTGCCTCACCAGGACACCCTCACCTGACGAGCTAAGGTTTTAGGGTTGTGAACGGATCGCGCTGTTAAACACCGGAGGCAGCTCCGGGGGCACCCCTTCCCAAAACAGGAAAGTTGGCAGCAAGCAGGATTCGTAACTGAGCATCCAATTCCCTTTGCTACCTAAAAACTGCAGATATTGTTAATATACAAATGAATTTCAAGCAAACTACATTTAAAGTACAAAGGCTTTGAGCGCCTATAGCAGTCTTCTGCCTTACTTTATTGAATCAAACACAGCAAAACGTTACCTCTAAACCCCAGATCTGAGAGAGCAATTTTGGCCTTATGTGCATTGGACAGCTGCAGAGGAACCCGTCATATACTCAGTAATATTTGGCAGTAATAGGAATAGGATGAACAGAAATTTTAAGTACGTTAAATAAATAAGCTGACTTAACATGCAATTTGGAATTACAGCAGAGCGTCATATCTAAACTTACTACTTAAAAACAATGCTGTACATACTCGGCATCGATAAGCCCTAGCTTTAATGAATTGAAGGTCAGCATTTCACACTTCTGCCCTAAAAGCAGCGGAGCCTTCAGCTTCCAGCAGCAGCCCCAGGGATGGGCAGGACCCTCGAGTTACCAGCGCTCACCCGGCGCACCGACGGGCGTGTGGGCACCGACCTATTTCTACCACCAGTACTTCCACCTCCCACTGTGCAGGAGCAGGTCTCATTTCGAGTTTAGCTTAGAATCAGCGCTCCAAATTCAACAGGGTGTTCAAACGCAAGATAAAGCTTGATGCTTACTAGAATTTGGCAAAAAGCTGCTTAAATGCTTTTGAAAATCCCTCAAGCAGCTCCATGCCTTCAAAGCCTGGCCAAGCGATCCGACAAGTTAAGACTTCCCCTGTCCAGCACTATAGGACAAGTTTTAACACTGATTCTGCCTTGTGCATCCTGCAAACATAGGTTGGATTTGAGCAACGAACAACCTTAAGATGCCATTTTTGTGAATTTTTACTTGGACTTCCACTTCCATCCAGATAAGCTCATGAAAATCCCCAATAAAAAATCTACGCCGCGGACACGTGCGCAGTAGCGGACCAGAGCTGGGTTTCCCTGCCTGGAAAGGCAAGGGCTGGATTTCCTTGCCCTGGAGGTGCTGCCCCAGTAGGGGCAGCAAACCCTTGTTTGTGACCGCGTGGACAGTCCCCAGGTCCCAGCAATGAGACTTCCAGGGAAACAGAACACAAAGTGTTTAATGACATCTGGCATCCTCCCTCGCTTGCAAACAAACAGGAGGTGGCAAAGCCTGGATGAGATTTTAAGAGCTACTCAAAACGCAGGGCAGGAGCACGTGAGCTGCACCAGACACGGGCTCGGCTCCTGGCAGGGGAGCATCACCGCGGGAGCTTGCGTGGCTCCGTCTCTCTGCCCCGCACCATCTGGCATGGGGGATTTGATTTCCATTAAACCATTCCATTTGAACCAGCCAAAGGTCTACTTCCCACAAAGAAGTAAAGATTTCCCTTCCGCATTTCATTTTAAGCTTGCTGCGTTTTTAGGTTACTGGTCTCGCAGGGAACGTTCCACACAGACACCCCTGTTATCGAGCTCCTTTTATTTAATACAATGAAACTGCAACTGGATTGGAAGAGATGATGAGTTCATTACCAAGAACGTCAAAGAGGTGCTTCTAGGACTTAAGTCAACTTTAACAAAGCAAGAGGAACCGACATTTTAAAAACCTTCAAGTATTTGGTTTGATACCTAGCTCCTACTTCATCTGGTCATAGAATAATTAAAAAAAAAAAAAAAAGGTTGGAAGGCCCCTCTGGAGGGCAGCGGGCTCGATGCAGCCTGGGTCAGGTCGCCCAGCACCACGGGACGGCTCCTCTCGCCACGCGCAGAGGGCACCTGAGGACAGCCCTGCTCCCCTGGCACCTACAGGAGATGTGAGGTCCTGCAGAGACGCGAGGCTCTGTTAGGTCAGAGGTTGGACTCGGTGATCTTGGAGGGCTCTTCCAACCTAGATGATTCTGTGATTCTGAGGACGAGCAGGACACGCTGACACGGCCGAAGCGCTACAGGAGGAGCCCCTGCAGATTTTTCAGGGGCTCTGCCTTCTAGCCGCAGTGAAGCGAGAGAATATAGGCGTGTGTGAATAAAAATGATTTTCAGCCTTGAAATTAATTCTCTGGGGCCTATTAACGCCTACCAATGCTACGTCTCTGATTAACCTACTAGACAAGGTGAGGAAAACGCTCCAGTGTGCCCACCACATGGATCTCTTCTGTTTCTGCTTTGGGGAGAGATCAAACACAGGCAGGAAGACGGTTCACTGCAGACATTCCTGCATCTGGCAGGAAAAAAAAAAAAAGCCCACAGCTGCGTGCCCCCTGAGCACACCCGTGCCTTCAAACTGAAAAGCCTGGGAATTAAACACGCTGCCTACCCTGCCACCGCCGCTTCTGCCAGGAACCCAGCGGGGGCATGCCCCCATTCAGTCGCCACTTGGTGCTCTCACCTCATTTACTTCACAGAGTGCTCCTGCTCCTTCCAGGAATCACCTTCAGGTCTGCTCAGGACGAGCAATGAGGGAGCCGCAGGAGATGTGGTTCTCCTTGCTTCCAGCACATTATGCAAACCGATGGGGCTCGGCGCTCACAGTCAAGTAGCACGGTGAAAATGTCACCTCTCTTGTATCCTTCACATCCTACGGGATTGCTCCCCAAAACTGCCAGCACTTCCCTAAATTAGCAGAAGCAAGCAAGGCTCTTTTAATGGGAAAACTAGGACAAAACCATGGATTTTATGCCTTGGTCTGAAAATAATATAATCATCTGGCTGGAACAGGCTCTGATGCTGTGATAACATCACGCCATGGAAGTCCGTGACTCCTTTCGATCTAGGTGTTACATTTTTCTTTAGTTTCTGCCAGAACCAAAAGCAGCGAGCCCGAAAGCTCTTCGCAGACACCTCGTGACTCAGCTGCACGCACCAGCTCAGGACTTGGTGCTTCTCATTTATGCTCCTTCAGCGGCAACCTCCTCCTGTGCACAGAACTGATCTCAGCTAGCTTTCCCCGCAAAATCCCCTAGGCTGTCATGCCTCAAATTCACGCCGTTAGCCCAGCACCCCGCACGCAGACCCCGTCTGCCTCAGGAAACAACAAGCCGGCAGGAACGTCTTGTACAGAAAGCCGCAGTTATCTCAGCACCAGGGAGACCGGAGGGTAGCCTTGGTTTTAGAGAGGACAGCGTGGCAGCGAGCCCTCAGGTTCCCCGCAAAAACGAAGCACTTCTGTCTTCCTGAGCTGGCCGGAGCAGCACGCGCAGGAGCGCCACCGGCGCCACCCAGCCAGCCCGGCCTCAGCACCGAAATCCTGCAGGCGTCATTTTAAGGAACGCATTTGCCCCCGGCTCTGCGCTTCGCCTCCCGCTCTGCCCAGACCGAGGCACACGCCACAGGACCCGGAGCCAAGCGCACAGGATCACCGTAACTACCAGCTGGCCTCCTGCCGAGAAGGACCCGAATTCGACACAGACCGCGGAAGGACATTAAGGGAGGAGAAGACAACGTAGCGCTACCTGCGCAGCAAACAGCAGTTATTTGAAATGAGAGCACTTACTGTTAGCGAAATCCTTTTATACTCGTACCCCGGGTCCTCTGGGCTCCCGAGGGCTGCTCTGTCAGCCTTCCAGCAGAAGAAACACTAGCCTCCCGGTCGCGAGTCGCCTTCTGGACTGGCCCCTTACCCTACAGCTCCGGCTGTGTTACTGAAGCTGCAAATTTCATGCGAGCCGGTGCCCACGTAACGCGTCTCTGAAGCACGCTGCAAAAGGCACAGCTTCCCGCTGCCCCAGATAGAGCCATTCCTCTGGGGAACAGCGAGCAAGAATCGCGAAGAGGGTTTTGCTGTTAAATCTCTCCTTGTTAAGACGCGGCAGAGAAAATCTGCTTTGTGACAGCGGCACTGCAGGGAGTTAAAACCGAAGGGTCACAACAGAAGCACGTTTGCAACAAGAAGCTCGCTAGAGGAGAGACCCAACACCTTGTCAATGCAGAGCACGGCACGGTTCCAACAGGCAGCTGCTCCTCCAGAAAACGAGGAACCCCGGGCAGCTCATCACACATGCAGGCCCGCTGCCATTTCCGGATTAGAATAAACAGCTCCACACAAAATGTACGTAGCGACTAAAAAAGCCAGAAAATCAGCCCAGCGTAGTGCAAACACTGGGAGAGGGAATTTCAAGCCTGCCTCCATTTCCCAGCCGCTGTCCTCGTTACCACGCTGTCGGTAAAACCCAGTCGCTCTGCCTACACCAGCACAGGAGACACTAGCAACTAACTTTGTAGGGGTTGAAAAAGATATTCCTTCCCTAGCTGGCAGACAAGCTCCCCCAGTTCGCTCTTCTCCACGATCTTGTACTCAAAAGCTGTGCCAGCGGGGCTGCTTTTCTTCTCCTTCCTCAGCGTTTTCCAGCGTGAGGTGTCCCCGTACGACTCCAAGCACCGCTGCCGCTGCTGGGAGCTGGCAGCACTCACAGGAGGTGCTGGGGCAGCCGGCTGCTCTTACACCCGCAGCAGTAAGTTTAAAACGCGAAATTCCAAACTGAATTAAAAGCTAAGGCTGGAAAACTGACCGGCTCCAGCTCTACCTCTCCGCTAGGAGGAAAGCGTGGGTTGGGGCAGGCGGCGCGAGACACGAAACTCTTTGCGACACCCGCGTGCAGCACCGACGCCGCAGGTCCGCAGCGAGCACAGGGCAGAGCAGAGCTGTGACGGCCTCAGGATGGGCTCCGCAAGCTGCTGCCAGGGAAGTTCCCCCGCCCCGCACCCGCACCCGCACCCCGCCAGGTATCCGCACCCACGCTGTCAGCGAGGGCCAGCAGCCGCCCGCAGGGGTTTCGCCGGCTCCTGCCCACTTCACGGTGCTGGGGGCAGCCGGGGCAGAGCGGGGGAAAAGAGGAGGAGGAGGAAGGCTCCTTGGCTCCCACACGGGCACCCCCCATAGCCCTATCGGACCGCGCTGGTCCAACACCACTAAAAGCTCCACGCAGAGAAAAGCCGCCCCCCGTGCACACAAAGATCATCCTTCCTGGGGAAGAAACAGCAGCAGACAGGGCCGAAGAACTCACGGAAATAAATACACGTGGTGAGCTAAAGGCTCGCTAAGCTCCCAGCTACAAAGGAGCGGTTTCCTGATTTCCACCGGCAGCTCCCCCAGGGTTTCATGCCATCCGAGGCCAGCCTCGGTACCAGGAGACGCGATGACACCCCTCCGGGCTAGGAAACCCCTCTGTTTTAAGAGGGCATTCACAAAACAGCAGTTTCCCTGCACCTTGCCCATTACCCAGGCACGTTGGGGCGCCTGGCTGTAAACACACCCAGCAACCAGCTGAGAGGCAACAGCAGCAGCGGCTTCAAAGAGCGAAACGGTGCGGCAGGACTATGCTCCCTACGCTACCGCACGTTCCTTTACTTGCTGCCAGGCACCTAACGACTAATTAAAGCACCGAGACAAAACAGAGCTGCTCTTCTAACCTGCACAGTTAAAACCACCTCCTTTAAAAGCCTGGTGCTGGGCACGACTCAGCGTTGCAGCGAGGAGCATGAGGCTGCCCCAACGTCATCTTGCAAGCGAAGGCATTCCATACTCCAGTTGCGGCACACCGTGAGAGTCACCAGCTCTTATTTATTATTATATTATTATTGGAATTGAAAATATCGTCGCTTCTTAGAAATCTCTTAGAGCTCATTCATACACCCAACTGGCTTATTTAAAAAAAAAAAAAAAACACTGAAATGAAACAACGACAAAGAAGAAAACAAAACCCGTGCGCTGGCACGCCCAAAACGTTACCAGAAGCATTCCCCTTAAAAGCTTTTAAAGAAAAAAAGTCACGGGGGGGGGGGGGGGGGGGGGGGGGGGGGGGGGGGGGAAAGGGAGAGTCCAGCACATTGAGAAAGGAAGTAAATCCAGCGTGAATTCTTAACGAAAGGACGCTCCCAGCTATAAAACGTTCCCAGGTTCATAAAAACGAGATGGGAGAACGGGCGACCGGACACCCAGCACAGCCTGCCGGCGGTACTTCGGGACGGGGCACGGGTTCTCGGGACAGGAAAACCCGAAGCTGCTCATAGCTGCGGGCAGCCCTCCCTGTGCCCCAAGCCCGATACGGCGGCGGACCAGGTCTGTACGCAGGCACATGAAGGGAATGCTGGCCGGAGACCGGCAAACACTTCCAATTTGCGCTGACCGCGGTGAGGGAAAAAGCCACGCTCAGGCGCAGTTCCCCGGGTACCTTGGGTTGCCGCTCCGCAGCCAAACGGGATGCGGGCAGCGGTCGGGGGAAAGCAGAGGGCAAAACGCGGCGGGCGTTCGGCCCCAGCTGGCGTGGCCCCGCGCGGGGTGCGGACTATGAGCGGCTCCGTGCAGCCGTCAGGAGGCAGCCAGGCCCTCGGCGCGTCGGGGCAGCTCTCGGGAGCTCAGCAGGCTCCCGGTGCCGGCTCCCCGGTCCCGGGCGCTGCCGCGGTGCGTCCAGGAGCCAGCTGCAGGGGCCGGGGCGCGGGGCGGCGGGGGCCCGGCGGGAGGCCGCACCGCACGGCCCGGGGCCCGAACGTGCGGGCAGGCGGCTGCCACCCTCCGGGGTGAGGCGCGCGGCGGCCCCCGGCTGGGCGCAGCGAGCCCCGGGCTGAGCCTGCGCCCGTACGAGGCGGCGGGGAGGGCCCCGCCCGGCCCCGGCCCCGGGAACCGAGCCCGGTGCCGCCCGGTGCCCCTGCTGGGGGAGGGAGGCGCCGGCCGGGTGCCAGCCGCGGGGCTGCGCGGCCCCGGGGGGGGTTTCGCCGGGCTCGGTGCCCCGGGGGGGGCTCGCTCGGGCCGAGCAGGGCGCGCCCGGGCCCGGGCCCGGGGAGCCGGGCGGGACAGAGCCCCGGGGCCCGCCGGCACCCGACCGGCCTCGGGCGTCTGCGGGGCCGGCACCGAGCGGGTCCCGGCGGTTCCCCCCCCCCCCGCCCCCCGGTCCCGTCGCGCTCACCTCGGGGGGGCGCGGGGCGCGCTGCGGGCGGGGCGGGGCGGGGCGGGGCGGGGCGGGCGGCGCCGGGCGCTCAGCGCATGGCGGGCGGCGGCGGCGGCTGGGGCCGGGGCCGCGGCGGGCACCGACCGGCGGCCGCTTCTCTTCCGCGGGCACGGCGCAACAACGCGCGGCACCATTGGCTGCCGGCACCGCGTCACCGCGGCGGGCGCAGGCGCGGCACGGAACGGGAGGCCCCGCGGGGACGGGACGGGGCCGGCCCCGGGGCAGCGCCCCCCCCCCGCCCGGCACCGAGGCACCCCCGGGAGCCCCCCGCCGCCCGGGCCGCTTCCTTCCCGTCCCCGCCCCGCCGCCCCCGAGCCCTCCGTTGTCGTCCCCGGGTGCCGGCCGCTCCCCGTCGAGCCCCACGCAGCGCGTCCCAGCCCTCGGCAGGCTGCGGGAGGCTTCCCGAGGCAGCACAGCCACCAGGGACCTGTTCCCCCCCCCCCCCCCAGCCAGTCGGACCCTCTGAGCACCATTGGAAAGAAAGCGACAGAATTACGGTACGCTCCTGCAATCGTGTCCTTTAATAGGAAGCGCTGTTTGACTCTACCTCGTGCTTCCGAAGCAAACAAACGTCTGTGTTCCAAAAATATACGGTGGGCACGTACTCTGTGGCTATAGGTACAAACATTTACAAAGAAAGGGACAGGCTGGAGTGGACTCGCTGGGAAATCGTATGGCTTTCCTTCCGGCCCTCTCGCACGCAGCGAGACCGGCTGGCCTCACCTGCGCCGGACGGCCAGGGGCTGCACTATCGGCAAGCGGAACAAGCGTGGTGATGACGTGAAACACTGCGGGTCAAAAAGGTTTCCACCCGCTCCAGTTTGTTGCCTTTTCCCACCCACTCTTTTCACCCAGGCCGTCTGCCTTTGTATCTGCATCCCGCGTTCAAAGCAACTGCAACCTACCCGTCTAGAGTCTGCTCTACTCCCGAGGGGCTGAGCCCGCACGCAGGCATCGCCCCCAGCTTTCGATCAAAGAGGAAAATGTGGTTCCCGAGACATCTGGTTTCCTCTGCGAGGCTTCCTCAAACTAAGGGAAACTGGTTACCTCCCGCAGCCGTGGCACCTAGCGAATAGGCCTGTACGGGAACGTCATTCCTGGTATGAACGTTTGCACGGGGTGAGCCGGGAGCGCCGGGTGAGCCGGGTGCGCAGGTAGCGCGGGGTGCGCGGCGTGCGCGGGATAGCCCAGAGGAGGAGTATGGATATGAGGGTAAAATCCTGGCGGCAGAGCACCGTGGGTTGGTTGCTGTACGGGACCTGAAATCACCAGCTGGAGCAGGCTGTGGAAGGAAATTCAGATAGTCGAGTTATTATCAGAAGGCTTTTGGAGAGGCTCTCCCCTGCCCACAAGGGCTCTGCAGACAATTCATCATCAACGTGCAGCACCGCTTGCAAGCAAGAGGACACTGGTTATGCTCTTCACAGCTTCCAGCAGATGCTTTTCTCTTTTTTTCTTCCCTTTTTAAATCTGGTTGCACTTTGCAGAGAGGTACTGCTCAGTGACTGACAGCTCGGAGGACTCCCTGGCAGGTCTGGCAGGACGCAGGAAGCTCTGGGGCCATCTACCTCAAGGACCGATGCTCTGAGAACTATCTGTCTGGGCACACAACAAACCTTCCAACCCCCCCGACTTCGACTTCCACCTTCCTTCCCAGGGCCAGGGCAGAATTTGCTGCTGGTCAGGATCCCGTGTGGAAAGCCCAGGTCTCCACGCACCTCGTGCCTCAGCAATGGCCCTGGCCGCTCACACTGGAGGAAGCGGAAGGAGTGGGAGTTCACCGTGCACACCATGTTTCTGATCATGCAGAAATTCAGGTTTTGAGAGACCTGGTGGTTTAAACCACTCTTCATTTGTGGCCGTATCAACATTTTGTACTTCTTCATTAGGAACTTGATCAAAACAGGTATTTAAAAACATAGAAACAAAAGCAGGAGCCACAGAGTGATGAAGATAAGTCTCCGTTCTCAGGTAGGTGTCTGCTGAGTA
Organism: Cygnus olor; assembly: GCF_009769625.2. Taxonomy (NCBI): domain Eukaryota; kingdom Metazoa; phylum Chordata; class Aves; order Anseriformes; family Anatidae; genus Cygnus; species Cygnus olor. Next base: position 6,532,449 of record NC_049183.1, read on the forward strand.
TTTTTCCCCTTTAAAGTTTCTTTTTAAGCCACTATACATTCCTTTTTATGCTCATTTTTACTTTGTGACTATTCTTCATTCAAGTGGGCCTCACTTTCTGCTGAAGGTGTTTTATTAAAAAAAAAAAAAACTGCTTCTATCAGAAATGAGATCTGTCGGTTTCTCTAAAGGCAACAAGGCTGCTTTTGAGTAACATTCCTTATTCTCTAACCCTCACGTGTTAACAGAACGTGAAACATCAGGTTGGGAGCAGCTTCTCACAACATGGGCGTCATCTGGCTTTCATGAGAGGAGATTCTACTTGTGAGCGTTTTTCAGCTACTCCTAAGAAAAGATCCGAAACCAGCTAAGGGTTAAGAGGTGAGAAACAAAGTGCAGTTAAGCTTAGGCTCAGGTAAAATCAGTGCGGAGCTGGGGATGAGACAGGTTCCACACTGTAATTTCATTTTTCCTGTCTATTTGTTCTGACAGAGGCTGGGCAAGATCATCTGTATGGTTAGAATCACTGAAGTCTCGTCGAGACGAGAGTCCAGCTTGCAAGGGAAAAATAAACCATGACCTTTATCCTCACTGAATAAAGTGTCTGAATAAAGGCCAACTTCCAGGAAGTAAACACAATTTTTTAGAGGAGATTTCGTCTCAACAGCCCTCAAGTATGCATCTTGGAATGTGTGTAAAACAAACACAGCTAGAGAAAGATCTCTTACTTGTTATGCGGTAGCCTGGAGCACACAGTTCTCAAGTCATCTGAAAGAGAACACAAGACGTAACAATAAGGGTAAAGCAGCAATTAGAGCAATTTTCCCCTCCACTCTCCTTTCTAAGAAGGTCAGATTACTGAAAAGACTCCAGTGATCCACAGATCCAGAATCCCGTTCTCAAGCCAATAACCTTCCTAGAAGAGATGTTTCTCCGTCTCACCAATCTTACCCCGATTTTTTGCTGGGATTACCTCAGCTTTTCGCACTTCACTATCCACTGTATGTTCTGCATTTAACCTACGCGACCACGTGGCAAACACAGCCTCGTTTCAAGGCAGACCAAGCATCAGTACAGGATGTGCAGCAGGCAAAGCGCAGCCCTGCCCAGCTCCGCACTCCCTAACTGCGCCCGCTGCCGTTCCCAACACGGAGCTGCCGCCAAGGGAGAGGACAGGTCCCAGCTCCCTGCGCTTACAGCCACCGCTTCCTCTGCCCTGGGACACCCGAGATGCTGCAGGCCTCCCAACACAACGAAAGAGCTGACTATCAGCAAAACATCCAAGCGATCTAGCCACACGAACACAGGCCTATCAATAAGTAACTAAGTTAATGCGAGGTGTGACGCTGCTCAGTGAATATGGCATTTATGATGGCAAACGGATCGGGGCAAAGGCAAAACGCGTCAAAACGTACCCCCAAAACACTGAATTAACTGGTGTTTCGGCGGCAGCTTATACTGAATTACCTCACCTTCCACTTAGACAGTAAAAGCAAGCGCTCAGAAAGTGCCAAGTGGATCGCTAGGGAGCAGCAGAGCTGAAAATAGCCGTTTACTCAGAAGACTCCACTTTTTTGCCTTTTCTTACTACACCCAACATTACTCTCCAAAAGGCTAGGAAGAACAACACTGAGATGTGACACGATAGCACCGCTTCAGCCAGGGCCAAAGCCTCAGGCACCTGCTTTGGCAGGGCTGTTCTCCACGGCTGGGAGCCTGGGCTGAACGTCCGGGCTCTCAGGGATCTCTAGGCTCTCTCATTGCACCAAGAAGCCATCGCCTGTTTTCAACGCCATTCCAAGAAAACAGTACGTCTGGGTGGCTCTGGGTTGTACTGAGGCACTTCCTTTTTTTTTTTTTTTTCTCCTGTCTCCACAGGTCCTTCAGACAGAACTGTTGCTGGAAACAGGAAAGACAGATGAAAGCCACGTTAGGCTTCTTTAATAAGTTCAAGACAGACCATAATACAGTCTTATTACAGGACAACTGAAGGCCCAGAAGCTCCAGATAAAGTTTTTGGTTGCTTTTCTAATTTCTTGTCTAACGCACGTACCTCACGGTCTATCTATTTCATGGTCTCTCCTCCAGCAGGCAAACTCAGAGAAGACAAACTGAAAAGCAATTTAACGGTGCTTTTTAGATAGCGATAAGCAATTCCTGGCCCCAGACTGCTTAGGAGGAACACGGCTGTCCTGGAAAGCAACTTGAGGCAGACAGGAGCAAGCTCTGCTCATGCTCTCAGCTAGAGCAAGCAGCAGTCACAAACGCAGAGCCAACACTCTGCCTCATCGCCCTGGTGCAGAAGCGACACTTGACAGACATTCGCGCAGCACTGCGGGGCTTGGCATCAGTCGAGGATTTCAGAGTGACCAGGCTTACACTGCTCTGCTGAACGCCTTTATCTAAACTAGACATTTCAGTCAGTCCCAGGCTTCCACCACAAGAAATGCTTTCAGTACTTTCTTCCTACCGTAAATACTACGATATACACGTGACTCGACTCCCGGAGCCAGTTATGAGCTAGCCCAGACAGTTTTAACAAGCAGAAACGCAGACTGAGCACACCTAACAGTGCGCCGGGGCTTACGTATCACAACAGTTCTCTGCTGCCTCTGCTTTCAGGGCAGAACTCTGCCCCGGGCAGCCCAGCACAGCGCTGCTGGAGGCCTGCACCACGCAAGGCAACTCGGAGCGGACTCCTCTGGCTCCTGGGCATCACCTTTCACGTTTCAAAGCCAGTTTGAAAAGCTGGCAGAAAAAGAAATTAAGCTTCTAGTGTGCACGCTGGGACAAGTGCCGTGGTCCCACATGACACATCTGCCCTCTGCTCCCCAGTGGCTGGTCCTGGAATTGTTTTCCAAGGCAGGGAGAGTTCAGGAGAGGATGCAAGGCCCTCGCAAACAGCCACAGCAGGCACCCGCGGATCAGGCCAGCTGGGAGCCACTGCAGCTCACAACCAGGTAACTGCTGTTACATCTGATGTACTGAGGATCAGAGCAGGCAACGCGACCTTTCTCTCTTTGTGTTCTGATACCAACTACACGGCTCACGCTCGTGTGGGGGCTCTGAACATGCTCAATTTGTCCTCAAGCCAGACACCCAGATTTAACCAGCATCCTGCACGCTAGGTAGAGGATCAATTCTCCAGGTCTGCAAGGCAACAGACAGGTTAATTACATCAATTATTTTTATTTTTTTTTTTACTTACTCCCCATCTTGTTATTCTTCTTAAACAATTTCCTGCACCGCGCTCGAACATTCTTTCCTACAAGCAGCTAGCTGCTACTGCTGCTAAGAATGTGCTGATCTTGGCTCCCTCCACCCCAAAATTCCCTACCATGACCCCCACATGTTGAAAGAAAAGAATCCGACAGCAGGGTCTTTGGCAGCCCCCTCGACAACTTACCTCGAGTGCACAGGAGCGCTCCTGATGCCATGGCCACTTGCAAAGCCTGAGCCAGCCTGTCCAGGGCCAGTTCAATCTCTTTGGATGCATTGAGAGGATTGAGTTCATCAGACAGCCTGTTAATTTCCTCAACAAGCGGAACCACGTGATCAAAAGGTACCAGCCCCAGGCGCCCGTAGAGGTTCTTCTCTGTTAAGTGCCCCTGAAGCATCATAAGAACCTGCAGGACGGTCAGATGCAGTTTTGAATACAGCTGATGGCAATCTCCATCGTCCCCTTCAGTCGAGTCCTTGGCGATCTTGGTGGGGGGGTGTCCATTTGAGAGCGAGGCTTTCTGCTTCCTTTTATAAGCCAAGGGGGCCTTCACGCACCAGCGGATCAGCCCAGTCAGCGGGGTGAGCTCTAAAAACCCTATTGGCAGGTTGGCTGCAATAGGAGTGTTTAGGAAGGTGATAAGGATCAAGCGGGGGTCTTCGAAGATCCAGGAAACAATCAGCTCGAGCAGTTCTGAGGGAGGGATGAGATCATCTGGAGACAGGAAAGATATTGCTTGGTAAGCACAGCCTTGCACTGAAGCACGGGACAGCACTCGTACTAATCTCTCCCACACGCACTTCCTGCAGTGTCACAATTACGATTTGAGAACCTCCCCAAGTCTACTGTTTTGTGGGTTTTGGTTTTTTTTTTTAAAGAACAAAAACAAAACACAAAGGAAGATGCTCTTTTGTCCCTGGGAGATGCAACCACATTCCTGTCAACTTCAGCTTCTCCACCTATTTTGAAAACACCTCCAAATGCCAATGTTTAACCCCTTTCACAGCAAAGCTCTTTTTTTTTTTTTCCTTTTTCTCCCACCTGTCTTCTGCTCACTCTCTTTCTAAACTTGGTCTCCATTCACCCCTCGCCACAGGAAGCACGATGGGAGAGAAGACAAGAAAAACTCTTTGGCACCTCCTTCTCCTCACCCCAACCGTTCAACTAATTCCCTTTCTGACTTACCTAAACACGCTTCTCTCGTGGAAAAACTTAAAACAACACTACCACACAATAGGTAAAGGATTTTAAGATTACATAGCTTCAACTGAGAAGCGAAAGGTGGTCACGAGTTGAAGCTCGATTACAGACAACAGAAACATTCACGGTGATTGCGCGTCACCCTGTCACAGCGGCAGGATGCTGGACCGAGTGATGTGCTCTCGGTGCAAGTTGACTCAGCACTGAACTATCTCATCAGGTCTCGGCTGAAAATGACGTATAGGACAAATCATTTGAACTACCAAATTACTAATAAGCCCCAGATACAGAATTGGTACTTCCTAGCTTCCGAGACTTCTGGGTATCATACAGGCTGTTGTGCTGTTGGTGCAATCAAACCTTGTCACCATAACGTGGTGGAGACTGCCCAGTTACAGACTACTCTTTGAAAAATAAGCTTCCTTTTCTTTTATCACCTCAGATAAATAAAGGTAAAGAAAAAGAAAAAACATACTTCCTGTAACTATTTTCTTTCTGATAGGTCTTTTAAAGTTGGATGAGACTTCACGTGGCTGCATAAAATAAAATACCGAGGAATAACACACTGCAAGCTCTACCAAATACTCAAAAAAAAACAAGTCTAAGCCTGCACACCTCTCTTTCACTAATGCCAAGCTGTTTATCTGGAGAAGACTGAAAAATACCTCCTTTATCCACAACAAATAGTATTTGCTTTTTTTGGATGATACGTGATGTTGGCATTTATCGTGTGGTTGTCCGTTGGCCTATCACAAGTTCTCTCTCTCACTGACTAAGCTAAATCAATCTTATTTTAGTCATATGAATGTTTCCAGTCTCTGAGCAACATCAATATGAGATGGGTGGTATCAATAGGTCAGGCACACACACGCTTGAAGAGCACTGGAAGCAGGCTGTCAATTCTGTTTCTTACCACTGCTCAACAGAAACCCTGCTCCAGCCTGCGAACGCCCAGAATCTGTGCCTTCCCCCTTTTTGGAAGGAACTAGGTTAACAGCCAGGCCCGAGCCTATCTGCTGGATAGCTGACGCAACGAGGAGGAAAAGCTGCCCAGGTGGGTCAGCCTTCGCTCCTAGCGCTGCTCAATCAGTGAGGTCCCCCTGTCCTCTGCCCTGTGCGGAGGACGCTGCCCGTTGCGTCAGGCGTTACTTGGCTGCTTCCCTATCAGAGACTCTCCCTTCAGCCACCCAGTGGTCGCTTTGTTCTCACCCCAGTGACAGATGTCACATCCCCATCACACCCCTGAGCTGCTGCCGGCAGTAATTCTCTCCTAACAAGCGTCTTTAGAATTTAAGTCGTTAATTTGCTTGCAACAGTTAATCTGTGTTGCATTACACCACACCTCCTTGTAAGACAGCCTAGAAATATTTACCTGAAGAGAGGTCGTAGAGAGCTGTGACTGCCGTAATGAACTGGCAGCAGAAGCGAGGACTGGCACTGAAGATTTGTTTCAGCGTCTGGATGGACCCCGGCACCAAGTTGCAGTAGTCGTCCACCAAGGCTCGGGCTAGCCTCACGCAGTAGACGGCGGGGGTTCGCTGCGGGGATGAGAGCAGACCGTGAGACGCGGCCTAAAGCAGAGCACGGGAAGTCCCACAGAGGTGACTTTAAAGTCCACTTTGCCCAAACACTGTGCCCGCCCACGTCACCCAGCCACTTTGCTGTTTCCACGTTCGTGTTTCCACTTTCCCCAAAACGAAAGCGCTCTTGTGCTCTCGCTCTCTCTCTGCGTGTAAAAGAACCACTCACAGACAAGAATAATACTACTATTTCAGGATATTAAAATAGATGGTGATATTTCATGTTTACAATACCCATAATTTACAAATAAAACCTCTTATATCAACATTCTCACTCAGAAGAAGAACTTTTTACTAGCTCAGCAACAAAGTGCTGTAGTTCGACTACTTCAGCAGCAGAACAACTGGCTCAGTAACCTACCAGTTACGCCTGACATTTTTAACGTGGAAAATTCTGTGCAACCCTCATGTCACTTAAGAGCTGCATTCTTCAAAACAAACGAACAAACCCCTGTACCTGTCTCTGCTACCCAGGGCACATCCCCTCCTCCTTCACCAAGGCTCAACAGACGGGAAGAACAAAGACACCACAGAAGCAGTAACAGCCTCCCTTCCACCACCCTTCTCTCTCAGCGCAGTCTTTCTGCTCTCCCCCTCTCTATAAACAGGCGACTTCTGCACCTCCCACGGGGGCAGCAGGAACAAAGAGGCGCTTCTGACGGTCTGCAGTGGGGAATTTCAGTAGGGAAGGAGGGGACATCCTTCACAGGGGCATAAGAGATCCCTGAGGTACTGCACCCACAGAAGACAGACACAGGCACTTCTGATACAAATCTCAAGAGCCAGATTCGCCTCTTTTGCCATGCCAGAACTTGCACGTTGGGCACAGCTTATCTCCCAAACTCCAGTCTGCTCCTTTATGCAATGTGACCGTGAACTGCCATTGTCCTCTTCCCAGCACTGGTCAAACCCTCCACTGACCCCTTCCGACTCGCTGGAGGGGAGGGGGATAAGTGCCAAAGAAAATCAACGCTTTCACTGACGGTAAAGAAAAAAAAAAAATTCTTTGGCCAGTGCAGCACATAAACAGGTCAGCAAAAGCTCTACCCTGTGCTGGAGCAAAGGAACGGACACGAGCACGGACGTGGTGTGAACGCAGCTGCAGCAGGCAGCTGTTGCGTCAGCTAAAAGTGCCACGGATGAGCAGCTGACTGCAACCAGCTGCCACCAGCCATTAGGTGGCACGAAGCACACCCGCTACCCGTGGTGGCACACTCCCTCCTTCCTTCCCAGAGTCTGCCTTGCCCGCACAGGAACTGCACCTGCAGCCAGAAGGCAGCACATTCCAGAACAGGAACTCTGCACACGGCCACTGCCATGGACACCAGTTTCCCCAGTAAAGCCATCCTGTTGTCGTCCGCTTTGTTCCCTTGAGGGCTGAAGAGAGACGAGAAAATGAGCTGCCGAACCGAATCCTTGGTTTGCTCTTGGAAATAATTGCACATGATCTCGAGGAGCTGGAGTTCCTGGAGCGAGTTCAGTCTCTGAAAGAAAACAAAAGCAAAGACGCAAAATATACCGGGGCTCTTGGAGAACGGGGAGCTGCTGTGGTGGAAGGCAGGACGGCGGAGGCCGGGAGCTCCCCCCGGGCAATACGCACTCACCGTCGCTGCCTCCCCTCGCGCACCCCCGCGCTAACCACACCGACCGGCCGCGGGCCGGCCCCAAGCACCCCCCCCCGGGGCGGCCCGCCCTGAGCTGGGCCACCCCCGCCCGCGCCCCCGGGGTGGAAACGACGTCCCGAGGGGCCTCGGCCGAGCCCCCCCGCCCCCTCCCCGGCCCGGCCGGCTCCCCCGGCCCACCTTGGGCGGGACGCCGCGCTCCTTGGGGACCTGGAAGAGGAACTCCTCGAGGAGCTCGGCGGGGCCCTTGTCGACGAGGGGGGGCAGCGGCGCGCTCTGCAGCTGGCTGCTGAAGTAGATGTCGAGGTGGTACAGCACCTCCTTGGCGGCGCTCAGCGCGTCCCGCCGCAGCAGCGAGTGACGGATGTCGCTCATGGCGGCCGGCGCGGCCCGGTGCGGCCCGGCTCGGCCCGGCTCGGTGCGGCCTCCCTCGGCGCGGAGCGGGCGGGCGCTACGGCACCGCGCGGCGGCCAAAAGAGGCCGAACGCGGCCGCCCTCCGGTGGCTGGGGGTGGGGGGGCGGGAGGGGACTGCTGGCCCCGAGGAGGCCTCGGGGGGGGGGTCCCGGAGGTCCCGGCTGCCGGCAGCGGGCACGGCACCGTGGGAGGGCGGCCAGCTGCGGCTGGAGGCCGGGAGCGGGGCAAGGCCGCCGGGGAGGGCAGGGCCGAGGGGGCGGTGACAGCCCCGGAGCCGGCCGAGGGCCCCCCGCCTCCGCCAGGCGGGGCCGCCCCCGGGGACCTGTGCGGGACGGCGGCCGGGGGGGCGCGGTGCCTGCGGGCGGCCCGTGCCGTGCTGCCCCCCTCACGGTAACCCGGCACCTCCCGGCGCTGAGCGCGCACCCCGTGCCCTCGGGAGCGGAGCCGGTTCTGGCCCCTGGGGCCACCGCTGGGCCCCAGCACCCCGCCACCGGGACAGGGCCGGTGCTGCGGGGAGGGTTCGGGGACGGGGAGCCAGCAGCGGGCAGGTGCCGGAGGCAGGGAACGCTCTCGCCTCGCTCCCTCGCCTCGTTTATGGGGACTCCCAGCTCTGCTGTCCTCGCGTCCGATGGGCAAAGCTGCCCGCGGGGACGTGGGGCGGCCCAGAGCCGCTCCTGCTGCCCGCAGCCCCGCTGCGGGTCATGGATGGACTCGGCCATGGCCCGCATGCCCCAGGCCAGCTCGTCGAAACGTCGGGCAAGGTGTGGTGTTGGTCAAATAAACGCATTTTCAGACAAACCCCAAAAGGCCGTGCCTGATGAGGTCTTTCTCCTCCAGCAGTAGTCGTGGCGAGAGCGGCCCCGTGCCCTCCACTTCAGAGTTGGCATTACCCACGCGGGGTTTATTTACACCTTGGAGATCTTTGTCAGCGTTTTTTATCGATTCAGACCTATTCTTGGCCTTTCTCTGGACTTGTGGCTGGAGATACCGGTGCTGGCACCGACTGAAAGAGCTGTTTTTTTATTTTCCACTGAAGAGACCTTTGTTTCTGCGAAAAAATGCCATATAGAGCCTGAGGCCTTGCACACTTATTGGCTGGGCGACTCTTTGGCAAAGCGCATGTCCTCCCCATAAATGCAGGTGCAGCTCTTCCTTCCCTTTCCAGAGACCAAGGACTGCACCAAAGGTACGTCAGGCTCCCCCTTCCTCCCGGGCCCAAGGATCGCACCTCTGCGAAGTCACTTTCTGCAGCTCGGGTTATTTTTGCTGCGATGCTGCTCCGGGTCTGATCCTCGGTGCAGTTCATGAGCACCACCCGAGCGTCTGCCTGTGCATGCGTACGGGCATCTGTGGGTGCCCGGGCATTGCCTGGGAGCCGATGGAGGCGGATGGGTCCCACGGGAGCAGGGAGGACTGGCGGGGGTTTGGGCTGTTGGCGGCACTGCCAAGTTGTAGCATCACCAGGAATTGTGGCATTACAAATTTTAGCATTTGCAGTTGTAGCAAGGATGGAAGTGGGCAAAGGGGAGCGCTTCTACTAGACCGGCTGCCCCAGCTGCGAAAACAAGCCTGGGGCGCCCTGAAGCTGGCTTTATTTCCTGGTCTTATCAGCAGACTCATTATCAGACACGGACACTGAGGGCCGCGCTGGTCCCAGCGGTGCTGGGTGCTTAGGGTGCGTGGGTTTGGCCAGGGTTCAGATCCCATCGTCTGGGCAGGATGTGGTAAAACATTACCCCGGGGGGCTCAGCGCCATGGGAAATGTTTCCCAAACGCCTTTCCCTGGGGGTTGGAGCGGCTGTGGTGCCTCAGAGCGGGGTCCCATAGGGCTCAAGCCGGGGTGAAGATGGGGCAGCGGCAGTGCTTGGGGGCAGCAGCTGGCAGAGCAGTGTTGGGTGCGGGGGGACCCTTGCCCACCCCAGGGAAGAATGCTCCAGGTGTGGGAGGACATGTGCAGGGGTGCTGGGGGTGTCCAGCCCTTGCTCTGTCCCAGCACAGCTGCTGTGGGGTCTTTTGGGTCCCTGGCACAGACCTGGGAAGGGATGGGAGAGGCACAAGCCAAGGGACTTTGGTGTCCCCCCCCAGCGGGGTCACAGGGAGGCGGGGAAGCCCACGAACGCCTGTGTGATGGTGGCTGTGTCCATACACACCTCAGCGACCCAAAGAGGGAAGCAGCTCCCACGGGAGACGCCTCTGCCACAGAAAATAACCAGCAAAAGCCCTGCTCAGCACCGGTCCCTGGGCTCAGGTCTGCGGGGGGCTCCAGTCGGGTCAGCAGCTCCTGTCCCCTCCCCGAATCCTTGTGTCCCCTCACTGCCACCTGCCCCGGGCCAGGAGAGGTGCCCAGGCTGAGCGCGGTGAGTGAGGAAGCCGCTGCTCTGAGTCACCTGGAGTGCCATTTGTTCCCTTGCCAGTGAATTACACGCTCAGGCTTCGTGGGCAGGTGAGGGTCCCCCCAGGAGGCTGGGGAGCAGAGGGACAGGCAGGATGGGGCCCCGCGTGAGGCAGGGGCAAGGATTCAGCCGTCCGGTCGGCAGCTTGAGGCTGCAGCTGGATGGTTGGAAGGGGTCCTAGCGGTTCGCTGGAAAACGGATGCCTCCCAGTGAAACCAGTAGGGCCAGTGGGAATAGTCCAGCCACCCTCGTCTGTGCCAAATTCCCCTCCTGGTCAGGCAGGCTGAGCTCATCCCTGCCCCTCCGCACGCAGGATGGCGGCCTCGAAGCTGCTGCTGCCGCTGCTGGCTGCAGCTCTCCTGCTGCACGGGGCCGCTGCGCTGAGGATCAGCGCGTTCAACATCAAGGCGTTTGGGGACAGCAAGATGTCCAACCAGACCATTGCAGATTTCATCGTCTCTGTGAGTGCCGGGGGGAGAGGAGCAGTCCTGGCCACGCTCCGGTCCCTGGGAAGCAGCTAGCCTGGGGCTGTCAGACACCGACTCTCCGTAGATATCTGTCCATGCAGGTGTCCATGCATGCATCTACCTGTGCCTCCGTCTCCCTGTGCCTCCATCCACCCACCCATCTGTCCATGCACACACACCTCCACCCATTTCCGTGCCTCCGTTCCCCAACACCCACCTGCTCTTCCCCCATCCCTGTCTCCAGCCCGGGCCGCCTCTGTTCTCGCTGGCCCGGCTGAGGACAAGCGCTGCCCGCTGCCGCCCAGGCTCCTCCGAGCAGCCCGTGTGGGTGCAGGGGGCAGCCAGGCGGGTGCTGGCGGACCCGGTGCCACCCCGCAGTCCCTCCAAGCCAGAGGGAGCTCCCTCCCCGCTCGCCTCCCCACTGGCGCCCCGGGAGCCATGGAAGCCCAGCCCAGGCACCCACGGGTGACCCCGTGAGGGGCTCCCAGCCGCGGGCGAGCAGCTCTGAGCTTGTGCCCCCAGATCCTGTCGGAGTACGACATCACCGTGGTGCAGGAGGTGCGGGACGCCGACCTGAGTGCCGTCAGGAAGCTGATGACCCAGCTCAACAGGTGACCCCGATGGCGCCGGGACAGAGCCTGGAGAGCCTCTCGCTGCGCTGGGGCCAGACAGAGCCCCGTGGGCACCGGCACACCGGGAGCCTCCTCACCCTCCCCATGTCTCGCTCCCAGTGCGTCGCCGTACCCCTACAGCTTTTTGGACAGCATCCCCCTGGGGCGGGGCAGCTACAAGGAGCAGTACGTCTATATCTACAGGTGAGGGCCAGCGGGAGGGGAGGAATGCCACCAGGGCCAGCTGCTGACCCCTCCAGCGGCTCCCAAGGGGAGGTGAGCACCTCTGGGTCCCCGCTGCGGCTGCCCGCTCTCTTCCCCCAGGTCAGACATCGTCTCCGTGCTGGGAAGCTACTACTACGATGACGGCTGCGAGCCCTGCGGGACCGATGTCTTCAGCAGGGAGCCCTTCATCGTGAAGTTCTCCTCGCCTACTACGCGTGAGCAGAGCTGGGCAGCCCCGGCACTGCTCCCCCCCGGCCCCTTTGGGGCTGCCTGCACCTGGCACAGGGGCTCCACTGGGCTCATTCATTGCTGTGGGGGCTTCTCCCACCCACGGGTGCCTCAGGGGCCTGGGTGCCTGCCCAGCACGGCAGGCACCGTGTGCTGCTTCCCACCATGTGCCACCTCCCACCGCATCCCATCTCCTGTCACCTCCTGTTGCCTGCCATCTCCCATCGCCTCTCATTTCCCACCTCGTGCCACTGCCTCCCCCCCCGCAGCTCCGCGGGACACACTCCCACGCTCCCCTCTCTCTCCCACCCCCACCTCCTACCCGAAACCAAGGGAGCTTGGTAAAGGGACAGGAAAAAAGCTCAGGGGCTCTCCTGGCTCCGGGTGCTGACAGCTGCCTCTCCGGCAGAGCTGGAGGAGTTCGTGGCAGTGCCCCTGCACGCGGAGCCCAGCAGCGCGGCGGCCGAGATCGATGCGCTCACCGACGTCTACACGGATGTCATCAACAAGTGGGCGACCAATGTAAGCGGCACCGGGGAGCCCGGCTCCCTCCCCAGGGCAACGAGGTGGGCTGGGACACGGCTCCGGGGCCTTGGCACATCCCAGTGGCTGTCCTTGGATGGATGCATCCCGTGGGAGACCTCAGGCACCCATCAGAGCGGGTGCCACCCGGCGGTGTCTGGGCAGGGAGGTGGGATGCAGCTCCCGGGTGGCTCCGACGCCCTTCCTGGGGGCTTCCCCCCACACACTGCAGAGAGCCAGGTGGGTCTTGCTGCCCTGCGCAATTTTGGGCAGCCGTTGCTGCCCCATAATGGCCGTGCTGCAAGGACTTGGCTTCGGCCACACTGACCGCAGAGCCAAGGGACGTTTGTGACAACCTGGGGTGGGCAGGGCTCATCGTGGGTGCAGGATCTGTGCGCTGCGGGCACCGGGGCCACCAGTCCCTCCTGGGGCGGCCTCGGGTGGGCTCAGCGCGGTGCTGCCCCGCAGAACGTCCTCTTCCTGGGCGACTTCAACGCCGACTGCTCCTACGTGACCGAGGCACAGTGGCCCTCCATCCGCCTGCGCTCCCACGAATCCTGCGAGTGGCTCATCCCCGACAGCGCCGACACCACCGTCGGCAGCACCAACTGCGCCTACGACCGGTGGGTGCCGTGGCGGTGGGTGCGGGGGCTGCCGGGGGGGGGTCCGACGGGTGCTGACCCCCACGGTGCCTCGGCAGCATCGTTGCCTGTGGCTCTGCGCTGCGCCAAGCCGTCGAACCCGGCTCCGCCACCGTCAACAACTTCCAGCAGACTTTCCACATCCAGAACAAGGATGTGAGTGAGGGGCTGGGGGAGGCCGGGGGGTGGCAGGGTCCTGCTGGGGGCCAGGGCACACAGCCTGCTCGCACCACAGATTTCACCCAGTGCCACGTTAATCCAGCCCACAAAGCCTCCGTGTCCCTCCTGTGAGCGTGCGCATGAAATTTGGGGATTGGAACAGAACATTTGGGCCCCGGCTGGCCATGACGATAATACCAGGTCTGGGCAAGCAAAGCCACCTCTCTGCTTTCTCCCCGCACTCAGGCTTTGGCCGTCAGCGACCATTTCCCTGTGGAGGTGACACTGAAAGCCCGCTGAGATGTGCGTGGTGGTCACCAGGATGCCACGACACAGACGCGTGTCCCTCGCAGGAGTCCCTGCACTGCCAGGTTCAACGAAGCTTCCTGACTTCTCGATCTGCTGCACGCTGTCCCTGCAAGGAGCCAGCCTTCTGGGGTCTTGTGGCTGTGGGGTGCTTTCATTAAATATTTGCTGTTTTCAGCCTGTGCTGCTCTGGCTGGAGCTCGCTCAGACGGCAGCTGGGTGCTGCGAGTGCCCTCTGTGCGCACCCCCATATCCACGCCGTCCTGTGTGTGTGTGTGTGTGCCGCCGTGCACACGTATTCCCACACGCCTGCTGCCTGATGCACACCCTCGTGTGCAAACCCTCTTGTGCACGCTCCTCCATGTGCAGTGCACACCACCCCGCGCACACGTGCACCCCGTGCACCCCCAGTCTCCTTCGCACTGTCCCGTATGTGTGCACCTGTGTTCCCCCGGGCTGGAAGTGCCCGTGCCCGTGTCCCCACAAGTTCCTGTACACACATACATGTGTGCTCACGCAGCCTCCTGTGCAAACCTTCCCCTCCTGGGTGCTGTGGGGCTGCCCCACACGTGTGCCTCCAGCCCCACACACGGGTGAGCCCTTGCCCCTATCCCCTAGGGCTCATCTCCACGTTTCCACACTGAGTTTTGGGGGCACACCCCAGGGCATGAGGATGATTGGCAAAGCAACCCCTGCTGCAGCATGGCGATTGGGATGGTGGGTGCTTGGGGTGCTGAGCTGTTTCGCCCCCATCTCTCCAGCCCCCACCCCGAGCTTGCTGTCCCCCTGCAATGGGGCAGCCCTGGCATGGGGGGCTGCAGCCGGGAAGGTCCCCGGGACCTGGAGCCTCCCTGCTGCTGTCGAGAGCCGAGGAAATTTCCCTGCTGTGGGAAGAGCAGCTCCTGTCTGAGCAAGCAACAAAGCAGGGTGTCGGGAAGGGCCTGGGAGGATCCAGGCGGGATTCCTCCCCCTCGCTGAGTCGCGGGATGCCTCCAGCTCTTCTTCCAGCTCATGGGGCCGTATCCTGCTGGAGCCCGCAGGGCGTCTGATGGGCACTGGTGACGGTGGTGGGAGGTGGAGGATGTGAGTCAGCTCCCGGCGCAGTGGTGCGGTGCCTTCCTGGGGGTTTCGGTGCCTTCCCAGGGATTTTGGTGCTCCTGGCACAGAGCCACCTCGTCCCGTTCCACACAGGGAGGCACGGAGCTCTGCTCCTCGTGGTGGCGGCCGACCCGCGACGGAGCAACGAGCATTGGAACGGGCAGCGCGGTGCTGCAGCCCCTGCTCAACCCCGGGCAGGTGGATGCGGAGCTGTCCTGGGAGCACTGGCCCCATCCCCGCGGGACGCCCGGCCGAGGGGGATTGACCCAGCACCCGCGGGGGGAAGCCCTCTCGCCAGGCAGCAGTCACCGTGCGCGTGCTGCCGATGGAGAACAGGACGCGGGAAGCCCCTGGGCTGGGCACGAGGCCGCTCCCCTCCACCTGCGGGTGTGGGGGTCCCACCAGCTTGGTTTGCACTTGGAGAGCCCCTGTGTGTCCCGGCAGCACCTGCGGTGGGGCGCCAGGCTCAGAGGAGGATGCTGGAAGAGAAGGAGGAAATGCTTCTCCCAAAGGAACTGGGCCACTCACTGCCCGCAGGGATGGTGGAAAGCCCGAGCTGAGCAATCCTACAGGAATTCGTGGATGCGTCTGAGGACACTGGACTCACCCATGACGGGTCGCGAGGATGCTGCCCCAGTGCTGTGTGCCGGAGCCCAACAAGCCCCGGCATGAGGAACTGTCACCTCCCTGGCCCCGGCTGCCGGCCACGCACCTGCCCCGCCACCAGCACCCCCCAAAGCCCGGCTTCCTCGGCTGGGCTGACGCAGCGTGCTGGTGGCGCAGGGGATTCCAGCCCAGCACCAGCACCGGGGCTCGGTCCCAGCCATGTCGCAGCTTCCCCAGTGGGATGGGGTCAGCGCCACGTCTTGGGGCTGCTTGGGGTGGCTGATGGGGCAGGGGCTTGCAGCTGGCCCCTCGCACGGAGGCTCGCAGTGGCGCCGATGGCTTGACTGGCTTGACCCGAACAACCCCGCCATTTCCTCATGTCCCTTCTAATTACGTGTCTGAATCACCTGCATTAAAGCCATTACCCCCAGCCACCCGCCCTGCCGCTCGGCACGACGCTGGGGTGAGGAGCACTGCGAGCTGGGCACCCCCTGAGCACCCCCTGAGCTCCGCGTGCCCCCAGCCCCACTGCACTGCCCCACCGCCGCCGCTCCCCCCGGGTGCCCTCCGCGGCGCTGAGCAGAGGTGCTGACGCCAGCCCCACCCTGCCGCTGTGCGGGTTTTGGTTTCCCAACGTGGGAAGGAGCCCAAACCTGTGCCAAAACACCCACGGGGGTGTCCGACTCATCCTGCTTTCCCAGCACCTCCGCTGGGAATAAAACAGCCCTCCTGCCGCCGGGAGGGCAGAGGTGCTGCGCGCTTGGCACGGTAAGGATGGAGCTGGGGCTTGGTGCCTCTTGCGGCCGTGGCGCGACGGGCTGGGAGCTGGGGCAGCCCCGAGGTGTGGGCAATCACTCATGGTTCAGCCATGGAACTGGAGGGACTGGGATGGCTGGAACTGGGATTTGATTCCTCGCTTTCCGAGACCGTCGAGTGGTGCAATTCCAGGGCAGAAAGCTCCCAGCTTTGGGGAGCACCAGGGAAGAGGGGATGAAGGGGGACCGTGGCCACATTTGAGGATGCAGAACAGCAGAGCAGGGTCAAAAGGGGACTGTGAGCAAACTGAAGGATGCAAACCAGCCTGGGGTGCAGGTGGAGGGGGATGGAGCATGCAGTCAGAGCAGGACAGCCCCATGGGGAGCGGAGCCGGGAGCTGGCTGATCCCAGGGCTCACGGGCGATGGGCAGAGGCGCTTCCCAGCTGATTCACCGCGGCAGGACAGGCTTCGTCTTCCTCTGGGACCGGCGACCCGCCAGACAGCCCGGGCTGGCTGCACGGGCTGCCCCAGGCAGCACAGCCAGATCCAGCTCTTCTGCCCCGGCCAAGCACAGCGGAGCGGTGGCAGTCCTCCGTGGGCTGTGGCATGGCACACAGGAAAGACCTAAATGGATTTCTTCACTTTATCCCCAAATATGAAGCATATTTCCAAGCCCAGAGCAAACCCTGGCTCCCATTGCTACTTCCCTGCGGCTCAGCATCCCTCCCAGCAGGATGGGGACCATGGTGCTGACACTGTCCCTGCTGGCTGCGGCTCTCCTGTGCCCAGCCACCGCCACACTGCGCATCGGTGCCTTCAACATCCAGGCATTTGGTGACAGCAAGATGTCTGATGAGGCCGTGGCGGACATCATCGTCAACGTGAGTACGGCTGGTGCTGCGTGGGGATGGGCTGTATGCATGGAGCCAAAATACAGCTCCTGTGCCAGGGACATGGCCATGGCTGGACATCTTCCTGGTGCCAGGGATGTCCTGGCTTGGTGGAGGGTGATGTGGGTCATGTCAGGGACACCCTGTGTTCCCTCTGAGCCTCTATGGGGACATCTGCCTCGGCACCGAGGGACATGTGGGTCACCCCAGCGCTGCTGTGGGGGTCCCTGCTCATCATGCCAGTGCTGCCGTGGGGTCCCTGCTCACCACCCTAGCACCCCAAGCCATTGCCATCGCTCCTGTCCCCGCAGGTCCTGCACCGCTACGACATCGTGCTGGTGCAGGAGGTGCGCGACTCCGACCTCAGCGCCGTCACCGAGCTCATGGAGCAGCTCAACAGGTACGAGCAGTGCCGGGGCTGGAGCCACCCGGCAGCAAAATGCTGGCGTTAGGCAGGGAAAGCAAAGCTGCTTGAGCAATAAAAGGCAAACAAACAACAACAACAAAAAAAAAAATTGGAAGAGCGTTTGTTTTCAGAAAGGGGAATAAGAGAAAATGCTGGAGCTTTGTGAAATGAAACAGGGAGGAACAGCCCGGAGCTCGCTGGGCACTGTGCCGAAGCTTTGAGCAGCCGCTGTGAACGATCCAGGGAGAAAAGGGGTGCAAGTGGTGCAAAACCTTCGTGAAAGCTGAAATCACACCTGAATGCAGGAGATGGAAAGGAACTAAAACTCTGTCACATCGAGTCTGAAAAATGCAACAGGACAGGGCAAAGCCGAGGCTGGGGATGAAGACGCGGGGGCGAAGGGCACGTGGTGGGACCGTGGCTCTCCAGGGGCTCCGCGTGGCCAAACCTGACAAATCCATGGGGTGGCAGAGGGGGCTGTGCCATGGGCACAAAGCTGCAGGTAGCCCAGGCTGCCGCGGGCATGCAGGGGACCCAGTTCTGGGCGACGGCCGGGCCGGGGCGGAGGCCCCTCCACAGGTACGCCCGGCCCGCGCCCTCGCCCCTCAGTTCCCCCCTCCGGCATCACCACAAAGCCACCGCGGCAGCGAGGGTGACGCCGCGCCTCGCGGCAGCCAATTAACCTCGTTTAACTTGGATGCAAATGACTATGGGGAGCATCCCTGCAGAGCAATGGGGGACAGGGACCAGCCCCGTGTCCTGCCGGGGCGTGGGGAGGATGGCTGGGGTCACCACGCGGCGGTGGGGACGGCGGGTGGCTCGCGGTGCCGCCCGCGGCGAGGCTGCGGTGCCCCTGGGGCCAGCAGAGCCAGCGCCACCCCAGGGCTGTGCCAGCACCGTGACAGCCACGTCACTGTCCGTCCTTTCCATCTCTGCAGCGTGTCCTCATCCCCGTACGACTACGAGATCAGTGGGCCCCTGGGACGGGAGAACTACAAGGAGATGTACCTCTTCATCTACAGGTAACGGGGTGGGCATGCTGCTGTCCCACCTTGGGTGCCGCGGAGGGGACGCAGGGGCCAGGATGGCCCCACGTCACCTGCTGGGGCTCAGGACACCAAAGCCACCATGGCAGGGCCAAGCCCCAGCGACACCGTCCCCTCGGTCCCGCAGGACGGACGTCGTGTCGGTGGTGGACACCTACCAGTACGAGGACCCGCAGGACATCTTCAGCCGGGAGCCATTCGTCCTGAGGGTCTCAGCGCCCCACACCAGTAAGTGGTGGGAAGGAGGGGGACGGTGCCAGCCGCTCTCGGGGGGGATGCACGGGGTGTCCATGGGGCTGTGGCCACGCGGGCTCATGTCCCTCTCCCCGCAGAGGCAGGGGAGTTTGTGATGGTGCCGCTGCACTCGGCCCCGCACGACGCTGCCGCCGAGATCGACGCGCTCTACGACGTCTACCTGGCCGTGGTCAACAAGTGGGGGACCGACGTGAGTACCCCTGGCAGCACTGGGCCCTGGGCACGGCGCGACCCACGCCGGGTCCCCGCTCCCAGATGAGCACGGTGGGCACAAGGGCATTGGGGCCGGGGGCCCTCCCACAACGGGGCAAAGCCGGCTTCAGGGCTGGGACGGCCGGTTTTGGGGCAGAGGCAGCCCTGCCATCAGCCCCCGTGCCGCCCTTCCCGCAGAACATCGTGTTCCTGGGGGACTTCAACGCCGACTGCGCCTACGTCAAGCCGAGCGACTGGTCCTCCATCCGCCTGCGCACCAGCGACGTCTTCAAGTGGCTGATCCCCGACAGCTCCGACACCACCGTGGGGAAGTCGGACTGCGCCTACGACAGGTCAGCACCACCACCGCGGTCCCCGGTGCCCCCCTGCCCATCCCCCCCCGCCGGCAGGGGCAGGAGCGGCACCCACCACGCATTGCTCCCTTGCAGGATCGTGGTGTGCGGCGCCAAGCTGAAGAGGAGCATCGTGCCGAACTCGGCCACTGTTTACAATTTCCAGCGCGCTTTCCAGCTGGAGCAGGAGGAGGTGAGCAGGGATCACGAACTGGGGCTTAGGGTGTCTTTGCTGCACCCGGAGATGCCCGGGGCAGCGAAGCCAAGTTGCCCCAGGCAGCTCCGGGTGCAGCAAAGACATCCTGACACCGCGGGGCTGCCAGCATTTGTTCAGGATTAGGCAGCCCAGCTGCAGCAAGGTAGCTGCTGCATTTAAGTGTCAGCTCAAATGCGGGTTTAAAGCAGCCTCAGCAGCAGCCCAAGGTGGCTATGGCCATGGCACCTATGTCCCTGCCCCGTGCCAGGCTGTTGGGACACCAGCAGACACACGCAGCCCCTCACATTAGGCACGCTCCCCTCCTGGGGCACAGCAGCCACCCACACCCAGCTAACGTGGAGCCCTGGGTGCTGGGGGACCCACGGGTGGAAAAAAGAGGGGGAATGTGGGGTTATTGCCTGTCCCTGCGGTGAAGAGATGAGCGTTTTTGTGGCCTTTCACGGGCAGGAGCAGGCATGGCAGGGGCAGGACCTCACGACTCCAGGGCTGGAGTTATCCTGTCCCCTGCCAGCAGGCAGAAGGGTCTCGCACAGCAGTGACAGCTGCCCCGCCGGCCCCACCAGCACCACGAGGGGTCAGGGCTCACCCAACCCTTGCGTTACACCTCCCCGCCTCCCTCTCGCCCTCCTGCAGGCCCTGGCAGTCAGCGACCACTACCCGGTTGAGGTGAAGCTGACGGCTTGAGCTCCTCCTGCAGCCGCAGACCACGATCCAGCTCCAGCTCCCACGACCACCCCCACGAAGGCGCTCTGCAGCCCCATCCACGAGCCCTGCACGTGGGCTGCTCCCGAGTGCGGTCTGGAGAAGGGTGACAGCCAGCCCCTGGGGCTCCCGGCAGAGCCCCCCCAGTCCGCCAGGATCCAGGAAGCAAGCAGTGACTGCAGACAGGCTCAGGAATGAAGCACCCATCCCTACCTCATCAAAGACTTTATTGACAAATTCCATTTTCACAATTAGCTGTTGGACAGGAGGGAGGACATCCAAGGACCCGCAGGCTGAGGCTGCAGTGCTGTCAAGACTCTCCCTGTCTGTTCCTTGGGTGAGCTGAGCAAACAGCTCTCCTTGCTCTCAGGAAGGCAGCAGTGGTGTCAGGCACTCTATGGGGACTACCGGGAAGGGTTGGTTGGGGCAGCCACAGGAGCAGGCAGCACGTCACCAGGCGCTGACACTGCAGATGGCTTCAGCGTGCAAGTCTACACCTACTGCAGTGTTTTGGAGGGTCATGAAAGCTCCTGGGACCGAGCCCCAGCTGGCTGGCTCCTCAGCTCTTCTTCTTCTTCAGCGTCTCCATGTACATGCGGAGGGACTTCTGGATGGACTCTTTTGAGATGAAGCTGATGAAGTTCTGAACGTCTTCTTCCCGGTGAGCTACCAGCCGGTCCAGCACTGCCTTCCTCATCATGGTCTTGGTGAGCTGACGGGCATGGTCTGTGGAGAGGAGAGTGAGGATGGGGGGCATGCACGGTCCCCACTGTTATCAACCACCTCTCGACCCCTGTCACCACGTGCTGGTACCTCCAAAGCAGAGGTCGCGCACACCGAAGGGCTGGTGGGCTCTTTAAACCAGCAGGGAAAGGTGTAAGAACCACCCACCATCTGGAAGCTGAACTGGATACATTCTCATACAATAAATTGTAAACTCTATCCCTTGGTGGGGAAATGACTGATCTACTGGGACAAATTACAGAACGAGTTGTGCACCCTCCTTCTCTTTGCGCCCTCTAGAGCCCAGCCCTCACCCAAATGCCCGTCGCTGGGCTCAGGATGGCAGTAACTGAACAAAATTCTGCTATCTGAAACTGCTCTGGCTCCAAGCTCTCCCAACCCAGACCCGTTTGACCTCTGGAAAGACATTCTGTTCGTGCCAAACATGTCATACAAAAGCCAGCAGCATTGTCCCCACCAACTGCAGGCTCTGGGCTGCGATCCCTGCTCCAGCCTGCATAATTCAGCACGGATATGGGGATGCTGCTGGAGCAGCGCTGGTTGCTGGAGCCAAGGCCTCAAGCACCCATCTGCTCACGCCCTACACGCAACAATGCAGACACAAATCTATTGCACTGATGTTGCAAACATGCTCTCAGAGTGTGGCAACAGGAACTGTGAAATGCGGGTGAAACCCCACATACTGAGAACCCAAAATGGCTTTAGCACCTTCATGGGTATCTTCACCCAGACAAACTCGTTGGCTCTGACTTAAGGCTCTGCAGAAGGACCTGCACGGTGCCTCCTGGAAGCCACGAGAGAGCACAACAAAGACATGCTCCCCACTCTCAGGGGCTGAGGACCAGCTGGTTTCACTCTAACACCAAGACAGCAGGGCCAGAGAGATGTTTAGGGACCCTCCTCCAAAACCAGGACACTTAAGTGACAGTCCTGGGACCTGCCCATTTCTGCCCAGCTCCATTCAGATTTCTATAGAACGAACTGCCAAGGCTGATACGTAGCTGCACCTAACTGCAGCACTTCAGAGGTGGCATGCAATGGGATAAAACAAACCTAGCCGTGGCCTGTGGAGAGCCCTCTCCTGGCCCAGGAGCCATGGAGCAGCCCACACACGCACGTGATGTTTGCATTTGCTGTCTGTCCTAATGCCTCCAGCTCTACCTCAGCTAAGGGAGTACTAAGAGCTGATCCACACCGCTCCTCCAAAGGGCAGGCTGGCAGCCACCCAGGCACTCCCACCCACCTCAGCTCTGCAGGATTTTCCTCTCCCTCCAGCAGAGCAGGATTAGCTCATATGCTGGGTTAACACCTCCGCTGACAAACAAAGGGATCCAGTTCGAATCTGGAGCTCAGGCACCTCCGGATCAACTCAGCATCGCTGGCAGAGCGAGCTGAGCTGGAGGCAAGTGCCTTGTGCACCCAGCACACCGTCCTGTGTGGCAAGCACATCCCTGATAGCCCAAGGCTGCTTGGACCGCTTTGCTGAGCTTTCCTACCTCCCAGCCACTCACACCTCCAGTACCAACGGATACGTAGCTCCCAGGTACCAGCCTCAATGCCTCTCTCTCCTACACGGGTAAAATCCCTGCTTCTCATTGCCCAGGAGGCAGCAGCAGTCTGCAGGAGGTGCCTCCCTTACCGGGAAGGGCCAGCCACTGCTGCATAACAGCCATGGCCCTGTCCTTCAGCTTTTCCTCTGGCACCAGCTCGTCCACAAGGCCAATCCTGTGGGCCTCAGGTGCAGAGTGGAGGGAGCCCAGCTGGAGGGAACGTTCAGCAACTCGATGTCCCACAACGTTGACAAATGTGTCCTTAAACCTAGAAGAGATGGGAGGAAAAGCTTTTGCAGATACACACCCTGTACCCACAGAAAAGCATACTCCCAGACTGAGCGTGACCACGGAGATCTCCCAGCACTAGTTTTAGAGTTGACCGCGGAGTCAGGACTGAGATCCCTGTGGGTGGAGGCTGCAAACAGGACGTCAGAACGTTCCGCAGCCTGAAAACTTTTTGGATACATACAGGACAGGACAAAGAAATGAGGTACCGCAGCTGCGACTACCTTAACGCTCTGTTGGGAAGGACACATAGAACTACATCTCAGTGGCCAGTTACAGCTTATTAATAAACCCTGTGAACTCTTTTTGGAGACCTACTCATAACAATAGAAGTGAAAGACACTGGCCTACCAGAAGGGAGCCACAATGCCCAGCTGGGCTTCGTTCAGGCCAATGCTGAATTTGGGGTTCTCTGCCATGATTCTGTAGTCACACGTCAAGGCAATGAGACAGCCTCCAGCCGGACTGGATCCCTGACAAGGAGAAGGAAGGAGTGAGTCTAGGTCAGCCCTAGTGCTCTAGCTACAAATGTCCGCGTGCCCCGTTTTCTCCAGAACAGGGAATACGTACAGTGACAGAGCTGCCGTGGCCAGAGCAGATGTTCCCCCCTCCCCAAGATTCCAACCACCTGATTTAAAGCAGCCACTAAAGAAGATTTCTGATATGCTTACAAGAGTTTATTTATTTATTTATTTATTTATTTTTTAAGTGCTCTCTGTTTCTTGCATTCCACAGCCTGGAAATCTAATTAACCGATCTGTTCCCATTGAATTTCACTCTTTAGTTCACAGACTCCTGCAGAGAAAGCGCTACTTGCGCTTGCAAACCTTGCAGCGGAGATCTCTTATGGCATTTTCTTATGATTTTGTAACCCTCAATGCCACAGAAATGTTTCTGTGCAAGGGCTTTGTAACACCATCCATATATAAAACTTCCATTTCAGCCATGACTCAGTGACTGCTTAGCCCTGCACAGGATGCTTGTGGGATGCTGGTCAGAGACCCAGCCACCTTCAAAGACAGCCTACTGGCAGACACAGAACCACGAGCTGCCAAAGCAGCACTGCACTGAAAAACGGAAACAAGACAGCGTGTGGGTAACATGTCTGCGGAGCACTTCCCTGCTGGCCAAGAGCTGTGGCTGGAGAAGCACAAGCCAGTGAAAAAAGGACTAACGACGTATTCCACCACCCAGGGTCCAAAGCACCACTGCCCAGAGGGCCGAGCATAATTCTTTGCAGCGCTGCACAGCTCCCTCCCCATCTCCTCCCCTCCAGCTATCAAAGCAGCGCAACAGCCAAACAAACAACCCTGGGCAACTCCGACGAGTCTCATTTGTGAAAAAGCAGATGGTTTGCACGTGACAGGCGTCCTTTGGACTCCTCCTGCCCTGACTGCTGGGCTTCTCTGGTACTCACCAGCCACGGATGCCCCCCTGGGCTTTAACACTGGCCTACAGCCTTCCTCCTGGCTCTCCAGCATGCAGGACAGGCTTCCAGATGAGTTCCTGGGGCCGGGAATGGCTCTTGCTGAAAAAAGCACTGCTGTGCCAAGGACATCTAGGTCCGAGCCCCCCAGACACGAGTGCTGTGCAAGCTCTCCAACGCCACCGACGCGCTGCTACACCTCTGCAGCACGCGCAGCTTACTCGGAGCCTGCGACATCGCCCGCTTCCATGCATTCCCACACCCCAGTGCACCAAACCTGCCGACACGTACTTTGCCCAGACATCCCAACGCTGCATTTGTTTCAGCACTGGCAAACCTGATTTTTTGGCTGTCCCTGCCCACACACCGCAAACAAGCCCAGCAAGCGACAGACCACGCGGGGCAGCTAGGAAGGCAGATCTAAAGGACTTGCATTGACTGCAGCGACTGTCACCATGTTGGAGCTGTACAGCCGGAGCCACATCTCCTGCACGGCCCTCCAGAACTCAGCATAGTGCTCCGTGCTCTTCCCACACATCTCGGTGATGTCCAGGCCAGACGAGAAGATTTTGGGGACAGCCTGAAATCAGGAAAATACGAACATTACCAAGATTAGCAGTGACCCTTTAACCTTCTAAAGTCTGGCAGTCTGTGGAAGGGGGATGCTCTGGTTAAACCTAGCAGGGCCTTTTGGGGTTCTGCAACAATCTCCCCAGTGCTCCTGTGGCCTGGATCATTACATCACCACATTCTGCAGGGCTGGGATTCTTTGCTTGCACCAAGATTTTTCATCGTCAAAGTCCCTGTGTGGGTCCAACAGCCACGCAGCACGAAACTTGCCCTGTCCCATTCCTGGGCATGACCTCGTACCAGCATCACACCTGAAAATACATTCTGGCTTCCCTAGCACCTTCTGGGCAGTTCAAGAGATCTCAAAGGATTTGTCACGTTTGCAGATAAGCAGGTTTGATTTTAATGCCAAACGACAATACTTTGTTGTTATTCTTGCAGTAGAAAAGGCCACAGAAGAAAGACCGTTGGCCTTTCAAGCATCCCTTGCCCCTGCTTCCAGAGCCAATTAAAGCTGCTTCCTGGTCCTCACATGCCAGACGAAACATGAGCAAGGGAAGGGCACCCATGCCTGCCAAGTTGCCCTGCAGCTCGCACTGCAATCGCAGGGCAACACGTACGGATGTGAGGATCACGCCCCGGCAGGCCCGGTCGTTCTCCAGCTTCTCCAAGCTTATGCAAAACTCGGTGAGGAAGTCCAGGCTGAGGCTGTTAACCGGAGGGCTCTTAAACTTCATCGTAGCTACACCTGTGCCATGGTAAACACAGAGACATCAGAAACCCCTTGCCACGGCAGCACGCACCACACGTACACCTGTCTTGCCCAAGACAGGTGTTTCGTCTGCCTTCCTGTTTTCCCACTTTACCCAGATCGTACCTTTTCAAACTTCATTCTTCAAAAAGCCCCCAGAGCCCTGGGGCCAAGGGCAGGGCCTCTGCCTGTACCCAGATCTGCCCGCAAGCCCAGCTCAGCTGGCGTGAGCCCGCAGCCGTCCCCGCGGCGTTCGGTGGCCGTGCCGCGCGTCCCAAGCCAGCTGCCTTCAGGGTGTCCCCACCGCGCCGCTCCCTCCTCCCCGGCTCAGCCGGATGAGGCCAGGCCACCGGCTTGTACCGTGCCCAGGGACTAGCGAGCCACCTTGGCCAGCGGCGTGGGGTGGACTCCGACCCCTCGTCCCTCCCGAGCAGCACGGCCCTGCCGCAAGGGCCCTTCACGAGCCCCCCCGCCGAGTGCTCGCTGCCTGCTGCAGCTGCCTGCTGGGGACAGCACGAGGACAGGCCCAGCGGGCAGAGGCAGGCCCTGGGGCGCGCCAAGGAGGCACGTTCCGTTCAGCGCGGGGGCACGGCCCTGTGACAGCTATTCCTGGCAGCCAGCGCAAGAAACCCCCAGCAGCTGCTCGCCGCAGGAGCCCTGTGCCGCTCCATCGGGTCCCCAAAGCGGAGACGACAGCGGGGGGGACAACGCTCAGGCACGAGACCCCACGGCGGGCACCCCACGGCGTCACCCAGGGGCTGCGTGCTGCTCGCGGGGGGCTCCTGGCCACACCGAGCGCCCGCCACCCGTGACACCCCCGTCCCCAACCCCACGGCCCGGTGCCGCGAGCCGTACCTGCGCTCTCGTCCAGCTCCACCAGGACCCTGTTGTTGCTGAAGGCGCGGCGCTGGGCGGGCGGGGGGCCGGGGGGCCGCCGGGCGGCTCTGCCCCACGCCTGGCCGAAGGGCAGCATCCCTGGGGGCGGCGGGGGGGGGGGGGGAGCTGAGACGAGCGCGGCGGGGCTGCGCCCCACGGAGCTGCTGCTCGGGGGGGCGGCGGGCGGGGGGACGGGGACACCGAGAGGGGCGGGGGCACGGGGGACACGGGGGTACGGGGGGCGTGGGGGGCACGGGGATACGGGGGTACGGGGGGAGCGTGGGGGACACGGAGACAGGGGGGTGTGGGGGTACGGGGGGCGTGGGGGGCACGGGGAAACGGAGGACACGGGGGGCACGGGGGGCACGGGGGGCACGGAGACCCGGAGTGGGGACACCGCGACGCACAGAGGGGGGCGAAGGGGACCCCCGGGGGGCTGTGGCGAGGCCCCCTCACCCCCGTCAGGGACCCGCCACCCGCGGGGCAGGCACCGCACCGCACCGCACCGCACCGCACCGCACCTGGCCTGGCCACGCAGCGGGCGAGGGCCGGCGCCGCCATTTCCTGCCGGAGGGTCAAGGAGACGCGGCGGGGCCTGGGGGCGGGGCCTGGGGGCGGGGCCTGGGGGCGGGGCCTGGGGGCGGGGCCTGGGGGCGGGGCCTGGGGGCGGGGCCTGGGGGCGGGGCCTGGGGGCGGGGCCGCCCCGCCATTAAACCCCGCCCTGCCGTTAAGCCACGCCCCTGCCGTTAAAAGCCACGCCCATGCGTTAAGCCACGCCCGGTACCGTTAAGCCCCGCTCGTCATTAAACCACGCCCCTGCCGTTAAGCCCCGCCTCTACCGTTAAGCCCCGCCCCCCGCCGTTAAGCCCCGCCCCGCGCCGTACCGGCCGCCCCGCCCCGCCGGCAGCCCGTGGCCGGGCCAGGCGCAGCGCTGGGCTAACGGCGGGCTGGGCCCGGGGGGCGGTGGTGAGC
The DNA here is from genome assembly GCF_009769625.2 of Cygnus olor. Taxonomy (NCBI): domain Eukaryota; kingdom Metazoa; phylum Chordata; class Aves; order Anseriformes; family Anatidae; genus Cygnus; species Cygnus olor. Next base: position 6,559,716 of record NC_049183.1, read on the forward strand.
GGCGTGACGGCCGGCCGGTGCCCGGGCCCCGGCGGTGTTCCCGGGGGTCGGTGCTGGGGCCCAGCCTCGTTAACGTCTTAACTGATGGTTTGGGTGAGGGGCTTGAGCGCGCCTCAGAAAGTTCGTAGACGACACCGAGCTGGGGGGAAGCGTCGATCTGCCGGAGGGTAGGGAGGCCCTGCAGAGGGACCTGGACAGGTTGGGTCAATGGGTAGAGGTCAGCGGGATGAGGCTCAACACGGCTCAGCGCTGGGTCCTGCGCTTTGGCCACAGCAACCCCATGCAGCGCTACAGGCTTGGGGCAGAGAGGCTCAAAAGCTGTGCAGAGGAAAAGGAGCTGGGGGTGTTGGTTGATGCTCGTGTGAACATGAGCCAGCAGTGTGCCCAGGTGGCCAAGAAGGCCAAAGACATCCTGGCTTGTATCAGGAATAGTGCAGCCTGCAGGACCAGGGAGGTGATTGTCCCCCATACTCTGCTCTGGTGAGGCTGCACCTCGAGTGCTGTGTTCAGCTTTGGGCCCCTCACTACAAGAAGGACATCGAGGCCCTGGAGCGTGTCCAGAGAAGGGCTACAAAGCTGGTGAAGTGCCTGGAACACAAGTCCTGTGAGGAGCGGCTCAGGGAGCTGGGGGGTGTTTGGTCTGGAGAAGAGGAGGCTCAGGGGAGACCTTATTGCTCTCCGCAACTGCCTGAAAGGAAGGTGTGGGGAGCTGGGGGTCGGCCTCTTCTCACAACTTCTTCTTCACTCAACTAGTGAAAGGACTAGAGGGAACGGCCTCAAGTTGTGCCAGGGGAGGTTCAGCCTAGAAATGAGGAGACATTTCTGCTCAGAAAGAGCAGTCAGGCATTGGGACGGGTCGCCCAGGGAGGTGGGGGAGTCACCGTCCCTGGGGGTGCTCAAGGAAAGGTTGGACGTGGTGCTGAGGGACGTGGTTTAGTGGGTGACAGTGGTGGTAGGGGGATGGTTGGACCAGATGATCTTGGAGGTCCTTCCCAACCTTAATGATTCTGTGATTCTATGACTATGATCTTGCGCCATCCTGCACCTTCCTGTCCTGTCCTGCACTGCCCCTCTCTGTCTTGCACCGCTCTGCTCTGTCCTGCACTGCCCTGCATCGTCCTGTTCTGTCCTCGACTGCCCCACTCTGTTCTGTCCTGCACTGCCCTGCCCTGCCGTGCCCTGCCGTGCCCTGCCCTGCTCACCCTGCCTGCCCTGCCGGCCCTGCACCGCTCTGATTCTCCCACCGGGACAGCCAGGCCGGGGCGGATGGCGGGGACAGCTCCCGGGACTGGCCTCGGCGGCAGCTGGGCCACGCCAGCACCGCCTGTGAATCTCATCACGGCGGAGCTTGCCCCAGGGAGCAGTGCGGGGGCCAAGTCTGGGGCCGGCCGTGCCGTGTGGGCAGACGGCGTCCGGCAGCGGCATGGCGGGGACGGTGCTGCCCCTCTGCCTGCTCCTCGCTGCCGCCCTGCGGGGTGGCCTGCCCGAGGCACCGGGACCCGCAGCCCGCACTGGCCCCGTGCTCCAGCGGCTGCGGATGCTGGAGGAGCAGGTGGGTGCACGGGCTGGCCCGGGGGGGCTGCAGCATCGTGGGCCCCTGGGGGGGGTGCTCAGCAGGATGGACGTGGGTTCATCCAGCAGGGCGGCTGCTTCACCCTGCTCCGTTGCAGTTTCGCCGTTTCCAGGAGGTGACGCTGAGCCATCTCCAGAGCATCGCCAGGAACTACAACATCTCCTACAACATCGACAGACGGTTTCAGGTGCTGGCAGAGCAGGCGGAGGCAGCCGACGCAGCCCGGGCCGTCCTGGGTGCCGAGCTGGCCCGCCTGGCTGCTGCTGGCCGGCGGCTGCACCGCAGGGTGAAGCGGCTGGAGGGGACGGTGGGTGGCCTGACCCCCCGGCACCGCCTGCTCACTCGCCCTGAGGCTGGTGCTGAGCCACACAGCCTGTGGGACACAGTCCGCAGCCAGCATGAGCCACGGGGCCCCGTGCCCCCCAGCACTGCCAGCCCTCGGCCCCTGAAGGTGCGGCAGCAGCTGTGGGAGGAAGGGCACCGGCTGCTGGTGGAGACTGGGACCATTGGGATGCCCGTGGAGGACACGGAGCCCCTTCGTGACGCCCAGGCTGTCACAGCGGTGCTGTCTGCCATGGCCACGGGCCCCCAGGAGCAGCTGGGGACAGGTAGGTGCGGGCCCAGAGGGGTGGCTGCTTCCTGCTGCCGCCAGGCTTGGCTGGGGGAGTGTGTGTGGGGGGTGTTCAAGCCCCAGTGCTGGCAGGAGGCAGAGCTCTCTGCCCTTTAGTTCAATTTTAAAACGCAGGACTGCACTCGGATCCTGCAGTGGGAGTTAAAGAGGTTGCATGGCCCATGCCAGGGCACCAGGGACATTCATCCTTGCAGCCCTGGCTGAGCGCTGCTCTCCTTCCCCAGCCTGCGACGTGGGCCCAGTGCTGCTCTTCCCCAGCGCCTCTGCCAGCAACGCGGCTGTCCTGCAGCCAGGGCTGCGCGCGGGGCTGTGGGCGCTGTCGCTCTGCACCTGGGTGCTCACCCCGGCCCCCCGCCTCGGCACCGTCCTGTACTACGCCAGCGAGGACGGGGACAGCAAGCTGGCCGTGCACGGCCGGGACAGGGATCCTGGATCCGCGCGTTTTGTCATCGGGGACACAGCGTTTCGGGAGCTCCCAGTGACACCGCTCCTGGATGGCAAATGGCACCACCTCTGCCTCATCTGGTCCTCCGGCCGGGGCCAGTACCGCTTCTATGTGGACAGGAGGCTGCTGGCCGCCGGCTCTGGCTTCCAGCAGGGCTATGAAATTCCCGCTGGCGGCTCACTGGTGCTAGGCCAGCCGCAGGGCCACGTCAGAGTGGGATTTAGCCCCACGGGAGCCTTTGTGGGCCGGCTGGCCGGCTTGGCCCTCTGGAGCCGGGCTGTCATGCCCGGGGAGGTGGCCAGCATGGCAACTGGCCAGGGGCTGCCCCACAGGCCCCTCCTGACTCTGGCCAATGCCTCCCTGCAGGGTGAGGTGCAGAGGGTGGCGTGCACCTGCCTCGAGCACTGCCCGTGACGAGCCCGGCAGCTCACCGGTGGCTCGTGGTGCCTGGCCGGTGCGAGCCACGTCCCCCTGGGTGCTGGGACACCAGGCAGCGGGCTGTCTCGTGGCCAGGCCGCCGCTGGTGGGCTGTTGTATCCCCTGGGAAGCTGCAGGCTGGTTTGAGGTGTTGGGGGCACCAGGCAGAGGTACCCCCGCACCCCTTCCCTCCCTGCTCGCTGCCTGCAGAGCTGCTGCCCCGGCCAGGGCATGCCACCAGCTCCAGGGCACGGTGCGTGCTGAGGCAGGGCACAGGAGCTGGGCAGCCAGGGTTCAGCGGGGAAGCGTAATCTGATTTTCAGGGCTGTGATGCGATTTTCACAGCAGTGATGCGGAGCCCCCGCGTCTGGTCACGTCGCTGTGCCTCCCCGTGGGGCTGGGCTCCTGAAGGAGGCAGCTGAGCGCTCCCAGCACTGCTCTCACCCGGGGGGTGCCGAGGCTCTGAGGCGTGGGGCCGGGGGAGCAGGCGGCCACGCGGAGGCCTGCTCCTGCCTCCAGGAGCACGTACGGCCCTCTCGTTTCTATTAAAACGCTGCAGGCAGAGAGGAAACCTCATTTATTTACGGTCTCGCCCTTGCCGGTACCGCTCGGTGACGCTCCGAGCCCTGACGGGCACGGGGCCCGGAACAAGAGGGCGTGCGGCAGCGGGCAGGCAGCGGCACGGCGCGGCCCCAGGCGGTTTCACGCCCTGCGGCCTCCCCGCAGGCCGGCTGCCCCCACGGCCCCGCAGCCGCTCCCCGGCCGGCGGCTCGCGCTGGGCACGGCGCTGCGGGAGCAGGGAGCGGGGAGCGGGGAGCGGGGAGCGGGGCTCGGTCACCCGCTCGTGCTCGCCGCGTGTCCCCTGCCCAGCAGCTTTTGCCACTGAGTCAGGCGGCGGGGGCGGCACGGAAACACTCGTGACCGTGACCGGGAGCGAGCCGGGGGGGGTGGGCCCGGCAGCCGCCCGCTGCCCGCGAGGCCCCGGGGGTGGCGCCGGGCTCTGCGCTGCCCCCCCGGGCCCCCTTGTTGGGGGAGGGGGGGGGGGTGGTTCCCCTGCTCCCGCCGCCGCCGCGGGGCCTCGGGCCCGACGGGACTACAACTCCCGTGGTGCCGCGGGGCGCGGGGCCCGCAGCGCTCACGTGACGGCGGCGGCGGCGCGGGTCACATGACCGGCCGGTGAGGCAGGGGCCGGCGGAGCCGCGCCGCCGCCGCCGCCGCGCATGGCCAACGTCGCCAAGAAGGTGTCGTGGTCCGGTCGCGACCCCCGCGACGAGGACGAGCCCGCGGGGGAGAGCACCCCGCTGCTCAACGGCACCGGGCCCGGGGCGCCGGGCGGCGCGCGGCAGGTGGGGCCGCGCTGCGCCGCTGGGGGCTCCGCGGGGGCCCGAAGCGGGCGGGGCCCGGGGCCGGCGCCGGGCGGGGGCCTCCAGCCCCGGGGAGAAGCCGGAGGGAGCCGAGGCCGGGCCCAAGGCGGCGGGGCTGCGGCTCCCGCGGGGCCGTTCCCCCCCCCCCCCCCCCGGTTAGCTGGGCGCCCCCACGTAACCGAGCCGTGGCTCGGAGCGCGCTGCGGGGCCGGGCTCGGGGCCGGCCGGGGTTGGGGCCGTCAGGGAGCGTCCCCGCAGCGTCCCGCTGCAAGCGCTGGGGGGGTGCGGGCTGCCCGGGAGCCTCCAGCCCAGGTGAGAAGCCGGGCGCTGGCAGCCGTTAGCACGGGCGGCTCGTCTGGCGTGATCCTGTGCTGCCCTGCTCCTGGGCAAGTCAGAACAGCGGGCTAATTAGGCTAATTAGAGGGAAGCGCAGGGTTTGTCGGGCTGGAAGTTGCTGCTGCGGCTCTGCGGGCCGGGGGCCCGGCTGGCTGGGAGGAGCTGGGGCGCTTCTGCAGCTGTGCCGATCCGAAAGTAGAACCGGGGCCTGCGCAGCAGCTCCGGGTGTGTGCCCAGCACGTCTTGTCTTTAAAAATCGCGCGGTGAACCGTGCGGGCCTAGAGCACCTTAAAATAAGGCTTAACTACGTCCCTTGGCTGCAGGTCGGTCAGGACGGGGTTTTTGTGGGTGGCTCTGGAGAAATGTCCGAGCCCACGTTCAGCGGGGCCGGTCGGTGGTGCTGAGACACCTGGCCCCGCTGCTGTGCTTCGCTGTGGCTCTGGGCGGGACGGCAGGACAGACACCGCTGCTCCCCGGCAGTGGCTCTGGCACCGAGACTGACCTGCAGCCCTGTATGCCCTGTGCCCTCAGTGCCCCGTACCCCGACGGAGCCCTCCGTGGCTCTGAACTGCTCCAAGCACAGCATGCCCCCTCCAGGAGCGGGACGCGGGAAGTGTCACCATGGCCCTGTAGTTGTCCGTGGCCAACTAACGCCAGTAGGAGCGCAGCCACGTGCGATAACTCCGTGGCACCAGGCTGGGAGCCTGGAAACTGAAGACAGGACAGCTCCGGCAGAGGGTGGGAGCCATTCAGCCCCTGGGAGGTTTCACCTGGCGGCACGGTAGTGCAGCAGAGATGGCACCAGTGGAGTTTCTTCTCTTTCTCACGTGTTCGTTTAATGGAAATGAAAGTGATCTTAGCGACAAAAGGAAGCACAGGTCTTCAGTTCCGCAGCTGACTGCTGCGAGCAGTCGAGGGCGGGAGGTTAGGAAGGGCTGTTTGCCTGGACGAACGTGCCCGTGGTTACAGAGGGGGTGCCACAGGGAAGTGGCTGGAGTCCTTCTGTTTTGGGGCTTGCCAGCTGGCCGGGAAGGGGGCTGGGCATGGCTGTGGAGCCGCGTGAGCCTCCGTCCCCTCCTCGGGACCTCCCGGTGGCTTGGCTCTGTGACGGTGCGAGGGGCCGCCGGTACCTCTGGGCACCGCGTGTGCCGGGGCGCGTGGGGCGCCTTGCTCTCCCGTCCTCAAGTGGTGCGTAGCCTGTCGGCTCTCAGGCTGACAGGCGGGTGGACAATTTCAGTAACAGCAGCTCGTTTCCATTAGCTTAAGGTGCTTTTTGAAAGAGATATTCCTTAGCCGCCCGTTGAGGATGCGCTCTGTATGTGCGGGGGGAGCCCGGGGGCGCCTCCTGCCCGCCGCGGGGCCTGCGGGTGGGCGGCCTCGTTCTCCCCTGGTGTCCTGTGGGCAGAGCTGTGCGGTTCGGGGCTGCTGCCTGCTCTGGGCTGGCTGCGTGGGTTCAAGCCCATCTCGACTGCGCTTACCCGGCAGAGGAGGGACCGTGGGAAGGCCTGCAGCTCGTCTCGCAGCAGCCCCGAAAGGGCCCTGGGGGCTGGGAATCCTTTTCTTCCTTCCTGCTGCTTTTGCAGTTTGTTGTCGTGTGGGCTCCTGATGCGGGCTGCGCCCTGTGCTGCGCCTTATCTCACCGATAGCAGAAAGCCACGTGCGCCCGGCGTCGGTTAGCGAGGAGCAGGGGGGTGATAAGGAGCGGCCTGCGGGTGGGCGCCGGGCGCAGGCGATGCCCTGCAGGGAGCGACCTCGCCGGCTCCCCGCGGAGACGGGCGGCGTGGCGAGCCAAACGCTCCCTGTTTGCGGGTCTTCAGAGCAGAGTTTGTCAGGCCCTGAAAGGCTGCTGTGCGCACAGCCGGTGGTTGTCCTGCGGGGGTTTTAGATAGCCCCGGTGGGAGCTGGTCCGCTACACGCCAGCCGGGATTGCTGCGAGACGAAACGCCCCGGTGGCATGGCACGCAGCAGCGCCGCTTATCAGATCTGCAGAGCGCCGGCCGGTTTGCTTACGTGGGCTCCTGTGGCTTGTTGGGAGCCGCAGGGCCAAGCCCTGGCCGTGCTGCTGGGTCTCCTTGCACCCCGCGCCGCTGCTGGGGTTCACCTTAAACTGCCGCCGCCTGGTCTCCGGGCTGGTCCTTCTGGGGCCTGAGCACAAGCTGGTGGCTGAGACCTTTCGTCATCCTTTTTTTTCTCTTTTGGGACTGATGCCGAGTTTGCCCCCGCCCGTCGCAGAGCAGCGTAAGGGGGAAGGCAGCTCTGGAGGTCTCAGCCCCTGCCAGGAGCAGGTCCCTTAGGCTGGGCGGCTCAGCCCCGCATCCAGTGGGGGTCTCTAGACCCCAGTTTCGGTGTATCGCCACCCTTGGCGTGACAGGTTTTCCCTAAGCAGATATTCCCTTACTATAACTTGTTTGCTGCCCGATGACCTATCGATGCAGAGCTTTGGGGAACGTCTGGCTCCATCTTCTCTGGAACCTCGTTAGGTCGCTGGAGACAGCAACAAGATCTCCCTGAGCAAGCCAAGCCCTCGGCTTCTCCTCGTGTACCTTAGCGTGTGCCGCAGCCCCTGGCCGTCTTGCTGGCTGCACTGGGCTCTCTCCTGCGTCTCGGCGCCTGCCTTGTCCCGTGCAGCCCGAGCTGGCTGCGGTGTCCTGGGACTCCCCCTCAGCCTGTCCCTTGGGCTCGCTGCAAAGCTGCCTTCTAGCCGCCGGGGTTGGTCCGTCCCAGGTGCAGGGTTCTGCATCCCCCTCTGTTGAACTTTGGGGGGGTCCCCGCAGCCTGTTGAGGTCCCTCTGAAGAGCAGCGCTGCCCTCCGGCGTATCGACTGCTCTGTTACTAGAGACATTAAGCAGGTTTGGTCGTGACCAGCAGTCCGTGTTGAGGCTCTGGTCACCTCCTTGCACAGCTCAAAACGAGTGAGGAATTACCTCTAGCACCTAAACAGAACAGGTGCTGGGGGCTGGGTAATGCTGTCATTCGTCCCCTGCTGTCGGGGGCAGCTCTTGCAGGGGGCTTCCCCGGCGGGCTTGGGGCAGGAGAGCTGCCGGTCCGTCTGCAGCCGCTGGGCTTCAAGAACAGTGCGTGCCGATGTATGGAAATAATTGCTCTGCAGTCACGCCAGCATCATACGTACCCGGGAGCCTGCGTGTGGAAAGCACTCAGGCTGGGGTCATGTTGTCCGCGCGCTAAGCGGTTCTTTGAACCGTGCACAAATAACTTGCTGTCTGTGCCCCTGGTCGTCTAAATCCCTCCCTGTCCCTTCTGTGGAAGGCGGGTGCTGATGGAGGGAGCCTTTGCCCATCCTCCTGGCATGTGATCCCCGTGCCGGCCGAGACGGAGCCAGCCCTCCGCTTCAGCAGCGACTCGGGCTGCACAAACGCCGGGTGGCTGCCGGGACTGGGGGGAGCGGGGCAGGGCTTCTCCGTGTCACGATGGAAAAATTGCTGCGGGATCTGTTGGAGGCCTCACCCCAGGCGTGAGCAGGGAACGTGACATGAGTGGTGGCTTCCAGCTCGGTTCCCTCTTCTCGTCCGGGGCGTGTGGCTTCTAACGGGAACCCTAAACCTGCGTGCCGCTTGAAGCCAGGTGGAGGGAGGCTCCTCTGAAAGGGCTCTGCTTTCACTCTGCTGGGACCTCTGTGCCACCAGAGCAGCTGGGCACTGAAACAAGTAGCTTCTGCTTCTGGCTCTTGACTCTGTGGGTTCCCATCTGCTCCTGTGCCTCCCCTGGAGAGGTGACAGCTTTGTGCGTGCCTGGCTCATGGGACGAGTTTGAGAAGCAGGGGCAAAAACCCAACTGCAGGTCAGGGAGTAAACAGGAGTTGGGAGCTGATGGAGAAGTGGGAAAATAGGTAAGGCAGCCGACACAAAGGGATATTCTTCATCTGCGGTGACGTGCACGGCTCCCGGCTGCTCTGGCCTGCGCGTTCCAGGCAGGATCGGGGGGGATTAAAGCAAGAGGGGCTTGGTCTGGGATCTGCCGGCTTGCTGGCCACTGCAGAGAGGGACCGACGTGCTGGGAGCTCCCTGTTGCTCGCTATGGCCTGTCTGTTCCCCAGTCTGTCAGCAAGGCTGTTTGGGAGTAGGGCTGATGGAGGGATGAGGGCTTCGGGCTGTTCTTAGTGACCGTGCTGCTCGCACCCTTGTGCCCGGGTGTTTCCCAGCGGTGGGGGTGATGGTGGGGGTGATGGCAGCCTGCGTGCTTCTGGTGGGGCTCCTCGTGGCGCTGCCCAGCTGCGGGCTCAGCCACAGCCCTCGCCTGCGTTGGCCGGGAGATGAGAGTTGCCCAAAATAGTCCCCAGACTCCTGCGTTATGCAATTGTGCTGCTAGTGACAAGCCTGAGAAAGGAGAACCTGCCTTCCCGGAGGCGCTGGCAGCGGCCTCTCCTTCCCGGCATCGTCCTGGGCCCCGGCTGCAGAGCAACGCGGCGCTGGGACCTGGGCACGCCGAGGGTTTGGGGGGAAATGAGCGCCTGGGAACTCCCCAGGGGAGCAGATGGCAGAGCAAAAACGTGCCATTAGCCACCTCCTAGTGCTGGCCTGGCTGAGGAGCAGCCGCAGCAGGCCCCTGTGCTTGTGACCGCAGAGTAGTATTTTTTTTTTTTTGGGGGGGGGCAGTGCATGGGGACGGGGACGCTGCGCGTGGAGGCAGCAGCCCACCCAGCAGGCAGTTTTGGAGGGCAGGACCCAGCCTGGGCTCGAGGTGCGGGTGGCACCGGTCAGACTGCCTGCAGGCAGCCCCGCTCCTCCGGCGTGGGGGAGTCGTGTTCTGGGGATGCAGCTGGAAGGCGAGAAGTGACCGGCCTGCGTCTGTGCGTCTGGGCTGTGGGGCAGCCACCTCCCTGCCGCGTCCCCTGCGAGCAGCTCTTTGTGGGTGCTGCCCCTCGGGGGGCTCCGGCCGTGGGCAGCCAGGCGGAGGTCGGCGTGAGGTGGGAGAGCTGGGACTCGCTGAGCCGGTGGTCGTGGCGCGTTGGGGAACTGACGCGGTTTTCCCTTCTCTTTGCAGTTCACTCCTTCTTCCTTGCTGCGCACTGGCCAGCTGAGCAATGTGGATCTCAACGAGGACGTCCGTGAGCTGGTGAGTGGCACAGGAGGGGGATGTTGCTGAGCTCCCTGCTGCGAATAACCCGAGGGGATGCTCCCAGGTCAGCAGTGTCCGTAACGGGAGACCCCTGGCCGTCTTCCACTGGTGGCACCAAGTGCTGCTCTCTCCCTGAATCGTGCTTGCCACGTGAGGGCTCCTGCGTGGCCCTGCTGGAGAAGTGGGTGCTGCGGCAATGGAGAGGCATTTCCTGCGCTGGTACCCCTGGTGACGGGGTGGTCGTAGCATGACCCAGAGATCTGGCTGGGCTGAGCGATTTGGGGGAGCGGGGGAAGAGCGCGGTACAAGTGCTGGCTGGAAGCACAAGTGCCCTTTTGTGTTGTTGTGGTTTAAAGGGCTCGTTGGAGCTCTGGAGCAAGCTCGGAAGCTGCTGAAGATGTATCAGTGTTCCAAGCTCAGGCTGGCTCGGTCTCCCTCCTTCCTTGTCCTTTCTCTGCTGGGCTCTGCCCTCCTGGTTTGTCTAGTTCTCTCCATTTCCATCCTACAGCCCTCAGTAGGCACCCAAAGGGGTGGTCGCTGGGGCTGGGCCGTGGCCAGCTCCCCGTGAGGCTTCCTCCTGGGCTGGGTGACCTGCGTGGCGCGAGGAGCCCGCTGCTGCTCGGCCCCCGTGGCGCTGGTTGCCCTCGGCCAGAGAACGCCGTGGCTGCGCCGAGCGGCAGGTCCTGACTGCCAGCCAAGCCCAGAGCTCAGCACCAGCTCACAGCACCCGGCCAAGCAGCTCGGGTTGGGGGAGCAGCTGCCGGCGCCGGGCGCCCTGCGGGAGCCGTTGGTGACCCACGTGCCAGCAGCCCCTGGCACGGCGTTGCCCTGCCCCGGGGTCCGTGGCCTTGCCTGGAACGGGACAAGAGCAAATGCAGAACCGAGTGGGGTGGGGAGGATTTCTTCCTTGTCATGTGAGCTCCTGCCCGGCTCAGGCCGCGGGCAAGAGAAGCAGCTTTGACTCAGCACACAGGCAAGGGAGGGGACCTGTGGTGTGACAGCAGCTGGGGAGAGATCTCAGCTGTGCTCCTTCCCAGGGACCGGGCTGGCAGCAGGTATCTTGTGGAAACTCAGGTTTCAACCACCCACCTGGAAAATCTCCTCCCCCCAGATTGTCCTGCCTCAGTTGTGGAGCTTCACAAAGTGCGAATGGGAAGAATTCCGTTAAAGTATTTCTTACGGAATTCTTGGGTGGAAAGAAATGCGTCTTAATCCAGTGCTTTGGAGAAAAGGCTGGGCCAGCTTTGGCTGTAGCTGTAACTCAGGGCCAGGAAAAGGGCATGTGATGCTGGGGGGGCCTCCTGCAGCCTTGGTGAATGCTCTAAATCAGAGCCAGGAGAAGCTTGCATGATTGAAGGCGTTTGTGAAACAGAACTTGATTTCTGCCCAAAACCGAAGGTCTGCTTGAAATAGCTCCTTGCTTTAGGCCAAAGGAATTTCCTGCCGAGGTGAAACATTGCCTTCCGCTGGGAGCACGGGGACGCTGTGTTAAGACGTCAGGTCGGTGCCGGCTGTGCCAAACCTCCGTCTGCCTGCTCCTTGCTCCCCTTGCGTGGGGCTGCCCCTGGGCAGATGTCCTGCCTGGGACAGAGGAGGTGGCCAGGGGTTCAGACGCAAAACACTCTTTGAATCGGTTTAAGTCTGCCGCATGCGCTGTCTGGTGGAAAGTCACCCCAGGTCCTGGCCTGCTGGGCAGCCTCACTCGGGCCTCTCCCGAGCAGTCGTGCAGTAAAAGCAGCCCCACAGCGGCGGGGTGGCGCAGGCGCTCGGTGTCAGCAGTTACCAGGCAGCCGGCGAAGAGAGCAGGTCCCTCCCCGGCGCTGCAGGAGCGCCCAGCCCGGCCCCACCGACCTGTGCGTTGTGTCCCGCAGGAGACGGAGCTCCCTCGGCCGTATCCCAATGAGATCCCCCACAACGAGAAGCTCCTGTCGCTCAAGTACGAGGTATGTGGGCCCCTGATCCTCCCTCATCTGCCCCGCGGGGAAGGAGCAGGGTCCAGGAAGGGAAGAGTTGCAGCACTATGGGGCTGTGAAGGGCACGGGTGAGGGTCTGAGGCTGGCCCTCCCCTGGCATAGGCGTCTTCGCCTGCATTAGAATGATGGAATGGCTCAGGTTGGAAGGGACCTTACAGCTCATCCAGTTCCAACCCCCCTGCCGTGGGCAGGCACACCTCCCACCAGATCAGGTTGCTCAGGGCCCATCCAGCCTGGTCTTGAACACCTCCAGGGATGGGGCATCCACAGCTTCTCTGGGCAGCCTGTGCCAGGGCCTCCCTGCCCTCTGAGTGAAGCATTTCCTCCTAACCTCTAAATTGAATCTCCCCTCTTTCATTTTAAACCATTCCCCCTTGTCCTGTTGTCATCTGCCCGAGCAAAAAGTCGCACTCCATCTATTTTATAAGCCCCCTTTAAGTACTGAAAAGCTGCAATAAGGTCACCCCGCAGCCTTCTCTCCTTTAGGCTGAACAGCCCCAGCTCTCTCAGCCTTCCTCCATAGGAGAACTAAAGACACTAAACAGCATCTCCCTCTTCTGAACTAGAGCCTGGACTATGACAACAGTGAAAACCAGCTGTTCCTGGAGGAGGAAAGGAGGATTAACCACACGGTGAGTCTCGCCGCGACGTGGTTGCCTGCTGTTCCTGCAGGCTGGCACCACAGCTGAGCCAGCCCTGCTGAGAGGAGGCGCGGGGAAGCCATCGCCCGCTTCTGTGTGCTGGGGCTCAGAAGCAGCTTGAGCCACGGTGGGTTTACGGGCATCAACCAGCTTGTGGTGAGCAGTGAAAGCTTGGAGCAGGGCGGCCAGATCCACAGGAATCCAGCGTGGTGTAAGGGAGTGCTCAAACAGGAGCTGGCCCGGGTACACGTGGTGGCGTTGCTGGGATGGAAACGGAGCAGGGGGAGCATCTGTGTAGGGAAGGCCTTGTCCTGGGGGCTTTGGGAGTCAGTGCTGTAGCAGAAAACAACAGGAGAGTCTGCTGAGAGGCCTGATGGAGGCGGGCAAGCTGGAAAAACTCATTTTCTGTCCAGGGATCCCTTGGAGGGGCAAGGGCACTGAGGGATGGCTTGAAATAAGTCAGCTGTGGCTGGGCTTTGCAGTTCTGCGCCTGCCTGTGTCGATTCTCCCTGGGCAGCTCTCCGCAGCCTGCAGCTTAGGCCTGGATCAGGAAAGGTGGCCAGGTGGGCTGGGAGCCCCTCCTTGATGCTCTTGGGGGCTGACGGCTGTTTGTCTGTCCGTCAGGCCTTCCGGACGGTGGAGATCAAGCGCTGGGTCATCTGTGCCATGATCGGCATCCTTACCGGCCTCATCGCCTGCTTCATCGACATCGTGGTGGAGAACCTGGCCGGGCTGAAGTACCGAGTGGTGAAGGACAGTATCCTCACACGGAGAGCCGTGGCCTCCTCCTGGTGGCCGTGAGAGGGGCAGAGGGCAGCGCTTCCTCCCAGGGCCTTGGTGGCATGGGTCCTGCTGCCCATGGTGCTGAGCTGTGATAATGGAGGAGGCTGTGCTATGTGCAGGACCTGCTGCGCCTGCCGCAGCTCAAGGAGCTCCCTGGCGACCCCTAATTGCGGTGGGAGGCATGTTACTGAGCTGGCACTGGCCTTTCCTTGATCCGCCGCCTCAGACATCGACAAGTTCACGGAGAAAGGGGGCCTGTCGTTCTCTCTGTTACTCTGGGCCACCCTGAACGCCAGCGTGGTGATGGTGGGCTCTGTTATCGTCGCTTTCATAGAGGTAAGGGTTTGGAGGCCACCTGCCTGGGGGTACTTCTGTAACATCAAATGCATTTCTGCTGAATTGGCTCTTGGAAGTGCAGTCCCGTGGTGCTGGCTGGGAATGGCTCCGTCTGTGTGGTAAGATTTCTCCTCAGGTGTCAGACCGTCAGGGCGCGCTGCCCTTCGTCTGCAGCCCCAGCAGCTTGGGGCAAAGGAGGTGGCAGAAAGGTGTGCTCCAGCCTCGGAAGCAGGCACAGCTCTTGCTCTCGTGTCAGTTCGTGCAAGCCTCGGGCCTGGCTCAGCCTCTTTGCTTTGTGTGTACGTGAGCGTCTGCAGTGAGCAGGCTGGTCGGCTGCCTCGGAGACACGAGAGGACAGGCCAGCAACTGGCTGCTGACCTCTGGGGGCAGGTTGTGGCTGAGAGGGGGGCGATGGCTCCCTGCGAGCCTCTCTGAGTCATCAGCGTCTTCCTTGTTGCTTTGCCCTCGCTCCTGTAAAGCTCTCCCTGGCCACCGGGTGAGAGCCTCCTGCAGCACTGGGCCTCTTGCCATGGCGCCGTGCTGGGGAGGACCTCGTGTCCCACAAGAACCTGCCAGCGGCTCCTTCCTCAGGGGCTGCGTGTCTGTGGAGGTGCAGTGGGTGCAAGCCCACCTCCAGAGCCTGTCAGCAAGCTTTGGCCTTGTCTTTGAGCCTTCCCGAGGATATGTTGGTGTGCCCTGCGCTTTAGGGACAGGAATAAAGTGACCAATGTGGTCCCAGTCTCTGTCCTGTCCGTGGCAGCCACGAATACCTTCCCCGTTCCCCACAGCCCGTGGCAGCCGGCAGTGGCATTCCCCAGATCAAATGCTATCTCAACGGCGTGAAGATCCCGCACGTCGTCCGCCTCAAGGTAAGCGGGAGCTTGTGGGATGAGCACTTTCCGCGCGTGCTGGGCTGGACCCAGCGAGTTGTGTCCTCGTGCCGTGGGGCGCTCCCTGCGTGTGCTGTGGCAGAGCCGCAGCCGGGCTCCCCGCGGCGCTGCGGAGCGCCCCCGCACCCTCGTGATGCGCTGTGCCTTTTGCTCTGTTTTGCAGACCCTGGTGATCAAAGTCTGCGGGGTCATCCTCTCGGTGGTCGGCGGCCTGGCCGTTGGGAAGGTGATGTGCACGGGGCTCTCTCGGGCGCGCTGCAGGCGCGGTGTTACCCGCTGCGGTGCAGCCTGGCGCTGGGGACTGGCGCTGGTGGCCCCGCGGTGACTTCCCACTCTCACTCCCTGGTCTGCTGGCCAAGGTGACCGCGGCACGGCCGCTGGGGAGCGGCAGAGGGCATGCAGTGCCAGCCCCAGGATCTGTGGTGCCACCAAGAACACATCTGTGTTCATCCCCAGGGGTGTGAGATGGGGGGCACAGGTGCCCCCTTGGGACCTTGCTAGCCTGCCTGCTAGGGCTGGGGGCAAGGAGGGCAGCCTCGGCAAGCCTCTGTCTCCTCTGCTGGAGCGGGAGCTGGTGGGAACAGGAACCACTCAGTAGAATGAGAATCTGGGGGGAAACATCAAGGTCTGCATCTGCTAGAGGGAATTCTCCTGGGCTAGATGTGAAGAGGTGGAGCTGGTACAGGCAGAGCGTGTTGCTGGGTGCCGGTGTCCAGCTCCTTCAGGGCAGTGACCTGAGGAGAAGCAGGCAGCCTTCCCCAGCTTCCCTCAGCTCCAGGGGTTCTTCCTTCCCCTGCCTGACCCTGCTCTCCTGCCTGCAGGAGGGACCCATGATTCACTCCGGAGCGGTGATTGCTGCTGGCATCTCCCAGGGGAGATCCACGTCTTTGAAGCGAGACTTCAAGGTTGGTGCTCAGGGCTGCGGGGCTGTGCTGCAGGGGCTCTGGACATGTTCCCTGGCCGTCCCTATCAGACTTCCCCAGCCAGGAGATGTGTTGCGTAGCCCTGTGTGCGCTTCTGAGCTCCAGCAAAGGGCCTGTGCCTCCTTCCCTGCTGAGGCTTGGGGTCTGTCAAGCGATGGCCCCTGAAAGATGGCATTGTGAGCATTGAAAGGGAGGAGGGGGCAGAGCTCTCTGCCAGGAGCAGAGGAGCTTGGAGGGGCAGTGTTCCCTCTGTTCCCATCCCCATTGGGTGGAGGGAGGAAAACTCTCCTTGCACTGCCAGCATAAGGTGAGCAACATAAGTCTTACACAGCTTTCATATGAAAGTTGGCATGATATGAATTTTGCTACGTGTTACCATGAAATGCAGAAAAAATCCTACATGCATGTTAATATTTTTCATGGTACCATCACAGGAATAATTGTCCGTGAACGTGCTGGTCCTAAATTAATCTTCTGCAAGTTACTAGGATGCTAATGTTAGTTGCATGGCATCATCCATGCAGCTTGGAAATTAGGTTGGAAATTAGGAAAAATTCAGGCTGGAAATTAGGAGAAATTTCTGCTTAGAGCAGTCAGGCATTGGGACGGGTTGCCCGGGGGGAGGTGGTGGAGTCACCTGGGGGCATTTAAGGAAAGTTTGGACTTGGTGCTAAGGGACGTGGTTTAGTGGGTGATAGTGGTGGTAGAGGGGTGGTTGGACCAGATGATCTTGGAGGGCTTTCCCAACCTTAATGACTCTGTGATTCTGTGATCCACCAGCACCTCTCCCTGGTGAGCCAAGACCTGCCTGGTGCCAGAGCCCAGCCCCAGCCTGCCTCTGGGGTGCTGGAGCTCGGACTGCCTCAGGGAAGGTGTCTGGAGAGAGGGAGGGAGCTGTGGTCTCCAGCCCGCGCTGCTTGAATCCCATCCTGTGCCCCTGGGGGTGCCCGGAATGGGCTGTTCCTTGGGGTTGTGTTGGTGGCAAGAGGTCACATGCGGTGTTCCCCGTGTCTCCTCCTGAGCTCATGCCTTTGGCCAGCCCTGAACCTGCCTTCGCTTGGGTATTTCAGATCTTCGAGTACTTCCGCAGAGACACAGAAAAGAGGGACTTTGTCTCGGCTGGAGCTGCTGCTGGTGTCTCGGCTGCGTTTGGTGCCCCTGTGGGTACGTGTCTCGGTTCTGATGCTGAGCAGCGCCTGCATGCACGTCTTACCAGGAGGTCGCTCCTGCCTGCGCGGGGGCGGCTGCGGGGACCTAGGACGCTGCGGGAGCCTGGGCCAGGAGAGCCCAGCATTTACCTCCAGGCTCAAACACTTGCCTGGAAGCCCGGAGGGTAGGTGATGTGTGGTGGGAACGTGTGAGCAACTGAATCTGGTGTGCTGCCATCCTCTGCCAGCTCCAGGACTAAGGAAAAAACAGCTGCACCAAAAGTGGTGCCCCAAACCTTCCCCAAAAGTGCCTGGCCTCCCTCCAAGATGTCCTGCCCTGCCCTGCCCTGCAGGTCTTGGGAAGAGAGGAGGTGGTTATCTGTGTCTGATGCTAAATGTTGCCTCCCTGAGATGGGGAAGGATGGTGAAGGGGCTTTGCTGCAAGCAGTACGTCGTCGGTGGCTTGGTGGGCTTGGCTGGTCCCTTCCCCGGAGCCCGTCGGTTGTGGGCTGGGTGGGTTTGGCTGCTCAGCTGGTGCTGCTGGACAAGGGTCCGTGGTACGTGCCCGTTGTGAAGATGTTTGTTTGTCTTGCACTTGCAGGGGGCGTCCTCTTCAGCTTGGAGGAAGGGGCTTCCTTCTGGAACCAGTTCCTGACGTGGAGAATTGTAAGTGCTGGGAAGCAGAAGCAGTAACTCAAGAGCTGCCAGCTCCGGGTCTGTGTGCAGCCCCTGGCACTCTGGGATCCCCCCGTGCCCAGCAGCAGCTCCTGGGGTCCTGCCGCTGGGCCTCCAGGGGCCTGAGCCAATTGTGTCTGGAGCCTTCTCCACCGTCCTCTCCAGTGCTCTGGGAGCTGTGCCTCAGGGAGGCCTGTGACGCTGCTGTGGTGTTTGGGAAGGCCTGATCTGATTAACACAGGGTGTGCTGGCATTGTCTTCCCCCCCCCGCTGTGCCCTTGGGGCTGGGTGTCCCACAGCTGTGTGCCTCCTGCCATCCCTCCCCTGGCTGGGCGTCCAAGGGATCAGGGCATCTCAAATCCCTTTCTAGCCCCCAGGGGCTGAATTTGGGTCTGGCTGAGCAAGGTAGTGTTTTCTGAGGCTGCTGACCCCTTTTCCAAGGGAGCTGGCAGCAGAGAGGCAAGAGGAGGAGCAAGCCCGTGGTGTAAGCTGCCCAGAGTGCTGCTGTGGGGAACGTGGCCGCTTGTCTCCAGCACACGGCGGGTGCCAAGTCCTAGCCAAGAGCTCGGGGTGTTTTGGGGTAGCACGGAGGGAGCAATGCTGGATGTGTCCAGCAGTGACTCTGGGCTGCATCTCCTCCTAGTTCTTTGCCTCCATGATCTCGACGTTCACTCTGAACTCTGTCCTGAGCGTTTACCACGGCAATGCTTGGGATCTCTCCAGCCCCGGGCTCATCAATTTTGGCAGGTTTGATAACGAGGTATGGCACGGATACTCTTCTGCATAAGGCTCTGTTGGGGTGTTAGAAGCAGCATGGGGGGGTTGGGGACACCAGGATGTCTTCACACGTTGCCTGGGGACTGAGGCAGGCTCCGGGGTTTGGCTGGATCCCAGGCCCACCGATGTGAGCAGCCACCGCTGGGTCCGGGTGCTGCGGGGTGTGCAGGCGATGTCCTGGGGGAACTCCAGGAGCCACTCTGGCTCAGGCTTGTGCTGCCTGAGCAAATGGTGACTCACTGCAAAAGGGTCAGCAGATCTGAAACCCATCTCTTGTTTTTAGAAAATGGGATACACAATCCAGGAAATTCCTATCTTCATCTTTATGGGCGTGGTTGGTAAGAGAGTTCTGCTCTTTCAATTCGATTAGTCTGAATAATTCCCTCTGTTCTCCGTCTGGGCCTAAAAAGCTTCAGGATCCTGCTTCCTGGGGGAGTGGAAAATCCATTTGACTCTGGAGCAGAGGCTGCTCGTGGGGCTTATGGGGGTGAGAGCTGGATCCCGGGCCAGCCCTCACTCACTCCTGTAGCAAAGGCGAGCCCGTTTCATCTGCGTCCTGCAGTCACTCGTTGGGGTTGGTGTGTTGTGGCAGCCCAGTGCGCTCAAGCTGCGGTGGTTCAGCCACCCTTACCCCTCCGGAAAGGGGAAACAGAGCGCATCAGGCACTCCCCAGCGTGCTCACCCAGCTCTGCAGCTGCCCGGGTGTCTGTTTGCCTGTCCCTAGTGCCGGTGCTGTGACGCTGGTGCTGGGCTCCGCTTGGTTTCAGGGCCTGGCATCCTCCACGCTCTGTGGGGCTGCCCAAGCAGGGGCAGCGTCTGTGTGTCCTGGGCAGCCGGTCACACTGGATGTGTTGTCGATGTCTCCCTGAGCTTCGCTGTTTCTCTCGCCTCTTGGGCGACCACCGGAGGGTGACATTTCCCTCTTCTGCGTTTGCAGGCGGGATCCTGGGGGCCCTGTTCAATGCCCTGAATTACTGGTTAACGATGTTCCGGATCAGGTAAGAGCTTGTAGGCGGTAAAGATGACCGAAGTGGGTTGGCTGGCACCTTCTGTGCTCCCTGCAAGTGGTGTTCCTACCCAGAGCCAGGCTGTAACCTCATACCTAATGTGTAACGTGAGAAATGACAGCTGGAAGCCGGCGAACTAAGATGCCACGTGCCTCTTGCTGCCCGCAGCCGAGGCTTTGACCCACAGCATCCTGCCTTTGCTCTGACCCTGCTGTGTTTCTCTTTAGTGACCTGAGGGCCCAGACAAGTGCAAATGCTGTACACACCTGACTGTTACGTGTTTCTGAGAGCAATCTGAGAGCTGCTTAACCCCGTGTGATGTGCCAAGTGGGTCACAAGTGACCCTGCGCAGTCCAGGAGGGCAGAACAGGGGCTCGTGGGGGGGGCCTGCGGATGCCCTCGGGGCTCTCTTTTGAGAGCCAAATCCACGTGCTGCCCTGGGGCACAGCAGGACCCTCGCTTCACTGTGAGGAGACAGCTCAAGAACCAGCTCTAGTTGGCTGGGGCCTGCAGCAGCTGCCCTCCTGTTCCCGGCGCAGCCCTCCGTTCCCTCCAGCCCGTGAGGCCTGCCTGCAGCCCACCGCCGGGCACCCCTGGGTGCTGCTGGGGCAGAGCCGGCCCCACCGCTCCGCTCCCCTCGCAGGTACATCCACCGGCCCTGCCTCCAGGTGATTGAGGCCATGCTGGTCGCAGCGGTGACGGCGGCTGTGGGGTTCGTCATGATTTACTGCTCTCGAGACTGCCAGCCCATCCAGGGGAGCACGGTGGCCTATCCCCTGCAGGTAGGAGGTGCTGGGGGGAGACCCTGAGCCTCGGCGGAGGCTGGGAGCTGAGCAGGGGAACGAAATCCTGCTGGGCCTTGCTGGTTCCCCTGCAGCCAGTGCCTTCTGCTCCGGGTGGAGCTGGAGACCCCGGTGCAGCAAGCAGGGGATGGTTCTGCTGGCCGGCCTGACCCAAAGCTCTGGAAATAAAAGCAGCTGGCTGCTCTTTCATCCGAGTCCTGGCTTGGCAGGGACAGAGGCAAAGGCACCAGCCAGCAGGTTGTCACCAGCCAGATGGCAGTGGGGCCTGGCTGAAGCTGTGAAGTGGTGGTGTGGGCATGCGAGAAGCAGCGTGGTTGTTGGGGCCCTTTGCTCACATTTTGGGCGCTTTCCTTTGTGCTGCAAAGAAACGTGTAAAGCTGCCGGGCCAGAGATCCAGGGGAAGCATCTCTCTCGTTCTGACTTTGTTCCGTTCTCCCGTATGGCAGCGCCCCGCCCTCAGCGGGGGTGCCCCACATCCCCAGCTCTGCCCTGGGCTCCTCCTCATCGTAATGCCCAGCTCGGAGATGTGAGCCCCGCTCATGCTGCAGCGTTACTTTGCGGGGGTCTCCGCAATCACCAACAGCAAACGAGCTGGGTAGAAGCACTGCGGCAGTGGTGTCCTTGCAGCCTGCAGCTGTCTTCTCGCCAGCACGCAGCCGCTGCGCTCCGCAGCCAGCTGGAGCCCGGCAGCCTTTGCTGCCACAGGGCAGCCCACATCTGCCACTTCTAACTTGTTTTTTTTTTTCCCTTTCCCTCCTTAGCTTTTCTGTGCTGATGGAGAGTACAACTCTATGGCCACTGCCTTCTTCAACACACCTGAGAAGAGTGTTGTCAACCTCTTCCATGACCCTCCAGGTCTGCCTGCCTAGCGAATGCTTCCTCAAACAAGAGCAGAGTGGGGCAGGGTTTGTGCTCGGTGGCTGATCTGTTCCCTCCTTGCTTGTGGGACGAGGCAGGGGGCGGTCAGCATGGCCCAGGAAGGCACGATGGGGTCCTGCCGAGCCCTGTGCGGGACAGCGGGGAGCGAGTGGCTGCGTTGTGGTGCGACAGCGAGGGGCTGTGCTGCTGGCGGCCAGCTGGATGCGCGGGAGGGGTGATGTGAGCCTGTGCGCATCCAAAAACCTGCTGCTGCTGCACCACGGCTGAGGTTGGCCAAAAGCCTTTCGAGTGAGCTCGGGGAGAACAGGCCCGGCAGTGCCTGCTGTGTGCCGAGGCACCCAGCAGCTTGGCCAAAGGGCTGCGGTCTTGGGGCAGCTGGCGGACAAAGGCTCGGTTCTGTCTGTGTGTGTCTGCAAGCTGGCACCTCTGAGTGGCGTGGGAGCATGTCTGAGACTTGCTTGTTCTCTGGAGACTGTCCTGGAAATACCCCGGGCTGTGTCCTTACTTAGCAGGACCTTTTGCCCCTGAATGACTTTACCTTCTGGGCAGGTTGTGGAGGTGGATTTCTGGAGTTTGGATTTGCTCGAGAAGTTAAATTTGGCTTTCATATTCTAGTTCCCATTTCCCTCGGACCCCATGTGACGATAACGTGCTCTCTTCCCCCTGGGCCTGCTGCTCTGAGTTTTAGACCCTCGGTCTGGGGTGTGCAGCCCAGTACTTGGCACAGTGACGGGTGTCCCATGTCTCAGGGCTGCTTCCTGCAGCGCTGGGCCCTTCCTGGTTCCGTGCTTTGGTCCGTTGACCTCTCTGTAAAGGAGAGAGGTTGCGAAGTATGAATTCAAACTAGACTGAGCCTGCTCATCAGTCCTAAAAGTAGTACTAGGCTGAGTCCTGGGGACGACAGGTCTCACTGTGCTGGGGGACAACATGAAGGCATGCCCTGCACCATGGGGGCTGTGTGACAGGGAGGGTGTTTGTAGAACCTGCTCTGCTGAGCTGATCCCAAAGCTGACTGTAGCACCTCCGTCCTGCTGACCTCGTCCTCCAATGTTGGCAGTTCCTTGGGACTTTGCAGAGTTCGTCATTTTTCCTTGCAGGAAGCTGAGAAATGCAGGGCTGAAAGGGGCTGGGTCATCGTGGGTCACGAGATGGAGGAGATGCATGTGCTGGACTCAGTGGGATGGGAGGGCTTTGGATGGCACTGACAGGGTGCTTGGCAGAGGTAGAAACAACCCAGAGAGCCAGATTGAAAGGCTTGTGCTGTCAGGGAGGATGCTGGGGGGGAAGTCTGGAGGAAGGTGCACCCGACAAGAGGGGCTTTGTCTGCTGGGAGCGAGTGTCAGGGGCTGCTGCTGTCTGTTCTCCCCTGGCTGCAGCCCCTTGCGGTGCCCTTTGGGCTGTGGAACCAGCACTGACTCTGTTTTCTCCCCACCCCAGGTTCCTACAACCCCATGACGCTGGGGATGTTCACCCTGATGTATTTCTTCCTGGCCTGCTGGACGTATGGCCTCACGGTGTCTGCGGGGGTCTTCATCCCTTCCCTGCTGATCGGCGCTGCCTGGGGGAGGCTGTTCGGCATCTCCCTGTCCTACCTGACCAAGGGCTCAGTGAGTGTTTGATGGGAAGGGGCACTGGGGGGTGGGGGGGATGTGGCACCCAGCTCTCCTCATCTTGCTGCTGGCCCAGCTGCATGCGCAGGCGATGGGCGCAGAGCTGGCTGAGAGCCCGGCACGGCGGTCTGGAGAAGCGTGGAGCGCGTTGACTCCTCGCTTGATGTCTTCCTGGGCTGTGTCTCTGGGCTTTCTTCAGTCCCAACGGAACCCTGCCGACATCTGGGCTGTGCAGAAGTCCTCAGGCACTTCCTGCTCCTTGGGAAGGGGGTTTTGGGGCCAGGGCACTGCTTGTTATCCGTGGATGACCTGGAGTCAGCAGCTGACTGAGCCCTTTCTCTCTCAGATCTGGGCTGACCCTGGGAAGTACGCCCTGATGGGAGCTGCCGCACAGCTGGGTGAGTTGCCTCCCCCCTTTGGGACTTGTGGCCACCTCTGACTCGTGTCACGGTGAAGGTGGCAGGGCAAGAAATGGTCTTTGCTTCCCTGGTGCAGCTTTTTCCCCTAGCTGAAGCGAAGCCTGTGTGGTGTTGCTAAAATCCCAGCCTGGCTGTCAGCTCCCTAACAGCCCTGCCAAGTGCTGGGCTTGTCCAGGGCAGCGGCTGGCCCTGTGCGGCCCCGGGGCTGGAGGTGCTGCAGGGCTGAGGCCTGGCTTGGGTCTGGCAGCTCTGCCTTCCCCTGGCCCACCCCGGCCCCCCATGGATCGTGGCTCACTGGCACTTGGTGCCCTGTCTCCTGCCCGCAAAGCTGATGGAGGCGAGCAGCATCCCTGGGTGGGTCGGACATGCTGCCTGCCTCATGGGGTGCCTGTGTGGGAATCCTGGGTTGCTGTTCAGAGACTGAGGGGCCTTGGGTGCTCTCCCATGCCCCCCTAAGTCCCTGCTCCTTTTGGGTGCTTCTTACAGGTGGGATAGTGCGGATGACACTGAGTCTCACGGTCATCATGATGGAGGCAACGGGCAACGTTACCTATGGCTTTCCCATCATGCTGGTGCTGATGACAGCGAAGATTGTGGGAGACTACTTCGTGGAGGTGAGGGTTGGCTGTGCTCACTGGGAGCCCAGGACTGGGCGAGAGGCTGTGGGTGAGGATTTGGGGTACTGCCAAGCCGGGGAAGCTGTAAGTGAGGACTGGGGGTGTCGCAGAGCCGGTGGACTCCCAGAGGGGAGCTGCTGCCTGGCTGCACCCCCTCAGCATCTCAGCAGTCCCCTCCTGACAGCTCGGCTCTCCTTGCAGGGGCTCTACGACATGCACATCCAGCTGCAGAGTGTGCCATTCTTGCACTGGGAGGCCCCGGTGACGTCCCACTCCCTCACGGCCAGGTAGGTGGGCTGGGGGACACCACCACGCAGCTGCAGCCCTCGGTCCGTGCTGTCGGCCCGAGTCGAGAAGGGTGGTGGTGACCTGCTTTGGTCACAGGTGCCTGATGG
The DNA here is from genome assembly GCF_009769625.2 of Cygnus olor. Taxonomy (NCBI): domain Eukaryota; kingdom Metazoa; phylum Chordata; class Aves; order Anseriformes; family Anatidae; genus Cygnus; species Cygnus olor. The sequence continues at coordinate 6,583,434 of NC_049183.1, forward strand.
TCACCGGCACCATCACTCCAGCCCCTTCCCCAGCAGGGTGAAGCCCCTCTCCATGGTTATGGGGAGCAAGGAGGTGTGTGCGTGGTGGGGTGAGTTCAGGGTGTGCTGCCACTGAATTGTTTCCCCCTGATTCTTCCTCGCAGGGAGGTCATGAGCACTCCCGTCACCTGTCTGCGGAGGATCGAGCGGGTGGGCACGGTTGTGGACATCCTCAGCGACACCTCCTCCAACCACAACGGCTTCCCCGTGGTGGAGAGCAACCCCAACACCACCCAGGTGGGCTGGGTGCCCCCCGGGGGGACCGGACCGCAGCAGCTCGTGAGGGGAGGTGTCCGGGCTCGGCTGTGCAAGGGCTGGCCGTGGTGTGGGACCCTCATGCTCACCTCCCCTCCCCAGCCTTGTTTTTACACACGATGCTCTGTTGCAGGTGGCAGGGCTGCGGGGTTTGATCCTGCGCTCCCAGCTCATCGTCCTGCTGAAGCACAAGGTGGGTGGTGCTGCACAGAGGCTGGCTGGGCTGCCCTGGGGCCCTGCTGCCCCGGCCCCACCACTGCCTCGGGCCCTTTGGTACCTGCCCTGTAGGGAAGGGCTGGCAGAGCGTCCCTGTCATCTCCCTTGGCTCTCCGTTTGATGGCGGCCGCCGTGCAGCCTGTGGGCACATTGGTGTGCCCGGCAGCCTGCTGTGCCTCACTGGGCTTGCAAACCACCCCTGTTATCAGAAGCAAGCTGCTTCTCCCTGGGTGCTCCCCCTACCTCATGCTCCTGTCCTCTTCCCTTCTTACCCTGCCTTGGTGCCCTGGTGTGGGCTGTGGGGCTGCAGTGCCCCAGTCAGCATCTTGGGACGGTCGCTGATGGTGTCTCTCTCCCCAAGGTTTTTGTGGAGAGGGCCAACCTGAGCCTGGTGCAGCGGCGGCTGAAGCTGAAGGATTTCCGGGACGCCTACCCCCGCTTCCCCCCCATCCAGTCAATCCACGTCTCCCAGGATGAGCGCGAGTGCATGATCGACCTGAGCGAGTTCATGAACCCCTCGCCCTACACCGTGCCTCAGGTAACATCCAGGGGTCCCTCTGCGCCCCAGTCTGTCAGGGAGCCAGCCGTGCTGGGGAACCAGAGCCAGCTGGGGCCTCTGTGACCCATGTGGCCCCGATCTGCCTTGCAGGAGGCGTCTCTGCCACGGGTGTTCAAGCTTTTCCGGGCCCTGGGCCTGCGGCACTTGGTGGTTGTGGACAATCGCAACGAGGTGAGTCCCCGGGGCTGCCAGGCACTCGCTGTGTGCGGGCAGACTGGGCTCTTTGGGATAATGCTGTTGTCCCCAGGCTCAGCTCGCCAGCACGGGGCCTCATGCTGTCCCTTCCCGGCAGGTGGTGGGCATGGTCACCCGCAAGGATCTTGCCAGGTACCGGCTGGGGAAGGAAGGACTGGAGGAGCTCTCGCTGGCACAGACGTGATGTGGGGCAGCGCTGCCCAGCGGGATCGCACGCTGGCCCCTCTGAGACTGGGACCCTCATTTGGTAGAGGCAGGGAGAGGACTGGGCTGGCTTGTGGAGGTATCGTGGTGCCTGGAGCACTGGCACAGCTGTTCTGCCCTGGCTCTCCCGTGTATCGCTGCCTCCCACCTCTGCCAGCTCCTCTCCTCCTCGCCCTTTCCTCTGCTTCCCTGAGGGATCAAAATATGCTGTTGGTTCTGTTAGCTCTTCGAGTAAGCTCACCGAGGGTTGTGTGAAGGCTGGAGCATGCCTGGGGAGCCAAAGTGCCCTGCTGAGCTGGGTACTGTCTCTCTGACCTGGCCCCTGCCCTCTCTCTCTGCTGCTGCCCTGGGCATTCCGGGACTGGGCACCTCCTCTGGGGCTGGGTCTGGCTCTGTGGGGAGGGGATGTTGGAGGGCTCTCCCCTGCTCCCAGGGCCCTGTCCCCTCTCCCCATGCTGCTGCTGCCTGGGTCGGGCTGAGCCCTGTGTCTGTTACTTTGGCCAGAGGGGATCCCTGCCCTGCCCCACTGTGCAATAAAAGGGCTCTAACGGTTCAGCAGCTGCTGTCTCTTGCTCTTTCTTGGCTCCCTTGACTGCTGTGCCCCTAAGCCTATGAGGTGGGGGCACAGTGTGGCCCTTCCTTGTGGCTTGGAGGGGATAAGAAGGGGAGGGCGTCCCTCGGGTGGTGGTGGGCCTGGAACGTGACCCTAGTGTGTTCCCCTGTGCCTCCAGCCCTCCCCTCAGTCTCCTCAGTGCTGCTGCATCTCCCCTGCAGTGATACTGGGTCGAAAGTGACCCCAGCTGCCTTTCTGTACTTCCTGCAGCTTGGTCCAGACCTTTGCAGCAGCCTGGGTCCTGCTAGCCTTGGCTGGTGTCCCCAAAACCAGCCACCAGATCCAGCCCCAGGGAGAGAGCCGAGCCTGCAGCTCCCTGGGTGGTGAGGAGTGCTCCAGCCCTCACAGTTCTTTGCCCTCTAAGCTCCAACTCCTTTATCTTCCTCTGCCCTCATTACCCTGGGTGCTGGCCTTGGCCCTGCTCTGTGCTGCACCCCTGGGCCCGGTCCCTGCCCTGGGGTGTGAGTGCTCTGCACTGTGTTCTCCTGGAGGGGAGCTGGGCAGGGAGAACCTGGCATCTAGGGGCTTTCTACTGCGGGCTACTTCTGTGCTGAAATAAACCCTGTTTGTACTTTTACGTGGTGGCGCCTGGCTCTTGCTTCCCTCCTTCCCTGGCCCTGCTGCCTGGGCTCAGCGCAAGGCGTTGGGCTCGGGGGAGCCCTCAGGAGCTGAGACCCTGGGGTTGGTGCTGGGGGGCACGAGCAGCGCTCCCCCTGCATGTGCCATGGGGTGGGGGGGTGCTGTATGAGGGCGAGTGCTGGGAGCCAGAGGTCCCTGGCAGGCCTGGGCTGTTCAAGGTTGCCCCTTCCTGGGTGCTTTTCCCTTTCAAGCCTGACAAAGAGCCACCACAAAGACGGGGATGCCTCCGCCGGGCCCTGGTAACAGCGCCGGGCTCCGGCGGCAGCCAGGAGGCCACAGGGAAGGGCTGGCTGTGCCGGGGTGCGGCCCTGTCCTCCCGCCTGGGTCTGACACCCAGCAGTGCGGTGGTAGCGGGTCCCTGCTGCCTGGGCAGGCATCGGGTTCCCTGGATGGCAGCCGGGCACTTTATGAGGCCCTGTGCTGCCCTTTGCCCCAGCGCAGCTGAGATAAGGGGATGGGATCCACTGAGTTGGGCCCGCAGAGCAAACATGGGCTGTTGGCTCCTCCAGCCACCGCGCTTCCCTCCTCCTGCTCCTGGAGGGCTGCAGAGCCCTTTGTCACCAGAGGCAGGGATGCCCCTGTTGCAGCGGCGGATGGCGAAGGACACCGTGCGCACTCGTGCCTAGCAGGAGTCGTTTATTCACTCGTCCCATCGCCAGCTCCAACCCAGTGGCTCCAGCTGCCCCAGCGCTGGCACCGGGGCTGCGGTTTGATCATTAACTGGGTGGCAAGTGGCAGGGCCAGGGCCCCCGGGCCGTGGTGGGGTCAGAGCCCGACAAAGGGCTCAGCATCCAGCCCCAGGCGGCCCGGCTCAGGAAGCAGCTCCCGCCCAGCGCCCGGCAGCTCCGGCCCCGGCTCCACCGTCCAGTTGGCCAGGAGGTCGCTGAAGTCGGGGGTGCCGGCGTGGAGGAGGCCGGCAGGGCCGGGGCCTGGCTCCCTCCAGAAGGAAGGTGGCAGCTTCCTCCTGTGCATGGGGGTGATGTGGCCGTATTTCCTCTCCAGCCGCTGCGTCTTGCCACCGGCCCCCCGGGGTGGCAGGCACCGGTGCACGCCGTACTCAAAGAGCTCGGCCAGCGGCCCCAGCCTGTGCGTGGCCCCGGGGCCGCCCCGTGCCATCACTGCCTCGGGCTGGGGCTGGCTGCCCCGTGCTGCACACGGCAGGTTGGCGGCGCCTGGCTCGCGGGCGGCGCACCGGGGCGAGCTGCAGTCCTCGGGTGTGCCGCGGCCGCCGGCGGGCTCCTCCTGGCCCCGCCGCCCAAAGTACCGCTGGATGTCACAGCTGATGAGCTCCGAAAACCGGAGGAGCCGCAGGGTGGTCTCAGCAGCGTTTGGGCCGGCCAGCTCCAGCCCGCTGCAGCTGGTGCTGTCCTCTGCTGCCTCCTCTTCATCTTCCTCTTCCTCCTCTTCGTCATCTTCTTCCTCCTCCTCCTCAGAGAGGTCGGGGAAGTCGGGTTCGGGGCGTGTGGGCAGCAGCAGGCCGTGTGGGAAGGGCGAGGGCAGCCGCAGCCCGGCCAGGGGCCGGATGACACCCGTGGCCATGTCAGCGCGCAGGGGCAGCCCGGGGCCTGGACTCACCCTGCGGGGCAGGGACGGCGGGGTGAGGGCGGCACGCACCCCGGGGTCTCCGCGTCCTGGTGCCCCACAGCAGCGCTCGGCCCTGAGGTGGCAGCAGGGGGGTGCTGCGTGGTGCGGTGCCACGGCCAGCGTGGGGCAGCGGGGCTGCCGATCTATGGGATGGGGCAACTGAAAACATCCCCCTGAGCCCTGGGATGCATGGCAGCAGGGTTGTCACCGCTGATCCATAGGATGTGGGGAAGCACAGACATCCCCCCAAGCTGCAGAGCAGGGTTTACATCCGCCCGCCCCCCCCCCCCCCAAAGGTGTGAGGCAGCAGGATGTTCCCTGTCGCCCCAGGGCAGTGTGGAGGTGGATGAGGCCCTGGGAACAGCACCCTGCCACCATGGGTTGCACACCTGGGATGCTGAGCCCCTTCCCTATGCAATGGTCCTACGGGATTCCCTGTGACAGGGCAAACCTCCCCGCACTGCCCTGGCTGTCTCTGACCGCAGCTGGGTCTTGCTGAGCCGCACGAGGACCCCTCTGTATTCAGAGATCTGTTCCCTGGGGTCCCCAGCCCTGGCTCGCTGTGGGGCATTCTCAGCCACATGCGTGGGAGTGCCATCACCCAGCTCCAAAAGGCTCTCGGGGCAGCAGTGCCTCTGGGGACAAATCCCGATGCCGCCTGGCCAAGCCGGCCAAGCCTGGGACAGCATCACTGCTGTCCCTGTGCATCCCTCTGCACGCTGTCCCCTCCATGGGGCCTCCAGTCCCCTCCGTGGGGCCAGCGGGCAGGCAGCGTCGGGGCTCAGCTCCCGGGGCGCCGCACAGCGCAGCAGGGACGCTCGCCTCTGGGCTGTGGGGAGTGGCAGTGGGGCAGCCACGCTGCCAGAGCCAGCCTGCCCCGGTGCCACCCGTGGCTGGAGAAATGCCCCGGTGCAGGAGGGCATCGCCCGGGGCCACGGCTCCTCCGGTGCCTCAGCTCAGCTCGGCACTCACCTTGGTGCTGCTGCCCGGCCATGCATAGGCTCCTGCGCCGCTCCCCCTCGCTGTCCCTCCACCTGGGCCTGAAGTATTTATAGCGGAGCAGCGAGCTGACGGCTGGCAAATATTTGGTAGCTGTATTGTAATAGTAGACTCGGTAAACAGAGCTGGGGTTTGCTTTAGCACCCAGCAACGGGAGAGCGGCGCGGGGAGGGACGTGGGGACGGAAGGCAGGGCTCACCTTAATGGTTCACTAGCCAGGGGATTTTCAAGTGTTGTTCCTGTAGATTCACCTATTAAATCGGCAGCCCCAGCTGCCAAACTGCCTGCACACTTGTACCGAGGGCTCTTATCTCTCTGCTGATTGGAGGCGAAATCAAGCTTTGTCAAATAGGCGTAAAATTAAATTTCATGCTATTTTGACTCCTGGAGTAGGGATCTTCTGAAGAACACACTGCTTATCGAGCAATGCCTGTGCAAACAGGCACTGCGGCTGTGGCGGGCCAAACCTCCTGGCTGGAGCCTTTGCAGGGGTCCCGCGGTGCTGGGTGCTGCTCAGCCCCCCGCACAGCTCCGGGCCCCCTATCTCCAACCTTGTGCTCCCCTGCAGACCCCAAGGCGGTTGTGGGGCTCAGTTATGAGTCCCAGGGTGGGTTTTTGAATATTTTGAGGTGGCAGGACACGGCCCCAGCGGCATGGCTGGCGGGAGAGGCACTTTGGGGTGGAGTGGTGGGGCTGGGTGCCCCAAGGCGGGTGGCCCTTGTCAGTCAGTGCTGGATGCAGAGATGGGGACGTGCTTGTGGGAAGCAGCTGGGGCAGCCCCCGGGCAGGGACAGCACCCAGGATGGCAGCACTGTCACCGCAGACAGGGTGCTGGGATGCCCCATGCCTCCTGCGTGGCTGCGTTGGTCCGTGCAGGCTGTGAGCATGATAGAGGACCAGCTGGTGACAACAGAGCAGCTTGAGGTGGCTGTGGCCCAGCTGTGCCATTTCTGTTCTGGCACTAGGACGTGCTCTGGTGTGGCCATCTGGGGGGACACAGAGCACAGTCAGGGGACGGGGGACAGCTCTGGGACAAAGGATGGCCATGGGACAAAGGACAGATGGGGAACCTGGGTGGCTGGGGGTGCAGGTTGGGTGGGGACACAGGATGGTCAGGGGACACAGAACAACCCACGTGTGACAGCTGGAGGATACACAGGGGATGGCTGGCAGCCTGACACAGAGCCCAGCCCCCCAGCACCCTGCTGCAGCCCTTGCTGGGGGATCTCAGCGGGGTTGCAGATGCACTTTGGCTTTGGGGACAGCCAGCCCCTCCTCCAGAACTGTCCTGCCCTCTGTTCGTGGGGCTGATGGTGGCTCCCAGTCTGCTCCCACAGAGCTGTCCCTGTCCCCTGGGGCTGAGCTGTCCCCCAGCACTGAGACGGGCCCCCCAGCCCCTTGCACGGCACAGCACCGCTGCTGAGGACAGTGCCACCCTGGGCACGGCTGTCACCCACCGGTCCCCCACTGTCTGCAGCCCCAGGTGCCCCTTCCCTGGGGCCGACAGCCCTGGGGCACCTTGCAGGGACTGAGCTGTGGCACTGCCACCGTCACCAGCCGGGCCCCGCAGCGCTCCTGTCCCCTCTCCAAACGCTCACGCTGGCAGCCCCGGGGGGACCAGCAGCCATTCCACCCGGGCACCGCTGGGCAAACAGGGCCAGCGGGAGCTGATAAGCCCCGGGCACCTTCGATCTGCTGCCTGACGTCACCCGCTGCCACCGCTGCCTGCCTGGCGCGGCCTGGCACGGCTTGGCACAGCCCAGGATGGTTTGGTATGGGATAGCCTGGAACAGTGTGGTACGGGATAGCCTGGAGCAGTTTGGCACGGGATAGCCTGTAACAGTTCCGTACGGCATGGCCTGGAACAGTTTGGTAGGGGATGGCCTGGAACAGTTTGGCATGGCACATCCCAGGACGGTTTGTCATGGCCTGGCCTGGCAGGGCTTGGCACGGCTCAGCGCGGCGCGGCCCGGCCTGCTACAGAGCCTGACGCGGCTCGGTACGGCTCGGCACGGCCCGGCGCGGCTCGTACGGCCCAGCAGGGCTTGGCCCGGCCCGGCCCGGCCCGGCCCGGCCGCGGGTGCCGTCCCCGCCCCGCCGTCCCCGCCTCCCCGCCCCTGCGGACTACAAGTCCCGCCCCGACTACGAGTCCCCCTGACTACAAGTCCCGTCAGGCCGCGCGGCGCCGGGAGGGGCCGCTTCCGCCCAGCGCCCGCCGCCGCCGCCGTCCGCCTCCGAGGCCGGAGCCCAGGCCGGAGCCGCCGCCGCCGCCGCCCAGGCCGGAGCCGCCCGCCCGCCGCGCCCCGCGGCCCGGCCCGGCCCCGCCGCCATGTCGGCCCAGGCGCAGATGCGGGCCCTGCTGGACCAGCTGATGGGCACGGCCCGGGACGGTGAGTGGGGGCGGGCGGGGCCTGCAGGAGACGCCGCGGCCCGGCCCGGCGCTGCCCCCGCTGCGGGCCCGCGGCGCCGTCCGCGCCCGGCCGAGCCCGGGCCCGAGCCCGGAGCGGGGCGGAGCGGGCCCGGGCCGCGCCCCGGGGCCTGCCCCTAGGGAGAGGGCCCGGCGGGGGCCGGCCCCGCGCCCCGCTGCCGCCCGCCGGGGGCTTCGCGCTCGCGGCCTCGCGCGGGGAGCGCCGTGGCGGGGCGCGGCGGTGCGCCCGGAGGCGGTAGGTAGGTGCGCCCGGAGGAGCCGGCCCCGTGGCGCTGCTCCAAGAACGTTGCGGCCTGTTGGAAACGCGGCCCTGCTGCAGCCGGTGTCTCCTTGCCTGCCGAACGCGTAAATTCGTTGGGCACGTTAGCAGGGCTGTGAGGTACTTTGCACTTCGCTTCCTAAGTGAATAAGTGCGCCTTCTCTCTCTGTGTGTTGAGTTGCTGTTGAATTGCTTCCCATACTTTTATTTCATACAAACTGAACAATTGTGGCCCCTCTATTTTATTTATAAAGGTTCAGTGTATCTTTGCCTGCCTACATCAATCTGCAAGGGAGTTGCAGAAAAGCCTCATGTTCATCGAGCCGTGAGTCACAACCAATTTTTAAAGCTGTTATAACAAAGAAAAAGTGTTTGCTTTTTTTCACGAGTAACTTTAAAAGTGTAGCTTAGAAAGAAAAAAAAAAAACAAAACCATTTTGAGTAGACACAACATTATTCCTGGATGCTTGCAAATCCTAAACTATATTCATACGGTAGTGTTACACATACCTGTGTCATATACACAGCCTAGCTTTAAAATTGTCACATACCATTACCACTTTGCCTTTACTTTTATGTATCGTTCCCCTGACTTCCTTACTGCAGGTGTGGGCAAGAAAGCTTTTCCTTTAAAACTTTTCAACAGTGGGCATAAAATTCTGCAGCTGAGGTCTTGAAGAATGCAGATGGGTATAGTATATGTTGGAGCTCGCAGTGTGTATTGACTAACTTTGTTTCCTTTTTCTTTTTCCTTTTTTGCTTTTCTGATATTGTCTTGTTTAAGTGGCTCCTGAGTGTAAAATGTCTTCTGAGGGCGGGAGGCGGGTGGGAAGAAGGTTTCACGTTCCAGGCCAAGACCCACAAGATTCATCTTTGCACGGCCTTGGAAAACACGCTGCATACTTGGTTTTGAGACCAAATGGACTGCTGTCTTAATTATCAGATTAGCAAATAGCAGTTGCCTATACAAACTGTCCAGCACAGCCCTGTTTCATGATTCGCGACCCTCCGATAGCATGGGTTTCAGTATCTCCTGCCCCTTCATCACAGTGTAAAAAAAAAAAAGAAAAAGAAAAAAGGCGGGGGGTGGTGAAAAAAAGGAAAGCGTTGGCTATGAGCCAGACTGCCTGTCTCCTTTTTTCTCTTCTGGCTGTGCTGTCTCTTTATACGGATGACAGGCTTTGGACGTTACTTGGCTCGCCAACACTGTGTTTAACACGGTGTACTGGATGAATAAATGCTAAAATACTATTTTTTTGCCAATTATAAGTTTTCCAGAATATCCTGCTACCCTATAAGCGTTTTCAAGTAATTTGGGGGAGCAGGAACACCAACTGTTTTAATCTGCATATTGAGGTGAAATGATCATACCAACGACTTTGTTACCTTATCAGTATTCTAATGTCTCCTTATTTAAAACCACAAATGAATTTCAGGAGATGAAACCAGACAAAGGGTGAAGTTTACAGACGATCGCGTCTGCAAGAGCCACCTTCTGGATTGCTGTCCTCACGACATCCTGGCAGGAACAGTAAGTATCTTCTCTGTAATAAGGAATTCCGGTAAGGCAGAGGTTGGTACAATTCTTCTGGGCTCCTCTGTGCCGTCATAGGTAACTTGTAGGAGATGCAGCCCAGGAAACATCAGGCTTCCCCTGCCCTAGGAACAGTCGCGATTTTATCTTCGGTTTCTGTGACCTGTGTTTGGAACCACTGAAGTCAGGAGTTCTCACAATTTGCTTGAAACGCTTTTTCTCTTGCAATCTCACGTGAAGTTGCAAGGTTACTTCTATTTTAACAGCTTGTGATGGTTAGGGCATAAAACTCCTGGGGAGGGCACAGGATCGTAGCCTGGTTGCGCCAGCACATTGTCCTGGGTGCTGTAGTTCACCATTGCCGCTTCAGGTTAGCTGGATTTTTCTCACGAGCTGCAATAGTCCTCAATCCTTGAGCTTTTCAGTCTCCTCTTTTAAGCCACATGATGTTTCCTGGATGGAACTTCAGCTTTTTTCATCATTACGAGTTGTCATGCTAGTGGCAGGTTACAGCTCAGGCCAGCTTAGTCTTTAGACTTGGTTGGTGTGAGCGGTGCGTCACTCCGCCTGACTGGTTTAAAACAGTTGAGACAGCTTCCTTAGCTGTTGCCCTCTGGGGATGCAGCTGACGAATTTTCAAAGATTTAGCTCAAATGCTCTCTGTGTGAGCAAAAAGTGATGTGGTAACAGAGAGATCTTGTGGAGTAAGTGTCCAGTTAGGTGCCAGACGGAAGATGCAGTCTGACTTTCAGAAGAAAACAGTGCGTGTCTTCTGTAATTGCTGTATTACATGATTGCAGGATGGAGATGGATATGGATATTGGAAATCCATCTTTATCCTCGCTGTTTGGCACTAACTACTCTGGCATTTCATGTTGTCCATCCACTTACACTTTTTTTTTTTTAAATGCAGTCAATATTTATAGCCCTTTCTTCTGTTACTTGGAGAGCTGGGTTTGACACAGTGGGTTACCAACAAAGGGAAGGGCAGGCAGGTAGTTCTGCCTCGGATTGTAACACTGTGATGGCAAAACTACGGTAGCGCTAGCAGAAAGAGCTTTAGCAACGGCTGCCCTGGCTCTGAGCACGCAAACTTCAGCTTTTAAGTGGCTGTTGCTGCAAAGTAAGCCTGGAATGGAAGAGCTGAGTACAAATTTTTGTGTTTTTGAACCATTGTAAGGGACGCAGGGCGGAAATTTGAAGCTCAGATGTGTTTTCCAGCTCCATCAGCCTCCATATCACCTCACTTTGCTTCAGAATTGTAGAGCTGCTTAAATCACCTTCTGCCCATTTCCATCCTTTGTGCAAGTCACGGTGGGTTAGGATGTATTTTTTCAACAGCTTTTTGAAGATGCTGCCTTGCACCTCTTGTGACGTGTTTCCAGGAAGAAGGTAGGTGGTGAGCCGAAGGGCTCAGATGAAGTGATGATGTTCACGACTGTTGGAGGCAGTTTCAAAGCACAGAGGAAGTGTAAGGTGTTCAGGTGCGTCGTGAATCTCCTGGGTATAGCAGCACATCAAAAAGTCTTTTGCTTCTGTTGTTACATGTGTGCAGTGAGTTGTCTCTTTTCTCTTGCTGTGGAACAATCAGAAATCTCACCCAGGAGCAAGAAGGAAGACTGCTTCTGTGTAAGTGATCTTGTGGATCACTCAGATGGTCTTGTGGTGGCCTTGAAGTGGCTGTGGAGCTCTCTGCACTGCTGACAGCAGGTTCTTGAGGGCAAGAAAACGTATTGGTGCCACAGGTCACCGTTGAAAGAACATGTGATGTCTGGAATGGGATCGACACTTCAGCTGTCAGCCCTGCCAGCACAGAATGAAACGTAACACAGCTGTGCAGGCTTTCCTCATGAACCCAGTCAGGTTTACGAGCATCTTACGGTGCTCTGTTAATGGAAGAGATGTGTGGGTGGATCAGCATTAACTGCATGGAGTAGCATCTCTCTCTGGGTGTGTGTTAATGCAAATGTCAGGACCTCGTATCTTTTTGGAAACTTCCAACAGATGCTCCGAGCCTTCTGGTAACGGTTGTGACGCATCTTTTCCCCGAAGGCATTGTTCCTGCTGCATCGTTCAGGTAGAGATATTTCCAAGGATGGGAAGCTGGTTGGAGTTGAGCAGGGAACTGAATCTGGTCAGTAGCAATGCTGAGTGAAATGTGATGAAGGACCTCTCGCTGACCTTCAGGTGCAGAGTAGGAGGAAGGAGTCCAGGCTTTCAGTAAGGCTCTGGGCTGTTCCGAAAGCTGGAGGAGGCACGTTGATGTTTGCTTAGTTTAGGTGGGCAGGTGTGCCTGGCCATAAGAGCCCCCACAGCACATATGGGGATGGTGTCATCTGGTAATCCTGAGTTTCTCATTCCACTGATGAGTGGACAGATGAGTCTGAAAGCTGTCCAGGGAGAACACTACTTGGAAATTGCATTCAGGGAAGTTCCGTGTCCCTCAGTGGGAGATAAGAGAGGTGAAACCTGTAGGTTGCAGAGTTGTTTCATGGGGTCTGTGCTTTCCTTTTTACAATTGGGCAAAACTCCAGACCTGTGACTAGTTTTGAAGAACATTCCTTATGGAAACAGACCCTGGTGAGTTACCAGTTCACTGGTGATGCTCATAAGAGATACCTCAGGATGTACGTGGGTTGTGCAGCGAACATGAGCAGGACGGATGGTCAGTGACACCTAAATTCATTAGGTCAGTGTGTGTTTGGGGAGTTAGGTCTTTACTCAGGCTTTACTGTCTCAAGAACCTGTATCACCAACCAGCCACGGGTATTGGTTGGAGCAAGTCGTGAACGCTGCTGGAAAGGATGAGTGTTTGATGACAGGCCTCCCCGATGAGACAAGGGGATTCTTTGAAACAGAAGGTCAGGTGATTTTACCTGAAGTGAGCAATACGCGTGAGAATCTCCGTGCACCTAGATATCTCAAAGGATCTGGAGGAAGACCTGGAGTTTGTATGCCGATGAAGCCAGTGAATTCTCCCCTAGAGGGTGAGTTGGAGAGATTTGTTGCCTTTTAACAGAGTGAGAGGAATAAAGGACACGTTGGCTCTTCTGAAGCTTTGGGTTGGAGCTCTTTCTCTGAAATGGGCCTGTGGCTCAGCTTGCAAGAATTTAGGTAAGAATACTTGTGATCTGTGACAATCCCAAGGAGGATTGCTCTTTCTCCCTCTATTGGAAAGGGATTTCAGTAGAATGACCATACAACTAAAAGATTTAAGTCATGTCATGCTCTAATGTTGTGGGAAGATTTTGTGGCAAAATTACAGTAGCTCTTCAGCATTCCTTGAAAAGGCTTGCCTGAGGATGAAAATCGTTAAGCTCTGAAAGTACCAGAACAATTGTTTTTTGTAAGCATTACGTTTCCACTGTTAGAAAGCTCAACAAGGCTCTTCCTGGGTAAAGTGTCTGTAGCCTGCTATCTGTAGTCTCCTGTTTCTGGTAAATCTGAGCAAAGCGAGGAAGACTAAATAGTGGCAAGTCATTTTGAATTGTTTTCTTTGTTTTAAAAAAGTTATTAGCACAGGTGACTGCTGAAACCCCAACCATTACCTGGAGGAGCTTGCTTTGGTTACCTTGTTTAATTCTCAACGCTTCCACTGCTGCTGGTTGAATGCATTGCTCCACGTACATATCCCTGGTACCCCCTGCTTTAGTTTGTGGTGTTTTGCTGGGATTCTGCATTGGTCCCAGTCCAGCTGTATTTAGCTTTTTCTGCAATTCTGACTTCAGCGTTGCCGTGTTTAGGTTTGGGCTCCTTGGGACTGGTGGTGACTGGGAGAGAGAAAAGGATGTGACTGGTCAGGGTGTTCCTTCATGAGGTGACCTGTACCCTGCCATTTGTACAGCGCGCTGTGGCTCACGCTTAGGCCTTTTATTATTTTGGCTTTCAGAAATGTCATATTTTTTTCTATTTTAAGAATAAGATGAATGTTCTCTGTTACATATTGATAACATAGAAATGCGATTTCCATGTTCTGAATGCATAATTAGATTCAGTTATTTGGCTGTTAGCTACCAGATTGGGGAAACCCAACAAATTAAAGTAGCATTAACTGCAGTAGAGGTGAAGAGCAGCATTCAAGTCAGGGCTTTCTGGAAAAGGAGGTGCTCCTTAATTCCCATGCCTTATGCGTAGGAATTAGCTTTGTTGAGCTGGTGGGTTTTAAATTTGCAGCTGCATGTGGGAAGGGTTAGCTGTAGAATTACTAGTCTGCTGTAGCTGAGCACGGAGTTCTGCTTTTCTAGTGGCCGTTCCACTTTTTACCTTACGTCCCTTTGTTCTTAGAATCATAGAATCACAGGATGGCTCGGGTTGGAAGGAACCTTAAAGCTCATCCAGTTCCAACCCCCTGCCATAGGCAGGGATTCGAGCCACTAAATCAGGTTGCCCAGGGCCTCGTCCAACCTGGTCTTGAACACCTCCAGGGATGAGGCATCCACAACCTCGCTGGGCAACCTGTGCCAGCGCCCCACCGTCCTCTGAGTGAAGAATTTCCTCCTAGAGCGTTTGTTCTTGACAGAGCATTCCGTCTGTGTTCTGTGCCTTGGTGTGTTTCATTACGTTACTGATGTTCTTTCTGATGCAGATGTGAGCTTTGAACTTAGGGTCCAGAGCTTTGTGTTTTGCTGTTCTGTAGCTGCAAAGCACGAGATGTTTGGAGTTGGTGGCTGTTGAAGAAGTTCCTGCTGCAGCATGCTGTGCCCTCCCAGCTCCCTCCCAGCAATTTGTAAGACTGCTGTGACCTACAGCAGGAGTAGGACTGGACTTAAAATATTTGGGGTGCTTTAACGTTGTCCTGGGAACTCCTAGAAGAGTGGTTCTAGCAAGCATGTGGTTTTCCTGGCTGCTTCTGTTAGGACAGTTTAAGAGGAAGCTCTTCTTCCTAAAGGGACTTTATTTTGATATTGTGCACCTGTCAAGAGTTAAGCATTTGCTGCTTGTTGCCATAATGGGGGGGTTCTCACATTGCTTTTCCTTTTTCTTTTCAACAGCGAATGGACCTGGGAGAGTGTACAAAGATCCATGACTTGGCATTGAGGGCAGACTATGAGATTGCAAGTAAAGAGAGAGACCTGTTTTTTGAGCTGGATGTAAGTATGGAGGATGGTTTTTGAAGTTATTTGGTTGAACAATAGAACTCAGTGGGTATTTCAGCTAACCCTATTATTTGACATAGTGTCTGGCAAGAACGTGCAGCCCCTTCCCAAATGTCAGCTTGGTGCCGACTTTAAATTGTAAACGTAATTATGAGCCTTGCAACCCCATTAGTCCAGCGAGCTGGGAGGCTCTTACGGTATTCCTTGCATCGCACACCTGCTGCTCTGTACCAGGTCACTGTAACCTAATGGCCTGTCCCAGAAGAAGAATTAATGGTAAAAGCCTGCTGCTCTGTGATTTCACTTCTGGCTGGATTTAGCTTTCTCTGACGGTACGAGTCAAGTGGAAGAACAGTCATCTTCCGATTGCATGCAGTGCTTTTTATCTTTGCACCTGTTGTTCATGTAATGGAAGGTGCAGTACAAAGCAGCGGTTATTTGTGAATTCTGTTACATGTCAGAGTAAAGGAACCGTGTCAGGTTCCAGACAGATGACAGACATTAGGGCAGGGTTTTTTTTCCCTTTGTCTTTCTGCAAAGCTTTATGTACTTTTTTTTCTCAAGGCATCTGTTCTTGAAGTTGTTTGTGCACTGTATGGAGATTGCACCAGCTAGCTGTTGGCTGTCAAATGTAGGTCTGACAAATGGAGAGCATCTTGGTTCACAATTCTCTTTCTGAACGTGCAGGCTATGGATCACCTGGAATCCTTCATCGCAGAGTGCGATAGGAGAACAGAACTGGCTAAGAAACGCCTGGCTGAGACACAGGAAGAGATCAGTGCTGAAGTGTCTGCAAAGGTATCATCCTCTCATTAAACCTTTGTTCTGAAAGGCTGTGCAAGAGCACTGGTGCTCTGCTGTCTCCTGACACCATTGATACTGGGAAGCTGTGCTCCACAAAGACTTGGTGGATTCCAGCCATCATCCTCAAATGCTGCTCTGGCTGTTCTTGTGTCTGGTTCAGAGGGCTGTAGTAGGGTAAAATATGAACTCTAAAAGATGTTGCTTTAGCACGTCTATAAAGTATATAGGTTTCCTGTCCCCTATTCAGTGTTTGTGTAACAGCTTAGAATAGTAAATCTATCCCGTGATTTGTTGTCTTTTCATGTAGCAAATGCTCGTGTAATTTCCTCATTGGGAACTTCTTTCACCGGGCCAGTACAAAACACATTTCCAAAGCTGGTTTTGTGGATTCTCTCCTGTCCAATAAGTCAGGAATGTGCCACTGTTTGCAGCAGAACTGATCATGTCCTGTCCACCTATGGTTACTTCCTTTACTACCTGTCTAGAACTGTGTTGCCTGTACTTAGCCTACCAACATCTTTTTGTTGGGGTTCCTTTGACTTTGGGAGATTGATGATGATCTTCCAGCAATGGCTTATTTATGTTAAACAGGTGTTCTGTTTTAAAGAAAAAGTTGTCCTGCAATCTTTGGCAAGGTTTTTGTCTTATCAAAAAAAAAAATCCTTATTTTCTTTAGGCAGAGAAAGTACACGAACTGAATGAAGACATTGGAAAACTCCTAGCTAAAGCTGAACAGCTGGGAGCTGAAGGAAATGTTGATGAGTCTCAAAAGATCCTGATGGAAGTGGAAAAAGTCCGAGCAAAAAAGAAAGAGGCAGAGGTATGGTGGCGTTCTGGGAATTGTAATAGCTGGTTGAGCTAGGCTGCGTGACAAACAGCTGGGCAGTTCCTGCCTCTTTTCCTATTTTGCCAGCACCTCCTCTTTCAATTTGAGCAATGTGCTGGCAAGTAGTTGGCGGTGTAGTGTGATAGACAAACAAAAGTTCTTTAGAAACTTTTATCTGGTGAAGAGAGATGACTTGGGGGGGGGGGTTAGTTCTTCCTCTGAAAGATTTGGTCCGTAGTTACTTGCAGGGATAGACCAGCAGGTTAGCTGTGCTCGCCAAGTGTTTTGTATGGCACCTCCTTTATATTGAGGGTGCTTTTATGATCCTTGAAAGCAGCAGTGCTGTTTTTTGCAGGGGTTACCCTGGAGGGTTGAGGTTGTGTAAGGGCTCCTTGACGTTTGCCTGTTTTTTTGCCTTCCTTCAGGAAGAATACCGAAATTCAATGCCTGCATCCAGCTTCCAACAGCAGAAGCTGCGTGTGTGTGAAGTCTGTTCAGCGTATCTTGGTCTCCATGACAATGACCGGCGTCTTGCTGACCACTTTGGAGGCAAATTACACTTGGGTTTCATTCAGATTCGTGAGAAGTTGGATCAGCTGCGGGTAATCCTGTCTTAAACCTTCTTGCAGTTCTGAGGATATTAAACATCTACATCAAGTTCATATAGAATTCTTTTCAGAGTGCTTGTATAAGCCCAGAAATTTCTCATTTCTGAATCCTGGAAATTTCAAATGGAGGTTTGCCTAGCCTCATCGTGCATTCTGTTCTGTGTAACTAATGTTGTACCCTTAGAATTAGTCAAACTAGACCACTGCTGTAATTTCTTCCTTAACTACACGTGGCTGTACTAATGGTCTTTCTCATTAGTTTGGCTGAAATTTGTCACTGAGTATTCTGACTATCGAAGAGCACTTTGGGACCTCTTAATGAAATGCGTTAACTGGAGTTCCGTTTAGTGCTGTTAAGGAAGGAGGTCTGCGGTAGCTGAAGTGCCGATTAGAAGCTTTCTGGAAAGGCTTGTAATGGCTACGTGGTACTAGCCTTGCTTGCAAGCAGGAACCTTTAGCCTGCTGGAGTAAGAGCTGTGATTCCTGTGCCATACTCATTCGGCAGAACAGTGAGGTCCGTGCCTTGATTGATCATGGCACGAGAACAGGGCACTCTTCTGTTATGTATAATTGTGGTGAGACAGACCTTGCCTCAAAGCCTATGGGCTCGTCACTTAGAGCGCAAGCACAGCAGATTTGTGAGTGGCATTTCTTGTGCTGATGCGGGTTAGTGCAGTTGTAAGGAAAATGAGAACCTTTATGGAGATCTGGACTAGCACATAAAATAGAGTGAAACAGTTCCCTGTCTCACTACATGAGCAGTCTCCCTGCAGATCCCTATCCTGTTACCGTATGGCTGAAATATGGTGTAAACTTTTTTTCTAGAAAACAGTGGCAGAAAAGCAAGAGAAGAGAAACCAGGATCGTTTGAGACGGAGAGAAGAGAGAGAACGAGAGGAGAGAATGGGCAGACGGTAGGTGAAAGTCAAAGCCGGTTTCATAAAACAGTTACTGAAATAAGCTTATTTCTTGTATCTGAGTATTGCAGGAAAGCAGCATGTGCTGCTTGATCAACTGTTGTACATGCTCTGGATGCTGTGTGAGCACCTTGGCATTCAGTTTGAAATGAAAACAAATGCACAGAATCCCCACGTTAATGTGATTGTGTATTATTTTAACCTCCACTGTGTATCTGAAAGATCAAAGCTCAGATCAAAGCCCCAGGCTTATATTGGTCTAGTCCCTGTCGCTGGGAGGCTGGATGAAATGACCTCAAGTAGTGCATCCGAGTGGGAAAATTTAGAATGAGTGCTAGATCTGCTCAAATGGGTCTCATCATACAAAAGTTCTCTGGATAGTCCTTCTCGCTTCTAGGCTAGGAGATGACAGCAGAGTGGAGCTAGTATCCATGAGCCAGATGGCAGGCTGCCTGACTTACTCAGAAACTTTTCTACAGTAACAGTGAGGAACTTTTGGCACAGCTTTGGAGAATGCTTTCCAGGACATCCCTGGGCTGTCCTGCTCAGAGGATCCCAAGGAGTGGCTGTTTGTGGCGGTTGTGGCCGTATGTGTCACCTTCTGCTCATACACGAGTAATCCTGGAGCCTGGGAGTGGCTACCACGTCGGTATTCTCATGACAAGTTCTTCTGCCTCTTGCCAGCTGAACTGGAAGAACTAATTCTTCCGTGTGTGTAAACAGCTCGATTAAACAGCCTGGCATGAAGAGAGCGGTTATTTATTGGTGATGGTCGTGCAGAGGAAGTGGCTGAGTAGGAGCGCTGTTCTTGTCATAGCTTTTTGTCAGTTACCTCATGTTTCTCCTCGCAGTCTTGTACGTCTTGCATCTGAAAAAAAAACCCCACCTTGCTGCATGTGGAGAGTTCTTTTTGACCCTCAGTGTCAACTGAGGAGTGTGTTTCAGGTGTCCGTCTCTGAGGCACGGGAGATACATAACCGCAGTATGCTCTCAGGTGGCGCTGGCCTCTGGATATACATTTCTGGAAATGCTAGCAAACAAGTACCAGAACTGAAGGACCTTGGTTTTCTGTGGTCTGGGGCTTGGCAATTGTGGTGCATCGTGAAGATGTAAGCTCCAGATTGTCATGCATTCCCTGATTAGAGTATTTTATATGGGTTCTCTCACTGCGGATTGCCTGGTGTCATAGGAAGTGCCAGTTCATGTTGCAGCTTTCTGCTGAACTGCAGCACTTTGTGATGAGCCTCTCAGCTTTCTGGCTTCTGTGCAAGGTTGTCAGTAGTGCGGTTATACTTGGGAGCTACAGAACGTGGAATTGGCTGCTGAACCCAAGAGTTAGATGAATGGGACTGATGTATGTTGGTATTCTGGAGACAAAGATGGAAGTGAGACAAGAAGCATCTTCCCATGCAGCTGCTTCGTGGTAGGCTTGTTCTGGCTCACAGTAGGACCACTCTAACCTGGACTTAGTGTGTCTGTCTCCATAGTCTCTTGCATTCCTGGAGTTTGTTTCTGCATGAAATTTGTTCAACCTGACAGTTGCCTTCAGGAAGAGCACTCTGGATCTCTGACTTGGTCTGCATTTCCCCAAACCCCCATCTCTGCTTTCTTCATTCTGTGGTATGTGTGTGTTCTATGTATATTCCCAAAATCTCAGTTCCTGGGAGTTAAGGAGCCTCTTGTGTTCACAGCACAGGTAGCTCTCGTATGGATGTGTCTGATAAGGGGTTTTTGAATATTTCATGCTATAAATATAACAGTTTTAAGAATTGCGATGAGTTGGCCTGGCGTCCGATTTCTTGCTTGTTTCATATTTTGCACCAGTTAGTCTGTGGCCAGCCTTTCTCCTTGCTCTGTGTGGAGGCACCTCTATGCTCCTCTGTTCAGAGGCCAAAAAAGCACGTTTTGATGGAGCCAGGAGTGACGTATAGGGGAGGTCAAATTGTTTTCCTCTCTAAAATGGGAGCTTGACACAAAGAAGGAAAAAAGTTTTCCCAGGGGACGCTTAATGTCAACTGGGACTAGAGCCCAGATTTCTTGATTTCTAAGTGCCTGCTCTTCTGGGTGCTGTGCAATGCCATGCTTACAGGGGTGTTTTTCTGACAAAAACGGATCAGTGACTTCTAGCAACTTAAGAGACTTACCTGTCTTAAGCAGAACTTCATCCGTAAGGAACCACAGAAAACATGTTTCCTGCATGACTTTTATTGTCACGTCTTCATGTGCAGCGTCTTCAGGGGGTTTATTCAGCAAGAGGAAGAATGCCACTTGACTTTGAGAAGTCTTTGGTGGCTTATAGGCACTGTGACACATTATGGAAGGTTGTGGATGGGTTTGAAGAACTCTTAACTCTTACAGACTTTATTAATTTGTCAAATAAACTGTTTTCCACGTAGGAATGAGTGAACGGTTTTGTTGCTCGTAGTGGTGAATGCAGAGAAGTCCTCTGTCCTGTGTTTGGTGTTGCTGGTGACTGCTGGCTACCCAGTGATCCCTTAAGACTGAAATTCTCTGGAGAGCTGGCATGTTTGGAAGTGCAGACATCGCTGTTTGCTTGCCGAGTACACCAGCAAACAAGACTGGAGTTGCTGAATGGATTTCCTTTTTAGTAAGTTAGGCAAAACACAGATTATGAAACTCAGTGCATAGCCTCTGTGATGCAGGACAGAAAAAGTAATAAAGCACACCTTTTGACTTTGCTGGGCAGCGTTCATCTGCTGTGTCCTGATGTATACTGATTCAGGCTAGTAAGGAAAGTGCACGTTTTTTGGATGCTTCCTGAATTTCCAAAGCTTAGCATTATGGAGCGATTATCAGGAGTTGGTGTGTGCTCTTGCTCAGATCATAGCCACAGAAGGGCAACCAGGCTTTGCAGGGGATGTGGAGTAGCTTTGTGTGGATGTGTGCCCCAGTGATTCAGAATAAAGTGATCAGGAGGAAAAGAACATTATGAACTTGGAGTAACGACAACAATCAAAAAATACAGTTGCCTGCCAGGCCTCTCCAGTAGGTCCTGCGGCTCTGTCAGGTTCTGTTACGTGAGAAAGTAGGTGTGTGGCTATTGCCTTGCTCTCCTGGTTTATCAGCTTTGCCTTCATCTGGTCTTGTCATGCGTGGCCTCAGTGCAAGGTTTATTCACCTGACTCCCAAGCTCAGCTCTACCTGGTTTACGCTCCTTTTACCTGAAGTCCTTTCTAAACTTTCGTTTTTTCTTTCTACCATGACTGAACAGTCCTATTCATTGTGAAGGAAAGTCAGGGCACATTGATTCTCTTAATATTGTCTTATCCAGATATGGTTTTAAAATGTATTAATAAAGTAGATGCTTCTCCCTCTTTCTCTTTTTTTTAATTGTATCTGTGTGTAACTCAGCTGCGTCTCCTGTACGCTGCCAAACAGCTCTGTGGCTGTGTAGCTGGAGCATCCCCTGTGAGTCTGTATGCAGCGGGAGCAGTTAAGAGCTCAAGTCTAAGTCACTAAACAGAGGCTGGCTGCTTTTCAAGTAAAGCAGAAAGAGGCTGTTCAGTCTGTGTGAAGTTTGGAGGTAGGCTGGCTTCGAATGTGGCCGTGGAGAAAAAGGAAAGGCATTGTCCTTCAGGCGTAGCGGCTCTTTGAGTGGTGCTGAGCAAGGGTGCTTCAGGAGTTGAAAGAACTGTAATGTTATTTACAGACTGTCAGAAGCTAATGCTTACAGTTAAGCTGAGAGCTCCGTGAAGGAACTCTGAAGCAGACAGAATGAGACCTGGGTGACTCTTCTGAAGATGCTTTATAATATGGGATGAAGCATTTTCAGTATCTGTTACTTTTCAGTAATAATTCTTCCCGTGTTTTTCCTCTTTTTGTTTCCAGCTCATCTTTCCGAAACAGAAAAAAATTGCAATTTTCCATCTAATGTTTGTTAAATATTCACGATGAGTAAGAAAACGCTGTGCTTTTCCTTTACTCAAACCTCAACTGCCTCAAAGGAACCAAAATCAGAATATTAAGTGTCTGGCCCGCCTTTGACTGGCGAGTGGCTCTTTTACATGAAAATGTTCATCTCATTGATGTTAGACTGCAGAGGGTAAAAAGTGTGTGCTGAATACACCCAGCAAATTAGAAGTTGGAAAGGTGCATCGTAGTGGTGTATTAAGAGAGACTGGGATTGGATTGTAGATCTTCTCTGTTCTGACAGAAAGCTCTGCACGGAGTTGGGAAACTACAAACAAACCCTGTAGGAACTAGTGTTTCTGCAATGTTCTTCAGTTTTAGACAATACCCTGACACCCCTTCTCCCCCAGTTGAAGCTAATAAAATGTTTTCTGGCTTGTATGGCAAGCTTTTTTAAATGACATATTAATTGTCATATTATTGTTGCTCCTGTGGAAAGCTACCAGGGTGGATGGGTTTTATGGGGAACAAACCCACTGACTACACCGTACCTTCTCTCACTTAACTCTCCTCTCCTTTCTAGGTCTGGATCAAGAAATAGAGATCGTCGAAGGTGAGTGCAGTTCTCCCAAAAGCCTATTTGTGTTTTATCTAGTTACTGTGTTTTTTCATGGGTCTTATAAATGGAGTTCATTCTGTGCCACAGTCATTTTGTTATGCTCCCTGAAAGAAATAGGAGCTACTGCTTGGGCACTTCTGCAGTGTCGTGCAACCCAATGTCACCCGTTGGACTAGAAAGCATCCGCTGGCTAGCGCAGTCGGGACAGACGGTGCTGTGTGCTCCAGAATACCAGTCTGAGAACATACTCAATACCTTTTTCAAAAAATGTCTAATACCCTTTGATAGCTTTTGTATCTGAAATGTATCTATTATATATAACACTTCAGATGTAAAAAAAAAAAAAAAATCAAGATGAAAGCCCCAACGTCTCTGTGAAGAGCTTGCCTTAATGGTATGACAGCATTCCATAAGTGATCATGTACCTGGAGGTCATCATCTCTCCTGTTCCCATATACATTGGCATCCTTTATTTTGATTTTAGAGCAGATTGAAACAAATCTGTTTTGAAAGGGCAGTACTTTCACAAGGGGGACTCCTTCTGGCAGGCTGCCGTACAGGTTACAGTAATTTCACGTGAGGTTTATTTTGCCTTCCCTTCTCCTTCTTCAGTCAGAGTGAGGCAAAATATTACAGTTGGTAGGCCGTGCTCTAGGCATCACCGCATGCTTATGTTAGTGGTGCAAGTGATTTTCATAAGCTCCGCATCAACTCGAATTTACCCTTTGGCGTTTTGTTGGTCGTCTGAGCCCAGGAAGGAAGGAGTATGTTCACCCTGGGGGTGATTTGCCTTCTGCATTGGTAGGGTGTGGCTGAGGGGGTGAGGGCTGATGCTCGGGGTAGGTGTTGCTCTGGAATGTCTGATGGGAGCAGGTGTACGGATGGGATGTAGTGGCCCATCTCCGGAGTCTGAGGCAGTCTGTGTCCTCTTCAGATCACGGTCTCGGGATAGGAGGCGGAGGCGCTCGAGGTCAGCTTCCCGTGAACGGCGGAAGTCTCGCTCCAGGTCCCGAGACCGGCACAGGCGCCACCGGAGCCGTTCCCGCAGCCACAGCCGAGGTCACCGGCGGGGGTCCAGAGACAGGAGTTCAAAACACAAGTATGTATTCCTCACGCAAGTGCTTCTCTGCAAGGGGAGTTCCTGGCATCACAGAGAGCCTCCTCTGATCCTCAGAGTGAGCTGAGTATGACTGGTTTCTCAAGTTAGAAGCTGCAAGTGCCCTGTACCAGCTCCTGGGCCAAAGCGGTATTTCCCGGTGGCAGTCTGTAGATGGCCTCACGTGGGCACAGTGCCTGTGCAGCAAGGTCCCAGCTTGAGAGTGGAGTCTAAGAGATAAAACTGTCATTCCCTGAACTGCGGTGCTGAGCCTTGAGAAATTGCTGGGTTTCTTGCATAAGCAGCAGCAGCTCATAGTCATGCTGGTGCTCACTCAGCCTCCCCAGGCATGTAAACCCAAGTAGCAGAGGCAGTTTTGACATTACACTTCTGTGTGTACCTTCTGCTTCCCAGCTTCTTGCTCTCAGTGCTGGCATGGGGAAGGGAAGAGTATGATTTGTGAACTGGGGGAGGCCTTGTATTAGGGTAACAAAAAGGCTAGTTGAGAGATTTTTGAAAATCTCCATTGGGTGAGGGATAAAAACAGCTGGAAGGAGGAGTATACCATTCTGTGACTGAGGAGAAACCCTATAGGCCGAGAAAGGGCTTTAAGTCTCTTCTGAAACTCAGCAACACATCCGCTGTGCTGGAGGAAGGCTGAAGCAGGCGTGTGTACGTAGGAGTATTAGCAAAACTGGAATGAAACCATGTGTTTCCTTACAGCCCTTCCAAACCCAGGAGCAAGTATACCCCCAGGCGCTTGCTGAAGTTAGAATCTAGCCTTTATTTTAATGCTCTTAGTTAATAGGGGAGTGCTTAAGGAGCGTCTCACCTGATTAGGCACCTCCATTTAAGTACACTTCGAGAAACAAACCTACTGTTGTGTGTCTTGTGTCACTGTAGCTAAGGGGTAAAAGAACACATTTTAAAAATACCCGACGAAGGGGAGGGGAATAATGGTATGAAAAAAGTGTATGTTAATACGTGGGGGGTGTGGGTGTGTGTGTGTAAATACTGTTGATTCTCCAATGGCTGAGATACTAAAGTCCTTTTTTAAATCTGTCTTGAACATGAAAAATAAAGAAAAGAAGTTTGGACAATTAGGAAGTGAGGAAGACCCTGTAATAACTATTACTAAAGAGCAGGTAAGGGATTACTTCGAAAACCTTGAACACATTCAATCAGCCCATTGAGATTGTAGGAGGATTGGCTAGCTGACATACTTCCACAAAATTACTGAGCTGGGGAGAGACCAGTGTCAGTTCAAGAAAACAAAGCAAAGTGAACAAACAGGGAAGTGCTATTCCCTGCAAAGAGTGTAGCTTCTGTTTTTACTCAGAGTTAACAAAACCTACATTCTGCTTCTGTTGGTCTGAAGTCTTGCTTCTACAAAGAAGTAGCCTGTCACAGGATCTGGAGGTCTGAGGGTAAGAGAACTATGGACAACATGTCCTGTTGTGGGGACAGGAGAAGAGTTAATTTAATCAAACAGACTCATGTTGTCTCTTGTCTTCCGGTTAAATGACACAATTTAAAGTAATGAAAATGAAGTGGCTCAAGATACAGAGGGCTGTAAGGTTTTAATGTAATTGTGCAAGAGTTCCAGACCTTAAAATCAACATGAAGGAAAGCTGGAACCTATAAGATACCTGCCAGGTCCTCTTCTTGTGACTGCAAAGAAGGACCTGTGTACTGAGTCCTAGAGTACAATCTGCTGGCTGCCTCTGCCTGGTTCCACAGGTGTATAGGCTGCTAGAGAGAATTAAGGGCCAGCACCTAATTGTTGATAAGCAGATTTCTAACAGTTGGCATGAATCATACAGGATAAGAGCCTTTTAAGATTGTTGCTTGTATGAAAGCCTCTGCTTAATTCTGTGTGGGCTGACACAATGAAGCACTGCTGAAAATCTGTAGCTATCATTTGAGCAGGCTGTGAAAAGATTTGCCTGTTGTGTGTTCCAAATTGAAAATCAGTATCATCCTGACTTGGAACTCAGGATGCTTGGGATGACTGCTTGTCAGATGCAGAGTGACAAAAGCCTAGGCCTGAGCAAGCCTTTGAATCCAAAGAATACAGCTGGTATTTAAAGCAGTTGAGCAGAAGGCTGCTAGCTTAAAGCATAACCAAAAGAAAACTCTATAAAGGACACAAACAGTGCTGAATGACAGATGAGGAAGAAATTGCTGGTGCTTTAGTACAGCCTAGTAAACTAGCAAGGCACACAGGGAACACCTCAGAGTGACCCTGTGGCAACAGCTGTGAAAGGCTTACTGTAAGGAGAGACTAACAGAGGCTGTGCTACACACTTGGCACTGCAAGCTATATGTGAAATACTCAGGTGTGCAGAGGGACTGGGGTTTCTATTTTGGGCAACACTACTCCTGACATTACAGTACCTGGGCACATCTTTGTAAGAAACTTGTGTTATGTCATAGCCCTGTTAGGAAAGATTTTGTTGTTTTATGCATATTTTATTCAAATTCTTTCAGCTGTGGAGCTTATAGCAATGGTTTACTTTGTACTTCAGATCTTCTAGAGATCGATCTTCAAGAGAGAAGTCCCGAGACAGAGAGAGAAAAGAGAAGAGCTCTTCTGAGAGGCGGCACGAGAGCACAAATGGCAAATCTCGTTCCAAGAGATCAGAAGAGAGAGAAGCTGGCGAGATCTGAACTCAAATGATCTGTGTTGCACTGTAAATAGTCTGATAAACATTCTACACAAAGCCTAAATTTCCCATTTATATTTACTGAATACAACTCATCTTTTGTAGTTTTGAATTTTTATTGTTTGGCAGATAGCTGTGAGTTTGTAGAGACACAAAGTTACGTACTGTTTAACAGGTTTTGTTTTAGTAGGAATAAATAAATCTGACCGATCGTTTTCAATTCAGGCCAGCGGTTCACACCCTGTGTTTGTTGTGATGCAATGAGCGCGGCAGGTAGATAGTGCTGTGGTTGGAAAGCCGAGCTGCTGTCATGTTTGTAATACTTAGGCCCTTTTCAAAAGATTTTACCTGACCCTTTGCACAGTTGGAGTTTGAGCTCATCAGTAGCACTGGTCCTAATTTGATTAACTTTTTCTTGTACGTGTTAAATTGAGAGGGTTGTTTTTTTTTTCCTTTCAGCGTTCAGCCACCTCATTTTTGTGTCTCCAGCACTTGGGAGCTGCCTCACTCCTCCAGTTAAGGCAGACGGCCCTTGGCCCCGGTGTCCCTCTGTCAGCAGCTGTTGATTTTGTGAGGGTGACCAAAACTTTTACAGACAGGGGGTGCAGACGTGCTCAGAGGGAAAGCCCGGACCGATCTGTGCGCAGAGGAGGCCAGCGCCGCCTGCTCGGCTCTGCGCTGTGCGTTCCCCTCAGAAAATGGCCGCCCCGGGGCGAAGCCGTGTGGCGCGCAGAGAGAAGGGCCGGGCAGGCACGGAGGGGCCGGGGGGGAGCTGCTGAGGGCCCGGGGGTGGCGGGGGGGGGGGGCGGCCCGGGGAGCCCCCGTGCTGGGGGGGGGGGGGGGGCGCCGCGGCCCGGCCGGGGAGGGGGGGGCGGCTGTAAATAGCGCGGGGGGGCCGCGTCCTCGGGGGCTGCGCTAAACCCGCTTCGCCTCGCGTCCCGCTGCGCGGCGGCGAGCCCCGGGCTGTACGGGCCGGGCCCCGCGCGTGCGATGCGGGCCCCGCATTAAAGCTCCGCGCCTCGCTGCTCGCCTCCGCCTCCTTCTTCCGGCCGCGCGTCCCGGGGCGGGGCGGGGCGGGGCTGGTGCCGGGGTTCCGCCGGCAGCCGGGAAGCGGCGGAGGGGGAGGAAGGCGGAAGGAAGGGGCGGCGGGTGAGTGCGGGGAGCGAGCGTGTGTGTGTCCGTGCGTCTGTCCCGGGCAGGGCTGGGGGGGCTCTGGGGGGCCCCGGGGGGTGCTGCCGGAGGGGAGGCGGCGCCGCGGAGAGCTCGCAGCGGCCTGCCAGGGCCTGGGGTGGAGTGGAAGGTGGGTATCGCACGTAGGTAGCGATGGGGCGGGGGGGGAAGGGTCTTAGAGCGAAGGAGGGGAGGCTCAGTGCAGAGGTCAGGAGGAAACGCTTCTCCCGGGGGGCGGTGAGGCACTGGCACGGGTCCCCCAGAAGCTGGGGGTGCTCGAGGCCAGGCTGGATGGGCCCTGAGCACCCTGACCTGCTGGGAGGTGTGCCTGCCCGCCGCAGGGGGTGGGAGTTGGGTGAGCTTTGAGGCCCCTTCCAACCCAAACCGTTCCGTGGTGCAATCCCGTAAAGGTAGCACAAAGCCCCGCACCTGCCCACAGCTCAGCACACGCCTCCCGGCGTTATTCCAGTCCCCCGTGGATGTTTCTCTCCTCTGCAGACCACAAGCTCGGTGTGCAGGCATGAATTAGCACGTTCCTGGCAGAGATAAAAACGTTTCCGTGTCTCCAGCGGGGCTCTTCTCCCTTTTTTTCCCCCGTATTTTGGAAAGTGAAAACTCCTCGTAACTGCTGAGAGCCCTGGGCCGGGAGCAGAGGGGCGGCCCTGTGGGCCTGGAGCCAGCCGCCCCGACTGCCTGGCCCTGCTCGGGGCTGGCTGCCAGGCGTGCGGCTCCAACAGCCTGGCAGCGGGCTCGTCTCCCGTGAGAGTGAAAAAGGAAAAAAAAAACAAAAGGCAATTTCTGGGGGAGAAATGAGGGGTCTCTCCCGGAGACGGCCAGCAGTGACAGCAGCGGGTGGCAAAAGGCCATCGCTCGGTGCTGCCCTGAGCCGTGCTCGGCTGTGGCAGCAGGAAGGACCCCGTGGGTCCCAGTCTGTGACCTGTGCAGTAAGTGGAGATCTGTGGAACAAGCTCTTGACTTAAAAAATGTAATTCCGCTTTTTCTTTTTAATAAATATACATCAAACTACTGCAGCATCTTCTAAAGAGCTTTGATGCCCGGCAATCTGCCCAGAGGACCTCCTCTGTTCAGTCTCTGGCAGCAGGGAAGCCGCTGAGCTTCTGACGCGAGCTGGGAAGCCCTGTGGACGCGGTGGGGATGTGTCTGACGCCACAGGCTTGCACAGCTCGCTAATTAGTGCGCTTAGGGCTGACGCAAGGGGTCTGCAGCAATCAGTGAGGGTGAGTGGCTTTGATCCAGAGGTGCTTGTAGGTTCTGGGATGATAAATTGCCCATGTTTTTGTTGCTTGGTTATTATTACTGGCCTAACCTATAATCAGTTCCACGTAGCTTTGCAGCTTTAGTGCTGTTCCTTAGGTCTGTGTCTCAGGATTATGCTTTCCCCGTTGCCATCTTGGGAAAATACTGGCCTGTGCTTTGCTCTTGACTAACCTGATCAAGTTTCTCCACTTGAATGTGTGACTGCAGTGAAAACTGCCCTGAAAAATGTGACTTTTCTCCTACAAATGACTGGGGTATCACTTCCCGAGACTACGTTTGGTTGTGCTCCAGAGAAGTTTCCAATTCTCTTACCGTGACTGTTCTCTGGAGTTTGTTGTGGCTGTCATGGAGGGTGAAGCATGATTTAAGAAGCACCTGGTGTTAACAGAAGAAAACCAGCAGGAATGTGGGAAGGGAGGGAGGACAACTCTAGCAGCAGTGCAGCTGTTCCTGAGCCCTGAGGTCCCAGTTACAAACCACGGCCTTACAAAGGCTGCCGGGGTGGCAGAAGGAGCCGGAGGCGCCCCGCGGTGTCGGAAGGGGATGATCTGCCTGCAGCAGTTCTCCCTGCGAGCTGGTGGCTGGGACTTCATGTCGAGAGAGAGTTATGAGCTGCAGGTGACCCAGCAGAATGATAAGCTTATGTATGGAGTGCAGTCTGAGTGCATTTGGAGAGGAAAATCTCAGTCTGGGGAAATCTTAATTGTTTTTTTCTCTTGACTGGATCCCGGTGTAAGTAGGACTGCAGAAAAGGGAAAAAATTGGCACGTTTTGTCCTTAATTTCTTGATGTTGCAGTAGGTGACTGCCCAGCGAGCTCACTGCAGTGCTGCGCGGTGCCTCCCATCACGACCGCAGCCAGCTTTGGAAGACAACGCCGAGGAGAATGTTGCATCTTATGCAGAGCAACATTTGGAAGCTGTTTGGTCATCGTGGGTTACAGTGCGGGGTTTCAACAATTCCTGCTGGCACAAAAGAAACCTGTAAGGTGTTTTAAAGAACAGCACCACAGAAAGACAAAAAAACAAACGCTGTATTTGGGTTACTAAAATGGCCAGTCCTAATCTGACTTAATCACCCTGTGAAAAACGTAAACGTGTTGAACAGCAGATCTAGGTGTGATATATTGCTAGAAAATTTCCAGGAAGAACTGGCAGCTTGTGAGATTACTGTAATTAGGAATGTGTTTCGGTATTTTATGGGTGGAAAATGAGTTAAACCTTCCATCGCACTCATACTTAAATGATTTGTGTCACCAGTTATCGTACATCTGACTTGATGTGGTTCTCTGCACTTCTCGAGCAGCGCTAGCTCTCTGGTAGTGATAGTTTGTCCTTAGATTTAGGTGTAGCTTGGCATTGACCGCTTGCTGCACAAGTTTCACTGGTTTGGTTCAGATCAAATCTTCCAAGCTGTAGCTGTAGCTTCAGGAGAAGAGGAAAGTCAGTGTGCCACGAAGGTGAGTTACGCTGGGGGGCTGTGCTTGTCCTGAGAGCGGCGTCGTTGCCGTGGGACAAGAATGGGGACAGCAGGGACTGTCCTGAGCAGGGCCGGCCGGTGCTCGCTGTGCTGGTGTGGGGGAATGGCCTTCAGAGCTTGGGGACGGAAGTGGGCACCAGCGAAGGAGGTCGTGTGAGGTACAGAGCCCTCTGGGTACGTTGGTCGTGTGCAGTCCCTAATTGTTTCCTTTTCTAGGGAGTTTTTCCGATGGTTTCTCGCAGTGAGGCGTCCCGTGCCCCAGCAGAGAGCCGGTACTAGCCACGAGATGTAGCACAGGCAGCGTGTGTAAATAATGCAGTAGCGCGAGGTCGTGTCACAGCATATTTCATTGCAAGGTGCTCGGGTGCGTTAAAAGTCCCAGTGAGTTATGCTGTGTCCTCTACCAGAGGGAGACAAAATGTCGGCTGCTGGAGGACGGTAAATCTTCTGAAAGGCCCAGTATCATTTTCTGCTTGTCTCCAATTAAACTGATTACCGGAGTTCTTTGTTGTTCAAAGATCAGTCTGTTTCATGTGCTGCCAGCATGTACTTTGGCAACTGTGGGCAATGGGATTTCCTGCATTGTCTGAGTCTTTGCCATTGACCTTTGTGGTCGTTGTTCCAGCACTCCGTATCCTCTGGCAGGGGTGCGAAGGGCAGCGTTCAAATCCTGAAAGAAAAGAGAAAGGAGCCGCCTTAAAGGGACGGAGGGCTGTTTGTAATCGGTGGCTCCTAGGGTTGTTGCTGCAAAAGAAGGGGAATTGCTGGGGCTGTCAGTATAATTATCACTTTTTTTTAATTGTTCTCATCCCAGCCTAATGACGGTGGTGTCATTTATAGTGACTCAGAGAAATCCGCCGTCAGCGCGGCGTTAAGATGGTGCCCATTTGGGACTAGGGAGAGGAGCCCGGTTTCCGTTGTGCGCTGTTTTCAGGAAGAGTTGCAGGTGCTGGAAGCACTCGACTGTGTCCTAGAAGTTTCCTGGCTTCCCGCCCCGTGGCTGCTGTGTTTGGAGAGGCTGCTCGGGCTGCGCTCGAGCCCCAGCACAGCCGTCACCGTGGCGTTAGAGAGGGGCCGCCTCTCCCTGCCGGTGAGAGCAGGTATGTTGGTGCGGCACAAGCCATCTGGCTCACCACGGGAGAGGTCACGTCACCAATTCCTGCCTTCTTCCCCCATTACCGGGCCGGCAGAGGCTGTCGTTGCTCCGCTCCAGTAAATCATTTGCTCAGCATGTGACTGCGGCCTCGTACCTTGACCCTGCTCTCGAGGGCTGGCCTCTCCTCCTGAGGCAGAGCTGGCTCCCCGCTGTGCCAGCGAAGCAGTGCTCAGCTCGCTGCCACCGTGGCCAGGCCTGGGGGAGTCTGAATAAACAGCTCTTTCTTTTCTTCTCTCCGTTTGCAGTCTCCCACCGCTGTCGAGTGCCTGCCAAGTGCTGCAGTTGGTTCTGAAGCAGCCAGCCTCGTGGAGTTGTCTCAGGTGTTGCTGGTCGACTGACGGGAAGGGCAGATGGGGTCTTTAGAGTAAGGTCTCTGGAAGATGCAGCTTCTGCACTATTGATTTAATTGAATTTGCCTGGTATTGCGCAGCCTGAGTTAAATTGTCTGGAGCGAGATCTTGTACTCGATGTGCTGTCTCAGAATAAATGCCAGAGGGCTTAGGTTGAAGTGCTTCAGAGCTGCAGCCTTGTCCAGTAGGTGGCTGCCAGCCGTGTGCCGGGCTGTCCTGGTCACCAGTTGTGCTCGACCTTCTGCCTTGCTGTAGTTCTGTTCCCCTTACAGTTTGTCCCCCCTGCAGTGGGACTGGAACGCTCAGCCTGAAGCAATTGTGCCTTCGCTCCTTTGCTGTGCTGTCTCGCCGGACTTGCCGTCTTTACCTCTGAACATGCCCGGCTGGGCAGACAGCTCTCGTGTGGGAGCCACCCCTGCGAGGGGCTTCTTGGGGCTGCTCTTTGCTGCCCGGCTCTCCTCTGGGCTCCTCGCTGCGGCTCCTGGCCGCGGGGAGGCGAGATGTCAGCTGTGTGCGTGGCACCTGCATCGAGGAGCCTGCCCGCTCGGGCTCCTGTCGCTTTGAACCTAGCAATGAACTCGTGCATCAAACGTGAGGCGTGACGAGCCTCCTCGTTACGCGAGGTGAAGGCCCAAACGCTCTGCGTCGTGTGGTGGTGCTGAGTTTAAGTTACTTTCTGCTGGGGAAGTAAATCGCTCAGGCAGACAAGCCGGGCACGTGACTGGTGGGGCAGTGGAAAATTGGCTTGGTTGTCGTGTTTATTTGCTCTGATAAAACTTCTTATGACACCGTCATACAGCTTTTTCCAAGGCTACTGGAATGCGTTGTTGTTTCTTTCTTTCCTCCTGCTATTTTTTTTAAAGAAACACTAGAGAGAGGCCTGAAAACTACGTTTAGTTAGTTTTTATTATTATTATTATTGTGGGTAATGTTACAGACCTCTGTAACTGACTAGGTTTTCTTTTATTCCTGTTCAGAAGATAATTAGCAAAAAACCCTCTGGTACTGTAGCTGTAGCTCAAAGTATTCTGGCAGAGGCTGACAATTTGCTGCTTTGAAATTACCTCTGGAATGTAGGAGCTCCTTTGATTGCCAGAAGTTGATTGAAGTTGTTCATCTTGCCTGTCCTCCTCAGTCTTGTATTTGCCATTTTTCATTTACTGTGACCTCTTTTTTTTGAGCATTTGGGCTGACTGCAGATGGTCCGGGGCTGTGAATTCAGAACTCCTGACTCCTGCAGTAGAAAGTTGATGGGAAGGGTCCTGCTGGTTGCAGTTTCTGCACTTTGCTGTACTCGCTCCACCTCTGGAGTGGGAGGGAGGAGCCTGGCCCTATCCTGCAGAAAGAGCTTTTCAGTCAAGCTGAGGAAAAAGTGGTTTGATTATTTGTGGGAAGGGGAACCTGTCTTCCCCTAGTGCAGTTTCATTAATTATAGATTATGATTTATAGCAGGAGAAAAGAAAATAGCAGCTGTTAGCTCCTCTTCCATTCTGATGAAATCAAATTTGCCCAATTTTAGTCTGAATTTGTGCTTTTGTTATCCTCCAGAGAGGAAAGTAATTGTTCTCTTGCCTACTGTAGGGCTGGGTTGCAACACTTACCAAG
Organism: Cygnus olor; assembly: GCF_009769625.2. Classification (NCBI taxonomy): domain Eukaryota; kingdom Metazoa; phylum Chordata; class Aves; order Anseriformes; family Anatidae; genus Cygnus; species Cygnus olor. Next base: position 6,616,497 of record NC_049183.1, read on the forward strand.
TGGTTTCTCATCAGGGCTGGTGTTGAATAGCTTTGTTTTGCTCCTACGCAAAATATGTTGGTGTTTGTTTCTCTCCCCGGGAAGCTCATGTGCTCATTACACCAGGGAACATCTTTATGTTAGGAAATAAAGGTCACGAGTGTTTCCTTTCACCTCTCCAGCCAGGAGTCAGACTGAAATATGCAGGAGGTGGTGAGAAGTCTTTTCAGCAAAAGGAGCTTTTGGCGTGTTTTTCACGAGGCAGCCAGTCCGTTCAGCACAGAAGCCATCACCGCTTTTGTCCTTGCTCTGGGTCTCGCGGTGCTGATTTCCTGCTCTGGAGACCGAACTCTGCTATTTCGGGGTCCTGCTGCCTCTCCCCGTTGCTCTGGGTAGGAGACCTCCGGTAACCAGAGGTGCTTTATGTCTAGCTGTGTGACAGTGCACTGGCTTGCCACCTCCTGTTAAATGTTTCCAGTGTGAACATCAGGTAGTAACAAAATATTTTGTCATTTTTTTTCTATATTCCAGAATGTGTTTTACCTGCTCTTTCCATTGTTGCAGGTGAAGGGGGAGAAGGGTGTCTGAATACTTATGAGTGAGCTGCGATGGATAACAAAGACTCAGAAGCTGAGATCCACCCTCTGAAGACAGAGGATGTAAAAGCTCAAGAGAACCATGAAAACTTTGTTGAGAGAAGAATTATCAGCAAGCAGTCATCGCAACTGTCTCGGCTGTCCCGGTGGCGCACTGCTGCCTTCTTCATCTCGTTATTTCTGTGTCTGATAATTGTGTTTGCTTTCTCATTTATCATTCCTTGCCCAGAGAGGCCTGTTTCAGAAAGAACATGGTTCCGAAACTATGAAAATGCAGGTGAGCTTACTGTAGCAGAGTAAGTACTTACCAACAGTTCTGTTCCCTTACATGCTGCAGATTTGAACTGTAGCTCTCTACCTAAGCACAATCTGGAGCTGGGCCTGCAGGGGTGCTCCCCGTGGGAGCGAGAACTGTGAATACCTGACCTGGATAAGCAAAGGCCCGTCATAATTGGAGTGGCCTTCCAGGAGGTGCTTACAGGATCTAATGGAAAAATTAAATGCTGCTCTGAAGCACTAACAAGGTAGCAGACTGCTCTCCTTTGGAATAAAAGAAATAGGGAAGGGTATCTAGGAATAAATCTCTGTTGCAGTTGGGTTTATGAAGTGTTCCCTTGAAGTTGTGCCTAGGTTTGGGGACCATTAGGCATCTTTTCCCTGTCAGTATAACTTTCTAATTTTTCTCCGTGGCTAACAGGAAGGGGAGTAGAATAATTGCATCTTGCTTTTTTATTAACTGCACAAATTTATAGTTGTTTCAATTAGCTCTTTAACCTTCGTACTGCTCCTTGGTGACTGGGCGTTTGCTTCTGTCAGTGCTTTTCTTTAACCTTGTGTGTGGTGGTTGTATGCTGTTTATGCTATAAACACACTAGTGTTCACCAACAGGGACTGAACTTTGTGCTTTAATGCCTAAATCTAAAGTTCTGCTACTTTGAGCTAAAGAAGGGTGCTTTTAGCTGAGAGTGAGAAAGATGATATAGCTGGGGCTGGGTTTCATGATTTGTTTGTTTGTCTTTTTTATTTTGGGAATAGCAACCCCACACCAAGACCAGAGTTGTTCTTTGTTAAACATAGTTCAAATTCTGGATGCCTGGCTATAAAAAGAGACAAATCCTCTGAGGGATGGAAAAAAAATCCTTTGGCACTAACTTCCAGTCCTTAGTACTCACGTAGATGCCTTTTTTTAATACAAAAGCCAATTTGTCCTAATGTTGTGCTGTCAGAGATGGAGGCAGTGAGTAGGACTCTAGGAATTTGTGTTTTCCTCCAGCTAGCTGTGTTGTTGGTTGAGGCAATCCTCACTAGTGCCTGGCTTGTGATCTCTTTTACAGTGGCTTACCAGTTTCTTGCTATAGAAGATGTGAACGAGGACAAAGTGCAAGACGTCATCTTTGCTTTCAGAGCTAGCAACGGCAGTGGCAGCTCCAACCGTACCTGTTTGGACGAAGGTAGCCGATTCTGAAACAAAAGGCCTTGTAGTAAGGGCTGCTCCTTCTCTTTTAGTTGTAATCAGTGAGGCTGCTGTGGCAGGTGTCCTGAGGTGGGTGCTAGTGTTGGAGCAGCGCCCATCGTGTTGATTCTCCTCTGTGTCATGAAGTTTGAAGCAGTGTGTGCTTCTGTTAGAAGAGAAATGAAGATAAGGGCCTGGGAGGGAAAACGGGGTTAGCTGGGTGGGGAGAGGGAACGGGGCAAGGCACAGCACCCAGGTGGTGCAGGGCAGTGGAAGTAGGCACAGGCAGGAGTCCCTCTGATGCCTCTTCTCTTCAGGTCTCCCTTCTCCATGTGCCTTCGTTGCTGCCGTGTCTGGCACAAACGGCACAGTGCTGTGGGAGAAGCCTGCTGCCGAGGAGGTCGAGTGGATGGAGTGCGGCATCAGGCAGCTCGGGGAGGCTTCGGTCCCGGGTTGCCTCGTTGTGGGGAAGCCGGCGTCGCTGACCGCGCTCGGCCAGCAGACAGGTGAGTGGCAAGTGGGATAGCGCTGGGCACAGGGGACAGTGCTGCTGGCGCTCCTCACCTGGTGGCTGTCAGACCGTGGGAACGGGGGACATCAGCATGACATGACAAGACAGTACGTGGATGATGTGCAGAGCATTTATCATCTTGAAAACCTTGCCAGAGCCATTGGCTGGGCCTTTGAGAACTGCCTGTTCTCTCAGCCTGTCTGTTCCAGAGACTGGACTCTGTTGTGGTGTTTTGTGCCAGCTGCTGTATTATAAGAACAACTTTTCAACAACTTTTGAAACAGGAGAAGCGGTCACTAGCTGTGAATGTTACCTTTTGCTCTTGTGAGCTGGGCACAAACCCGTGATATTTCTCAGTCATTTGTGTGAGTGCTAGGAGTTCCTGCAGTGGCAAGAACTGTGGGAGTTTTAGGGATTTTAGATCTAAAGTCATCAAGGGGAGTATGTAGAAGTCTCAGTGGTCTGTTTCAGTAGTCTAGGGGTTTGCCTGATTTCCCTGGAAAGCCTTCTTCATTTCTGCACCTATAGATGGGGGTTTCTTCATTGTCTTGCCTAAAGGGGGAAGGGTGAGGGTAAAGAGTGCCTGAAGTTCTCTAGGAACAGGGCAGTGATCATCTGTTACGCCTTGAACCTTCCTCTCTGAGGAAGACTGAAATACATTTCCATTTTGGGGGTCACTGTTTCAAAGGTTATAAACAATGCATGTTCTCTCTTGGAAACATGCCTAGGATCCTCCCCTCTGTATCCAATAGTGCATCCCTTACACCCTGTTTTCCAAAAGCAGAGAGAGAGAAATAGCAAGAGAAAAAGCTGGAAAAAGGGATCTGAGGAAAAGCTGTTACAGCTTTTAATTTCCATTGTAGCTGGAATGAACAACACACACACAACTGGAAAGCTTCTGTACCAGCTGAGATACCTTAGCACCATTTCTTTCATCAACAGGCTTTAGCACGGGCTATTTATAGACATTAATGAAGTAGTTGCTTTTAGGTCAAAATGTAGATAGGTGACTGCTGAGCCAAAGCCACGTAACTGAAGGCAACCACAAAGAAATAGCACAAGCACGTAGAGAAACAACCAGGCTAAGCCACAAGTCACAGGAACAATGTGGTAGGGAAACATTCCACAGATAAATTAAAAGCAACGGATGAAAAATTGATCCCGATAGAAAGATGAATAACCCAGCGGTTGACATATTTGGTACCTTTTTGCTGTGGCTTTAAGTAGGTTAAAAGGGGTTTCCTAGTGCAGTTGACTTTTGCTATGGGTTAGGAGGGCAGATCGGAATAAAATATCGGGTTAAACCTATTTAAAGTGGCAAAGTCTGACTTTCATCATGTTGTACTAATAACAGTAGCCAGATTAATCTTTAGCTGTTAATGATTCATCATCATGGAGGATTGGTGAGATTCCAGGGATCTCTACCTTTAGTCTCTGCCTGTAGGATTTTTGATCTGAAGATGCAGATAGAGTTAGTGCTTTTCTGTCAATCCAAGTTGTATCAAATTTTGCTTTCTTCATTGCCAGAATAAGTGACCTGAGCAAACAAGAAGGAAAGCATAGGTATCGCATGCTTCTGTTTGTGTGGGACATTTAACATTCCTTCATGTGAAGATAAACAAGCCAGCTGGGACACAGGAGTTTAAGATTAGCTTTTTCAGGTCAAAGCAGAGGTCTGTGTAGCTGGGTATTCTGCCTCTGCCATGGCCAGAAGCAGCGTTCAAAGGAAGAGCATGGGAGTGTGTGGTGACCACTTCTGTCTTTACCTTGTCCTCTGGTAGCTTGCGCTGTGAACCCTGTGAGCAGTTCTGGTCCTCACTGATCTCCAAAGGGATGTGGCAGAAAGGGGACCGCTATGATCAGATGTCTGAAATTTCTTCCATGCAAGAAAGCACTAAATAAACCAGAAGTCTTCAGTCAATGTGTGACAGGCAGAAAGCTGTCTATAAAATTATGAGTGATATGTAAAAGAACAGGGAATGGTTCTTTCACATCACAGTTCTTTGCGCAGTGAACCAGCAATAGGTTCAGAAAACAACAACAACAAAAGGGACTAGTTCTGCACATGCACTATATGTTGAGGGCCAGGAACTTACAGGTGTTTAGTAAACATGTGGGCAGTGACATAGAAGAGTTTTAGCACTGCTCAGTACAAGACACCTGCCTTTGGCTCCGGTAGCCTGTGAGCTGCGGACTGTTACACTCGGGGGCAGCAGGGAGTTTGGTTCCTTGGAGTGAGAGCTGAACTCAGTCACTGACATTTTGAAGTCCTAATTTTATTATTCCTTCCAGACCAAAAACAGAACAAAACCCTTCACCCATATTGGATTTCTTGTCTAATTTCTATCTTGGTTTATGTTGCCATGCTTTTGCAATGATCTTGGACTCTGAGGAAGTATCGTAGCATTCCAGATGGCTGCCAGAATAGTCAGATCTCCTGTTAATAGAGCAAGGTGGGATTGGATTCACAGTTCATGCTCTTTGGGAATTGTGTTAGAGCATGAAAGGTTCTTAAGTTCTTTGTGTTAAAGCTGTCTCAGTTACCTGTATGTGTTTGTTAAATCAGACTTCTTTTTTTTTTCCAGAGAGTAAGAGACCTTCCTCCCAAATCATTTTCCCTGTCTAGCCAGCAAATAATAAAGAATTACGCATTGCAATATGGATTTCAGCAGCCTGATTTTACTGTTGCAGCTTTGGACTACGCTGAAGCCAGGATATATTTTTTTTAAAACTTAAGTTCTTCATAATTTGTCTGCTTGTTTTTTTCAGGGGTAAAATTCTTTGCCTTCACATGATTTCCTAGGGGCATTCTTCTGTTTCATATCTGTTGTCATAGTAACAAATCCAAGTATCTTTTTTTCAGTGTTTCAGTAAAAGCTTTGATGGAATCACACCGGCAATACAGCCTGCCTTAAATTATTGCAGACAGCGTAGGGTAGTAATTCCTTGTCTTTCAGTACAACTGCCTTCATGACAAAGAACATGATTACTTTGCATTCCTGAACTGCTGATGGCTGTGTAGGATACTGTTTAAAGGGGAGGGTAAGCATTTCCCCTCTGAGCACCTAGATAGACACTTAAGTCTTCCTTAAAAAGAAAGGAAAAAAAACACCACCAATCTCCTCTCTCAGCAAACTGTGCTGCAAATTCTCCTGGTGGTGTCTGGAAAGTCACCAGCAGCCCTGGGCAGAGTGTATCTGAGTGAAGCCAAAGCTCTGACACCTACATTTGCAAGCAAATGAAAAACAAAATTGTCTGAAGTGCTGTGGGCCTTCTTCAAACACGGGAGAGAGGAGGGATGTAAACTGAGCTGTGAGGGGTCATGTTGGCCTGGAAGTTCTGCAGGAGTTAAGTCGCAGGAAAACGCGTTGTCGGGAGTAGCTGTAACACTGTGATCAGAATTCAGCTTCTTTATGATTTTAAAATGCCTGCACAAATTTAAATACAGAACAACAAGATTTTGGCTTGCTAAAAGGAAAGGGTTCTCCACGGCATGAACATACCGGAAAGCTTGTTAAGGTAACACACAAAAAAGCCAGCTGTTCTTTGTGCCTTGCTGATTGACTTGTGCCTAGCACATTAGCCTGCCTTTGTGCAGGCAGCTGGAGTTACTTTCCACTATGAGCTGAAATTGTGGATACAGGGACTCATTGGAAATGCAGAAATGCAAAAATACCCCATGATGAGCATAAATGTGGTTGCCTTGTGGTGCTGATGGGCTGTAAATGGTTGCTCGATGCAAGGAGGAGCAAGGGTGTTTTAATGCCTTTCAACCTAAAGTGCATTTTAGTGAACATTTCCCAATGACTCTGTCTTCTAGGGGAAGTTCAGTGGAGACAGTCAAATGACTTTGGAGCTAATTATACTGTGCTGACTCCCTTGTCAGTGATTCCAGATGTGGATAGTGATGGAGTTCAGGACCTGATAATCTTTATTGCTACAGGAGATAAGGTATGTCACTCTAAAGCTATGATAAACCCTGTGACCAGACCACAGGGCATGGCAGGAATGCTATTTATTTCAGTCTTGTAGCCTAAGAGGAAGTGCCCAGAGGCCTCTGATATCTGTGAGTTTGGGGAAGGTTCTTTCCCACCCTGCAGAGATGTACTCTCAAATCCATGCAAGTGTTTTATGGCTTTAAAAAAAAAATAAACAAAACAAAAGAACAGCCAGGAACCCCTCTCCCTTTTCAGTCTGTGCTCTTCACTGCATGTTCTTAGGCTGTATGTGGAGGAGCGTGCCTAGGCAAGATAAGGTTGCAGTTTTCTGGGACAATGCTCGGAGAAGTGGAAGTGAACAAACCCTGACAGGTTTGGCTCTTAGATCAAAGTACATCTGACAGCCAGTGCTTCTGTACTGCCAGTGGTCTTTCTGATACTTTATGAGTCTGTGCTTATGGTGTTGCTTTGCACTGTTCTCTTCCAGGTGTCACTGCGCTGGTTAATTCTGACGGGTTCATTCAGTGAAATAGTTCTAATTGCCTTAAGTCTGTTCCAATATTGCATTTTCCCATTTCTTAGAGGGGAAAAGTCATGTAGCTTAAAAATATTTTTATCATAATCCATCTGTATTCATGACTGAGTGATGCTCATCATCTGTATGCGCAATCAGTCCTGTTTAAACCATGCAGAAGTTATGGTTCCCTCCAAGTCTGAGGGGAGGAGCGGGAGCCCTGTCTCCTCATACCAGAGCACTCTATAAGCAGATTGGGTTTTGCTGTCTGAGGCATTGTTGCTGCCAGAGTCATCAGAAATTCTATCCTCTCTGACTCCTACATTTCTCTTCTGTTTTCTTTCCTTGCTGCTTTTGCTATTCCAGTTATCTCAAGTCCTTTTAGTTTTTGTTGTTTTTTTTAATCTTAGCCAGTCAAGGAATGGTTGAATGTAGTCTCTGTTCTGCTAAACTGCCATATGATTTATTTTCCATTTAACCTCTCTAGCTATCTTGGTATGAAACCCCTCCTTCCCTCTGGACTTGGCAAGTATTCTGTCAACTTAAGTAAAAGTACATTGTGTTTTGAGAAATTGCAGAAATGGTGGGAAGCTTGAGTGGAGCTCTGGAGCTGGAAAAAGGCAGTCCCTTTGGAAGGGAGATTCAGAACTTCAGTAAATTAGCTTTGTTGCTAACAAGGGCTGAAGCTGAACATGACGTTATGCTGCAGTTTCCTGAAATGGCAGGGCTTTGAGCAGTCTGCGGGGAGGGTTCTGTGTGCTTGGATAGTAGGGGGTTTAGATGGCATTTTTTTCTGAGTCTTAGTGACCCCTACCTGCTGCAAGCTTCAGCACAGATACATCCTGGAAAACAAGACATTTTTCGGGATACATCACCTGTAGCACCTCACGGGAGGCGTTAGGCAATGCAGTGAGTAAGGTGCTGTGTGTTCTCACTGGCTATATGGCTACCACTGGCTGTTTCTGTCCCTGGGGCAGCTGCTGCACCAGTGCTTGCGAGTAAAGGTGAAGCAGTTCATCAGGCGCTGGTGTGCGTCTCCTCCCAGTGCGGGAGGCTGGGATCAGCTGGTGGATGTGTTGCACTCTCCCCTCAGCTGCCTGCTTCATTCTCCCCAGCAAGCTCTATCCCTTATTTGCCTACCAGGCTCTCCAGATTGACTTCAAGAGCAGCAGACTTTCTTTTTCTTCCCTGTTTGTCCCGCCCAAGGAGGAGGAAGGAAGGTCTCTGTTCTTGTCTGACTTGGCATCTCTGCTGGATGCTGCTTCTCAGTCCTAGCGTGCGCTGCTCCCCCCAGACCATGCCTCTTGCCCAGTCGTTTGAATTCGATCCTGTCTTTATCCTTTATTCTCTTGGGTGAAATATTTTGAGTGGATTCTGTTGCTCTGGTACCTGCACTAAGAGTGTAAAGAATCCTGGCATCTTTTTTATCCCTATGGACTCAATGTCAGCTGTAGGAGGAGTAGATTAGGGCACTGAAAGTATTTATATTTAGCAGAGCTGTGTTCCCTGGGCCTTGTCAAGCCTGCAAGGAGAGAAAAAGCTGTGCTAGCTGTTCTGCCAGCACAGTGCTTCCTGCAGGTGATGTCAGGTACTACGGGAAGCCACTACATGAGAACACTCGAGTTGGAGTGAAGCAGCTGTAACTTTTCTTTTTTAATCCCGTTGCTGTGTAGATTAAGACCTTCATCCATTCAGGAAGAAATGGCAAAGAGATCGGCTCCACTGAAAGTCTGAACATGGGTGGGAAGGCTCGTTATATCAATCTGAACCTGGGCTCCTCCTCCTACTTCCTTTTCTATACAGGTACAGCCCTGTTCAGGACTTGAGTTGGAAAGAATGATTGTAACTGTGAAATAAGTGTTACTAAAGAGTTGTTGGAAAGAGTGTTTTACATTCTCAAAAGCTGTGTCATGGTTCCACCTGGTGAAAGAGCTATTTGAGGCCAAAAGAAGGTGGGACCTTGCTGAAACTGAGGATTGGTACATACTGTAGTAATCTTATTTGAAAAAACGTTGAGAATGTAAGTTTTAAGCAGCCATTTAAATAGCAAGTGATTATTGTGGAATGCTTGGATTATGAACAGATAAGTTGCTAAAAGCATTCAAAAAGGCAGGCTTGAGTCTCAAAATATTGCTAAAAATACAGTTCATTCATCTGCCAGATTCGTTTCAGACATTATCTGGAAATTTGTGGAGTTCAGAGCAAGTGCAGGATAACTTACCTCCCTCATTTTTTGCTTTTTTTGCACAGCCAACTCTGTCTATGCATATTCCCTGAAAGATCTCTACAGTGCAGCAACTGGGATGGACAATAAGCTTCCCAGCCTTGAGCAAGATCCTCAGTGGGAGAAGAACATTGACCCAACCACACACCGCTTCTCCCTTCCCAGGCATGGTGTCACGTCTTGGTTGCTGGTGGTTTGGAGGGCACTGATGTTCCTGACAGGACGGATTGTTCTGCCATTGTTCTCTCCTGGCTATGCGATTTGGCCTAAGAGCACATCTAGACCTTGGGAGAGAGCTGGCGTTGATAGTCTTGTCAGGGTTTCACAGTAAAGGAGGGAAAGCACGTTGTGATTTTGTATTTGCATGCAAGTGGAGCATAACTTGTACCTCAGACAACTAATTCAGTGTGTGGCAACTGCAGAGCCTGGTGCTTCACCTCCCAGCCCTGCTTGTCTTCCCTGCCTGTTAGGATGAAACTCTGACTTTTTATTATGCAGGGAAACAGAAGAAAAAAAAAACACAAAATGAAACAACAACAGCAACAACAAAACCATCCCCAATCTAGAAAGCGTAATCAATTCTCTGTTCTTGTTTAGCTCTGGAGACATTCGTTACCTTGCAAAAATTCCCGGGGCATCACGGGAGAACATCCTGGTTGTAAACTCGGAGACGGCTATGCTGATCAATCCACAGAATCTTCAGACTTTGTGGACCCTCAATGTGTCCCATGTTATGAGGTAATGTTGCCTACACGGATCGTGTGTAGCATTTTCAGGTTCCCAGCAGCAGTGGTCCTGGCAGATGCTATTTTTTTCATTTGAAACATAAAAGCCTGCAGTGTTGTAGCAGTTGAGTCTCGTACAGGGGAGTTGCTGGGAGGCTGCTCCGAAAGACGAGGGTATGCACAAGCCGTCAGGTTGTATTATGATCTGTCCATTCTTTTCCTTTCTCAGTGAGCCACTGCTTGGTTACTACAAACCTGATGTTCTTGGTGTTGTCCTTGAGAGTGAGATCGGGCCCAGCAGGAAGAAGGTTTGAAAGCTCTTCCTTTTAACTTCCCTTTTCTCTGCATGTCTCAGCTCAAGCAGGCATTGAGCTGAGGGCAGCTGGTACAATGTGCTGCCTCCAGCTGATTTTAGAAGGCTTTTAGCTGGAAAAAGATCTCTTTTAAGAAGCTACTGAAGCCAGCCCAGGCACTTTCTCTTCTCAGCAAGTGACTTTGATGACAGAGCTTTGAACTCCTTGAAATAGCTTGAAAAAGTTGAGACTTTACTCTAACATGGTCCACCCAAGGTCTCACAGCTCTGTGATCAAGTGGAATCTCAGCTTCAAGTATTTCCTCATCTTCCTGTGTGTCAGATGCTTGCTCCCATAGACAGTATGAGGTAGAGACAGCTGACTTGGCCTCTTCTTCATGGCTCATAGAGCTCTTTGATCCGAGTTCCTTTTCTTTCTTTCCTGCTAGGTTATGATTGTTGAGGGTGGATCTGGAGCAGTCCAGTGGGACCTGAAGCTGAACTCTAAAGCAGAGAGCCCGGGGCCAGCCACACTTTCTACTGCTGATCACAGGTCCACCTTCCTCATCTGGGGTGAATACAAGGTAGCAGGAAATGAAACGGTGGGTAGTGCTGCTGGATGGCTGACGTTTTCTAAACTTTGGGTCAGAATTGTCTGGAGCCACCCCCTTTACCCAGTGCTGACATTCAGATCTGTAGGTTCTACTAACACTGCAGCATTCTGCACAGGGTGTGGAGTACCCACATGTCTCTGACCAGTCCGGTCTGCTTGCAGCATACAGACCTCTGCCTGTGGTCTGGTCTGTAGTAGGTCCTTACCATGTCCGTAGCAGTGTCCCTGCTCACGGCTGGTGGTGGCGCCAGCGGCTTTTGTCATCCTCAGCCTGGCTACGTAGAGAGAAGGAACGTAGTGGCTATATGAACAAAGTAACTGGATTGCCCAGAGCCTTGCCTTGGTGTGGTACTGCAGGTGAGTTGAGAGGCTGCTGGCTTGGTACCCCTGAGACTGCTGCTGTTTGGTCTGGACCTTCTGCAGCAGTACTGCAGACTGTGATCTCCCATGGCCACGTGAGCATCCTCTCTGTGCTCCAAGGCAGTCTGCAGCGGCCCTGATACGCAGCTCAGCTATGGAGCAGCGGCTGGCAGTGTCAGTGACAGTTTGTGTTGGAGGGTGCCTGAACACCAGCTGAGTTTTCTGTGCTTTCCTTGCTAAGTCTACTAGCCCGAGGGCAAAATCTGTCTCCTGCACATAGCAAACAGGCCTGCTATTTGCAGGAAGGTTGGGCTGGGGAGGAGGGCACCAAGCGGTAAGTAAAATCCCATCCCTGGTGCTGGTGGCATCAAACAGGATGAATTGGCTAGACGTAGACAAGTATTTGGCTGGATGTACTCCGTCGAGCATGAAGTAATAGCTGAGCCTGGTCTCTGGGATAACGTGTGTGACTGTGTTCTGATAGTGTCCTGTTGGTTACAGGGATCCACAGCTCCTCAGCAGAAGCTGTATCTTTTCCATCCTTCCTACACTAACGTCCTGTTGGAGCTCCGCAATAACACAGACCAGATAATTGCGTTCAATGGTAAGTCCTGGCCTTGCAGCCCTCCAGCAAGGAGGTGCAGGAGGACACCGACTTCTGGTACCTCCTGGGCTGCCTGAGTGCGTGGTGGTGGGCTTGTGGACGGCCTGAATGGAGACCTGAGGCCGGGCTGTTCCCTCTGCTCTGTGTTACAGCCACACTATTTGAGCGGAGCCGTCATGCCTGCTATGTGCTGTTGACGGGGCCTCAACCCAGCGAGGAGCCAGGGTTGGTATCTCTGATGAAGCGCAAGCTGAAGGAGGATGTCTCTGAGAGCAAGGTGATCTGGCTGAGCCAGGTGGCTGTGGACAGTGAGCAGTACATCCGGGACCGCCTCTACAGGATGCGATTCCACAGCCGAGTGTGAGTTTGCTGAGAGAGCAGGAGAGGCTGCTCTGGCCCCTCTCCTCTGCAGCAGTGCACTTAACAAACCCAGATCACGGATTCAAATGGGAAGCTGCCTTTCTCGATCTGCAAACCAAAGTGCGGCTGGCAGGGAAGCTCCCCCAGTGCCTGGGTATGCCCAGGCTGTGGGAGCAGCTGCCGGTGCATCCATTGTCAGAGCTGATGGGACTTCAGTGCTTGGCCACCACTGAAGTGTCGTGAGCTCAGGGATGAGGGCTTTCCCCTTGGTCCTTCTGTGCCCGCAGAACTGTGCTGACTCGGCCTGTATCTAGAGGAAAACATGCTCGCTGGGGATGCCTGAGCTGATTATTTCTTGGGTGCTTGCATGAGAAGTGGAGCTTTGGTGTGTGGTGTTAGATTTCCTTTCTGAGTCAGCTCTCCTGGCTGCAGGAGAGGTGCTTGACTGCAGATTCATTTGCAATCGCCCTCTCCTGAATATGGGCCCCCCCTTCAGTAATGGGTATGTGTAGTGCTAGACCCCAGCCGTGGCTGATGACTTGGCTAGGTCTTACCTGTGCCAGCAGAGCACAGATTAAAGTTTCATTCTGTTTAGAAAATGACCTTTTCACCTAAGAATAGCCCCATGTACCCCACCGTGCAGTCACAAGCCTATCCATGTCTTCTGTGCTGCTTCCTTTCCTGCCGGGCTGTACAGCACTGGTGACACCGACAGGGAGCTGGTCTCCCACCTGATCCATACATCAGCATTCCCCCAGACCCCCTTGTGATTGTAGGCAATACAAAAACATGAGGCTTGCTGGTCCCTTCAGGTGTGGACACCACCTCTCCTCTTGGTTTTGAGGTGCCAGGGGATCTAGGACACTTATTAGAGTAGAATTGCACTTTAACCTTTCCTGGGAGCTTGGCCTGCTGCTCCTGGGAGCTCTCTGTACTCCAGGGGCAGTGCCAGCTGTCCTAAAAATACTAATTTGGTCTTGCAGCTACTGAGGAGTCTTTTCCAAGTTCTGACCCCTCTGCCAGGAGGCGGGCAAGCTGCAAGACAGATGTAAGCCACTCAGCGACAACACAAGCTGTATTCACAGCACAGCTCCAAGGAGAGCTCTGCGCTGCCTTCCTGCCCCTCAGATTGAAGTGGTGCTGGGGGAGGATCTCCAGGTGTTGTTTTCTCTGAAGGTGCAGCCTGGCGGCCCGAGAGAGTGGGTCTTGCTGGCTGGGACGGGTTGCTGTGTGAAGGTGATGTCTCCCCTGGAGACGTCTTGAGTGTGATGTTGTTTGCTCTGCCCTGTTCCTGGTGGGCACCGGTGCAGGCTGTAGGAACGATGTGCAAAAAGCCTGGAAAACAGTTTGCGTAGGCTGCTCAGTCCTGAAAGCTGCTGTCCCCACACCAGCTGCGCTGAGACACAGCCGCTGTTCGCACACTGCTGGGCATCCCTTTGGCTGGTGAGAGGAAGGTGGACAGAAAACACAGCTGAACATGGTGGAGCGTGCATCCTAAAAAACCTCTCAGGTTTTGTGGTGCTGGAGGGGGGTTAGCCGGGGCCTTCCTCCCTCATGGAGTCTCAGCTTGGGGCACCTGTAGGCGTACTGTAGGGTGAGCAACTTGAGACAGAACTTGAGAACTTGTGTAGGTCCAGGAATCAGTTCTCTCGGGGCAGCCACTGAGATTTCCCGTGCTGCAGGGCAGCTCCGGGCGCAGGCAGCTGGGGTCACGCGGAACTGTGCGTGCAGCTGCGGCTCTCCCAGCCTTGCAGGAAAATGAGCTGCAGCGTCTGCTGCTGCGGCACCTGTGGTCTGGCCACACACCTCCCCGCTGCTGCCCCGCGGCCTGTAGCTGCAGAACGGGTGCGCTTGCACCCTCTGCCCGCGGCCCGTCGCTCAGGCAGTCAGAGCTGTGCAGGATGGGTGCCCGGTGGCCTGGATCTGTGTGGTCGGCGCAGATTGCATCCCGCTGAGGTTCCCGGGGCAGCGAGCATGCCCAGGCTTTATTCTCGCCATAACCACGCTGGCTCTCTTCCTCCTCAGATCCCTGCGCAGGCCTGACCTTCTTGGTAGGCACACTGAATGTTCTCCTTCAATAGTGCCGGGTTTTCAGCTCTGGGGGGGCTTTTCTGGCTTTAAGTTGTCCGTTCATGTTTCCAAATACTTTGGAGATCCAGAATTCCCTGTGGCAGCTCAACTAAAAGCATCAGTGCCAAACCAGCACCTTCTTAACAAAACAAGTCCTTTTTGCAGCTTCTTTCCCTGTGTAATTGTTTTTTGCAGTATTTAATGAATGACTTTGTGCCTTGATTCAATAACTCAGATGGGTGATGATGGCATTATATCACTGTGTTATGCGTTAGTGTGTTTTTTAACACTACGACCGTTTGGATTGGTTCTTTAACTTATTGCAAATTGTGCTGTATAGGACTTGGTCTAACTGTAATGGTTTCAATAAATCCTCTTTTGCATTGTTTGTAAATGGTGCCATGCTTTTTTTGTGGCTGCTACCAAACAGCTGAAGTTATACAAGAATTCAGAATTTTGGCAGCCCTTTGTGTGGCTTCCCAAGGGCAGAAAAAACCCTTTTGGGGAGGGATCCAAGTGTCCTGGTGATGCTTGCAGCTTGTCTTTGGCTCTTTGGCAGTAGGTGCCCACCTCTCCCCTTTGTTATGGTGGTCATGCTCGCCCTGGACAAGGCTTAAACCTTGGGAGGCAACTGGAATGTGACAGACCTGCCAGCTGAGCTGGTGCTGGGCCAGGGGTGTTCAGTGATAGCGAAGCGTAACGGGAAGCAGCTCGTTTTCCCTTCTGGAAGAGGCTGGGCACCGTGCTGCTAGAAAAAAGGGGTGCTTGGCCCCTGTGGCTGCTCTGTGGAGGGGTTTGTGCAAACTTGTCTCTGGCTGCCTCTGCAGTGAGCACCTCTGGGGTGGCATTGCTGTGTGGGCAGGGGTCTGCACAGCCCCTCGGGTGCCTGACCCTGCGAGAGGCTGGAGTTAGATAACAGGGCTGGGCCAGCCCATCCCTTCCCCCTGCCTGGGGCTCGGTGACCTGGTTTTACACCCGAGATTCCTGCTGCAGTCCATCAGCATGAAAATCTCACTCCAGGGCTTGGATTTGGATCAAGCCAAAGGGAGCCGTGTGGCACGCGGTGTCTCCTGGAGCGTGGGACCATCTGTCACTGCCCCGTGGCTGCCCGCGCCAAGGTCCCAAACTCAATCCTGGCACCGAAGCTCCTGCAGCTTCCCCAGCACCTCGCCCCAGGGCTGCTCTCGTATGTCCCAGCACTGAGCCGAGCTACGGCCAGCCCCTCCGTTCTGGGGCTCCTGAGATCTGTGGCAGGAAGGGATGCCGTGATCCCAAGCATCCGCAGGGTTTCTTGTTGGCCGCAGCGCAGCGGGCTGGCACTGCTTGGCCCTTGGTGGGCTGGGGACATCCCCAGCCGGCCCTGCTGTGCGGGCGCCGAGTGCGTGCGGGCTGGACTTGGCGCCAAGGCTGAGCGCCAGGGGCCGTGAGCCCCCCCTCCTGTTTATATAATGGCCAGTATTAATCCCCCGCAGCTGGGGCTCGGATCTGGGAAAGAGAATAATCCTGCGTGAGATCCTCGGCCTCTGCTTGGATTAACGGGCGGAGAGCAGCTCAGCTGCCAGCCGTGGGGCCTTCACAGCCCCTGTTTGCTGCCCGGCGGCATCTTGCTGCGCCCCTGGCTCAGCTCCAAGGCTGTTGGTTTGGTCCTCCCTGCGCTGCCCATGGGTACACGCGGAGCTGCAGGGGGGCCCAGTGCCCCATGTGCCAGCTCAGCCATGCCTGGGGGGGGGGGGGGCGCTGCATGCGGGATCCACTGGGGTGGGATGTGGGCATATGTGTGCGCCTGGGGGGCTGCTCCCCACCCCTGCCCCCTTGCTGCAGGCAGGGCAGCGGGCTGCTGCCAGCCCACCGGGGGCAGATCTAGCTGGGCAAGGGGCAGCCACCCCTTCGTAGACCCCCCCACCCCCCCCAACGCCACTGCAGCCTCCCTGGTCACCCCTCCCCGAACGTGACGCTAACCGCAGCGCTTTCCCCACGGGGTCCTTTATTTTCTGCACGTGTTGTGTTGAGCCCGGGGGTGGGGGTGCTCCTTTGGGAGGAGGATGGGGCTGGAGGTGGTGAGCAGGGGGCACAGTGGGGCCAGGCTGGCCGTGGGGCGTATGGCTTCTCTCCTTCAGTGCTATTGCAGGCAGGGTCCTGTGATGGGGCAGAGGCTGGGGTCCCCTCCACTCCCGCCGTGGGCTGGGACCATGCGTGGGCATGGCCGCAGGGCTGGGGTCCCTAGCTCTCCTCCTCGGGCACAGCCGTGGGGCCTCTGCTCTTGTCCTCGCCCTTGGCCTCGGCGTCGCCGGCGGGCAGGAGCAGGGCCGGGCTGGGGCTGGAGTGCCGCTGCTTGCGCATGAAAGGGAACACCCTGGGGGCAGAGACAGGGTGAGCGCTATGGGGCCGCCCCAGCGCCCTACGGGCCTGGTCCCCACCTCACCGCTTCTTGGTCTCCGGGGGGATGACGGCCTCGGCCAGGAGGTTCCTGTAGAGCTCCGACTTGAGGAAGCGCGGGTAGGAGTCCTGCAGGGAGCAGAGCCGTCGGGCCCAGCCCCCCAGCACTGTCCCAGCCCTGCCCAGCCCTTGCCCACCTTCTTCATCAGCATGTAGATGTGCATCTGGGCATCGTCCATCACGTAGCGGTGGGGCATCTTGATGCCCTCCAGCGTCCGCTCCATGGTCTTGCTGTCAATGTTCACCCAGCGCGTGGCTCCAGGAGCCAGGAACTGCCTGGGGGTTGCACCCAGTGACGAACACCCATCCCAGGGCTGGCCCCCGTGCTAGGACGTGGCACTGCCATGGTCTGGTCCCCAAACCTGTCCCCTGCTGCCCCTCTAGTACTCACTGGTAGATGGAGTCCACGATCTCGGTGATGCGGGACTGCTCCCCGTAGCGCAGCTCCTCGCATGCCTCCCAGAAGCTCAGGTTCTCAGCTGGGGAGGGGGACACAGCGTTGGGGAGGGGGACGCGGCACCGGACACCACCTACAAGCAAACCCTCCCCAGGCCATCACAGCTGGTCCCACAGCAGGACTAAACCCCCCCGGGCTGGGGGCAGCTGGTGTGAGGTGGGGTGGCAGGTCCTGGGAGGGGGGGGTCCAGGATGGGACCACTCACCACTGAACTCCTTCTTGAGGAACTCAAGGAGCTGTGCACGGCCCAGCGGGTCGGTGAGGAGCTCACTGAAGTCGAAGCCCCAGCGCTCCACCCGCAGCTTCGTGGGGGTCATCACCCTGCCGGTGACACCAGGGCAGGGGCTGTGGGGTGGGGGGGCTGCATGCGCAGCCCCCGGCACCGTGTGGCCGCCCCGGGTCTGCCCGGCCCGCCACGTCCCCTCCCTGCGCCCCGTCCCGGGGTTGGTGTCAGGGTGAGGAGGGTGGGGAGGGGACCCATGGGTGCTTACGTGGGGGCGTTCATGGCCCAGTACGTGGTGTCGTCTGTGATCCAGGGGTTGCTGGGCAGGCAGCCGGACATGATGGGGTCGTGGGGCACGTACTGCTCGTTGAACTTGATGTACCTGCCGGGAGCGGGGGCTGGAGGTGGCCAGGGCCGCCGTCCCCAGCCCTACTACCTGCCTGCCGTGGTCCCGGCCGCCTCGGGGGATGCTGCAGGGCCAGCTCGGGGCCAGGACACGTGCTTGGGCTCTGCGATGTCCTCAGCTCTGCCCACCGCCACGGCCGGTGCCGCTCACCCCTCGAGGCAGATGGACGACTTCACCCGGGTCCTGGCCATGGCCTTCCTGCAGTACTCGATCTGGGGCCGGCCGCAGGCACACGGGGCACATCAAGGCCCTGCGCCCTGCAGGAGCGCCCCCTCTCCCTCCCCCTTACCCCGCTCACCTCCCGCTTGTAGTAGTCCATGTTCTTGGCCTGCAAGAGATGCACGGAGCCGGGTGAGGGCCTGGGGGAGGGCAGGACCTCGTGCCCACCAGCCCTGCCCGGCACCACCCAGGGAAAGCACTCGTATGTGCATCCCCAGCCCCACGCAGCCTCCAGCCCCCCCATTGATGTCCCCCCCCCCCCCCCCAAATTGCCCAGCACAGCCCTGGGATGACCTAGGAATCCTGCCCCCCCCACCACGGCGGGACGCGTGGGTTAGTGACACTTACGTGGGCAGACGACACGGCACATGGAGAAGAGAAGAGAAAACCTGGAAGTTAGTAAGGACCAGCCGGGCGGACCGGGGGGTGCTGGGGCAGTGTTAGTGGGGCCACCACACAAGGGAAGGGCCTGGCCGGCCCCAGCCAGATTGGGGTCGGGACTGGCGGCTGCAGGGCCCTGGGGGTGCCAGGGGTGCAGGCAGCAAGGCAGCCCTGGGGGGATTAGCAGCACAGGCACAGATGGCAGAGGGTGCACGGGCAAACACAGCCCCCCCGCCCCAGCTTAGCGAGGGCAGTGGGGACAGCTGGACACACAGATGTTAGCAGAGCTGGGGTTCACCCCCCCCCCCCCCCCCCAAAGAAAACCACTGTGCACAGCCTGGGCTGGGACAGCCAGGACAGCCCCGGGGCAGCTCCAGCCCGTGCTTACCAGCTGCACGCGGCTGGTGTGGCAGTTCCTGCGCTCGGGGCCCTGCTCCAGCACGCTGGGGGCTCCTGGCTGCAACAAGAGCAACGTGCCAGGGTAGGAGGGACACCCCCCCACACACCGTGAGGGACCCCCCTCACCACCACCACCCCCGAGCCCCTGCACCCAGGACTGTGCGTGGTGCCAGTGCCCTGGGCCTCACCGGAGGCCGGTTGACGAGCCAGTACGCCTGCTCCTGGCAGTCGATGACGATGCGGTCACCCTTCCGCCGCTGCTTGGCCGCCCTGTCCGTGGCAAAGGCAGTGCCTGTGCCCCGTCCCTGCCGCTTCCCCAGGGCAGCAGCGGCACCAGCTTTTGCCCATCCCCATCCCTGTCCCCGTCCCAGTGCTGTGAGCGCCCTGCACTCACCGGAGCTGCTCCCGCGCCTGCATGACCACGAAGTCCCACGTGTGGTTGATCCTCTTGTGCAGGAGGTTGTAGTTGTCCTGGGGAGCAGCGGCCAGGTGGCCACGGCATGACACCCGTGCCCTGCCCTCGCCTGGCCCTGGGGCCCGCGGCGTGGGGACCACTGCGCTGGGTGCAGCGGCGAGCACCAGACCCTCCTGGGTGAGCTGAGCTCCCCCCCCTGCCCCGGCCAGCTCATCACACGTGTGAGCCCTGCCGCGGGCCGGGCAGGAGGGCACCCCTCACCTTCTCGTGCTCAATCAGGTCGCCCTGCTTGCGGATGTTCTTCTTTGCCAGGTAAATGGCTGCAAAGGGAGTGCAGCCACCTCAGCGGGGCTGGGAAGGGGCCGCAGCCCGTGGTGGCAGTGGCTGCAGCAGGTTGGCACCTACCGTAGTCCAGCTCCGTGGCCGGCCACTTGGTGCTGGTCCAGAAATACGGGGTCTGGGGCGGTGGAGAGGGGCCAGGCTGAGCTGCGGCACTGAGGCTGCTGTGGCGCCCGCTCTGCCCACGGACAGGGCACATACCTGGAAGCGGTAGGGCGACTCGTCCGCCCGTAGCGTGAGGCTGCGGGGGTCTTTGAGGGGGTAGATGTAGCCGTGCTTCACGATGAGGTTGCCGAGGTGCAGCGACTCTGGGGGAGCGGGAGTGGGGGTGCTGCTGAGTGGCTCAGCAGCCCCGGCTGCCCTGTGGCACTGACACTCACCCTCCTCCGAGATGCCGTACTTCTGGATGAGCCACTCCACGATGTCGTTCCCTGGGGACCGTTAGCAGGGTGTGACAGGGCCCCCCCTACACGGCGGGTGTGAAGGGGGCGAGCGGGGTGACGGTTGCCCTGCCAAGGACGTGCTAAGCTGCCCGCCCCGAGTGAGCACCCGCCCTGCTCTGCCAATGCATAATTGATCCCAGCTGCATTTCTGAGCGCACACGAACGTGGGGAGGCGAGTGGCTTGGGGCTGGGGTGCCAGAGAGCTGGGTGCCGGGCGCAGCCCACCGCAGAGCCGGGCACCCCAGGGGCAGAGGCAGGGCCAGGCGGGCAGCATCGCTCAACTGCCCACCATGCGCGGCCTCGCAGGCAGCCCCAGCGGCGGGGCCCCGACCTCACCTGTCATGGCATGGGGGATGACGGTGATGAGCAAGCGCTGGTTCCTCATCTTGATGCCCATGTCCGGGTCCTGCATGCTGACGATCATCCGCTCCATCTGCCCGGCAAGCATCGGCCACGCTCAGCCCTGCGGCTGGTGGCAGGGGCTCTGGGGACAGCCTGACACCCCAGTGCAGGGCAGCCAGCCGGGAGGCAGCCTGGTACCCCTCCACACGTGGGACACCCTGCAGCTGGCCGAGGTGCGGGGAACGCTGCCGCCGGGTGTCACCAGGTCACTGGGGAGCCCCGTTTTTGGAGAGCGAGCCCTGCCGGGGCTGCGGCAGCCCCGTGGCCGGGGGCATGGCACGGAGCTCCGGTGCCCACCCGTGGGTGTCCCCGCGTGGGGCGCTGCCCGGTGCCTCCGGCGCTGCCGGCAGCGTGGCCGGGGCAGTTCCCGCTGTCCCGCGGGGCCGGTGCCGGTGCCCGGTCCCCGCGGAGCCCGACGCCCGTTCCCCGCGGTGCCGGTGCGCGGGGAGCCGGTGCCGGGCGGTGCCGGCTCACCTTGCTCAGGCACGGCATCTGCAGGCGGGGATGCCCGCCGCGGGGGCCGCCGACGGTCATCGCGGGTGCGCTCCGCTCCGCTCGGGGCCGCGGCTTCCCCGCTCCCGGTCCCTGTCCCTGCCCCGGCACCGCCCCGGTCCCGGCCCCGGCACCGCCCCCGCCCGCCCCCGCCGCGCTCCCCCTGGCGGCTGCCGCGGTCCGCGCCCGGTGCCCGACCGGGGCATCCCGGGGCGCGGCGGCGACCCCAGCCCCGACCCCGACCCCGTTTCCCCGCCGCCCCCGGGGCGATGCCGAGGGTGTTCGGGGAGCGCCCCCCGTGGCCGCGCGGGGCAGGGGGCGGCCGCCGGGGCCGGGAGCCTCCCGAGGAGCCGGCCGCGTCCCCCGGCTGCTGGCGGGCAGCGGCGGGGCCGTACCGGCACCGGGCGGGGCGGCTGCGGGAGGGCTGCGGGGGGGCTGCAGGCGGCGGGCGGGCTGCGCGCAGCGCGCTCGGGGCGCGCTCCCGGGTGCGGGCAGGGGACGGAGCCGCGGGCAGGGTGCGGGCAGGGTGCGGGCAGGGCGCGGGGGATGCGGGCGGGCTGCGGGCAGGGCGCCCCGGGGGCGGGCAGGCGCGGTGCCGGCGCGCACGGCGGATGAGCTCACTGCAGTCTCGCCGCCCATGAGCGGCGGGGCTGGAGCCGCCCGGCGCCGAGGGGCGGGGGCGGGCGGGGGCGGGCAGCGGAGCCGCCGCGTCTGCGGGAGCCGCCGCCGCCGCCCCGCCGGGCCGCGCCGGGCACCGCCGAGCGCAGCGGGGGGAGCGCAGCGCCGGGCACCGCCGGGCTGCACCGGGACGAGCGCGGCCCCGTCCCCGGGGAGAGCAGCGGACGGCGGCAGAGCCGCGCCCCGGGAGCAGAGCAGCGGGCCGCCCCCCCCCGGGCGCTCCCCCCCGGCCCTTCGCGGCGCCCCCGGGAGCGCTGGGCCCGGCCCGGCCCCGGCCATGCTCGGCCTGGATGTGTGCGAGGCCGGCGGGCAGCTCCTGGAGCTGCTGTGGCTGGCGCTGTGCTACCGAGGTGAGCGGCGGCGGGGCCGGGGAGCGCGGCCCCCGCAGCGGGGGGCCCGGGGGTGGGCAGCGCCCGGGTGTCGCGGGGGTGGGCAGCGCCCCGGGCCCGGGCTGAGCGTCGCCCCCGGTAGCCAACAGGTGAGCATCGGCCCGGTACCGGGAGCGGGGGACGGCACCGGGGGTCTCCTCGGGCCCCCCCGCCCCTTGCAGCCCGGCCTGCGGCACCCGGCGCTGGGCGAGCCCCCGGGCGGGTGCCTCTCTGCGCGGCCGGGCCTGGGGACGCGGCCGGGGCCCCCGCGCTGTGCCCGGCCCCCGCTGCTGCCCCGGGGACCCGCTCGGCCCGCCCCGGGGGCTGGGGGCTGAGCGCGGCGGCCCCTTCTCCCCCCAGGCTGGGGCTTCCAGGGAAGGGCAGGGGGGGTGATGCGGCAGGCGGGGCAGGGCAGGGGCCCCGAAACCCCTGGCTGCAGGAACATCACCCGCCTTTGTGTGGGTGCCACCCCCCCCCAGCTGGCTGGCACCCACCAGAGCCGCTTGTTGACTCAGACCTGTGTTTTTTTTTTTAATTATTATTATTTTTATTTTTTCCTTTGAACCCTGTACCTGCAGCTGCTGGTGGTTTGGGGCAGGAGACGGGGCTGGCGGCTGCACAGCACGGTTGGAGCAGGGGCTGTGGTGTGGTGCCGAGGACCTCCCTGGGTGCCCAGGCACACGGGGTGCCTGCAGGCCACAGCAGGTTGCAAACGTGCCCCGAGCTGTGCACCACGTAGGCACGAGCTCGTCTTGCTTCATGACCGTGCGGAAACGCAGCTGGCGGCAACGCCTCTGGTCTCAGCTGTGCCACCGAGCCCCGGGGACACGGAGCCTGGCAGTGTCCCCACAGTCCTGAGGCAAGGGAGACAATGTGGCTGCAGAAGGTGGGGAGATGGTTGCCCACATTCGTTTGGGGTGTACCTGAGCTCAGTCCCCCCCCCCAGCCCAGCAGCCCCTGTGTGTCCCCGGGGCTTGGGGGGGGGGGGTGTCCCCTGGGGTGTCCCCAGGGCGGGACTGCCACTGCCTGTCCCCCGCAGACATCATGGCTGACAAGGAGGGGGTGACGCTGTCGCTGGAGGAGGAGGATGATGCCGACGTGGCCCTGGCGTACAAGACGCCGGAGAAGAAGAGCCTGCAGGAAATCCAGCAGCTGGACCCGGGGGATGAGAGCCTGCGGAAGTACAAGCAGGCACTACTGGGCACCATCCCTGCGGCCGTGGGTAAGGCCGGGGGCCGCGGGCTGGGGCTGGGTGCCCCAAGCACCCCCAGCACCTTGTGCCAGGCGATGCAGCCTCCGCGGGTGCAGGGAGCTGGGGCATCCCTGTGGGTGCCGTCTGTCTGTGCCCACCCCGCTGCACGGAGACACCGGCATTCCCCTGCTGCAACGGGAACGGCTGCCCGGGGACCCCGGTTGCCTTGGTTACAGGATCACCGCCGCAGTTTCCATAGGAACGGGTACAAGGGACCAGGGAATTCATTGGGATGACAGAGATGGAGCGAGCGGCTGCGGGGGCTGACAGCTCGTGGCTGTCGGCACTGGGCCCCCCAGCCAGCCAGTGTCCCCCACTCCCCACGGCACCCACCCGGCCTCACGCTGCTGCCCGTGTCTGCCTGGCCTGGGGCGCAGCACTGTCCCAGCACCCTGATGTGCTGGCCAAGGGGGTGCACGGGAGCTGGCGAGGTGCGTGCAGACCAGTGGGGTGCACATTGGTGGGTTTGATGCCGAGGTTTGGGCAGGCCTGAGATGTCCCTGAGCCCTGCCTGGGCTGCCTGCTGTTCACTGGCTCCTAACTGTGGGCACCGCAGCCCTTTGGGATGCTGCAGGGGTGCGTGGGCAGGAAAGTCCCTGGGAGCACAAAGCACAGCTGCTCTGGGACTGGAGGTGCCAGCCCTGCGTGGGCTGGGTAAGGCCTGCACCCTGCCATTTGTCCCTAGATGCCAGCGTGCCCAACGTGCAGGTGACGAAGCTCACCCTGATGTGCGAGCAGGCGCCGGGGCCCATCACCATGGACCTTACAGGTGAGCGCTGGCAGGGGATCTCCTGTGGTGGGAGGGAGGAGGAGGAAGGGGTTCCGGGCTGATGGTGCTGCCTTCCACCGCAGGAGACCTGGAGGTGCTGCAGAGCCGACCCTTTGTGCTGAAGGAGGGGGTGGACTACAGGGTGAAGGTGTCCTTCAAGGTAAGGCGGATGCGGGGTGCCCTGTGCCCGCCGGCTGAGCTGGCCACGGCCCTGCTGCTGCCCCACAGGGTGCATTCTGCCACCCATGGGTCTCTGCTGCCATGGAGCCTCTGCCCCTTGCCCGCCTCTGGCTCTGTGCCCCTCCAGGGGTCCCTGCCCACCTCAGCAGTCCTTCCTCCCCAGCATCACTGCCAGCCGGGGTCCCTGCCACCTTTGCTCCTGCTCAGTGCCCAGTCCTGACCAAGAGGCCAGATCCTGGTGTAGTGCATGACAGGGCTTTGGGGGTGGGGGAGAGGGGGGCACCCCAAAGCCCAGGGGACCCCAGAATGGGGGGGGGGGGGGGGGGGCACCACACTGTTCCATGCCACAGCACCCCTGCCCTCTGCCTTGCAGGTGAACAGGGAGATCGTCTGTGGGCTGAAGTGCCTGCACCTCACGTACCGCCGCGGCCGGCCGGGTGAGTGGGGGCCGGGGCCAGGGATGGGGGCTTCGCCGCCCCGGCCCTGCTCACTCGTCCCCCTCTTGCCTTCTCACCCAGTGGACCGCGATGTCTTCATGGTGGGCAGCTACGCGCCGCGGGCCGAGGAGTATGAGGTGGTGACACCAGCTGAGGAGGTGCCCCGGGGCCGGCTGGTGCGCGGCTCCTACCGCGTCCGCTCCCTGGTCACCGACGATGACAAGACGGAGCACCTCTCCTGGGAGTGGGGCCTGTGCATAAAGAAGGCCTGGGAGGACTGACCCCCCCAGCCCCGCAGCCCCGCCTTCCGCCAGCTTGGGGACGTGGTTCCCGCGGCCCCGGGGACCCCTTGCTGCCCGCCGGCGCTGCCGCGCTCGCCCCATTCATGTTAAGGTGTGGGGGGGTCCCTTAGCAAGCGGGCACCCACGGTCGTGGTCTTCGCAACCAAAGTTATTTTTAATTGCTGTTTTTTTTTAATACTGACGCCCGACTCGTCCTTGCGGCATCTCCATCGCTGGGTCTGTGGCTGTGAACCTGCTGTAGCGCTGAGCGGGGCCTGCCTGGCCGCGTGGGACGGGACTGCCGCGCAGTGCCGAGCTGCCGGCCCTGTCCGACTGCCCGGTGGCAGGCTGTGCTCTTCCATCGCCATTAAACCGTACAGACTTGTCTCTTACTGCTGTGTCCAAGCGCCCCTTGCCTTTGCCCGCCCATCCCGTGGCTGTTCCTTGTCCCTGGGCCAGGTCCTGCTGCAGAGACGGGTGGCTGGAAAACAGCCACCTGGTCCCGCTGCCTTATCTGTGGTGCTGGGCAGCCAGTAGCGGAGGGCCACGAGCTCCTGGGGACCGGCACCACCCGCCCCGGGGCCCTTATCTGTCCCCTCTCCCCAGTGCGCCGGCTTTGGCAGTGGCGGCTGGCAGTGTTGGCACCATGCGGGGCTCCGGGGCCCGGCTGCTTTGGCTCTTGGTGCTCTCGCTGGCCTGGCTGGGCCCGGCCTGGGGGGACAGCGAGGGGCTTGAAGGCAAGGAGGAGGATGGGGAGGTGGTGGCAGAGGAGGAGGAGGATGAAGAGGATGATGTGGTCTCGGATGAGCTCGAGGAGGAGGACAGCGTCCTGGTGCTTCACGAGCACAACTTCGCCCGTGCCTTGAGCGAGTTCAGCCTGCTGCTGGTGGAGTTCTGTAAGTGTCCCCGGCGCGGGCGGGGGCTGGGGACAGGCAGGGGTACAGGGCAGAGCCATGAGTGCAGGGCAGGGGGCAGAGGTGTGGGGCAGGGGCACAGGGACAACAGGGCTATGGATATGGGTAAGAGGGGCAGGGGCACAGGACGTAGCATGACAACACGGGGGCATAGGGTTTGGTGCAAGGGCACAGTGTGAGAGGGTGTGAGGCAGGGCCACAGGGCATGGGATATGGGGCAGGGACACAAGGTGGGGTGTGGGACATGGAAGAGTGTGGGCACGTGCTGGAGCGTGCCAGGCTCATGTGTAACATGTCCTTGGCCACCCACTGAGCCCCACCCCTGGGGACCAGGGACATCCCCACATGCTGGGCTCTCTGTGGGTGACACTGGGCCCCCACGCAGATGCACCGTGGTGTGGGCACTGCCAGAGGCTGGCCCCTGAGTTTGCCCAGGCAGCCGCCACGCTGAGGAACGGGTCGGAGGCGGTGCGTCTGGGCAAGGTGGATGCCACGGCGCAGGTGGGCCTGAGCACCGAGTTTGGCATCAACGCCTACCCCACGCTCAAGCTCTTCCGTGATGGCAACCGCACTCATCCCCTCGCCTACACCGGTAGGGCCACGGTACCGCATGAAGGCGGTGGCGTCCACGGCGGGGGGCACCGGGAGGGGTGCTTGGTGGTGAAGGGGTGGCAGCGTGGTGACGGCGAGCGGGTGGCAGTGATGCGATGGTGAATGAGGTGACAGCAGGCAGCCTTGTGGTGGTGGCGGCAGCGTGGGCATCTGGGGGCGGTGGCCTGGGCTGGGGGGTTGGCAGTCTGGTGACAGCGGGTGGGTGTCTGGGGTGACGGTGGCAGCCCCACTCCACATGCCAGGCCGCATGGACGCCAAGGGCATCGTGCTCTGGATGCAGCGTCGGGCCGGCCCCAGCGCCACGCTGCTGCAGGACACCGACACCGCGGCCGCCTTCATCAGCGCCCAGGATATGGTGGTCGTGGGCTTCTTCAAGGTGGGCCAGGGACCAGCCCGGGGCTGGGCCAGGGCCAGGGCAGGTCTCATGGTAGGGCCATGCAGGACCTGAAGGGCGAGGCGGCCCAGGCGTTCTACGAGGCTGCTGGTGAGGTGGTGGATGTGGCGTTTGGTGTGACCGAGGCGGACGAGCTCTTTGAGGTATATGGGCTGTCAGTCGACACTGTCTGCCTTTTCAAGAAGGTGAGCAGGGCTGGGGAGGGTGGGGGTCCATGGTGGGGACCCCTGGCACTCACTGGCCTGCATCCTGGCAGTTCGACGAGGGACGGACAGACTTCCCTGTGGACCCAGCACAGGGACTGGACGCAGCCGAGCTTACTCGGCTGCTCCGCGTGCATAGCCTGGAGCTGGTGATGGAGTTCTCCAATGAGGTACGGCCCCCGTCCCACCCTGTCCCCAGCACCAGCCACAGGATACCCCAGCCCTCACCGTCCTCCCACTCTCCGCAGACCTCCAGCCGCATCTTTGGCGCCAAGATCCCCCACCACATGCTGCTCTTTCTCAAGTCTGTGGAGGAGCAGCTGGCGCTGCGGGATGACTTCCGGAAGGCTGCCAGCAATTTTCGGGGAGAGGTGAGGTGGCCTGGTGGTGGGCATGGCGAGGACCCACGAGGCGCCCTGGCCTCAGTGCTGCCTGTCCCCCCACCCAGGTGCTCTTTGTAGTGGTGGATGTGGATGGGTACGGTGCCTCTGTCCTGCCCTTCTTTGGCCTGACACCTGCTGATGCCCCCACCTTGCGCTTCATCAAGATGGCGAACAACCGCAAATACCAGATGGATGAGGAGGCCTTCTCGGCCACAGCCGTGCGTGACTTTGTCCAGGCGGTGCTGGACGGCAAGGTTAAGGTGAGAGAACCATGGCTGTGTCAGCTAGTGCCAACGCTGCTTTCTGGTAGAGTGTTGGGCTGTTAATTCTGAAGCCTAATGATGTCTCTTGCATGGTGACCACCGGCCAACTGCTCACTGATAGTTGTGCAGCCAGACCTGAGGATTTGGGGGTTATATAATCATATAACAGTTTGGGTTGGAAGGGACCTTACAGACCATCTAATTCCAACCCCCCTGCCCCTCCTACCAGACCAGGTTGCCCAAAGCCCCATCCAGCCTGGCTTCAAACACTTCCAGGGATGGGGCATCCACAGCTTCTCTGCGCAACCTGTTCCAGTGCCTCACTGCCCTCATAGTAAAGAATTTCTTCTGAATAGCTAATCTAAACCTACCCTCTTTTAGTTTAAAGCCATCCCCCCCCCTTGTCCTATCACTACACCCCCTGACAAAGAGTCCCTCCCCACCTTTCCTGCAGCCCCCTTTAGGTACTGGAAAGGCACTGTAAGGTGTCCCTGGAGCCTTCTCATCTCCAGGCTGAACAACCCCAGCTCCCTCAGCCTGTCTTTGTAGGGGAGGTGCTCCAGCCACTTGATCATCTTTGCAGTCTCCTCTGGGCTCATTGAAATGCATCAATGTTGTTCTTGTGTTGGGGGGCCCAGAGCTGAGCGCAGGGCTCTAGGTGGGGTCTCATGAGAGTGAAGCAGAGGGGGACAATCCCTTCCCGTGCCCTGCTGGCCATGCTGCTTTTGGTGCAGCCCAGGATACATTTCGCTTTCTGGGCTGCCATGCTGGAAGCTCATGTTCAGCTTCTCATCCACCAGCATCCCCAGGTCCTTCTCAGGGCTGCTCTCAATCCATTCTCCTCCCAGCCTGGATTTGTGCTTGGGATTGCCCCGGCCCAGGTGCAGGACCTTGCACTTGGCCTTGTTGAACTTCTGGAGGATTGCACAGGCCCATCTCTCAGGCCTGTCCAGGTCCCTCTGGATGGCATCCCGTCCCTCTGGTGTGCTGACCGCACCACACAGCTCAGTGTCTTCCGGCATCGATCCCACTGCCCACGTCACCAATAAAGATGTTAAACAGCGCCGGTCCCAGTACTAACCCCTGAGGAACGCTGCTCATTACTGATTTCCACCGTGACATTGAGCTGTTGACCGCAAGTCTTTGAGTGCGACCATCCAACTGATTCCTTACCCACCGAGAGGTCCAGCCACCAAATCCATGTCTCTCCAATTTAGAGACAAGGATATCATGGGGGAGAGTGTCAAGTGCTTTGCACAACTCCAGGTAGATGACATCACTTGCTCGTCCTGCAACTGACTGTGCAAGGAAAAAAAGAAACCCACAACTTTATGGGAAATGAGGCAGGAGATCATCAATATTGAGCTACACATGATGGGATGAAAGTAGAGGGGGAGGAGGGAAGAGATGGTCCAGAAGTCAGCACAGGAATGCTGAACAGGGCTGGGTACCATGCTGGGGTGGTGGGGATGGTGTCTGGCAACTGGTCCTGGTGTGCCTGCATCTGATGGGTCTGCAGGTGGTGGTGGGGGGATATTCCTGGCAAACCCTGGCCCCTGACGCCTGTGTCCTGTCACTGCTCACCATGGGCTGTGGCCATCCTGGTTGTCCCCACAGCCCCATCTGCTGAGCGAGGAGCCCCCTGAGGACTGGGACACGCGACCTGTTAAAGTCCTCGTGGGAAAGACCTTTGAGCAGGTGGCATTTGATGAGACCAAGAATGTCTTTGTGAAATTCTGTAAGTGCTGTGGCTCCCCGTGACCCTTCCTGAGCTCCATCATGGGGCTGAGGGCTAAGCCCCCTTCCCACGCCAGTCCCTCACCTGAGGAACTGGCCCCAGCAGCCCCAAATCCTGGTCCCCTAGCTCAGCCAGGATGTCCTCCCAGCACTGTGCCTGTCACACAGATGCGCCGTGGTGCTCCCACTGCAAGGAGATGGCGGCTGCTTGGGAGGAGCTGGGTGAGCGCTATAAGGACCACGAGGACATTGTCATTGCTGAGATGGATGCCACGGCCAATGAGCTGGAGAACATCACCATCAGTGGTTACCCCACACTGCACTATTTCCCTGCTGGACCGGGCAGGAAGGTAGGGTACAAGGCATGCATGGGGCACCTGGGGAAGGGGCTTGGGCCCGGGCATCACTCCTTATCTTCCTCCTGTTCCATGACTCCAGATGATCGAGTATAGGAGCACCCGAGACGTGGAGACCTTCTCCAAATTCCTGGAAAATGGGGGGACACTGCCTGAGGAGCCACCTGTGGTCAGTAAGGTCCCCCCTTCCCTGGGCCAGGGGTTTCCATCCACCGCAGGATGGCTCCAAGCCCCTGCTGGGCAGGGGAGCCCCTGCTGCTCTGCCCCACAGCAGGATGGGGACGGGGTGTGTGGCCATCCTTTTCTTACCATCACCTTCTGCAGGTGACCAAGACCCCCGAGAACAGCACAGGCACAGAGGAGCCGAGTCCGTCAGGCACGGCTGAAGCCCGGGACGAGCTGTGAGCCCTGTCCCACTTGGGTGGGTGCTATAAATGCCCTGGAAACAACGTGGGCTCTGGTCTTTGTCTGCAGCTCTGCAGCACTGTGGGGGTGCAGCTGCTGGCAGCCCCGGCTCACCCAATGGGCGCCACATTTGCACTGGCCAGGGGCACGCAGTGCTCAGTGGCATCTAAGGGGACATGGTGAACACAGTGGGTTCACATCTGGGGTCGTGGGGCAGAGCTCCCTGACTACAAGCTGAACCCAGGGAGTCTCTCCCATGGGGCAGCTCAGCCACAGGCCTGGTTCCCACCCTGCAGCCACAGGTGACAGACCCTGGTTCTAAGACCTGGTGCTAAGGGCCTGGTGGTGGTCTCATCCTACTGCTGTCAGGACCCCAGACACCGTGCCCTCGCCTTGGCCTGGTACTGCATGGCCTTGGCACTGGGCATGCCCCATGGGTTGGGTGCTACAAGGCTCCTTTCACCTCCCCAGGGCCCTGGACCCATCACGGCTCTGGGCATGCTGTGGCACTTGTCTTTGCAGTGACACAGCAATATGTGGGCCTGGGGTTCTGCGGTCAGGGTGCAGACGATGGAGGAATGAACCAGGGCTTTCTGTGTCATGGCACCCAGGCACCCCTCCTGCCCCAGGTCTGGGTTGCATGACCATGCAGCAACCCCAGGGAGCAGGGGAGCCCCAGGAGTTGTTGTCACAGCTAGGGAAGGCAGGAGAAGTAAAAAAAAATGGGGCTCCAAACACTCTTTGAGCTTCTCCAGACCCTGGCTCACAGCCTCTGGGACCCCCCGGTGTCCCCACAACCCCCAGCACTGTCCCCTTTCCCCATGCCTGCTGCTCTCAGGCTGTGGGCAATGGCTCTGGGGACAGGGCCCTGAGGGCTGTGGCCTCCACGTCCACCCTGTGGGGGAGCCATGTGCCCTGGCCACCCGACCGGTCCCACCCACCAGTCACCCCAACTGGCTCCCCTGGGCCTGGATCTCTGCTCCGCAGGGAAGGAAGAAACCAGCAGGCATTGGGATGTGGGGTTTTATTTCATTTTATCCAAGTACCTTTGAAAAGATCATTGTACAAGTCAGCACATGAGGATGCACAGGAGACATCGCCAGGGCTGCACAGCCAGCAGAGGATGCTGCGCTTAGCAAATGTACATATTTACAGGGAACCCCCTGAGGAAAAAAAGGGGGAGACGGAAATCCCAGGCATGGTAACAACCTCACCAGACACAACATGGTCAGAACTTAAAAAAAGAGGGAGGAAAAAAAACGTTCATAATGCTGTTCCCTGGCTGAAAACGATTGCAGACTTTGCTGGACTTCACATAGTGATAGGCAAGTCACAGGACCGTGTTTAAAAGGCACTCGGTGACATATACAATAGGCTGAGTCAAATCCCCATGCGGTGCCACGCACACAGGGCCCCCAGCCCCACAGGCAGCTGCACCATGCTCCAAAATGCTGCAGCAGCAGAGTGCAGAGCCGGGACACGCGGCCAGGCAGGGCAAGAGCTGATGTGGAAGCCCCCGACGAGCTGGCTTTGGGGGACGTGGGGGGGGGGCCGGTCTCGCTGAAGGAGCCAGCGCAGAGTTGCGGCTGCTTGGGCATGGAGTACAGCCCGGGCTGGTGGGCAGGGCAGGGCCAAAGGCAGGGGCAGTGGGAGTGGGCAGCCCAGGTGGGAGCAAGTAATCCCAGGAGGCTGCCTAGAGTCCCATCTGCACCCTGGTGGCTGCCCCTTAGAGTGAGTGCAGTGTTCGGGTGACCTGGCCCTAAAAGAGCCCCACAAAATGGAATCAACAACTCCCTTCGCTACTAGCACTGGACTGCAGTGCCCTCACATGACCTCCCCAGAGACACAGAACCTGAAAAAAAGACTCAAGACTCAAAAAAGATGGGTTTTGTCCTCATACTTAAAGTGTCTCATTGGCTTCCTCCCCATACTACACGTCTCCTAGAAAGACTCTTTGACCAAAGCCTGACTTTGACACTGGAGGCCTGAGCATGTCTGCAGGGGGCACACGGGTGCCAGCCCTCTGCGGAGCTGCTGCTCCCTCCTGGGAAGAAAGGTCTTCTCCAGGAACAGGGCAGACGTGGAGGACAAGTGCAGGATGTGGGATGCCAGTGCCCAGCCTGCCGCCCCAGCTCCACAGCATGGGGTGGGAGCTGGTCCTCACGGATGTCCCACGGCCCTGCCAGCTCGCCCCATCCCGTGTCTCTGGTACAAGGCACCACAGGAAGCCCCCAGCACTGAGAACTGCCACTGACCCTTCTTTCCATCGGGAAGTCACTCAATCTCAGAAAGCTCAGGAGAAAAACCACCCTACCAGGTCCAGTAGCTGCAAGTGCCAGGGAGGCAAGAGGCCGACTTGTTCAAAACGTCTCAGCAATCTTTGGAGGTGCGCAGGAACCACAGAGGAGGGCACCACCGGAGCGCAGCAACACCTTCCACACGACTCGGGGGGACAGCAGCTCGTTGGGCCAGGCGCGCTCTGCCCCGCTGCAGCAGCATCACTCAGGAGCCATCCACACGGAGGGGGCAGGGAAGGGTGCTGTGAAAGCGAGGACCACACTGAGTTTGACGGATGGCTGTACACTTTGGGTGAATTCTGCAGTACCTGTACGTTTTACATTTACATAAGAGCACTGTGACATTGGAAATATTTTCCTTTTATTACAATATATCAAAAATATGCAGCTTTAGTAAACAAGGTCATATTACACTTTCTAATGCACTGTACAATGCTACATTACACTTATATTCGGTATGGAGAGGGAGCCCAGGCTCCCACTGGCAGGTTCCTGGGGTGAAACGACTTCCACTGGCAAAACAGCTTGCACAGAGCAGGCTGCCGCCCTCCGCCCCGGGCTCGCCCAGCGCCTGCTGGAGTAGCACCGCCAGCGTCAGCCCCAGACCTTCTCCTCCGGTCCCAGAGTCTTTCACAGTCCTTTCCTTAAAGCCTTTGCAGCCTCACAGCCTAGTCGCCTAGTCGATCTTTTCCACCTTCCCGATGATCTTCTCTTCGAAGATGGGCAGGATGGTGTCATCTTCCCGCACCTCCTCGAAGACCACACCACAGTCGAACTCATCACTCACTTTCTTAAAGTAATACCTGAAAACCCAGAAACACGGCGACAGAGAGAGGTGAGTGGTCATGTGGGACACCAGTCATACCCAGAGACAGGGTACAGCACTCCCTGAGCTAATGGTGAACGGGGAGCAGCTCCAGCAGATGTGGAGGCAACTGAGGCCAGCATCCACCCGTCTTCACTCTGACCAAGAGAGTGGTCAGGATCCGTGCCGGCATATTGAGGCTCAGGCTCTGAATCCAGACCCATTCACAGCTCTCGCAAAAGCTGGCTGGAGGTCCCCGTGTTGGTGAGACCCCAGAACATTTCTAGGCAGACTTTCCCAAGGCAGTTCCTACTTGGAAGGGGTGACTGGCAGAGCTACACACCCCATGCCTGGCTGCCACACAGAGGACAGGCACTCTGGGACTCCAGTAGGGCCCAACCTCTTTGTCCTCACTGGAGGAAACCCTGGGAGTTGAAATGGCTCTGGAAGCTGAAGGGTTCCCCAGAGCATCATCAAGCACTGGTCGCTGCCGCTCCTTACCAGCCCAGGACACCATGCAGCCCTGAAATGTCTGTTCAAGGTACGAACTGTGATGCAGGACATTTCTGGTAGAGAACCCAATCTCCCATGTTCCCGTAACCTGCCTCTTCAACAACCAAGCCTTTCCAGCCAAACACAAATATAGCCCTGCTTCCATGAGGCAGGATTGCTGCTGCAAGTACTGGTTCTGCCCCTATTTGAAAAGTACATTCCTGACTCACGTTGGGACTTATTTTTCTTAAGTGCAGGAACCTCCAGTGGCAACCAGGCATCTTTACTGTGCTGCTGTATTCCCACTGCAGCACAGCCTGAGAGCCCTCCCGGAAGGCTCTTGAGAACTCCAGGATGCCCCCGACCCACCTCCACCATGGCTCCTTCACCTTAGCAGGAGCAGCACCACTGCATCCCGGTGGTGGCATCTGCCAGGGGTTGTTGACAGTCTGCAGGCACCACACTGCACGCAGCAAACAGCCCTTACCTGTAGTTCCCTTTCTTGGTCAGCAGCTCCTTGAACTGTCCCAGTGTCACCACGCGCCCTTTGACGAGGGTGCGGTAAGGGATCGGCTCTCCGCAGAAGTAGTAAGCAACCACGATGTTCTCACACGGCTGGGACGCACCGCTGCCCGGTCTCTTCTGGGGCTTCAACCTGTTGTACAACAATACAAGCAACCTGCTGAGTATCAGCCTATGGTGCTCAGCACAGCTTCAGAGCCATCACCACCGCTGGGTGCCGGTCTGGGTATGGAGCTGCCCAGGCAAGGGGTTCAGGTCATGTTCCACCACGGTGACAAGAGGTGGGCAGCAGGAGATGTGACACGGCCTCTGAGTGAGCCTGGGACTGGCAGGCAGCCTGCTATGGTGGTCCTGCAGCTCCTCAGGCTCTGTGGGGAAAACAGAGGCTCTGATGTCAAAAAAAGGAGCTGTCTCAGGGCCACTGGGCTAGCAGCCAACTTGTTGAGATTGCTGCACAGGGAGAACATCTCCAATCAGCCCAAGAGGAGAGTCCATCCAAGCAATTACATGTCTTTTTTAAGAAGCCATGTGGCTTCCCGGCTCATCCTTTCCAGCACCGGTGCTGGCAGGGAAGGGAACCTGTTGGTGAGAGGAGAACAGCTCAAGGACAGGCTTCACTGCCTGTCCCGTCCACGCAGGGTGGCCAGGCCCAGTTAGGCTGCTGGCTAACAACACACGTCCTGTCTGCACCATGTGATAGATTTTGGAAGGCAGACACTGCCCTCAAAACCCTGGTGAACTGACTTTAAATCTCCTGTTTTCCTGACTCGTGAGATGTCAGACTGGTCTCTGCTTCCAGCCCACATACTGGCGTTTGCTATGTGGTGCCATCACTACACTGGAAGTGTCAGCCCAGTCCTAGCCCCATTTTCAGAGGCAGACAAAAGTAGCAACAATAAAAATAATGGTACTT
The DNA here is from genome assembly GCF_009769625.2 of Cygnus olor. Taxonomy (NCBI): domain Eukaryota; kingdom Metazoa; phylum Chordata; class Aves; order Anseriformes; family Anatidae; genus Cygnus; species Cygnus olor. Next base: position 6,651,609 of record NC_049183.1, read on the forward strand.
TGCACTTCTGTAGAGCTTTTCACCTGGGCACTGTAAATGCTGCACAAGCATTTGAGCAGCCTACACAAATACGTAACTTGGTATGTGTGGTCTCGGCAGAGGCAGCGTTCTCTTTCAAAATCACATAAAACAAACTTGGCAGCTTTAAAATTATTTTAAAAGCACACCGGGTAAAAAAGATGATTTTGTATTTATATGACTGGAAAGTTGCTATAAAAACAGAATTTGCCAAGCACATGAGCTAATCACAATTTTGGAAATGACTGTGACCCTAACCTTTAAACACTGGCTCACAGGCACGGCACCTTTTTAATGGCATGCCCACATAAACATTGGCTTTGCAAACCAAGACCAGAGAAATTTTTTTCACCTCTTTCTAAAGCCATGAGAGGTCTAAAGTTCAACTGAACAATGTTTCTGGTGCTTGCTCTGCCTGGGAGACCTCTGGGGAAAATGCCGCATCCTGAGAGGTGCGAGTCTGCTCGTGGTGCCAGCAGAGCTCTTAGAACCTATCCTCATATCAAAGTACAGGATGCCCTTTAGCTAGAAAAACATTAAGAAACTGAATCATCCTTGGAAAAAAATATCTTGCATTTAAAGGAAAAATGGGTCATAAATTCAGGCAAATACTGTGCATCCTGTGAGCCAGAAGTTAATTGAAGGGGTTTGGAAAACCTCAAAGTCCCTAAGCTTCTCTTAATGCCGCTAGAAACAAGTCATGACTAAGAGACAGCTGCTCTGTGCCCAGGGGACCTGGCACGCAGGCTCCTGGGGACGCAACAGCGTGCACAGCACAGGCAGCACAACGCTGGCGCTGCCATCCCACAGGGCTGCTGGGTGAGCAAGCCTTCATCTGCTCAGCACCTCCTGGCCTTGCAAATGCCCATCCACTATGACAAACGCCCTGAGCCCCCCGAGGTCTGCCCTGGTAGAAGCAAGAGGGGGACCGTGCCAATGGCCGGGAGCCTTCCTCCTGCTGGTGCGTAATTCATTCCTGAAAGGCCGTTTCTGAACGTGCTCAGACTGGCTCCTCTATCCCCTCTTCCCCAGCCTCGGAAAGGGGCCATGGGGATCGTGTGGCTTGTAGAAAGCACGCAAGGAAGAAAGAGCATCCAAAGTTTCTCCTACATCCACCAGAGAGCGAATGCCTCTTGCACATACGCTGTTTCAAGGGCTTGTCAAAACAGACAGCCCTCCTGCTGCAGACGGCAGAGAGAAAAAAGGGGATGGTGGAAAACAGGCAGGGGTTAAAGCACCAGCATCACAGCACGCACTCCTTCCCAGAGCACAGAGAGGCTGCCAGTGCCTGAAAACAGAAGCTCTGTACTGCTTCACAGCACTAGAGTTAAAACCAAACCCCGCAGTTTTGGATCTCCCTGTTTTTGACATAAATCAAGGTAGGGATGGCTTCTGGGCATCCGCAGAGGCTGAGGGCAGCTTCGGTCCCCCTGGAGCAGGAGGGGGATGGAATCACAGCTGGCACTGCTCAGCGGCTTACAGGGACCCTGTAAGAGCAGGAGGCCGCAGGCAGCAACAGGGAGAGTGGCTGGACACAAAGACAGGGCTCTTCCCCACGGGACAGGACCTGCAGAGGTAGCAGGAACAGCTCCTGAAGGATGCTGCCAGTGATGGGACAAGAGCTAAAGGGTTAATGCCTTCTTGCAGGAAGAAAAATCATGTTTCGGAGCATCTCACAGTCACAGAACACACACGCATCCCAAAACTGCAGCAACAGATCTCTAGCAGCCTGAAGCAGGGCTGATCACTGAAAACACAATTTTCCAAGCTTTCCTCTCAGGAGAACAAGGCAACACAACTGTCTCCACTTTCGTCATCGCCAAGAAATCTAGAAATCTTCTGAGACCACTTCTTACCCAGATGGGCCACCACTGAGTACGGTGCTCCACCAGACCACGTCTAAGCCCTGCTGCATTAAAGCCTCCACCTGCACCCATCTCCTGGGTCTGCAGTGTGACCCTCCCCAGGAATACAGACAAGTAACGCTACCTTTCCTCTTCTGGGATCAGCTCCCTTTGCAACATTTGTCATAAAATGACATAAAATGTTATCCAATAAGGGAACAGCAGCACTGATCCAACTTACTGCATCTACACTTCACTAACCTGTCAAGAATTTCTAGCCATATAATCCAAATGGCTGATGTGAAAGGGAACCTGGGTCTGTGTTAGAGCACAAGTACAACCTAGCTGTGATGCAGCTGTGCCCAGCACAGGGAGGTAGGGGGCTTGCTCCAACTCAGCCAGGGGCTGAAGAGCTTTGGAAAGCCTGAAATGCAACCGGTGGATGTTACCTTGGGAGTGTCCAGCTCTGATCCTCTTCCAGGCTCGGCCCAACCAAATTAATTCCAAACCGAGCTCACGCTAACATTTTTGCTGGAGAATTTCTAAAATTCTTTTGCTGCTTGCAAAACCCTTTTCTCTGCAGAGCTGGTACTAATTACTTCTTCCAGCTGTTAACATAACTGAACTGTGACACTGAGCTACGGAAAATGGCTCCAAACTGGCTGCACAGACAAGCAATGATGGTCACTGGGACAGGGCTCTCCACAAATGCAATGGGCACACCGGATCCGCAGGTCATTCGGTGCTGGACATTTAATCTGGAATTGCTTCCTAGCAGCTGTCATGCAGGTATCTTAAAGATCAATGCTCCCTGCCCCAAACCCTGTAGAACAGGGAGAGAAAGGCCTGTTCTGCAACAGCAGCGTGACTCCTTCCAGAGTATTTATGATGCTCAGTGCAGCCTGTGTGGACGCCTGTGGGACAGTGGTGGGGTGGGAGCATGCTGCTGACACCCCCAGACAGAACTGGGGAGCGAGTGGGGAAAGGACATGGCTACAGAGGGCTGTGCCGGCGGGAGAGCAGCTCGTGAGCCAGGTAACCATGCTGCAGGGGCAGCTGAGCTGTACAAAGCTGGCACTGTACGCTCCCCTGCAGCCAGCTCAAGCCCGTGCCTCAAGGACACCTCCAGGCTCACCACCTCCTCCTGTGCTGTGAGGACTCTGCCTCCCCAAGGCTGCCGATGAACCTGGAGGCTGGCTCCAATTTCCAAGAGCCCTCCAAAGCTCCTGACTGAAATAAAAGGTGTTTCCAGGTGAAATCCCCTCTCTGTTTCTCCTTTGCTCCCCAGCCAGCCTTGGGCAGCCCCTCTCAGAAGAGACGTGGGGTCTGTTTTCAGGCACGCTCCTGTGCTAACCATAACAGGAGCCCTCTGAAAAGGTGCTAGCTCAGGCATGCTTCAGCTGGAGCACCTCGTCCTGCCAAAATACAGCAGACAGATTTAAACACCAAGAAATCCTTCACTCCCTGGGGCAGCATCCATTCTTGTGTGCTACTGGACATGGGCACATTTGCTTTTCATTAGCAGTTCCTCCCCAGCAAACACTGCTCCCTGTTTTTCCACGCATCAGGCGGGTCAGCGGGATCACTGCGTCTTCAGAACGGCCAGGCCTTGTGAGGAGGCAGCACAAGTGTGAAAGTGGAGCAGCCCAGCACGGCTCAGCCTGTTCTCTGCTGGTCTGGAGGGCATATACCACAATGCCACGGGGTTTCTACAAAAGCTATGTTTACAATACATGCCAAGTTGTTATTAGCATATTCATGACGTATGCATATAGCCCAGGCTGGCGTTTCCAAAGGGTGTATCTGCATCTCTGCATCTAGACATTTCTGGGAAAGGTGCGTGAATCTAATATGACTATAAATGACTCTACTAATAAACTCTATCCAATTACACCAACTGAAAGGTAGATCAAATAAACTTGGCTCAACCTGACTTGGGAGAGCCCTCTAATTACCTGTCTTTCAATCTGTCTCTGACATAAATATGCAGAAGTCTGCTACAAGGCCACTGCAAGCAAAAATAATTGGAGTTCAGCAATTAGAGGAGCTTGTTTTTTAAATTACACTCATGTTTCTAAGCGTCAGACTTGAAAGTTTAAAGTTCTCAGAATGTAGCTATAAAGCACTGGAGTGACTACAAGCAATTCCCATTGTGAAAGGTTTTTAACGGACAAAGTGCTTTTAGCTCTTAACAGTAATTATCCAGCACTTCCAAAATGTTTTTCATCTGATAGCTCCATGTGCCTTGCAAATAATCTTCCCTGAAAGATAATACAGGAGCAGGAGAATTAGCTCTGCAACAGGCATTAAGCTGAGTCACAAAAAACAGCAGTGACTTGGGCACAGACATGCAGTGAGGCAGTCCTGCTGTAGCGGGACTAGAGTGCGGTGTTCCCATCTAGATGCCACAAGCAGCCTTTGCTGGAAGACTGGAGGAGATGTAAATAAAGAGCAAATACATACTCTTCTTCTGTGCTTAACTTTGCTGCATCCTGCTGAATTCTGCTACCGCACCAGCCAAGACCTTTGAAATCTCTGTGTGAGTGTGAACAAGCCAAGAGTCAGCGCCAGCAAAGAACAAGTGAGCCCACGAGCTGGAGTGCGGTTAGTACTGCAGAAGAGAGCTCTTCCCCAGCCTGCTCCTTCTAGACAGGCTCCACTTGCTTGAGCGCTCAGCAGCTCCTTCCCCACCCTTTCAGAGCTCTTCCAGACCCTCCATCCAAAAAACGCAAGCCCAGGCCTCAAGGTAGTTTGTGACATATGCACCACCATGAGAGGGCACGTCGGAGGGACTGGGGCAGGTTTCTCTGACCTCTGCACATACCTCCACCCCGTTAGTGCTGGAAACTGAAACGGGGGGCTGGACATCTCCCTCAGCTCTCCACCTTCAGAGCAGTTTCCCCCTTCCCTCCCATGCACAGTCAGACCCTACTGCCATACCTTTGTTTAAGGGGGAGTTTTCCAGCCCTTTTTTCCTCCTCCTCCAACCTTCTGCGAGCTTCTTCCAGCTGGGTGAGAGGGTTGGGTGCTGGATTGGGCGGCATGGTAGGATCTTGGATGAAAGGGTGAGAAGGCTGGACAACGTTCCGGAGCTGCGCACTGACCCACGGATGCACTGCAACAGGTCGCTCAATGGAGAGGGGTCGGACCATATCATGGGACAGCTGTTTCTTAGCACCTGAAGAGCTACACATAAATACAAAGGTTTTACACAGATTGCCAAGCCGCTTTGCACATGCTCACAGTCACTCCTAGATGGACTACCGCTTCCGCAGCTGGGCTCAGGCACCACTGGGAACCTCCTTACAGCATGGCTGTGCTGTGGTTTCTGAGGGAGAGGGGAGCACCATCCAGCCACTGCAGCCCTGGATATTTCAGGGCAGCGTACTGCCATCTACTCTAGTGTTTTGGTGAGACATCGGGGTGAGCGACCCAACCCGGACACAAAGACAACAGATCTGCTTAACGGCTCTCATGAAATGCACAATGCATAGAAATAAAACCAGCAAAAGGCAGCTCAACGATACGCAAAATTCACTCAGCAGGATCCGCCAGAAGATGTCCCCGTGTGTGGCGCCACCGCTCCCAGGCTGCGAGCCTCTCGCTCTGAGCCACCGACGGGCAACGGATGTGGCACCAACATGCTTGTCCTTCCCCAGCTCCAGCAACACAACGACGTGCTGCCTGGCTTCACGGTGGCCCAGCACTGCCCATGGCTCTGTCCCTCACCCCAGCTGCCTGCAGAGCAACCTGCCCCGGCCACTACTTTGAAGCAAGAGGAAAAAACAACAGCACTTTTGCCACTCAGCTACTCGCTAACGCAGCCGTGGCAATGGGGACGAGCCCCCAGATCCCTCTTGTCAGTGACGCCCTGAAAGCACTGCTTTTTGCCAGAGAATGGCCAGACTGTGATTACGGATCTGTGCCCACAGGAGATCTGCTTGACTACAGAGAGATTCCCAAGACAGCCACCATCTTTGGCTCTACTCTGCACAGGCGAGGCCATCCCAGAGGATGCTCCCAACAAGCTGAAGTCTTGCCTGAGCCGTGTCAGGCTGCTTACTCGGGACCAATGGCTCCAGCACAGCAGGTCCTACATTTCTATCAACACCTTGCAAGAGCAACAAGCATTTATGTAGAGCAAATGCCTAAAGCAAAAATACTGCCTACTGTGTGCCACATTATCCACCTCGTAACCACAGCAGCAGTTTGTGAGATTCCTCTGAGGCTTCAACCTCCCCCCAAGGCCACGATTCGTCCTTTGGAAAAAAACTGAACTTTATCCTTATAGCCCCCCAGCAATCCTCAGTCTCCAGAGGATCTAAACCTTTGTCCCTGGTGGATGCTTGCCTTCTCAAGATCTCCAGGAACAAGGCAGACTGCTGTACATCCTAGAGACACAAGCCTTATGCAGGGGATGCAATACAACAGTATGAAGACTCCTCGCTCTACCAGCCCTTACCCATGGTTTGTTTTCTTATGCCTGCTGATCTCCTTCTCTCCTTCTATGATCCACTGAAGGATCTTCTGGTTTCTCTCCACGTCTTCAGGAGATCCTGGCATCTCATAGTTGGCACCATCACTTTTCCCTGAATCGGTCTTCTTAACATTTCTTTTTGAGAGCAGACTTGCTTTCCCACTGCAAGAATAAAGCTTGAGACATTAGCGCTTTGCCTAAGCCAAACCACCACAGACAGTGGCAGAGGACGGACATGTCTATCTCTAGACATATTCAGCCCTGACAGGGTCTGCTGGGCTCTACCACAGCTCAAACCAACCATGCTACAGCTGTGGCTAAGAGCAAGACTGGCTACCCTGAGGCACATCAGCTGTCTCTGGGAGGGAAGGGAGCTTCTCTGGCAAATGAGCCGTGGCAACGCGGCAAAAAGCCCAAGAGATCTCCTGGCAAATGAAGGACTGTGTTACACCCCCAGCTCTTTGCTCCAACGTGGTAACAGGCTCAGAGCACGAGGTTCATCCTGGTGCTGCAATCTATAGGCTGCCTCTCCAAGTCAGACCACTGCTCTTCATCTGAGCCCTTCTGATCCCCTCCCCAGAGCTGCTTACCAGTTTGCTAGCACCCCAAACTGCTGTTTTACCATGCCAAGCATTTGCTTCTCACCGTGATCTGAACTGAGGCTTCAAATCATGGTAAAAGATTACATCCCATGGAGGGGACTGCCTTCTGCAGGCTCCCACCTAACTTCCAGGGCACACTGGGAAACGCAGCCGCTGCAGACAATGCAGCTAGGCAGAAAGGAGGCAATGGTCGACAGGCTCTTGCTATGTTTATGGCTGCAGCAAAGGCTCTTAGAGTTATCCCACCTCTCCTTGCCGCTGCGCATGCGGATGTGCCCCGAGGCACAGCTGGACAGCCACACGCTCGCGAGGCCACACAGAACAAGCCTGTGCTGGCCTGCCATTGCCATGGGCTGTAAATTTAATGGACCCCCATCATCCTAATCACCCACCTACTTTACTCCACAGGCCCTCCCTACTTCTGTATGCTCATTAGCACAGACAGGTAAAAGAACACCACAAAGGAGTAACAGATCCCCAGTCAGCTTTGCTGAGAAGAAGTGAGATGGGATTCCCAGCAGGGGTTCTTTGGAAACAGTAACCCGATGTTGCAGGGTGGCGAGAATTAGTGGGAAATCACTTGAGAACCGACGAGAGATGTTGCTATGTTTGGGTCTGGCCAGCATGCCCCACACGGCCACTGTGGGACTCAGAGCACTGACACCATGCAGGCAATCAGAGATGTGGATTGTCTTCTGCAGGTGGAGACTATGCAGATAAAAACTCTTTAGCTCAGGAAACAACATGGACAGGGGGATGCTGAAGATCAATGAAGTCAGAGCAAACTGAGAATTTGTTCTCAGCTTCTCACCACACAAGGACTAGCAGGTATCAAATAAAATTCGCCAGCAGCACGTTCAGTGCAAACAAAAAAAAGCCTTTTTCAATAGCTCGTAATCACACTGCAGACTGGAGAGGCCAGCAGTCCAGCTGGGTTCAGGAAGGACAAAACGAGCCACTGCAAGAGAGCACTGGCTGCTGAACAAGACTGTTCAGATGCAAACTCTCATCTTATAAAACTCCTAACCTGGGGACAGGAACTGTGAGTTTGTGCCAGAAGGACAGCTCTAAATGTGCCCACTTATATTTCCCTTGAGTGTATACTGTAGTCAGTGCTAGAGAGAAGACCTGTATCTAGATGTGGCTTTGGGTTGACCCAGCATGGCCACGTGTATGCTTTGTCGAAGCAGCCCAGACACATTTCAACCCTACAGAAAGACGTAAGGGCTCTCTCCCTCCCTGTCAGCCTACAGAGCAGTTTGCTTCAGCTGCCTCTACGCTCTGCCTCCCTCATCCCTCCTCCAGAAAGTTGTTCCTACACATTGCAGACCCACCTGGCTGCCTGCCTTCACTAAAATCCCACCCCTAGTACACTGCAAAGCCTTGCCCCAAAATAACACACCTTAAGGAGCTAGCCAAGCTCTCCGCTACAGTTGCTCCACATTTATCATCACCACTCATTATTCAAAGTAGCCCTGAGCCTCGCCTTTACAGTAATTCAATAACAGGACTAGCTGCTGCAGAGAATAAACTTTGCCCTCTCCTCTCAGCACACAGACAGAAGATGGAGGAATTGGGTGGTGGATGAAAAACTGAATATGAGCTGAAAATGTGTGCTGGCAGCCCAGAAAGCCACTCGTGCCCCAGCCTGCAACAACAGCAGCACAGTCAGCAGGGCGAGGGAGGGGACTGTTCCCCTCTGCTCCGCCCTCGTGAGACCCCACCTGGAGCCCTGCATTCAGCTCTGGGACCCCAGCACCAGAGGAACAGGGACCTGCTGGAGCAGGTCCAGAGGAGGCCATGAGGATGGTCAGGGAGCTGGGGCTCCTCTGCTGTGAAGAGAGGCTGAGGGAGCTGGGAGTGTTCAGCCTGGAGGAGAGAAGGCTCCGGGGAGACCCTACTGTGGCCTTTCAGTATATAAAGGGGACCTACAGGAAAGATGGGGAGGCATTCTTTATGAGGGATTGAAATGACAGGGCAAGGGGTAACAGTTTTAAACTTAAAAGAGGATAGATTTAGATTATATGTTCAGAAGAAATTCCATTAGGAAGAAATCCTATTTACTATGAGGACAGTGAGGCTCTGGCCCAGGCTGCCCAGAGGAGCTGTGGCTGCCCTATCCCAGGCAGTGCCCAAGGCCAGGCTGGGTGGGATTTGGGCAGCCTGAGCTGGGGGGAAGTGTCCCATAGCAGGGGGTTGGAACCAGGTGATCTTTAAGGTCCCTTCCAACCCAAACCATTCTCTCATGCCATGTTTCTAATTCAAACAGACAAAGGAAAAACTGACAAGAGCACACATGGCACCATCTCTCCTGGGCAGAGATGGACACAGCCCTGCCTGGGAGAACGTCCCCCTGGGACAGCAGGCCACAGCAGCACCTGAGCATCCACCGCTTATATATGAAGATAAATGAACCCTTCTGGTGAATAAATTACGCCTTGCAGAAAGGAGTACTTTTGTGTCCTCTCATAAACAACTTAAGAGTCTGGTTTCTGTTACCCAGGCCCTAAGACACAGCCCTACACTTATCAACTCCCAGTGCACGGTTAAGTCGACCAGCACCTCTGCTGCTTTAAGGAACAGAAGAGCTACTTTATAACCAAGGCCATTCAAAATCCTGGTTAGAGGATGTCTTTTAGCACCAGACCCAGAGGTGAAAAGGGGCTTATAAGGGTTATCAGGAAGCATATTCATTTCTGAAGGGGAAGAGCAGTGAGGAGCCCTCAAACCATGTCCCATAAGAAAACATGGCTCAGCATCCCTGTTTCACTGGCATGCTAGAGCCCATTTATGAAAGAGCTTCCTAGAGAAGCTCCAGCTCTGGGACTCCCACTGGGTGTCGCCCTGACTCACCTGTAGCCTAAAGAGTCCATGGGGACAGAGGCCATGCCCAAGTTTTCAGTGTAGTTTCGTGACTTTGTTGCATAGTTATGTGAATCTACATTCCAAGCAAAGCTGTTCTGCACCCTCTGTGTGGCCTCGGCCTCAATTTGCTCTTTTGGTTTCATCACGCTGTGGTGATGGATGTGGTGGTAGACATGTTTATGGTGGTATAAGTTAGCTGCATCCAGTTTCATTCCTGATTTTGTTGTGTGTTTGCCATGCCCTGGAGGAATTGTTCCTAGTGTCCCTGACAGCTTTCCTAAGTGGCCGCTTTCTGGAGACCGTGGCTTAGGAGAGTGGCGGCCAGGTCCTGGAGATTGACAGCCTGGTGTTTTCATCACACGCTGTACGTGTTCATCAAGGATGCTTTCTGGGTTTTCTTCATGTGCATCTCTCATCTGCATCCCAGCACAGCCCATCTCAGAGTAACGAGGAGCAAAGTGATGAAAGGTTTGGGCAGAAGGCATCTTGTGGCTAATGACTGAAGGACCAGAAGAGATGTCTGCTTCCTCACCTTCTTCCTCCTGCAAGAAACCAGAGGACAATCAGAGAATGACAGCAGGCTGGCACAAGGGGTTTCTGGAGGTCTCTAGTCCCACCTCCCACTCACAGCACAATTGCCACCAACACTCAGACAGGTGAGCCCCAGCTTTGTCCAGCCAGGTCTTGAAAGCCTTCAAGGTGGAGATGCCTCCCCTCTTTGGAGACCTGTCCCTGGCTGCGCCGCCCTCCTGTGGAAAACTTCCTAATGCGCAGCCTGAGCCTGCCCCGTGCCAGCTCACGGCGATGCCCCGCTGCTGCACCGCTTCTCTGCCTGCCTCGTGAGGCACCATTTGCAAGGCTCTCAGCGCATTGCCCAAAGAGACCAGGGCAACCACTGACACAAAGCCAGGATTTACAGGTGCGCCTTTCTTATAAGTGTAACGACTTGATCGGATTTATAAGCGGGCAGAGTTTTGCTAAAAAGCTCCCCATGTCCCTTGAAGATGGTTCTGTAACAACCAGCAGCGGAAACACAGCTTACCGCACCGTACGTGCAACTTCCTACAAGCCTTCGGCGAGGCACTGCTTCAAAGATCATCAGATAAAGCACAAAGTCACAGGACATGCAGCAAAACCATTCTCAAGTCAGCAGATATCAGGGGGTTTTCTCACCCGAAAGACTGTTCCACAAAGCAAGGCAAACAGTGCGCTTGTAATAGGAGCATGCAACTGAAGGTCAACAGCAGCTTGAATGGTTTTGAAAATGAAACACCGTTTTCTCCCAGGCATGCTAATGCTATAGCAAAACACTTCATGCAGATAAAGACATGGGTTGTAACTAACTGTTTGCTCTTGTAGTTCACAAGGGTCTAGGACACACTGTTGTTAGCGCCTCTTTAGTCTGTGCCAGGAGGAATAAAACTCCTCCATGCTAACAGCCACAATTTTGATTCTGACAAACTATTTTATGCTCCAACATAAACTCAGATATTTATGAAGTTTCCTTACTGGAAAACAGAATTCCTATTTTTTTTAATTACATACGTAGGATTTCAGCAAGTCCTTTAATCCTGCTCTCTCTTCCTCCTTTGGCACAGAAAAGAAATCATTTGCAGCACGGGGAATATCTGCCCTGCCAGATAAATGCATCTGCTAGAAAACACTGCCTCCCATCAGCTTTGCCTGTCAGTTGTTATCATCCATCACTTGCTAACTAGCTTCAAAGTCTCAGCTGCCAACCACAGAGCAAGAAAGCAAATAACAGACTTCCTCCCAGTGTCACACCTGGGGGTTCCAAACCGAACCAGGGCCAATGCCAGGCTTTGAAAGTGCAGAAGACGTGGACACTTGCAGTGCCCTCTGCCAGCCTGGGCTTCTCCCCCCAGCTCCTGTCCTGCCCCACTGAGGTCCGCTTCCCTTCACTCCCTTTTGTGGCCACGGCCCCTCTGATTTCCCTGTCTCGCTGCAATGCAAACCTACTTCAAGGGATCCAAAAGATCTATTCATAACACCCTCATCCTTTTGCAAGAACCAGAAACAGGCTGTTGTGCAAACTCATTGGAACAAGGCTGATCCAGCATGACAGTGATCCCAGCTGTCACAGTGACTCCTAACACCAAGCCACTCTGCAGAGATGGGACTCGGTGTGTGACACGATGCCCACTCATGAAGGGGACACACCAGTCGCTTGCAAACTGCTCTTAATTTCAGAAACACCTTTCATCTCCAGTGGCAACGCTACAGCCTGCCAAATGCCATCCCTGGGCAGCTAGGTCGGATACAAGAAAAGATGGAGCACATACTGCCTAAATCCTTAACACTGGGTTAAATATTTATTAACAGATTGTGATGACCCAGTGACATACTCAACGCTTTGGAGGCTTTTAGGGCTGGTACCTACATTCTGGAGAATTCTTAGGTTTAAACAGCAGCTGGTATCTGCAGGGCAAGATCTGACCCTAGGGCAGATCCCTGATGAATGGCAGCACGTGCTTTCTGCTCTGGCAGTGCTGTCACACCGCAGCAGGGAGACACAAGCGTGCCCAGGGTGAACCTGGGATTGCCTAGCCAAATGGGTGCTCAGGATTTAGGAAATCTTCTGGCCACCTGAAACTCAATTGCGCAAATAACTGGGATCTGGTACTTCGTTTTGCTCCAAGACTGAGATCAGGGTGGGCTAAGGGAAGGAGAGGCATGCAGTGTCTCTCTCTGTTTGCCCTGTCTCAGCTCATCTGTCACGGAGTTGGGGGGAAGCGTCGATCTGCCGGAGGGTAGGGAGGCCCTGCAGAGGGACCTGGACAGGTTGGGTCAATGGGTAGAGGTCAGCGGGATGAGGCTCAACACGGCTCAGTGCTGGGTCCTGCGCTTTGGCCACAGCAACCCCATGCAGCGCTACAGGCTTGGGGCAGAGAGGCTCAAAAGCTGTGCAGAGGAAAAGGAGCTGGGGGTGTTGGTTGATGCTCGTGTGAACATGAGCCAGCAGTGTGCCCAGGTGGCCAAGAAGGCCAAAGACATCCTGGCTTGTATCAGGAATAGTGCAGCCTGCAGGACCAGGGAGGTGATCGTCCCCCTGTACTCTGCTCTGGTGAGGCCACACCTCGAGTGCTGTGTTCAGTTTTGGGCCCCTCACTACAAGAAGGACATCGAGGCCCTGGAGCGTGTCCAGAGAAGGGCTACAAAGCTGGTGAAGCGCCTGGAACACAAGTCCTGTGAGGAGCGGCTCAGGGAGCTGGGGGTGTTTGGTCTGGAGAAGAGGAGGCTCAGGGGAGACCTTATTGCTCTCCGCAACTGCCTGAAAGGAAGATGTGGGGAGCTGGGGGTCGGCCTCTTCTCACAGGTAACTAGTGAAAGGACTAGAGGGAACGGCCTCAAGTTGTGCCAGGGGAGGTTCAGCCTAGAAATGAGGAGACATTTCTGCTCAGAAAGAGCAGTCAGGCATTGGGACGGGTCGCCCAGGGAGGTGGGGGAGTCACCGTCCCTGGGGGTGCTCAAGGAAAGGTTGGACGTGGTGCTTAGGGACGTGGTTTAGTGGGTGACAGTGGTGGTAGGGGGATGGTTGGACCAGATGATCTTGGAGGTCCTTCCCAACCTTAATGATTCTGTGATTCTATGAGCAGGAGATCTGGACCCAAAGCAGGTCCTCTGCCAAGAGCAAGTGCTGCTTGGGTTGGTGGTGTGCTAGTGAGCTCTGGTGGGCAACTGGCTTCCTGACCCCAGCACTGGTCTCAGCCTCACGTGAAGCAGGAAAGCCCCACGTTGAGAAAATGGCAGGTAACGAGGGAAGGAGGCTCTGCTTGCAAGCCAACCTATGTGAGATATCTCTACTTGCCTAAGATATCCAGAAGTAAAAAGCTTGCAAATTAACTCATGCACTAAACCAGGACAGATTTTCTTCTTCTTAATCTCTTTGCCTGAGTTATCTGATCTTAGTCTGTGCCTGGCAGTGCAGCACTAGCCCTCCCCTCCTCCCCAAACCTGCCTGCACCCAGATGAGCCACTCTTGCCTGCGGACACCTGCCTGTGGCTGGCATGGGCGGAAGAAAGGGGAGATGAGACACGGAGCTGCTGACCGAAGGAGCCACAGGCAAGGGTTTGGTGTGGCTGCCCTGGGGAAAAGTCCATCCCCCAACCTGGCATTCTGGGTTTGCCAGCACAGAAAGCCTGGGGAACAAGCCTCCCCACCCTGACCCAGAGGTGGGGAATTACATGTTTTAATTTGCACAGTGGGGAATGACAGCTAAACAAATCCTCATAAGATACTGTTGGATGCCTGCAGTCAGGTATCCCCATATGTTTTGCCTATAACTTTCTATGTTTGCTTTTACAAAATTACCTCTGAATTTTGTTTCAGTTTTTACATTAAGTGCATTTCTATTTAACTGTTATCAGATAAAAGTATTCAAGCAGGTTTTCTCAGCTGATTAGGTACAAACCCTGGTTTCCAGGAAACTATCTGAAGAACTACTCTGGTAGGAGCAAGGTGATAACTACCGCATTATGCACCGAAGAAACCTGTGGGTTTGGGGAGCAGCCTCCTCCATGGGCTCAGCTTTCCTGGATATGAAGGTGCGTGGGAGGGCAGCGCTCCCCCAGCGCGGGCTCCAGGGCTGTGTTTCAGCATCTTGCTGCAGCGAGCAAAGCTTTGCAGCTGGGCAGCCCGAGCAGCCTCAGCTGGGCTGTGAAGCCCTGGGTGTCCTAACCACTAGATGGTGCTTTGTTGACATACTATTGTCAGAAACATCTTCCATCAGCTCGCAAAGGCAGCGACAGCTAGATGTATGCTTAAACTTTGCTGACTGTCTGCTGAGCTGTTTTTACTCTCCAGCCCAGCCTGTGTCCTTCCCTTTGAATCAGGAGCCTGAAATATGCACTGATGAGCTATGGGTAAGCAACACCTTGCTTTAAACCTCCCCCCCGACTTCTCCCAGTCCCAACCATCAGATTATTACTGGTCGGTAGGCCAAAACAGCTCACCTAATCACAAGGAGTGCATTTTCCACCTTCAGGCAAACAACTTCCCTCTCTAGTCAATGTTTTATACTCAAACGTTGAGAATTTCAGCAGCGGCTTTGCTTCTCCTGCACATGGCTCATTTCAAATTCACTTGGTTCAGACAAAGAATGAGTGGCCTGCACGATATGATACTGCAGCTACATACACAGACATAAGGATGAAGTGGCTGAAAAAGTAACAAGGCAACATGCATATCACCCCCTACGTCTCTCCTATGCTGCTCAAAATAATTAATGAATTCAGATTTTTTTTTCCTGAAAACCAGAAATCTTACGGTCTTTTCAGGAAAAGTCACTTGGCTCTAAACCAGATGTCTCTTCCAGTTTTTATTGTACGATGAGGCTTTAGAAAGGAACTTGTAGGCAGCTCAGTAGGGGGAAAAATCTTTTTTTTCTAGCTTTTGCAAAATATTTCTTCTCTGCTTCTCTGTTAAGCTGAAAACTGCTTACTGTGACTAATGCCTTATGGTTTTCCCTGTGCTACTGTTCAGTGAGCCATGCAGACCCAGTAAGAGGTCACCCTGTAGTCCTAGTGTTTAGGTCACAGAAAAAAAAGCTGTGATCTATCAGGACTCAAGCTCTCCTCTTGCTGATACCAGCAGCTCTCACACCTTAAGTGCTGACCTAAAAAAGCTACAATTGCTTACTCTGAGTTTTTCCCAAATGGCTAATGCCAAATGCCAGCCAGTCAATGAAATATATTCTGTAGACAGCAAAGAGGTTCAATATATAGCTTTAGTGGGAGTCCTGGGCTTAAAAATAGATTAAGTCACACAAAAATATGTTTAGACAGACTTAGTTTTATCCTCTGGCACATATGTATTTGCTGATTTTATGGTATTGCTACTGGCAGTTTCTTCAAGGGGGTAGAGGGCAGGGATAATGTAGTTGGGTACAGGTGGGGGGCAGCAGTGTACCAATGGGAGCAGGAGAAGGGGTCTGTGTTAGCGGGAAATGTTGCTGGTTACATTGGCTTTGTCTACAAAGCACTAGTTATAGGAGAGGAAAATAGACCAATTCCAGAAGAGCAGGAATCTAATCACAGAATAGGACCTCGCTGGTCTTTTTCTGGCTGGATGCTGGACACAGAAATGCAGCAAGTTTGCTGGATAATGCTTGGCACTGGAGTGAAGCTTAGAGATTACTCTGCCTTCCTAATTTCTCTGCATTTGAATACATATGTGATTTAAAGTGAATACTACAACCTACAGATCTTTTTCTGTTTAAAGAGCTGCTAAATGAACTTTTAAAAACATTGATGAATATTTAAAAATACTCTAATGGGCTTGAAGGGTCTGCCCTGGAGCCACAGAGACGCAGCTTCTCTAAAAGCACAGAGCAAGCTGAGATAGGCACGGACACCTCTTTAAGGGAGAGCTGCAGGGTATACTAAGCACAGAGCCTTTGCCTCACAGCTCCAGCAGCTATTATACTGCAGGGACCCAGAACTTCTTCACATGGGGCTGTAGTTACACTGACATTTGTGATGTTCAGTAACACTGTCACGTCCTCTGTAAAGACTCCTGTATCTCCAGCACAAGATAAACATGTGAGATGCAGTACCTCAGAAGAAACGATAAAGCATCAATACTGCAGAACAGTGTGTCTCACACAAGTAATGAGACAACCAATACTCCCTTATGGAGCTTGTTGTGGAGTTGAAGGCTTTGCAAGCTTCCCTTAGAAACCTTCACCTACCTTCCCTTGGTAGCCTTCGCCTACCAAGTACTCAAAAGCTCTGAATGGCCCCAGAGGCACAAGGGCTCACAGCACGCAGTGCAACGGGCTGGGTTTCCCCAGCCAGCCAGGTGAAGTCATTGCATTGCTCTGGCCAGGAGAGGATTTCTGGATGCTACACCTGACCTAGGAATATGCTAGGCACTAATGGGCAGAACCCTTTCCTTTTTTGGTAGAAATGGGCTGCTGGCACACACAAATGCCTCCACACATAACATCATCTGCCATCTGTTTGCCACATGAAAGGGAAATAAGGATCATGCAAAATGCCATAGGGGAAAGTGAACCCCCATTACATCGTCCCCATCCTTGCATAGAAGGGGTGGCTTACAAAGTCTGTGATGGACAGGAGAGCAAGGGCACCAAAGAAGATGGAGAGCACCCACAACCTCTAACTGGAGACAGAAAGCCTTCAGGAACCCACATGCAAGCGACGAACGTGGTCACCCAGTTTGCTTCCACAGCAGCTGAAAACTTCCTGCTGCATACAAAGCAAACAAATTCCAGGCTAGTACAAGAGGTGAGATTACTAACCGCTCGAACACGTTTAAGGCGCTCCTCTAACTTCTCCTCTGCTTCACGTTCCTTTTGTACTTCTTCCAAACGATTGATCAATTCTGCAGCAAACTTCTCTGGTTCAACATGGATATCCTTTGGCATTCGATACGTACGCTGGAGGAAAAACATACCAGGGGTTAGCAAAAGGTGCATGAAAATCACACATTTATTTTGGAGGCTTAAATAACTGGAAATGCCAGTCGTTCCAGTGGGAGTTCAGGGAGGACAAGCTGGCAGACACAGAGGTGCAGCCTAGGTCTGACAGGCTGGAAGCTGAGCCACTACCACAAGCTCCTTCTCCAGCACCAGCTCTGCACCCCCTCATATAATGGAAAGGTTTTCTATAGCCACAATCAGCAAGCTCTTCTGGCATCAGACTCCATTTTGGGATGTATGTGCATGATAACTCTCAAAATTATACAAGGCCAATAAGAATATAAAAGTATACATGGCCAATAAGAATAGAATATGCTTACAGTAATGATGTTTTCACTTTGACAGAACTCTACTGCACACATGTTCAGCTTACCACAGGTGGATCAGCGTGTATGCCTGTCAGTCTCTGCAAATCTAGCTCACGAGCAGAAAGGAGTAGAAATCCAGCCATATCCAAGAAATCTTGCTTTCCTCCATCTTCCAGCACAGCTTCTGCTAAAATCTACGCAGCCACAAAAGGCCACTGTTCCCATAAAGCATCCTCTCTTATCAGAGCCTAGCCGTGGCACGATTGCATCTCATCTTTTCAGAACTGTGCAAAGATTCCCTGCTTGCTTTACCATTACAGCAATCACTGGCAACCTCACAAGCACAGAGATACCATTTTTCTGCCTGCTCCGTGTGAACAAATGAATAAAGTTCAAGGGCACTCTCAGTTCCTTATGCTGAGTTACCTTGTTCCTAAATTCCTGAGCTCTGAGATAAGAAGTTTGTGCAGTGAAGTATCAGCTGACAGCCACTGTAATTTCTCCCTCATTTTCATCCCTTCTGAATTATTTTGTTACTCTGCTAGTAGAAGAAATAAAATGACACAGCAGAGAGAAAATAATAATTTGGAGGAAAAATATATGGAAAACTCAACAGTATAAAAACCTGCATTCAAATATTTCAACACCAACATGAGAGAAATAAACACTTCATAGGGCTAGAGATAAAATTAAACATGAAGACACAAGATAATTCATAGTGAGGAACAAATGAAGCACCAGAAGCAGAAATCGAGCCCGGAATCTTTAAAGGAGGATTAGAGACCAATCGAATTTACCCTGAACCAGCTTAAAGACCAATGCAGAAGACTAAAATAATGCTTTGCCTCCAAACTAACAAGAGTATGCAAATCATATTGTTTTTCTCTTTCTGCCAACTGCTGAATGGAAGGCAGGGGGAAGAAAAATAAAGGCAGTAAGTATCCCACTTACAGCACCGAGAAGCTGGAGCCATCTTTTATGACACCCAAGTTAAGTTCCATGTCTCAGTTTAAACGTACCGCTTGTTTTGTCCATCAAGATCAAAACTCAGCTAACCCTGCCAACAAACCTCAATTTCCATGCTTACTACTATCATCTCCTGCTTCACACCGGGTGGTGCTGGGCTGTGGGGTACCCGGGGGATGCCTGCGGACACAAGGCAGCTCTGCAGGTGAAAGGACTGCCCGCACGGTGCGCTCGCTGTGCGTGGAAAGCAGGGGGACCGACAAGGCGATCTGAAGCTGTCCCAGGCAGGACTGGACCCGACAGCTGGGAACGCCGCCAAAGGCGACAGCCCCAAGCAAACCATCCCCTTCATCCAGGGCAAAGTGCTGTCCCTCACTCCATAGCTAACGAGAAGGGAAATAACCCAGATAACAAGCGTGAGGGCAAGACACTGTTTCCCTTTGGAGGGACAGAAAACTTGTGTCCTAGTATCCAGAGCTCGTGTAGTTCAGAAATGTGCCTCAGTCGTGCATGGTCACAGGGTTAAGACCCAACAGAGATGGTCCCTGCTGTTATTCAGTGGGGAGCCTCTCAGATCCATGTGATGTTTCCCCATTCCTCAAATATCTGGGGAAGCACTTCTGGCTAAGGGAGTCTGCTTTCATCAGCAAGCGAGCCCCAAACCATGAACACTGTCTATGTCATGAGGTAATGCCAGCAATTCCAGAAATGGTCAGCAATGCCAGAAATCTCTCTTTCACCTGACAAGTCACAACCAGTCCAGTGATGTGTTCATTCCCTTCTGCCACCTCACACACGTCAACTTTCCCTGCGGTTGTTTACAGGACGGCAGCACCAAGCCCTGCTCAGGAGCAGGCACCATGCCGTTAGAAGCTTTCTGAGTGCAAGGAAAGAATTCAGGGCTCAGCAGCTACAGGCTCAGATCTCCCTGTTGCAGCTATTGCAGCAGCTTCCCCAGAAAAGCAGAATCAGGACAGAATTTCCCATTATTTTCACAGCCCTTGATGCAATGCAACGTCCTCAAATAAAATCTCTCCCAAGCACCCAGTCTGCTGCAGCAGCAGGTGCAAACATTGAAGTTTGTTAACCTGCATGTTTCAGTCCTGGTACAATAAGGTAGCTCCTCCAGGCCCAGCAATGCTTAAGGACTGCAGCTCCAACTCTAATGAGTACCTGAAGAAGTTCAGGGTCACTAAAGCTTGAGATAGGACGATTTTGGCCTTTTATATCATACTTCAGCACATTTATCCACAGTTTCTCAAAGCCTGGAAGTGACTGAAGCTAAACTACATAAATGAAAATAATTGAGCCTAAGAACCTTTACAGTGAACTCGTTTTCCTCTCTCTTTGATAAACTGCTGTGTGCGCAAAACCACACTACCTTGTCCTTCTGGCTTTCCACTCAGCACAACAGCTGGCGCAGGTCCTACAGCAGCCCGCCTGACAGTGGAAGACGCAGCCCCCACTGGGAAGCAGTCCCTTGAGAGTCTCTCTGTCCATCTCCCTGCCCATCAGTTGGGCTGAAATAAATCTCACTTCACTGTGGATGAAGAGCACAGCACGCGCCCAGTATTTTCCTGGTGAGTACCCAGAATGGTGACTTTCAGAAAGCTAGCAAGCAAAACGATGTTCTGAATTGCCACAGCTCTGATTTTATTCCTAGCTCAAAGGATGAGCTACACAGACTTCCCCAAATACTAACAGTATTGGAGAATAATGAATGCAAATTCCCTGCGCTGAAACAATACAGCCCACTGCTATCTCCTTTGGACAGTAATCACATACTGCATTGACCTGGTTCTAAAAGCTTAAGACAACAAAGGGTTTGAAACTTTTATCAAATGACAGGCCTAACTTAGGAAAGGAGACATGTTTCGCCAAAATCCAGCCAGGCTGAGCCTGTGCCCAGAGGAGGATCCATCAGAGCTTCAGGACTTTGAACCTGCCCCTGTCTCCTCGTGGGCATACAGAACCCTGCAAGGAAGTCATAAATAAGCTGTTTATTGTTCTAAAATCAGAAGGGCTCCAAATGCTTTTGTTCCAAGTAAAGGGTGCAGCATTCTCCAAGAGCTGGCTGGTCCAACACGCACTGTTTTTGGAGAGTACAGCCCTTCAGTCTGGACCAGAATGAGATCTCTGGCCATTTTGTGTCATCAGGCTAGAAAGGAAGCACTCTGTCTTAAAGAATTGCTGTTTAATCTGATGTTTTATCTAAAGTTGTTTTATCTAATGTTTTATTTAATTATTTATCTACTTTTATTTAATGCCACTAGTTCAGACAGGGTCTGTCCAGAACCAAACCATGCTGGGCTGGGGAGGTTACAGAGAACAATGGATGGGAGCCTGAATGCCAGATGGGCTGGCAAGGAAGAAATAGTTTGAACTGTTCTGAATGAAGTAATCTTTCTTAGTGACAGCTGTTAGGAAGGATTTCTTGGTGTACCTATCACTAGAACGCTGTCCTCTCTCCTTGACATATGAAGTGTCTGAAGCTCTGGTAGCTTTGGGAAGAATCAGAATGCTAAGAACATGCTAGATACACAAGCTCCCTAGTTGTTCCATTTAGCACCTGCTATCATGTTTCTTCCATCTTTTCTTGGAGCTGATGGAGTGGGAGTTGCATGGATTTTCTCCATGAGGCAGACGCAGGTCTTGGGTTTTGATGGATTTCACCTTCTCTGAGAAACTGTGGTTTGAAGACCAGGTTCCCCATCTGAACACGTTGGCTTCCTAAATTAGCGCCTCGTCTGGAACACCACTTACGCTGAGCTGTGTTTCTTCAAGGGTTGAATGGGCTTCTCACCTCCACAGTGAGGTGAAGAAACATGATAAAGTTGCAAGCTCAGCATTCAAAGCTGAATGAAATCTCAAGCAAGGATCTGCACATTTGTCTACAGGGTTGATAGCTGGGACTGCTGAAGTTTTGTGTTTGTACTCTGTCCTTCCTCACTCTTTCTTCCCAACTGAGTTATTGCCACCTTTTCAGACTTGTCACAGTGACAGTGGTTTTACTACGATCTATAAAGAAAGATAAGGCTGAAAGAGAAGAATCTCACTGTGGCTTGCAGGTTCCCCTTGGGAAGAAGAAACCTCAATTGCTCTAAGATGAAATAGCTTTTCCAGTATTACCACTGGGCAGAGGTCTCAATCAGCCCCAGGGATCCATGCTGAACCATTTCTGACAGACCTGTCTGGGCCAAAGAATTATATGTTGATAAATCTCAAATGTCTTCTACAGGTTTGATGTCTCCATGACGCTCAAGCAGCCAACGTTAGATCAAAAGTCAGTCTTGGAGACGAAGTGGAGATGGCAGGTTAGATAACACAAGAGAAAAGAAATTCTGAACTTCTACGTTTCCCAGATAAATGTATTCCACTGTGAGATATGTTTTTAAAAGGCAAATGGTGTTTCTGTGCCAGAAACATCTGTGGCAGAGCTCATGGGTAGCTGGACTTCAGCATCCACCCTAGTAGCATTCAGGGACTAGCAGAGTCCCACTGCCGCGAGGCATTTGAGGAAAAGGACATACATTGGATTATGGGAATTCTGAGCACGTTCCCAACTTGCAGGACCAGAAGCTACCCAGGCAGAATGAGACCAGGGCTCCCCATCCTGTCCACTCCTCACTTCTACAGCATTGCGGAGTAGTCGCTCAAATCCTTCTGTTCCACTAAAGGACACCATGGATGTCACCTCTGCGCACAGGACGCCCTCCTGGGAAAGCTGAGCTTCCCTTCTCACAGGACAACTGTGCAACATGCTCGCAGCTTCCTTGACTGGGGGCAGGACAGGAGAGCTCCACTTGATGGGAGCTCTACAGCTACAAAATGGCTTCTTCATGCAAGCAAACAAACAAAAAATGAAACAAAAAAAGGAATCCCAAGCCATAATGCTTGAGGTTGGATTTTTCTGAATTTGCCGGGGAGAAAAGGGTATTTACCCTGTCCTGGGAACTGATGAATGCCAGAGCCAGGGTAAATACAGTACAACAGCCCATGTAAGGCCCTGCATTCTCATGGCTTTTGCCCCTCCTCCTTTGGGAATTTAATTTGCCTGCTCTTTCCTTTCTTACTGCCCCAAGTCTTTGCTCAAATCCAAGAGGAAGATGGAAAAATCACATAAAAAGCAACATGCACCCACTATGTAATAGGTTCCTGGGAGAGGCACAAAATAAAGGTCTCGTTGCTTGCTAGAAACCTTCACCTGCTGCATTCCTTGGCAGAGCGCCATTTCAGAAAGCACAACTTTTCCAAACTTAGAGTGTATTTAAGTTTGTAAGTATGGAATATGCAGAACACAGCTGTCCGTGCACTAAGATCTCCTGCTGCATAGTGGGGAATCCTACATGACTAAAACTTGTTTAAAACTTGTCTGGAGGCAGCATGGCTGATGAAACTAGCAGGCAATCTCCTATGAACTACAGTTTATAGCTTCTAGACCTGAATAAAATAAAGACCTAAATAGTGCTGCTATTAAAAGCAATATAAGTTCTTTCAGAATTTTGCATAATAGCCCCACACCTCATTTGTAAGGGAACAGTAAGGTCTCTAAAGGACTTCTAAAATGACTTTTTGGAGGTAGAAGGTTCTCTGCTATCAGTAGGAAAACATGCCATGCATTCTGCAACAATTATCGGTATAGATTCTGGCTATCCTGGTTAGATATGAGTCCATAAAGACTTTCACTCACAGGCTGCAATTTAGTGATTGCTCCATGTTTAAAAGCACACTAACCGCCAGGTCCAGGCAGCTCATGGAGACTGCTCTAGCTACGGGCTGCATGATATCCTAACCACTGGCTTTAGAAAGCAACACTTGAAGAAACATTTGCATGGCTCTTTGCTAATTGGGTAAGTTTAATTCAATAAACTTGCAGTTAGAGGTGATTTTAAAAGACTAACTTCATAACATTTCACACTGGTGTTGTCAAAACATATTGTCTAATTACCTTCTCCTTTCTTGGCTGATTGATAAGTGAGGGCAGAGCAGTGCCTCTCTGAAGTTGATGCCAATTCTGTGTCAGTAATTGGCTGGCAGGAGGTGCCAGAGTGTCTGAACTAAACTTATATTCCCTGGAGAAAGACTAGAACTAACTTGACTTCTTAGTCTTCCACTCCCATAAAAATATGCGTCAAGATGCCTTTTTCCCTGGGACTTAAAATTACAGCACAGAATCTAATGGGAACACTGAGCGTTTCATAGAAAAATCCTTGTGAAGCGTCTGTATGTAGTTTAGAAGGAATATGTAATTCTAAAAGACCGTGTAGATAAGTAGGATATTATATAAATTTATAAGCAGCAGGTGGCCAATTTAAACCTTGTTTTTTACCCTCCCACCCCCTTTTAACTGGTTTCCAAAAAGGTCGATAAAATTTAATGCTAAATAAAACTAATTAGTCTGCAAGGAACAGCTGCTGGAATGACACTTATTCATTTTAACAAAAGAAATGTTTGGCAGATGGAAGTTTGTTAAAAAACAGCTCACTATACATATTTAATGCTCCATA
Organism: Cygnus olor; assembly: GCF_009769625.2. Taxonomy (NCBI): domain Eukaryota; kingdom Metazoa; phylum Chordata; class Aves; order Anseriformes; family Anatidae; genus Cygnus; species Cygnus olor. The sequence continues at coordinate 6,675,659 of NC_049183.1, forward strand.
CTCTGAGTTTATAACCTGCAGTCCACTGAGGCATTGCCAGTGCACACGATCAACAGAAACTCACTATTATTTTTATCCAAAAGGTAAAACCACTGACAAGCTTTGAAGTCGGAGAATATTCACTCAGTAGTTCCCACTGTTCACTAACAGCAACAACAACAACAACAAAAATAAAGGCCAAGCTTTCAAACTTCAACTCTAACAAAGCAGTGCTTACAGTAAAAACTGCATCAAGTGAAATAAAAAGGCACCCAGCCAGCCTTTTCAACAGCGACCACACTGCAAAAGCAACTGTATGAAAAGAGAGGTGACTAAGCAAGGATGGCTAGTGAGTGTCCACAGCCAGGGTTTTTATTGTCAACCCAGTGATCAAAGCATAGGAGACCCTCTTAAATCTAAGGCAAATAATCTAATTTAAAAAGGAAAACAAAGAGTGATTTTTTTTAAAATCAGATTAAAACGAGGGTGTATTTCTGCATGCATTGTGCTGCTTTGAGCAGGCAGGATGGGAACAGCTGTGTCAAGTTTGAAGGCACTTCTGGAAAAAGCAGATGGAGGCTTTTTTTTTCTTTCCCAATTTGTTTTGTGCTGGAGTCCAGCTGTCCAAAGGGAAAAAAAGCACCTTTATTCCCTGCTATTTATTAAACGTCACCTGTAACTTCTCACAGAAAGAAAATAATAAGCAGAGCTGCAGATGGTGCTGCAGAGCCCCAAAGCCTCATCTTCCAAAAGCTGTTTGCTTACCTGAAGCAACTGGGGAGACAATACCAGACAATTCAAAATACTTATGTCTGCACCTTCTTTGCTTTCCTACCTTGTATTCCCAGGCAGGCTTTGCAGAGTCCTTGAGAATAGGTTAGAGCTCCCTTTTGCTACCCACTGCAGGAATACTGCTCAGGACAGCTGCATTTTTCCCCAGCTGACTTTGGCTGAGAGCTACATCAGCCTTCGTGTCCAGTGGCCTCCTACAACTCCCACAAACATCTCTATCCCCCCAAAGGCTCATAACCTACTTGCAGGCAGACACCAGCCACCTAAGCCAGCCTGCGCTTCCATTCTTGTCCTGAAGAAACAACTGGCTACTGACCAAACACTTAAGAAAACTGTGTTTTGCGTACCCCCGGATGATGAGGCTGGCAGAAGACTACCAAGCTTTCCTCCCTCTTACATGCCCTTTCTCAGCACAGCAGATTCCCATCCCCAGATGAATACAGTGCTAAGGGAGGTTAAACTGACACTTGAGCAAGCAGAGCAAACGCATGCTAGAGATCTCACGCACTTAGCATATTTACCTTTGCAGAAGGAGATACTGCTACTTACAGGAATGTGAGGTAGTGGCACACGTCCATTTGCTTTGGCACTTTCCTGCATCTCTCTGCGATGCTGCTTCCGGAGTCTGTATGGTGGGATCCCATCTCTGCCAGAATAAAGCAACAACACGCCCTGCTTTAGTGCCTTTCATTAGATGGTCTCCATCACACAACATTCATTGAAGCCCTGTTGCCACAGAACGGCAGGTAGAAAACCTCTTAGAATCTGAGAAAGGCTTCACATGCCCAGGGCGAGTGCGACAGAGCAAGAGGAACGACATGGAAAACAGTGCTCCTCCAGGTCCCTGGAGCTCCCTACCAGGGGCACTTACACAGCATCCACTGGGAGCTGAGCGAGGCAGGACTCCCGCAACTGTTGCCCAAGGTAGAGGGCAGGGAGAAGGACTTGGACTGCATCCTGGTACCTTTTATAGTTGGTTGCTTCCTACAAAAGAGACTGCAATGTACACAGTAAACCACAGGGCAGGCTAGAAATGGGGGGAGGAGGAGGAGTGGGAGCTCAGTGAGCATTTACACCAAGGGGAACTTGGTCAGGGAACAAGGTATATGTTTTGAAAAGAGCGTGGTAACTTCTCAAATGGCTTATCAAGGCAAAGGGTTGACTTCATGGCTCTTAAGATGATCTTTAGCTCAGTTAGAAATTATGGACTTGATACTGAAGTTATTGGGTGAAAAAATCTAGTGCTTGCCATAGAGGAGGCTGGTATAGGTTGGGCAGGAAAGCCATGGGCAGCAGCATGCAGGCTAACCAGCTCTGTTCAGTTTGTTTGTGCCCTTGATGAAGAAGCTGGCGATGGAGGTGTCTGCAGAGGAAGGTGGGGGGAAGGAGACTGGTAGCAATGAGCCTGTCCCCAGAAAGACCAGCAGCAGGCTTCGTGGCTCTGCCACGAGCTGCAGGGTGGTGCAGACCTGCTCTGCTGAGGCCCTTCCACAAACACGGGGCCTGGGTGCACACTGGGTCCCAACAATGGGGTGTTCAGAGGGGTCACAGCTACCAGGCTTTGTGTTGAGCACTGTTGGCGGCAGAGCATCACTGACTGGGTATAGCTTCAGGAAAAGGAAGGAACCACGTTTTGTTTTCATCATTGAAACCATCACAGGATGAGAAGAATGCAATTGAAGTGGAGCTCAGTTATGAGATAAGGAAATGGGCTCATGTCCTAGTGAAACTAGGTTATTTTGAGAAAAATCAACCAGTGCAAAAACAAATGTCCTCCCAGAGCTTGGCCATTTGGAATTTTCCTCTTTTAATTTACAGATTTTGCTTATTCAGTAATGGCAATGCCATGGAAGTGTGTGGAAATGAATGGAGTGGTTTAGTTTGTCACAAATATGAAGTTCCATGCACATACGTTGCCTTCTTCCAATCGTTACCCTACACATCTTGGTGAACTGACAACCTTGCACCACTCTGAAGAGTGCGACCAATTCAGTCAAACTGCATCTTACAGGACAAGATGTTTGCACAAGCCAACTGTAAGTACACTTAGCTTTTAGGTAAGCTCCTAACCCCCTCAACTGCTAAGCACACCTCTTTCTTGAGAACGTAAGCAAAACAGTTTAATGAGCTCACATGAGCAGATTTTCAAAGTCTACATGATGTTTGGCAAGGAAAACACAATTTACTGTATTTTTTTGCCTGAAAACCTCCAGAGTTACAAGCACGAGCCTGGACAAGGACTGTCACCATCAGCTCTCTTTCCCAAACAGAAGCCCCGTCCGTGTCTGTGGTGCCTGCTGCCCCAGTTACTCTTTGGAAACGTGGCTCCATACAGAATTGCCATGAATTTGCTCCTGCAACCAAACTGCACTATACAAATGCAATTTCATTCAGTAACCCTGGCATTCAAAATTAAACACATTAAAATAAAATAAAAACCATGATTAATGACAAGTGGTTTTTTGTAGGAAGACAAACGACAAAACAGAGAATTAGTCTGGCTAATTACAGCTCTGGCTACTGGCTGCAGGTAATGCAGGAGGAGGCAGAGCATGGCTCGGAGCATCACCTCCGCTGCACCCAGTCAGACACTTTACAAGAGCAGAGCAATTTTGCAGTGTTGCTATAACAACAGGCGATCACGATAGCATTCATTAGAAAGCTTCATTTTCTTTAATGATGAACCTCCATTTGAAAAATAACGTAGAGTCACAGTGGTTAAACAGTTTCATCATATCAGGACAGTTTTTTTCCAGAATGGATGGGAACAAAAGCACTGACGATTTTTACTGACTCTGCCTTTGCTGTGGAACGATTTTAGCTATTGCTGGACAGAATCAATAAACAAGATATCAGCTTAACTGCCACACAAAACCCGGGCACTGGAACACAACTTCAGCGTTGCGGCCGCATGGACGTTCACAGGCAAAGCAGCATTATACTAGAAGGTGCAATTTTTCTTTCCTTCTTTCTTCCTTTCTTTTTATTTTTTTCCTTTTTTATTTTTTTTATTCTCCACAGCAGCAGTCCCAGCGGAAAGAACGACTTTTGTTCAGAGCACAGTAGCGAAAGGCTGATAATGGCCTCTAATCTATCCGGCTTCAAACACATGTTCAGCCCTGCTGTGCTGCCTTTGATGTCATTTTAACTAGATTCCCCAATGCCACCTCTGAACTTGGAACATTCCTTCGTTCAATGTACTGTGCCAACTCAACCAGAGGAAGCAAATTCAAAGATAAGCACTTTAATTTTATCCCAACAAAACCTTATTCAATAGATGGGGGAAAAGCAAGGAAAACCAATACCATACTTTTGTTTTCCTTTTGTCAGGTAGCTTGCTTTGAGATATTTTCAATAGATAGAGAAATAATATATATATATATATAAACTTTTTTTAGAGCACATCTCCTTTTAAAATAAAACTTTCCAAACTGTTTTTACTTGTTTCATCACGTGATTTTCTTTAGCGCCAGAAAGTTCCGTGCTAAAATGCGGTGGGGGAAACATGGGTATTTCTATCATTTATTTAGTGAGAGTGCAATTGGTTTGCTATTCTGGCACTGTGGTGGCTTCCTCTCCTCTGCTCCCCAAACCCACCTGCAGGAGCCCCTGATGAGCACAGAGGGTCTGCTGCTGCCTGGCAGTCAGATGCTACTAATGAGCGCCTTCTTTGCTCCTCCGGAGAAAGCCTCCAAATCTGACCATTAAGCCTAACAAGCTGGAAAATCATCATTTGGGATCTTTTAAATTAAAAAGCTGTTAAACTTGTTTAAATAGAGCAGAACTCAAAGTCATTCAGGATCACTGACCATAAGAAAGACAGGAAACAGATCGGCAGAGAAGCCAATATTTTCTACCGATTACTCTTATCAAAGCACCACTGTCACTAAGAGATCCTTCTCACATCAAAAAGCACGAAGGGAAATGGCCAGGCATTTTGGCCAAAGGCCAGTCATCTGAGGAATAATATTTCCTCTGCAAGATTTTGGGGAGCAGTAGCCACTATTCTAAACCGTTTCACTCTGGGACACGGCCACCTGTGTTCTGGGTGCTCTGACTTGATTTGGGGCGGAAGGGACCCCGGGGCACCATGCTGAGCCATGCCATCAGTGACGGGGGCTTACCTAGTGCCCGGGAAGGCAGAGCTCATATCCAGGTGAGGGGAGTCAGGACACGTGATGAGACGCAGCAAAAAGAGTATGAAGTGATGAGACCCAGTGAGAGGAGTATGGTTATTATTCATTTAGCTGGAGCACCACGCTGGGCTAAGAGACACGACCTCTCGTTCACTGTCGTAAGCTCTTGCAGAAATAAAGAGAAGAACCATGCTGACCGAAGGCATTTCTGGATTGGAACTGGAACATCACGAGGCGATTTAATGCGTTTCAGCCTCTGCCTGGTGCCTTCGTACCTAGATCTGCCTTCATTTCCCTCAAGTATCTCTGCCGTGACAAGCCCTCCTGCCCAGCGGCTGTCTTGTCCCCTTAGGAAAGGCACTGCTGACACCAAGGGTTATCCAAGAAAGGGATCACGGACCGCGTAGTGGCACCTGTGATTGCTGCCATGTGCCTGAGGCCGGGCCGGCAGCCCCGGGGAGCGCAGCACCAGCCACCAGCAGGCAAGTGACTCTGCTGCCCTGGTGGCCATGCACGCCAGCCGGGATAGTGCTTGCTAGGAGCATGGCACCGGGTCCTCTCCAGACTGTGCCTCCACAAGAAACAGCTAAAACAACACAGCTGCTGTTCCTGTTATAAAAACAGTTTTCGGCAGAGGACCAAAGCTGGTTTGCCTACACAGGCAGAGGAATTTGTATGGCACAGGAAGACTGAAAAACAATCAGCAGAGCCTAAGTATTTAAGAGCAATGTTTTTTAAGGTACTTAAAATGAAAACCCCTCCAACAACAGAGACTGATAATATATTCATTACATAAATTCAACGCATTACAATATTTACTTGTGCTAGGAATGACATCCTGTTGAAAATTTGTCTTTAAGGCAAGCGTGCTTGCATTGGGTACCACGGAAATGACTTTTAAAAGCACATACGTGCGCTGGGCACTTTTGAAAATCCTTTCTCTGTTTGACCTAGCTCAGAGGGCCAGATGGCAAGAATATCATACAGGCTTCTGCTAGCGGTTTTCCGTAGTTGGGCTGTGCATGAAGCCTGTGGGGAAATTTCACTTCCAAAACCTGTTTAGCCACGATCGGTAGAATATCAAAGCTTGGAAGGGAGCTGGTGACAAATGCAGTATATCAAAGAAGAAGCGACTGCACAGTGTGCGGCGCTTATTTGCCTTCTCCCCCAGCTTGAGCTGGCTACCAGTGGCAGACCATGCCTGACACCAAGCCGTGCTCTTTGTGCACCCGCACGCTTTCTTCAGTTTACTGTTAGAGGGTTGGGGCTCTCCTTAATCAGCCTGTGTCTGCATCCTCATTGCCCAGACACAGTCTCCTCTGACGTAGGGTCACAGAGGTTTCCACCTTGGGATCACAAACCATTCATGCACTGTCTTTGAGCAGAAGCTAGATTTCTTCATTATTGAGCTTGACTTGTGTACGTAAACATCATACATAGACAAAAACCTTGCCCATCACCGAATGAGCCTTTTGTTGCCATTTTCCTTAGAGGAGGCCTAAATTCAAAGCACAAGCACCAAGATATGCAGGTCATGTCAAGCAGCAGGAGTCCCTTCTCTGACGTCGTCTAGTTGTTCTTCATTTCTGCTGCCTTAAGCAATTCTGCAAAAATTCCTTTGAAAGTCAGGAGGCAGATAGGTTCAGCAATACCATGTAAAACTGTAACAAAATTTGGTAATGAAGAGCTAGTATTGAATGCAGACAGAGTTTTTGTAAGCCAAAGGTCAAGGCTGTATGTCCAGAATCCTAATTTGGGGATGAATCTGCATGCAGTTTGAGATGCACAAAAAGAAAGATCACAGGTATACTCCCATGATTTTGAGACTTACTTAAAAGGAACTACTGAGATTGGGCTAGTTATGAGCAGAAGGCAGTCCATGTATTGGCAATAATTAAAGTCCTAGAAGCAGCCTATGGTAGGCACAGAAGGGATAAAATGCCTAAAGGAAAAAGGAGCCAAGAATAAAGAAGACACAGGATGGTCAAACAAAAATAATTCTGCCTGAGAAAGAAAGACATTATGGCTACTGAAATAAAAATTAGGGGCTTGAAGAACTTGGGTGTAAATGATCACAACTTCTAACAGGTATAACTATTAGTGCAACCCCATGAGCCCAATGGACCAGTGGAAAAGGAATCGCTAAAAGCTTATTAATTTTGAAGAATTCTTACATCTGTTTCTTCTGATAACAGAGTTATATGACCCCTGCTAGCTTCAGAATACTCCTCCATATCACCTGATGAGTCTGAAGAATTACAAAAGTATGTGACAAAGCAGCTGGATTTGTATTACACTGACTCCTTAAATTAGCAGTCCTCTACAGTTTTCTGTAGTTCCTCCCGTGGTACTTTGACCAAGGTCTGCATCCTCCATTTTGCAACATGGGTATGGTGCGAGGAGCTAGTGCTGGTGAGCAGAGTGGACTCGAGAACTGCTCCTAAACATCTCCACGCCTCCACAGAGCCAGCAGCAAGTCTGCTTCTGGCTTGCTTAGAGCCACCACAGCAGATACAGAAGTCTCCTTATCCACTAGGGCTTTCAGTTCCAGTGATGTGAGTTCCACCTCACATCTGCTGGATCCCTCATGCTGCTGTTTGAGGGATCTCAAGCGCTCAAGCACGAGTCATGATCTTCAAGGTCTGGGCACAGAGCGCAAGCGAAGGCCTGGTGGCAGATCTGCTGCATGAGCACTGCAAGGGGAAGAGGTCCCTGAGGTCCCTCGCCTGGTTATCCAGCAGCATGCACACTGGCACTGCCTGGAGGAGCAGCAGTGCCCAGGCTGGGCAGGCAGGTGGCCTGCTCTCCTGACAGTCAGCAGCCACGTCACGGATTCACCAGCTCACTGGATGAACCGAAGGCAGGTGGGGAACTGTTGTGTTTTGGTGGGCACCCACTGACGACATCTATGACACAGGCTGGAAAGTTTCTTGTACAAGGTATGACAGCTCCCGACATTCACAGTGAGACTAAACGAGCCTCCTGGAGGACTTTGTGTTTACAGCACTGCTGTTAATAAAATGGTCTCCTAATTCTGTAAAACTGTCATCTTTTGCTTAAAGAATCAAAGGGTTTCTGCTCTACAAAAGACACTTCACATTTGAACTACTAAAAAACAGACCAAACACTGAATGCTTTCCCCCAAATCCTTTTTTTCATCACAGAGAAGCAGCAACAACAAAGTCTCCGTCCATTTTTAATTCCTTTGCAGATCATCTTTAAGGAAGGTACCTCACAGGTGAGATGCACTGCTCTGTCATGAGGGCAGTAACTAGACAAAGCAGAAAAAGATTTGGAGGGAGCTTATCAGTATAAGTTGCATAAAAGTGCAGTGGTCACCAGACCTAACCTAGAACTGGTGGTTATTATGTGGTGGTAGCTTCCACTTCAGCATAAGAATATTCTGAATTTACAGAGGCAATTCTTTCACTGACAATTGTCCAGCCAGGAGATAGGCTAGTATCCACCCCACACTCTGTGATGTTTATTAAGAAAAATCTATTGAAGGGATGGAATGCTAAATAATGACTCTAGAAAAGTTGTCAGCCAAAATCTCTGCGTCATCCTGAGAATCAGCAGAAAGGCCTGGTGCAAAACTGATCCCCTTTTAGGGAATCAAAAGTCTGGCTTTGAGTACTGTCATTAGCAGTGCACAGATGAATGGCCTCACACTTTGAACTCCAGTTTTGTGATGAATCTCTTAGGCTAACTTATAGTTTTTGGCTCCCCAGAGCCAACTATCAGGATTTCCATGTATTTGTGTTACAGATGTCAAAATTTTGGCAATTTCTTCACAAAGGGGAATGGCAGATGCTGCTTTATTCCTGAAGCATATGGCAAGTGCATTGTCCTCACTCTCTGCATCACTAGTCTTTTGCAGGTGGATAATACAATACAGATGGCCTGGATTCCTAGGTACCTTTATGAAGTTTTGTGTTATGTGTCTGGCAGTGAGATGACAACACTGTAGCTCCCTAGAAGGCCTAGTTCTGCAAATAAGAAATGGCCCCAATCCTGGGCAAAGAGTAATTTTGTTGGGAAGGACCTCTGCAGGTCTTTGGTCAGCCCCGCACACAAAGCAGGGCCAACCTTAAAGTCCAAACCATGCGGAGTTGTGCTGGCAACACCCTTCCAATGACCCCACAACACCAATGCAAGTAGACACAGATACACCTCTGAGACATCATCACTGATCTTTTTGAAGCTCAGTGCTGTGCCAAGTACGCACTATTGTCCTGTGACAGCAGTTTGAATCCAAAGTACTTCAAGGCATGGTGGACAGTTGCAATGCGAAAGCTGTGGGTTTCTTCTTTATTTTTTTTAATCACTGAGCAATCTAATAATTAGCTATAAAGTTGGACGCTATAGAGAGAACAGGCCCTTAAGGCTCCATAAGTTAGTGTAATTCAGCTTGTCCTCACCAGCATGTCTGTCAAGAATGAATGAACCAAATGAATGGGCAAGTCAGATGTTGTCACTGTAGCACAACCAGGGTGAGTTGAAAGATCAACTCATTTGCACATTCTGAGCTTCTACTGTTGCACATGGTTTTGCATATGTAGAAAACCCAAAAGTTGGATGATCTATTTAAATGATCACTCGAGAAAATTCCTAAGGGTGCATGCATTTCCACACATAGAGCTGACACAGGAGGCAGACTTTGCCCAGTAAGACGTCTCCACTGGGGAAAGCATACCCTGAATTCTCATTTGGTTAGTTTCTCAAAGTTTCTCTTAGTTTCTTCAGTGCTAAAAGGACTGATGCATTGGCTTGGCTTACATTAAGACATGGCAGCAGGTATCTGCTAAACCTGCAGAAACTCTTTTCTCCTGGAAAGAGTCCAGCGGAGGGCCACAAAGATGATACGGGGACTGGAGCATCTTCCCTATGAAGAAAGGCTGAGAGACCTGGGTCTGTTCAGCCTGGAGAAAAGGAGACTGAGAGGGGATCTCATCAATGTTTACAAATACCTTAAGTGTGGGAGACAGAGGGATTTGGCCAACCTCTTTTCAGTGGTTTGTGGGGACAGGACAAGACGTAATGGACACAAAATGGAGCACAGGAAGTTCCGCACCAACATGCGAAAGAACTTCTTCACAGTGAGGGTGATGGAGCGCTGGGACAGGCTGCCCAGGGAGGTTGTGGGGTCTCCTTCTCTGGAGATACTCAAGGCCCGTCTGGATGCCTACCTGGGCAGCCTGCTCTAAGGAACCTGCTTTGGCAGGGGGGTTGGACCCGATGATCTTTCAAGGTCCCTTCCAACCGCTATAATTCTGTGATTCTGCAGCAGAGGGAGGAGGCTTCCATAGGTATACAGGGCCTAACCATGATGTGGAGACTCCTCAGTTTCAGTTTTTAAACAGTTCTGAACCACTAAAGCCACACAGGGATCATTTCAGTTGTGAAGTACTCTCACAAGAACATCTGATTAGATGAACTAGCCGAGAACAAATGTACCAGTCTTTACTGTCTTGCTGTGATATGCACAGGCAGAGAGCTTCCAAACCTGTGGTAACAAACCAACGGGTAGCAAAGTACAGCCTGGCTGGAATGATGATGTAAAAGATCCTACCTGACCTTCAAGACCCATTCTGCCGCCTCAGCACATGCATGCAGCACACCCAGCTCATCCAGCACAGTCCACGCTGGCACGTGCTTGCCAAAGGATGGCAGCTCTGCAGGACCCTCTGCCAGCTCTGGCTGAGTGGTTTCCCAGATGCTGGGGTTCTTGAGTACACCTTCAGTGGCACCTTATAGCCCAGCTACAGAGACTTAGTCAAATTATATTTTGCCTTCAAAAGGTTCTCAATCTACTTACTCTTTCTACTACATATACTCAAAGAAAGAATCTGGTATTTCCTTGCAGTTGCTACTACAATGTGCTTTGATGGAAAAGCTGTTTCCAGACAGGCCCAAGGCACAGAGCAACTAAGGCAGCACTGGAATTCTGCAGTGAGGAACATGGATGTAAGCCCAAGTCCCCCCAGTTGTAGGTACTGTCCTAATCCAACTTTTCCTTGTGATTCATTATACAACAAGAGGATAATTGAACACAGAGATACGACTACAGTTGAGTTCTGCCTTAGCTTTGGATAAGAAGTCTGAGGAGCTTCCTGAGCTGTATTCCAGCAAAACAATTACTAGAACTCGTCACGCAGCCTTTTTTTTCAGTAATCAGCCACCCAAATACTGTGGTTTGCAGGAACAAGTGGGAACTTTGAAGAGATAAAAGACATGAAAAAGAGCAGTGGTACAAGTCTTGATGGGGTTGTCATCTGATTCATCCTGACAAGGAGGAACCCAAAGATGAAGAAGAATCCAAAGAGAGCTCATGTCTATTTGCACTTGGCAAGCAACGCTGCCGGAACTCCTACATCATTTATTTTAGTTCACTCAAATCATTTGATGTCGCAAATATTCCCAAGAACAGCGAGGCTGCGTTGCCTGCACAGTGACAAAACAACTCAGCTTGACAAGAAAACCAGAATGATCATGACCTTGTTGAAGTCAGATATTCTGCCCAATACCACCTGTTGCAGTGTCACCCTCAGTCTAACACAAAATCAGCACCCTCACTAAAGAAACGAATACTATTCTCCCATTTATTGCCACAACAGATTACGGTTACTTACACACTGCTGTCTGTCAGCGACATTGTGTCTGCATCACTGGACATGCTCTGCTGCTCGCTGTCGTTGGCACTGGTGGCTGGGGCCAGAGCATATCCCGTGTTGACATAGTAAGGGTTAACAGGCTCTCTCCATGACCCATGCCTGGAAGAAAAATGAAAATGTCAAATCAAAAGGACACAATCTTGACCCTACTCCACCGGCTTCTCTGCATCACTGGGCAGAAGGACTCTGTCTTTGAGCCCCAGCATTGGTGACACACTACAGAATAAGCTGTGTTCACGTTAAGTCATATTGATAAAACCATGAATGATTTGACTGGAAGCAAAAGGGAATTCATAAAGATGATACTGTCAGAGTTGAAGAAAGACAGGGAACAAGACTATTATGGCAGAAGTCCAGTTCACATTAGGATTTATTGTGTCCACTGGTTAACTGCTTAGCATCGACACTTTATGAGCACTGCAGGACATGTAAAAGCAGTATCTAGATTATTAGACAGTATCTTTCTTAGTAAAGGCAGGCTTCTTTCTGGTCTTCCAACAGTGAACACAGCACACCAATTCTATGCTTGCTTCTACATCCCACCTTACTTCCCTCCAACATGTTTGCCAAGGTAGGGAGGTAAGTAAGAAACGGCAGTTGCTTACAATGCTGAACCTGAAGCTGACTTCAAATGTCACACTCGGGTACATTAAACACTTGCAAATTCCCCCAGCAAGGACCATCTCATTGCACCTGCTTTTCCAATGGACAACCTGTCCATGAATCTACAGAGGCTACTTTGTACACAATCCCATATCCCTTGTCCTCCAGACAGTTATTGAAGATGCAATCTCTAGTATACATCCAACTCTAGTGCACCTCCGATCAGTCACGCCACACAGGCATCTTGTCACTGCAAGTTGTTTGAAATAGCCACCAGAAAGAGGAACAAGCTGAGATGTTCACACCAGCACAGCAACAAGCGTCATTTAGTACCTCACTCTCCCTGCCTACCCCTCTGCATGAAGAGCAGACAGACTTCAGTTTACGAATTCCTGGGTTTTCCAAGCTCTGTTACCAGCTCTGAAATTCACAGTAATGTTTTATTTCAGATTACCAAGTTCATCCGCGTGATCTTTTGTTTAATGACTCAGCAACAGGCACCTAGTTGATGTGGCTCAGAATGGACCTTGAGCAAACCCTGTCAAGCAGCACATATCACTCAACTTTCGTTTCCCAGTTCTGCCGTGAAAAGCCTTTATGCAGTGGTCAAAGTCCTACAGGCAACAAGAAACAGTCCCTGCCCTGATGAGCTTTCCTTTAGATAAGACAAAACAAACAAACAAAAAAAACACCACCACAACACCATAAGAAAAACAGATGGATGGAGTGAAGGTGAGGAAGACACCAGCAAGGGAAAAAGTAGGCAGTTTTGGTGTATTTTTAGAGAGTATCAACACAGGACAACCATCACCTTGATATCACCTACTGGTCTTATTACACTGGCCATAACATGACATGAGCTGGGAATAGCAGACAACTCATTCAAAGTAGAGGTTTTCAGAATGACTTATTAATGCTATGGAATTTGGGATACAAGGATGGAAGCACTACCAAAATGTTTTAAAAGTGAGTTAGACAGGGCTACAGCCTTTGGCTAGCACACTGCTCACACAGTTCCTGTTCACCCTGCCCTTCTGCTCCTAGAAACAGAACCAAACAATTTTCCTTGTAATACAAGGGGTCATGGACACCACCACGTTCACAGGTCACTAAGAAAAAACGTATTGTTTTAGGCCCATTATGTGGTCAGTTAGAGGCTATTACCCTCCTATTCTCACAGAGAGAAAACTATTATTTTGCTTGCCACAGAACAACAAAAACCCCAAGCTATTTCTCTGTGGATGATGGAGCTTAGTGTAGTTGCAGAGGAGTGTAAAGAACATCTAAAACGGAGTCACCTGAGGTTTTCCACTGCTGTTTGAGGCACAGGGAGTCTTGTGTGGTTTTGCCACTCTGATGAAGAACAGCGTCAGTTGGGTATGAATGCTAACCTGAACCTTGGGATGGCCAGTCATCGTGGATGTGTCTGAGCACACAAACTTTCTGTCCCTTTAAATGTGCACTGAAGCAGCCTTATTTCTAACTTCCATCAGATTTCCAAACAGATTTCCAGGGCAAATATTTAAGACAGGAAATAATTTGAACAGGTTCACCCCAAAAAGCAAAGTATAATATGTGAAAACCTTACCACCACCCATTCACCAGTTCTCCCCTTACACAATGGGCAGTTCTGAAAATTAAATGAACACTGTGCTGTGTAACCCTCCTGTCAAATCTGATATGACAGTTGCATGATGGAAACAGATAAAACCTCTTAAATTGAGCTGAGAATGATGGATAGGTCAGGCCTTCCCTGCGGGCAAAGAGAAGGAAGCTTTTTGGATAACCCAATTAAAATATAACACCAACTTCTAGTGGACATTTTGCCAGGCCTCTCTGGAAGTGGCCTGGATTATTCTAGCACTGTGTTAAGAAAGCACTATGATATACAAAACAAAATGCACAGATCAATCAATTTCTCCTTTGTATCCACTGATCACTTCGAAGGGAAGGAAAACACCTCCAATCTCCCCAGATTAGCCCTGCTGATACAGAAATGCTTTCTGCTGGGATATCAGTGGTACACAAACCCCATGTTTTTTTTTTAAATTGTTATAACCTATACCTTCCCTTTTGGGAAGCGGCAAAATTGGAATCCGCAGCATTCAGCACACTCTGCGTGGGAACAGACTTCTGTTCCTGCTTTCTGGAGCTTTTCTAGGGCGTCTACACAGTGGAAGCTGCAATGCATCCTAGCCCTCCTATGTCAGCCCTGGCCCTGTGCGCGGCAGCTGCTTTCTTCAAAGCCGCACGCGCTCAAGTGCTTCCCTCTCCCAGAGGCCAGTGCAGGTGTTGGGCTGCAGGGAGGGCAGAGGAGGCCCTCCGCCGAGCCCTGCAGGAGCAGTGCTTTGTACTGCGGTGGGAGGCACACCGGGTCCCTGCTGAGCTCCTGCAGCGGAAAGCCAGCGCCCTGCCTGTGCGTGGCCGCGCCAGCCCAGCGCTGGGCCCTGCAGACAGTGGGAGCTTTGTAGAAGCCAAGGCATCAGGACCGTGAACCGTCCTTCGCTTGCAGCCATGCATTTCCCCGCCTCGCCCTCGCCTTGGGTCAGAGCTCTCTGGGGTGGCAGAGCAGGTGGGCGCGCACAAGAGCTGCAAAAACAACCAGAAGTAGAGTTGAGGGCCAGCTGGGTCTGGTGGAGGGGGAAAGGAAGGCAACCCCCATCCCCTCCGGTGGCACAAAGTGTTTTAAGAGTTCATTGGGCCCGAATCTGAGGTGGCCGAAGGAATTCCCGCGGTAGCGGGGACAAGAGGGGTGCCTGGTGTTCCCTCACCCCTGGGAGCAGCCGGGACGTACAGGCTCTCCTGCAGCACCCAACAGGGTCGTGGGCTTTCCACTGAGAACACAGGAAAGAGTTTGGTCACAACTGTTGTATTTAGCTAAAATTACACACTTAAGCGTGTATACAACAGGGATTACTTCCATGTTAGCTCTGCCTCTAATACATCAATGCAAATGTAAACTTTCAGTAAGCGTAAGTACATGGAAAGGGTATAGGATTTCAAAGCAATCATAACAGGTTACATTACTTTTGAGGAATCCATCTGTATTCAATCCTTCTCTTAATGTTCCCTCTCCCTGACAACTCTCTTCAGCTGGCTCGTATCACCATTTGAATGTTTTGTGCTGTGCCTCTGAAGATGGCTTTCAACGTCTATTAGCAGGAAAACATTAAAGGAACATGGAGTCTAACAAAAAACTGGTCACTTCTGATCTGGGAGGGGAGGCTGCTTTAAAAGGGATACAGACACACTCAGAGCGATTTGAAATGTCAGCTAAAAACTTCACATACCGAGCTCTATGTGCTGATAAGGGCAATAAAAGGAAAGGTGAGCATTTAGTTAGACTTCAAAAAGACTCCTGCAGACTTCCGGAATTCACTTTAGACCAAAAATTCAATTATTTTTTTAGAAATTAACATGTAATGTTTCACACACTGCAAAAATAAAGCACTTCTCTTCTGCAGCTCTCAGTAGTTCAGCCCTCAGAGAAACCACATACAGAACAATTCTAATAAAGACGACAGTGACCCACGTAAGTCAGCTCGACCAGCTGCCTCTTCTTTTCATACAGCTCTCCACTGATCTTTGTTAATTCCATTAATGCTGACAGGGGCCAAAACAGTTTGAGAAAACCAGTAAGCATCTCCTTAGGGTTTCCTTCTACCTGTTCAGACTTTATTTTGCATATTCTCTTGGCTGTATCCCTTTACCTAATAGAATCACAGAGTGGCTTGGGTGAGAAGGGACCTTTAAAGATCATCCGGTCCACCCCCCCTGCCATGGGCAGGGACATCCTGCACTAGACCAGGTTGCTCAAAGCCCCGTCCAGCCTGACTGTGAACACTTCCAAGCACTCAAACCAAGACCAGCACACAGAATTTTGAACGTGAGCACCATCAGATCTTGGAGCTTCGATGTAAGTGAGAAGAGAGGTGAGTGCAGGAAGACTGAAGAGGCAGATTACATGGAGTTCTCAATGCATCATGAGTCTCTGTGGGCGTCGTTTCCCTCCCAGCTTTGGTCTCCCAGTCTCCTTTACGCAATTCCAAGCTCACAGCTATTTCAATTTAAATCAAAGATACAAAGTGCCCATTTTTTGCCAAACATGCTGCTCTTTGCTCTGTTTGAAAAATGTAGGTCCGGCATGCTCTGGAAAAGAACTACATCACCTTTAGCATCCACAGTGGGAGAAAGATTCAAACACCCTGTTTGTAAAGCCAAATACCCATGACACAGTTCTCAACAATGATATTCTTAATCCCATGTCATATTCTGAACCTTTGGTCCTCAAAGGTTGGGTGAGCTCTTTTTTCAACATGGGAGAAATTCCATTTTCTAGATGGCTTGAGGAATAAGGCAGCTGATGATCATCCAAACTTCACGAGTTGCCTTGGAAAGCTCTGAGCTGCAGAAGAAGTGTGGATGGGGCTATGTCCCAGGGAAGGACATCCCAAAAGCCATGCTCTGCAGAAACTCAGGATCTCTCTTTCTGTCAACATTTCCCATGTCCATTAAAAAAGCCACATACTTCCCTCCAAGAAAAAAAAAAAAAGCTTTCAAATTTTTCAAATTGACCACTTGTTGAGTCTGTGACTGGCGAGAAATATTCAAACAGAGCTCTCCTACCTCCTTTATTTACACCTACCAGCAAGTGGGCAACTGTCACATCCTTCATGCAATACCACATTTTGCTATCGCAGCCAGTCAATCAAATTAAAAGGTGCACTCGTTAGCTTATGATGTACGAGCTGAAGCATATTTAAATAGCAGGTGCTGACAACAATGACCGAGTGGCAGGGTCACCTTTAAAACAAGAGATTTGAATGGTATCTACAGAGAAGTGTGACTTAATTACATTACTCTACCAACTCAAGAGAAAAGTTTCAGTTTCCAATCCATGGTACCATCTACCACAACCAAGGGTTGCACTGTACTGGGTATACAACTATTAGAAATGCCCCAAAGCATCCACAGCGTTCTCCAGTAGACCATCACTAGTGTGTTTTGGAGCTAAGAATGAAATGTCTACGAAGATGCAACACTAAAACCTTTACTCTTGACTGGATTTAACCTGCACTAAAGACACAAAGTCTAGTCAGGAGGTTAAAACTGGGGATTTAGCTGATAATTTGATTGCAAATCCTCAGGGTTCCTCCACTCAAAACTCTTCCCAATTACCACAGGCAGTCAGATACTGCTGTGCATCTGAACTTCATCATTGCCAATGTCAAGCTAATCACATGTGTTCTAACCAAGGGCAGCTTCTTCAAAGATGGCATCAATTCTGGACATGTTAATCTGTTCTTTGAGGTATCCAGATGGCTCTCACCAAGAAAGTTCACTTCTAGCTCTGCAGCCTGCGAGCACAGCAGTCCGAGCACTCTGTAGAGCATTACAAAGAAACCAGATCAAAGTTCTGTCTTATACAAAAAAAAAGAAATCTGAAGTTTGAAAAGCAACAGCAGCCTGTCACTTGTAGGCTTAAAGATGACTTCTGCATGCTCCACCTACCAGGGAATTTACGATTACAGTCTGGCTTTTAAAAGCTGATGAAAAAAAAAAGACGCTCTTTAGGATCCTTGCCTTTGCAAATCTGTATCTTCTTCCATGGTTACTCATCCTCCCACGCTGGAGGAAAAAGGGAAATAAATAAAAACTTAACTAAAAGTACAGATAAGGGCTCTTCTCCTCTTTATTTCTAAGGCATTCGATTCCATTTTAGGAGTACACTGAGATTATTTTATGGGTAGCTTCAGTAATTATTGCTAAGCATTAAAGCACAACCACAAAACCTAAATCCAAGATCTAACAATCTCAGTTTCCAGTTTCTAACTCCTTTGCTTCTACCAAGGACATAATGCTTCTCCAGACTAAGGTACAGAAGATGCATTCATTGAAATCAGTAATTTAGATCACAGGATACAGCAGGGTGGGTGAGAAAAACGATTTAGATTTTGTGAGAATCTAGGAAGGAGGCTGAAATAAAGGAAAGAATTTGTTTGCTTAGTAGGCAAATAAAGAATAAATGGGCTAAATATTTTGGCTGTACTGCCCCATCACCAACCTAACCTTCTTAAGAAAGGATTTCAGACAACATGGTGCAACTACAGTGTTCCACGGAAACTGAAGAACAAGTCCCTTGAGATTTCATCTGACCATGCTTCTATAATGTCAGCCCTCCCAGCTCCTTCCCAACAGAGGCAAGCTTACCTACATTCTCAGTTACCCCGATGTAATTATGTATTTCATCCACTAGTTATCCACTGTAACACTGTTTTTGCCACACAATAAAGTCAAATCCTTCCTAAAAAAACCACAAATCTTCCCTAGAATAAAACTGAAATGCTCATTTACTTAATAGTGCAATGCACAAGAAATTAATTAAAACAAAAGAAAAAATATGGACAACACCATGTCTCACATCAATTAACAGGCTGCTTGGATCGTATTCCTGGAATAAAGTAAAAGTAGCAGAACATTTTGTTCTGTATCTAGCAATAACAGGTATCTGCTCACACTCATCGCAACATATTAGTCTGAATTTACATCATAATGCAGCTTTTTAAAGAAAATTATGAGATCATTAGTATCAATTCTTTTCCATTATGAAGGGTTGACATTAAATAGGGAAATTTTCTATGAAGTACACAGGATTTTTGCCTGCATTAGTTGTGATTTGACAAGGGCCTTACTTATTTGGAGCAGCCTGACTCCATCAGTCATTCAAAAGGCTCTATAGTGACCTGAGAAGCTACTAAAACCAGGGCACAACCAGGTTTCCCCGTGTGCATTCTGGACACCCAGGGCATATTGCTCCCACTCATAAGCCACACTTGCCTCTATCTATTGCGTGTTGGACAATATGCCATAGGAGAATTTGTATTTTTAATATTTTATTGGAAAGGAAAGAATCCAGCTCACGCAAGGATGTGGTGAACATCAACACATGTTGCCAGAAAAAGTTGTCTTAATAACTAAGTTTGCGACTGATATTAAACTGCATCCCGAAGGCAGTGAGCAGAACCTGAAGCTGAGGAACAAACCCTCCCGACACCCCCAGAACACAGAGGGCCTGCCCAGGATGACAGGTGCGAGGGGAAACATCGGGACAGAAGCACCAGTGCACTTTGAGGTCACATTTTGCATTAAAATAAATACAAACGTTTTCAAATCCCAGGGCCTTGCAGTGTGCACAGGAGCTTGGGATCCCATCACGGGAGGGATGCTGGGCAGGAATCTGCGCTCCCAATGTGCTCCAGCTGCCCAAGAGCCTGGGTGGGCACCAGCCCAAAGGAAAAAAAAAAACAACAAAATGAGTGGGGGTGAGGGCATGCTCTGACCATGCAAATGTGCTCCCCAGGGGCCACGGGGCTTGCTAACTTGGACACATGCACTCAGCATGATAAGGCAGCCTCCTTTCCACCTGTTTAAACTGAGAACTGGGGAAAAATTCGGCCCCAGGTTGATAGGTGAGCCAGTTAGCAAAGCAGAATTGACTTCTCAGAGTGAAATTGCATCTATGGGTAGTATGGCCAGTGATATGTATGTGCTTAAGTGGGTGAACAAACACAGCAGCCCTTTCAGACCGCGTGCAGCAGCACCAGCTCCCAGCTCTCTGCTTCCCCAGGTGGTTTTCCCAGGTATTTGGGTAAATCGGGGCAGGCATGGAGGAGAAACCATCTGCACTGAGTTACGGGGCACCCTGTGTGGGATCCTGTGCCTTTGCCCCACGGTTCCTTTTCCCTGAGCACGCAGGCAGCTGGGGGATGTACAGTGATATAGGAAACTTCTCTTCCCAGAAGGGGCAATACAGTGATCGAGTTGGAGATGTAAAAATACCAGTGAACCCACCGACCATTCAAAGCCCTCCGCACCATGCCAAGCAAGCAACCATCCGTCCCTTCTTCCCAGCCTGGCTGCAGCTGAGGATGCTTCCTTGGCAGATGAAACACACAGCTGAAAGCGTCTCCCGGATTTCCAGACACCCACACAGTGCAGCTCCACCCCAGAGCATCCCCCTCGCTTGCTCTGCGAGCTCAGCAAGGGCCTTCGTGAAGCAAATTACTTCCAAATGCCTGCCTCTGAGGCGCGGGGAAACGAAGAAACACAGGTTTATACCTGGCTCTGCTCGTAACCTAAAGAAGGCAGCAACTCCACTTTAAAACACCACTGCCTGCAAACTATCAAATTAATCCTGGGATTTCAACAGCTTTTCTTCATTATTTTTCATCTCAACCAAACCACAAATTTACTTAATGACTAAACCAGGCAAGCGAGTACTTTGTTTTCCAGACAGCGGGAACCTTTCTAACGGGATCCAGGTTTTCGGAGAACGCATCCACCCAGTGTCACGCGAGGCAGAGGGTACATCGCTGAGATGTGCTGGCTGCGATTTCACCGCCAGAGCCACCAGCACGGCAGCTGGGGTCGGTCCTGACAGGCGGCAGCAGCGCGCAGCACGCGCTGGGCTGGGTGAGTCAGTGCCTCAAGTCGGACTCAGGGCTCAGGCAGGAGGAATACAATAAGAACACTGTGTTCCAGGAATTACTGAATAAAGAAGAGAGCATGCTTTTGGCTAGCGGGATTCAGCGCTATAATTCTGTCTGCCGCTTTTCTTCCCTGTCTGAAGCAACATTGTTTGTCCACGCTTCTCTGAAATGGAAAGTATTTCCTCTTCCCTGTTCGTTCCAAAGAAAGATCTGAGGAGGCCTGGTATAACCAGGCATAACCGGGGGTTCTCCAGTGCGTCGGCTACTCCTTGCCAAAATTTCTGCTCAACAAGAAAGGGCTTACAAGATAAATTATGAGCAGATTTCTCTGCAAGCTCATTAACTGAAAACCAGGGCCTGTAGGATGAGTAAGTTTTTGGACGGGAACAGAACATCGAGCTTTGGCCAATGACTGCAGTGTGTCTCCTTCCCTCCTAGGCACCTACAGAGCCTCTTGAGCATTCAACGTGGGATGGGGCAGGTATGCGCCTACAGATCTGGGGACCACACGGGAATTACAGAGCCTTTGGAATCAAAGGACAAGTCAGACAGTCCCAGCTCAGCTCTTCCTTATGTTGCTGAAGCTTTTCATGAGGGCATAAAATCCAGAAATGCAATCTGTTCTCCATATTGCTTTCAGGGATACATTTCCTGACACTGAAATCAAAACAGCAATGTTGCTGATGGCTGAAATGAAAGGGCAAGATATGCAAATCAAGCAGGCTCCATTTGATAAGGACTAGTTAAACTTTGACATTAAACTGCTGGTTTGTATCGCCGGGCCACTTAACATGGGCTGAGCTGGACAACCACAGACTTACTGGCCACATTTAAATCTTCATTGAAACTATCAAATGAAACTCAATAATCATTACCAATGTTGCCCACAAGCTTGGTATTTTAACGAAAGTGCAAATTTGGGTGGCAAAAGAAACAGGTTGATGTCATACTTTGAACATCTATGAGGCCTGTGACTTAGCTCCTCAAAACAATCTAGGTTTGAGCCCCAAGAGCTTTGATGGAGGCCTACTGATGATGAGGTGCACAGGACTACTGAGGATCTCCTAGTAATAACCCTGCACAAAACCCAACTTTTTTTCACTGAATAAGGTCTGCCACACCAATGCCCATGAAGCACAGAGGCCTGCCTCCAAGCGCAGTCACTCACTTGCGTCTTAACTCCTGAAGAAAGGAACCAAGAATTCCACCGGCTGAACAAGAACCTTTGAGGTGACCAAACTCCATCCCCAGCTGGTAACAAAACCAGAAACATGGAGGGCTGGCAAGACCTGGCAGAGATATAGCTGAGTGTCAGAATTTTTTAAGTTTCCCAGAGGGGAGATTCAGCTGATTAGAAACATCCTAATTTTACCTCTCTGTGTATATTAAAGGTCAAGAAGTGGGGCCAGATATTGGCAGCACAAATAAAAAAACAACTCAGTAGAGCACAAGACCCTTCACAAAGACATTTCATACCTTCACACGAACGATTCCTGCAAAGGCTTATTTAACTTCACTTCGGATTAGGGAGCGCATGTAAGTTTAAAGCCAAGAGACCATTAGATCAGGGCAGGAAAGTAGACTTTCCATAGGAGACTTCTGCCTCCACTCAGTACTTTATAACTAGCGGGAGTTCGTATGCATCAGCTGACCGCCCCCATGACAGATAAGCAGGTCTCAGAAGTACAGCACCACGAAACAGCTGCTCCAGTAGTTCTCTGGAGGTTCACAATTCCCCAAATGGGGTCGTTAAAGGATACTTGTTGGATCGCATTAACAAATAGCAAGCTGTAGCAACAGCAGAATACTGGCAAGCTGCAAAAAGCTTTTAAACTTCCTCTGTCATTTACTGCTCAGCTCTGAAGAGATGTCAGCATCAGAGTAAACATATAAATCATAACTCAGTCTCCTGGTCTCTACTGGGAGCCAGTAATCTGACGTTCCCTTCTCCACTTGCGCTGACCTGGCAGACGTAATGCAGTGGCTGGGGCAAGGTTGGGGCGGGCTGAGCGATATGTTCTTTTGGCCAGGTCCGTCACAGAGCGACAGCAGTGACAGGTCCCCGGGGGAGCTGCAATAGTGACAACCAGAAGGCACGAAAGACACAGAAACTGGTCTAAGGGAGACAGAGACGGTTAAAAAGGATCTTGCCTTTTTGATACATACTTTTCTTTTTTAAGAGTTTAGCAGATTAACAGCAAATAACTTGCTACTGTGCCCCAGAAAATACAGAGGGAAGTTAGTCTTGTGAGAGTGTTACTGAATCTTCCTTTTAAACTAATGTAACTGTTTTAGATGCAGAGTGAAGTCTTCATTCACAGTCCTACTTTGGGACAGTCACCTAACCTTGCATCCCCAGCAAGACCTGGAACCCAAATAATCCGTTGTTGCATCAGGATCACAGGAGGTCACATTTTAAAACGATTTATGAAGTCAGAAGACTCAGTTTTTACTTTCTTGTAGCTGTACTTTCACAAAGAGATCACAATTCAGCGGCTGACTGGCAAACCAGAGAATTCAGCAATAAGATCGAGATCGGCAGCATCTGAAGCCAGCCAGCACATGTCAATTAGCAATGCTGATTAACTGCATATACCTTGAACGTAACTAGAAGGACCCTGTTAGGCATGCTCAGCTCCCAAACATGACAATATTTCCAGAGGTATTCTTAAATAGCTCAGGGTGCAAGAATCTTCTGCTAAAGAAGGCAGAGGAGGGGAGGGTAGGGAAACAACAACAAAAAAGAACTGCTTGAAAACTAACTGCACAGGAGCTAAGAAGGTGGCTCCTGAGACAATACCACAAGCTCCAGCTAAACCAGAGGAGAGATGAAATACCTTCAACTTTAGCATGAGAGCGTTAGGGAAGCTGTTGGAGGCTTCTATGTGCTCATGCCCATTACTGTCTGTAGTGGGTTTACGTGGCAAGGTTTTGGTATCAGGGGGCCATAGGGGTGGCTTCTGTGAGAAGAACCCAGAAGCTGCCCCATATTAGATAAGGGCCCTGCGACTGGCCAGAGCCGAGCCAATAAGCAATGTTGTTTGCGCCTCTGTGAGAGCACATTTAAGAAAGGGAAAAAAACCTGCTGCTACACAGCAGCTGGGAGACAGAGAGGAGTGAGAAACAGCCTTGCAGGTGCCAAGGTCAGTGAAGAAGGAGGAGGAGACGTGCTCCAGGTGCTGAAGCAGAAGTCCCCTGCGGCCTGTGGTGAGGCCCATGGTGAAGCAGGCTGTCCCCCTGCAGCCCATGGAGTACCACGGTGGAGCAGGGTTCCACGCTGCAGCCCGTGGAGGAGACCACGGTGGAGCAGGTGGACCTGCACCGACAGAGGCTGCAGCCTGTGGAGGACCCCTGCTGGAGCAGGCCCTGGGCCGGAGCTGCAGCCCATGGAGAGGAGCCCACGCAGGAGCAGCGGGTCTGGGGGGAGCTGCCGCCCGTGGGGGACCCAGGTTGGGGCAGTTTGCTGATGGACAGAGCCCGTGGTACGGACCCATATCTGGAGCGGTTCTTGAAGAGCTGCTGCCTGTGGGCAGCCCCCGGAGGCTCAGTTCGGGAAGGACGGCATCCCGTGGGAGAGACCCCACAGGGAGCAGGGGCAGAGAGTGACCGAGAAGGAGCGGCGGAGACGAAGCACTATAGACTGACTGCAGCCCCAATTCTCCCATTCCCCTGCACCGCTCAGGGGGAGGAGGTGGAAGAGGTTGGATGGGGGAAAGGTGTTTTTGGTTTCTTTCCTTTGTTTCTCACTTCTCTAGCTTGTTAGTAATAGGCAATAAATCTTACTATCTCCCTACTCTGAGTCTGTTTTGCCCATCACGATAATTGTTGAGCAATCTCACCATTCTTATCTCCACCTTTGAGCCCTTTGCATCATATTTTCTCCCCTTTCCCTTTGAGGAGGGGGAGTGAGAGAGCGGCCATGGTGGAACTCGGCTGCCCACCCGAGTAAAACCACCACACTGTGTTAAAACACTGGGCAGAGAAGTCCCGTGTTTGTTTTTTCTTGGTGCACTTTACAGCAAGTGAAACTTCACTTTAAGAACTATGCCGGGGTTTGTTGTTATTTTTGCCTTATAGAATTCTTCTGTTTTGGTTCTCGTCCATTAGAACAGGCAGATATATGAGCTTTTACCTTTATTACACAAATTCCACAGTATCTTTTCATCTGGTATGCATTATTGTGGGGATATATATGAAGTACCATGTCCATTTAAAGTGCTGTAAAAGAGCTGTTTGAACTCTCATTCCATTCCTATGTATCTTTATACAATTAAAACCAGTTGACAGTTCCATTTAGGAGAAATAAGCGAAATAATGTGCTTTTGTTCTAAATAAACTAGCCACTGTCCAGATAAAAGCCAGCTGTTTTTTTTTTTTAAACCTCGATTTCTTAAAGACACAAGGCTAGGTGATCAAACTCTATGAACTTCTGATCTCTTTTTATCTCCTCCAGAATTCTTGAGTACAATCTATTTGCTGACACTCAGCCAAATTAAAGAGAGGAAGGAGGCTCCAAAGACACTGCAATAATTAGTGAGAATGGGAAGGTTCGGAAAGACTAAGTGCTGTGAATAATGACATGATTGTGGCTGGATCTCAGCCATGACAGGCAGCAGAAAATCTGCATGGAGAAGAGACGTTACAACTGCCACAAATGCAAAAAAAAAAATAAAAAAATTCAATTTTGGCTCATACCTTCACAGACACTGCAGTCAACACACATGCATTGCAAAAGCCAGGTTTTGGGGGCCCCAGTGCCGAGACCTGGTATAATTCTGCATTTTGGATGGCCTCCCCGAACCACCTGCAGTTGACAGGATGTGTTGCTGCTACCATTCGTTGCTCTTCTATGGAATTGGAGCCCAGAGCAACGTGGCACAAGTAACACCGCTAGTCTGAACCACTGATACACGCTGAAGTCATCTCAGCTGCCCTAGCTGGAAATGAAGTCCTGTGGATGAAGGAAAAGAAAAGGCTGTTTTCTGTGTAGGACCCAGAATGTGAGAGCTGTGAAACACCGCTCATCTGCGTGACAAATACTCCATCTGTTACAAAATGCGTATGTGCGATACTACTCACGCAGGATTTCATTGCCCAAGCAGGTATTACAAAAATGCCTCATTAGTTTAAAGGCTTCCTTCCCCTGAAGATAACAGGGCAAAACAACCTACAGTTTTGAAAAAAAAAGTTTTCTGCTCTTGTACCCATGTATCATGCTACCGATTACTGATCCTGCACTACCTCTGCAGAACTTAACCTGCCCATGGCCCAGGGTAAATGAATTGATACCCTTCTTTTCCCCTCTCTTTGTACTTTATCTAGCTCACATCACCCAAATCTTATACTGAGTGCAGCATAATTCACTCTGCTGGAGATTACTCTACAGTACTTTTCACAAGTGAATCTTGTATTTAATATTCGTGATGTTATTCTGGAGAAAGTAAAAGCTATTATCCTCAAGTATTAAAAGCTAACTGCAATGCTGAAATAGTCAAAATTTTCTCAAAATTTGGATGCTTAATTTGAAATGCTCTGGGCCTAATAATCAGCATTTTTGTAAGACTTCAGCCCTACATGTGCATGCTCAGCACGTCAGTAAATCTGAGCTGGGGTCTTAAGTTGAGCATAGAAAAACTACAGCATGTGCTAGAGGGATGATCCTGGGGAGATTTGTCTTACAGGATGTCTCTGGCAGAAACCAGCAGGGAAACACCTGGCTTTTTCTGCTTCTATCTTCTGCCTTTTTCACTGAGAGGCTTTTTAGTGACGGCAAGAGGTAATGCAGATGCCTGGTACACCTTCCTTCCTACCTGCTCTCTGTTTCTGCCCCCAGCACTACCCATCCCATGCACTGAACTAAGCAAGAAACCAAAAGAAAAAGAGTCTGTGATCACACGCATCAACAAGTAGCTACAAAAGTAGAAACAGCTATGAAATTCCCTGTGACAGCACCATCAGTCTTACAGCATCTGTGTCTTCAAGGAGCATTCCCAGCATGTCTCTCCTGGTTAGTTTTATGGGTTCAGTAATACAGTTAAGATCACAGCCCTCAGAGGCATACAAGGTTTCTCTCCTCTAACCTACAACTCATTTGCACACAAGATATTTCTACCGTTATCAAAATTGGCGGAGATTAGTAGGTTAAAACTCCTTATGATACAGACAAAGTGAGAGGCATGCAGACAAAGCATACCAGGTAAGCAGTGTTTCCCTCCTACATGATAGGGTTGAGCTAAGGCTGAACCCTTAGCTACAGCACCTGAAAGCTCCTGGGAGCATCAGAAAACTCCCTCTTGGTTTCAACACCCCCTACAGCCTCCTCCCTTGTGAGCTCCCAGGATCACCTGCTCGCTGCTGGAGGATCTCACTCTCCTTACCTCCTCCCCTTTCTTTGCCCCAAATGCCTTTTTTTTCTTTTTTTTTTTTTTTCCCGAGTGCATTTTCTAGCGGATTAGAGAAGAGAGCTGGCTCACCTAAAGATGAGCACCTGAGACTCCAAAATCAGGAGCAGCAGCAACAGGAATTGCAGTTTTCAGCCTCCAAAGTCTTAGCCACTATTATCTTTGAATGAATACGCTTCTCAGAGAATCTGGCTGCCAAACTGTAACCATCTACGGCAGAACTTGTGCAATTTTCAGAAGCTTATAGTTTAGCCAAATTTGGGTGGATTCTCACATGGATAGCAAAAGGTATGTTCAAACTGCCACCACCAATCCCATCCCCAGCAATCCACTTGCCAAATGATACATCCCTGCTTCAAAGCATGAAAGTCGGAAGGTTATCAGTGGAAAGTAAATTGTCAGACTCTGACATGAGCAAAACAATGTAATTTCCTCCCCCTCTGTTTTTGCTAAAATTTGCCAAAATAATTCGGCCTTAGGCAGAATCTCGGTGTGGAAGAATACCAAACAACCCAGTCTGATAAAGATATGAGCAACTACAACAAAGCTTTATATAATGGGAAATGTTAGGCAACCATGCCTGCAGCCATTGCCGCCAGCTCCACCTCTATAGTAAGGGAGCAATATTTTAACATCACTATTAACCCCCCCACAAAGCTACAAGCAAGTCTGCAACATGATTCATAATATCCTTGGCATAAATTTTGATCGCAAACTTGATGAAAGCACCCGGCCCCAAACCTGTGTGCGAAAAACGTAGATGAATTAAACAAAACGTGCAGGAGCTTGTGACATCAATGTCTGAGCCTGTGCCCTTGCATTTACAGTTGTGAGACTCTCTTGCATGACATGATGCGACAGCAGAGGCTTGGCTTGAACTTCTGCTGACAGTACCTTGTCACATCCAGGGCAAGAGAACAATACTTGCCAGTGGTTCTTATTATAGGACTGATCTTTCTGAACTATGTATATATCCACGATGCACAATTCACGCCTTGAGTAAGTGAGCAAATAGATAGTCATCTGTTTTGCGTGTGAGCGCTTGCTAACACAGCAACTGCTCAATGCCATCATCTTCTCTGCTCAAGACAATAACAGATGTCTGGCATGCTGAAGACGTGCATTTGTTGCACAGCTTTAAGCAAATAATAAATGAATTTATCAGTTTCACTGCTGGTGACTTACAGGCCCTCCACATGCAGGATCACAGCCGCTTACCTGCCTGGGGGGATCACCTGCCGGAGGGGCAGGCTCTCTTACCGCAGCTTTTGACCTCTGGATCTTCAACTTCACAACTCCTCTCAGTTGCACCACTGGAAGCCTACCTTAGCCCAGGTGAGGGATCAGAATAATTAATCAGGCTGCTTCTCCAGCAGTGAGAAAGCGGCGTTCCCAAGCAACTATTTCTTGACAAAACCTGCCTAATACCCCCCAGGGTTTTTTCTCCGGGAAAAGTTAAGGAATTGGTTGGGACAAAGAAATACCTGCACATGTCCTTGACTGCAGCCAACCCTGGAAGATAGGAGGCTGTGCCTGTCTGTGAGCAGCTGCCCCTGAGATCAAGGAAAAGAATCTTCATTTACCGGAGGAAAAGCAGTTGTATGCAAAAGCCTTTTAGGAATTTTATTATTTACTGCAAACAGAGGAGATACAGGGCCATGACAGCTCCCAGGACCCTGGTCAGGAAGACTTAGGTCTCATTTTTGGGAAGAATGCCAGTGCTGAGGAAGACTTCTGCAGAGGGACAAACCTCTTGACATTGAACTTCACTGAAAACATGGTAAGAAACCAGACAGGGAATACAGCCCCTGAGTGGTGTCTGAGAGAGGAGATATCTCTGTCAGTAATGAGGAGGACCAGGACATCAGGTTTGTGATCCAAACAGCAGGGGAGAAGTGAAGTGACTTCTTTTCAGGGAAAAGTTGATACTAGCTGGGAAATCCAAAGAATCCCTTGTCTCTCACTCTCTTGACTATTTAAGAATTAATTTGATGCAAAAGGATGGGTTGGTGATAATCAAATCCTCCAAATCTTTTCTGATCCCGATCAATGCTGCTTTCTGAAGAGAGGAGCACCAATAGT
This sequence comes from Cygnus olor, assembly GCF_009769625.2. NCBI lineage: Eukaryota > Metazoa > Chordata > Aves > Anseriformes > Anatidae > Cygnus > Cygnus olor. The sequence continues at coordinate 6,704,815 of NC_049183.1, forward strand.
CCAAGGCCACCCACCCGACAGAAAGTCAGCCATGGAGAGCTGGTGGAACAGGGGTAAGAGAGCAGTCTGTTCAAACAGAAGTCTAAAACATGTGGAACTTTTAGTTCTAGAGCACGAAAAGATTTTGACCCAGTTTCAGATTTTAGGTCCATCTCCTAAACAAAAGCAGCTGAAGTTTAAATGAGCCAATTCTGCAGATCATTACGCTGCTGTTACACAATTCCTTCTAATCCCTGAAGTGGGGAAGATGTGCCAATGCCAACCCAGGCACATCTTTGTCATTTCAGCTGGACTTCCAGCCCTTCCACTGAAGATTTCCTTCTGTTAAACCATTCCTGATGAATGCCAAACACTAAAATCTCCCAAATATTTATTGTAATTTCTCTGGTTACACTATCACAAGTGTCTAAATTCCCCTTCTTGGTCAGAGAGCTATCTAGACCAGAGGTCTCCAAATCTTCCAGCCTAATAAACATTACAAAGGCTCATGAGCCCCTACGAGCAGTAAGGGAGAGATTGTTCGCGCCACAAAAGGAACAAAAATGACCAGCCATCCCCTGCTGGCTATTCTCCTCCCCTGAGAACTTGGTCTAATCCCCTCCACCCTACAGCCCCTAAAAGACAATGTGCCAAGGAAGGGGAGCAACTGCTACGCATACTGATTCCCCCATCCCGGCATCGGTTCCTGGGGGATCACTGCCAGCCAGCTGCAGGAGCAGCTCCCTCTGTGCGGCAGTGCCAAAGCAGAAGGCTACTTTTCATCCCTTCCTCTCGTGGACTGCCCGAAGAAACCACCAGGCTGGTTGTACCTCTCCCAGGTTCAAGTGTCAGCAGAGCTCTTCCCACCACCTCTCTGTGTCTCCAAAAGCCCAGCGGACAAAAGGGACGTGGAGCAGACGCAGCTCCTGCAGTCGAGCCAGCCACAGAAGCAACTCGCGCTCATCCAGACATCTGGGGGAGAAGGCAGAGGATGCAGTGCAAGGAGCACATTTATGCTTCTCTCCCAACGCTGAATTTGCCAACACAGCACCCTTTGGGTGATGAGGTACAGATGCTCGCTGACAAGACATGTGGGGAGCAAGAGCTCATAGCACCAAAAGAAAGGAGGGAGGCAAGCCAGAAACACCGGGTTACGGCAGCTCTCAAAGCCACTCCTGTGCACTCAGGCCTGCAGTGCCAGGGTCAGCCCTGGAAGCGCTGCTGTCTCTAAAAGAAGCCACAATTGAGAAGGTAACATTATAAACCTATAAAATATGGTTTTACTGCTGCTGACTAGCTGGGACACGCAGAACATGTGTTGCAGGGAACATTGCATGATTTTATTAGCAAGCACAAAGCCATTCATGCGGAGTGGCCCAAATGGGGTGGGCTGAATTAAGAGAACAATAGCAGTTCATCAGATGGCCCTTCCTTTCACATGTGTCTTCAACTTACCATGCTAACAAATACTTAAAGCAGCTTGGAAATATATTTTCATCTGAAGAGCCTCACGTTATTAACACATTAGATTAAAATCAAAATAATTGACGATGTAACATACTCCTGATGCTGTTCATTAAATGACTAAATCAAAAACATCAGCACCCAGCCAGCCTCCTCCTCTTTTTGGAAACTCACTTGTAATCAAGTGACTATTTGCCTGGTTTAGCCCAAGCTAGCACTCTGCAGCTCTGCTGAAACTAAGCTGGATGGTCCTGCAGCACTACACACGCTGCCTCGCTGCCCAGGCACATGAGTCTTAGGAGAGCTGTGGACCCCTTAGGCTGGTCAGGGGAAGATGTGCTCAGATCCAGACCGATCCGAAAGGAAAAAAACACGTTGCGTCAGAGTTTAATGCTAACCATGTTTCAAATTTGATCACGGATTCCAGTTCCCCAAATAACAAAACAATAGACACCAAAGAGGAAAAGTGGAAACTGCTGCTTGGGGAAACTTGCCACAACATGCTGGCTGGAAGTGTGCTGGGACATAAATCCTGCTCCAGCAGGGCTGAGGCTCGGCGCTCCAAGGGCTCAGCAAGGCAGCCTGCATTAAAGGGAAGGCTGCCTGCTGGTCTGCCTGCTTCCGTCCCTGTTTCATTTCCCGCACTCCTTGCAGTGTCCAGCTGATGCACAGGATTTATGCTGCTCAGTTACCACGGGCAGGAGAGATGGGAATAGATGAGCAGAAGAGACGGGACAGCACAGAGATGGGCGCGGTGAACCCAGGGCTTGGGAAGGACAAACTTGGAAAGCCACACAGTGGACTCTGGTTTGGAATGTCCTTCTTGCAATGGGTTCCTGCAGCATCTTTAGGATTTAGAGTTGCCCCTGTCTTATTTTGTGACATTTTTCAAGAATTTGCTTTCAGAACAGTTGGGTAGGTGAGCAGAGATGACACTGCTTTAGATGTCACACAGGGAACAGCCTGCATACTGGCAATGGCTGAAATTATGGATTTGCCACAGGACACCGGTACAAACAATAAAGCAGCAGAGCCCTGATTTAACCTTTGTCAAAGAATTCCTTTTTGTTCTTTTTAACTGCCAGCCAGACAAACGCCACCCAGACTGCGGGGCTGGGGGGGGGGGATGTGGGGTGGGAGGGGGTGGGCAGACCCACAAACACAAATTAATTACATCAGCTGTAATTCACACCTCTGGCTGCTTTTGAAGCAACCTGCTAAGTGCTTTTGCATAAGAGAGTTGGGGAAAAAAATAGCAGTGTATCAAACTGAAACACAGATTTCTATAATATCCCTGTGGGTGATTTCAAGCGGATGCAGTTGTTTCAGTGCTGCTCTGCGTGTTTATCAACTCATCGAGTCCAAGAGGACTCCTCCAGGATCTGCCATGCCAGGAACACAATGGCCATAAAGCGAGCTCAGCTGATCACTTCACCAATCTGCAGTCCAGTCCCCTTTTCACACAGAGGATCGGGCAGAGGAACTTCGCAGCAGCTGCAGACGGACAGGGCAAGCCATGCCAAATGGATGCTGAAACTTCACTAAGGAAGACACCGTTCCTCAAGGGCTGGAAAATCCCACATCCCAGTGTAAGGCTCAACATACCTCCCCTGCAACCCCATGCAGCTGAGAGAGGGGGGGCTTCCAAACAGCACCGCTGTGCAAACAATAAACGAGAAGTGTTTTGGCTCAGGCAACCTTTGCAATATGACCTTGAGGCAAGCAACGTGACGCTGCCTGCAAATCTCTGGAGAGAGAACTCGGCATCGCCACCTTGACCAGCAGCGGCAGGCTTGTGGGTAGGACAACACCAGGGACCTGCGCTGTCGTTCCCACTGGTTAGCACCCCAGAGAGAAACTTTTAAAGATTCAGTCAGTCCCATGCTGATGCTGCACAGCTTTCAAGGGAGAAAGACAAACCCGTTTTCCTATAAACGAAAAGAAATCGCAGAGTGGCTCAGTTTGCTCTGATAGGAGAACCCCATCATGTTTACAGCAACTGCTGTGTCGAGGAGCAGACTCGGATGTGCCGTATCTGATCTGGACCCCAAATCACGCAGCCAACTGCAGCAGCGGCACCCAAAGGGATGCTCCAGTCCTCTCCCCACCTCCTTCCTGCTCCTTCCCCTCCGCTGCTAGAACCCAGACAACTAAAGATAGGAGAAAAACACGGGCAGCTTAATGATGGATGGGTGAAACCTTTAAATGTATCAGATTATCACTACCCGGAGGCTGATGAGGGAGATAGCGGCCCAAAGCTCATCCTGCTGGAATGGCATGTCAGCAATGCCAGCGGCTTTCTGCTTCCCCATGAGCGAGCGGGATGGCAGGGGACAGGATGGGCGCACGACTCGGCCCTCCCAACTTCCCTACCTACCCCAGCGCTTGCAAAAACTTCCAGCCATTTTTGCAAGTTGAGTATTCCTGACAGCTTCCTGACACACGCTGTACAAGAACTTCCAAACCAACCAGAAAATGAAAAAAGAAAAACTCTATGGAGTAATTGCTTAAGATAAAACCACCACTTATCTCCCAAATGATTACACCTGACCCTTTGGTGCACGGCAGTTCTCCTGTGAATAAAAACATAAGCTATTTACCCAGGGTGGGATATTCATGCGGGCCTGTAGGTGTGTCAAGACAAGGTCAGTAAGGAGAGGTGGTTTTTTTTTTTTTTTTTTTTTGGCCAACAGATACAGCTTGGAAAAACAAGCAAGAAGCAAGCCTTCAGGCCCCCAGATTACACGCCTGGTCTGCAAGAGAAGCAACAAACTGCAAGTCAAACACAGGCTGAGAACAAATGCTCCAAGTCAAATATATTAATCAATTAGATAATTGGAATGAAAAAAGCTGATCGGTGCCCCCAAAGAGGATGTTAGAGGTTATCAGAAAAAGATGTGGTACAGCTGCCAAAGAGTTGTGCTCCATGAAATACGGAGGTTACAGGGTGGTGAAGTATTAGGACATGTCAGCCAGTACCCGTCCTTCCCTGAATGCAGGATTTTTAGGATTGGAAGCACACAGCTCCCAGGCCCATCTTCAGAGGCATGTTCTAGACCTCCACCAGGAATGAGAGCTGAAAGGCCCTAGACAGAGCTGGTGGTTTGTGCAAAACCAAACAAATTCACCCGCCAATAACTGGTTATTTCTGTCCTCTGACCAAAAAGCTCCCTGCATCGGGGCGCACGTGTTGCATTTCACACGTGGATCCTACAGCAGCAAGCCCATGTAATGACAGCAATCACTTCTGTGCATAACCTGCCCCTCAAACCCTGAGACCATCGCAGTTACAACAACACTACGGCTACTACTGAAGGCCAAAATCTTTCTCTGCATAGACTGGAAAGAATCCCAGCAATTTCAATGACAGGAATCTCCCTGCCTGCCTGCAATCTCCTGCAGATTTTCGAAGCAGTTCCTCGACGCTGCCTAATTCCAGCTCAATATTCCGCACAAGCGAGTTATTTCAAACATTTTCAGCCCATGTTGTTGTGTGCCAAGGTAGAGTTGGGTGTGAAGAAAGGATTCATTTAGTTAACTCTGTTTTACTCAGCAAGTGGAACAAATTTCATCACCCCCTACAAGTCCATTATGTATTCTATTTATACCACAAACATTTGGTGCACAATTCAGGAACAGCAGGAACAGGTGATGTAATACACTGTACAAACAACATTCTATTCATACAGTGGGAAAATAAAGTGCATTCTCTTGGTTTCTTTGATCACACTTAAAACAATCAGATTAGAAGTCACAGATAACCCAATACATACTGGAGATGAAAGGGCTCTGGAGAAATAAATCACCCAAAGTTAGATATTAAGCAAGATTTCTCTCTCAACAATCAACTTATCTGTGGATAGAGGAGGAATGACCATGTGGTTTCAAAATCCTGCCAGGCATTTTATTTATTTTTATAATACCATAAAGCTACTCCACCCACTTTTTCAGAATGAACGTTGCATTACACAACACATCAAAGAGACTTTATGGCCTAAATTAAGCAATAAAATAGTTGAGATTGTGCGTTATGCTGAAAATTGGCTGGCTTCTTGTGCCTGGTGAGATGGGAGGTGAACACCACATGTTTCCAGAGCACCTGAAGAAAGCTTGGGGCGGAATGGCCTGAGGTATCTAAGTGTGTGGCACTTGCATTTAACAAACCAACATCACGTCTGAGGCCTTCAGTGCCCGCTGGGACCCACTCCCGCCCAGGGTACGGCACTAATGCACAGAAATCCGTCACTAAGCACGGGGCATGGGCACCAGCACGAAACACTGCTGCACCAATAGGATACGGCATCCTTCACGCTCACGGTCTTTAAGGACTGACTTGCAGAGAAATCTCAGTGTTGGAGGCTGGGGGCTGTAAGGATGTGGTTCACCTCACCTTCAGCAGCAAGCCGTGCCTTGGGAAAAGGATAATCTGTGGGAGACAGCAGTTGGTAGGGCTGCTGCTCCTGCACGCCGCACTGCCGGCTCCTCGCCCAGCCCTGCCTGCCCGCTGGCTCCTCCGCCTCCCTGGCTGACATGGACAGGGGAGAAACGAGGGCTTCAGGCATCGTGACAGGAGAAAGCTGGTGGCCACATCCCTTTGCAGCATGGCAGAGGCTGGGCCGAGTTTCCAGGAGCAGCTCTGGAGGTGCGAGGAACGACACCGTGCAACGACACAGGCAGGTTCTGCGTGCCGGCGTGTGCCAGTCCTGCCCCCACCGCTCTCTAACTAAAAACAAGGTTAAAAAAAAAAATTTGGGCCCTATCATGCTTTTCTGCGGCCTGACTCATAAGTGTTTGATCTCCCAAGGCTGGCACGAGGTGTTGGAGCCTGCCCCACGGAGCCCCCAGCGCTGCTGCCAAGCACCAGCACTGACGAGCCAGACTTGAGCCGCTCCTCGCATCGGTCAATGCAGCCACTGTTGGGCGTGCTGACTCACTGCCTTCCCCGAGAGCTGTTCGACACCCGTTCTCTGTCAAACCAGCAAAAATAAAACTAAATAATTCTATGTTTGTGGAGAGTTAGCATAGCAAAAAGAGGGTTTTTGTTTTAAGGTTTTGTTTTGAGGTGGTTCCTCAAGGTAAACTTTTTCAGGCGGCAGAATTCAGCCACATGCTTCTGTGGGAGACTCTCAAAGCGGCTCCTGCTTTTAATTCATGCTCTAAAGACACAACGAGGATGATATTTAAACCTACAGACTGCATTTAAGGAAAACACACACACACGAAAAAATGTTCTGGAAACCCTCAGGTATGGGAGCAGAGCCATTCATAAGGCAGCCTGGCTTGGCACAGTGTCTCCCAGGGGTTCAGACGGGAATGAGAGGGCTTTTAATTTCCAATTTTCGCCTCTCTTACACGGGACTTGGAATCCCAGACCGGCTGTGTCAATCCACACTACATCTCACCCCACAGGTCCCCAGAGCTGCACTTGGGCTCAGCACAGCCAAGCTCAGGTGTGGATGAGGAGGTGACAGTACCCAGCCTGACACTTCTGTTACTGCTGCTGCTGTAAAAAACAAAACCCACCCGGAACTACAGCAAGGAAGTCCACAATAACATTTAAGTTCAAGTAAGTAATAATGTTTAATGTCCCACGAAGGACCAACAGCACCCTCCTTCAGCTGGAGAAGGACGAGGACAGCATCAGAGTGGGCACAGGACGAGGCCAGGGAGAGGTGAGCCTCCAGGCAGGCCCCAGAGGAACACCAACCCGGTTTGGCACAGGGCAGCAGCAAACTGGGTGTAAGAGCCCGCTTCCTGTGTAGAGACCAGGCTAAGACACACTTTTGGGCCTCAAAATCTCCCAGTTTGGCCTGCTCAAGCCTGACTACCCACTCTACATCCAGGTACCACCCCACATCAATAAGAATGGGGATTCTCTCTATCCATCAACTTCCTCCAAGGTGCCAAGTTTTAATTAACTGATTTTTCTACAGTATTTAGGAATGTCAGGCGGCTCCAGCATATCTTCTGATTAACTGCATTTAAGCAGTTAATTTCCATTCAGCCCTATTCTTCCCCAAACTTCATGTGCTATGTCAGAATAAAGAGCTACCACTACCCTGCCACAAAGACGGCAGCTGTTTGATGCGTAAGCGTTTTAGGGAAGAACAAGTCTGTCTTCTGCACAAGACATAAATAAGGTATTTGAGGTTTCTAGATTCTTTGAAGGCCTCCAGAACTTTATAAGAGACAGGGCTCATTACGAACAAGTCACCTGATGCAATTAGGAGTTATGGTGGAGTCCCCAAACTTATCTCAATCAGACACTCTTGATTTCCTGTTTGCGGCATTGACAAATAAAAAGCTCCACATTACAGGTAATTACACTTCACAGAGGACAACAATTAAGAAATAGCCAATTACATTTTATAAGCCCAGGATAATCAAAAGCGTCCTCAAATATCTAGAGTTGCAATAAGCATTTAGAAATGGTAACTCCCAACAAATTGCAGGTAATTTAGAGTAATTTACACAAATGACATATCCCCTATCTACGTTTAAAACCTTCAAACTCAGTTCTGAAAAATACTGCATGAGTTCCTGGAATGTATCACTGCTGATTTCTAAAAATAGCGCGCTGCCCATTCCCACCTCCGCTGGCTTTGGAGGCGAGATTCCTAACCTTTGGTTGCCATACTGCAAGGAAAAATTCACTACCAGAAGCAGAGATTTTACATCAGCTATTAAAAAAGACATGGACGGATCCTCATGCAAATTACAAATCTAAACAACAACAACAAAAAATCCACTCCTATTTCTGTTATTTGAAAATAGGCTCTATTCCATTACTACATAATTTGAAATAAGCCTTGAAGTTTTTAAAGGAACAGTCACCTGCTTTATTTGTAACCCAATACAGCAGCTCCCACGCAGTCAACGCACATGAACCAAGATCAAACGACAAATTAAAAATCATTATATGAAGGAAAGAAAACATGCCTTTTTCATTTTTAAAGCTTAACCTTTTGGACAGGAGATTTAAAAGGACCCCTAGAGGAGCAGAGGCTGACATGGCTATGATCTAGCAAAGATGATTGTTGCAGTATGGCAGTTTCATTTCTCACTTTCAATGCAAGTTTTTGTCAGGGGAAAAGAACTCCTTTTCCTTGTTCACGTGGCGTGGGTTGCTGGAATTACCTCAGAGCAGAGCTCTGACAGTATTTCACGACTCTTTCCAACGATGGCTCCCTGTCTCCAGGCCACCACTCCAGCTGTTAGTGCAATTACTGCAGCTGCATAAGAAGATGCAGTTCTGCAGGGCTCAGGGTTGCATAGCAGCTGATGAAGTCCATAAGACATGCATGTGACAGGTAAGGATCTGCTTGGCAGTTATTTAAGAACTAAAATCACAGAAGTATTGGTTGGAAGGGACCTCCGGATGACTCGAGTAGTTCAACCTCCTGCACGGACCAGGAGTGCTGTCAACACCAGGTAAGGTGGCCACGGCCAATGTACTTACTGAGAGCCTGCCTATTTTAAGAGATCTGGTGAAAAGTAAAATTATCATCAACTATGGTGAGATACTGGAACTGCCTTTTCTGATCTTGCATCGTAAGGACCGATGGAAGGGCAAGGAGGGAGGATTAACGCAAGGAAAGCCAACAATACGCTTGAAAGAGAATGGGAAGAGCTTCACCACACTTCTCTCCAAGAAATGACACGTACCCGGTTCGTCCACGTGGGAAGCTGGAGGCAGAAAGAACAGCAAAGAGCTAGTAAGGCACTCCTCTGGGACTCAGAGGGCACTCGGACCTGAAACAGCTTCTGACAGCTCATGTGGCCAACAGGACCCCACCAAATCCGTGTGGCAATGTCCCCCCTTTTCTACCATGTACCCCACTCCTCACGCCGGTGCTGCGCTCCCATCTCTGCATGCCAGCACCAGTGCCCCAGCTCCCTGCTGCAGGGCATGAGGGCAGCCCCCTGTTATCTCCTGCCCCTGCCTGGGGCCTGGGGTTGCTCCCACCCCCCCGGGTGCTCAGCACAAAACCATGTCGGGGTCCCCGTATGGAAGGGAGGGCTTGTGAAGACCTTTTGAAGACCTGAAGGGGATGACTGCTTATCTAACAGAGTTTAGATATGCAAAGCTTAAAGCTGATCCTAAAACGGGTGGAAAATTTATTTTCAGACTATTTCTACCACAATTGTGTTGGCAACAATGTGATTAGAAAGAGATCTCTCTACCATCCTCACAGACTGCTTTGCTTGTTCTCCGTGCCCAAGGCTGAGTAAGCTGATGGTGCAAATGCTGTTCACACTCAGCTGTTGCTCAGGACTGAATAGAGAAACTTGAGAAACTTGCTGGTTTTATTAACTTGCTAACTATATAAGTTATATGATTTTAGATGTTTGCTCTTACAATCCTGATTTTACCTAATTGGTATATCAATGTTTGATATTTAATTTTAAAGTGAAAACTACTTATAAAATTCAAGTTTTAAAGGAAGCACATTTTTCTTCCCTATTAATTGCTTTCTGTGGCTTGGCAACACCTTTGTGGACAATAGGTGTTCCTGCCACTACTGTCCCATCTGGAACAAGAGGTTTGGCTTCAGTCCCACCCTCTTTCTTCAGCTCAGGCTTCCAGGATGATTTCCAAAGCTGGGAAATGAGAGGATTATCCTACTCCATACCACCTGAGGCAATGCACTACACCCAAGTCCACAGCCCAAGATGGGCTACCTGGGAGGGTTTCTGGCAGCACCGGTGCCAAGCCACAGACAGCAATTAACAAGGAAAAAGGGTTGCTTGTAGCTTGACTGCTGGTGATGTGGTTGATGGCTCGACACAGAAGAACCAACATGGGGTGAGAAAGAGAGCAGTCCTTTCGGAGCTGACTCAGGGCATCACCATCAGGGACCAAAACTCAGATGACCTTGCTGAGTCCAAGCAACTGCTGACTCTCAAATGCATCTTACTTTTGGGGAGGCAAATTCAGCTGTAGGAGGCATCTACCCTTCTGAGCATGTGGAAGACCTGTGGGAAAGCAAGGCCAGCATCTCCCCTGTACAATTGATGGAATATCAGCTCACCCACTGCAGCTCCAACAAGCCACGTCACCCAGCCTGGGAGTGCCAAACACAAGGCAACGATATTTGCAAGGGATAGCAGGCTCCCCTGGACAGGAGCTCAAGCGCCGCATCAAGAAAGGAAAATATATCAAGATGGGGCCAGATGACTTTTCTGCCAAGACTGCTGCAGGATCGGAAAAGCCTCCTTGAGCTCCTGACTAAAACTGCAGATGTGGGCAGCAAGACTTAGCAGGAACGGGGCTGGAACAAGCACCGCTGCTCCCGGAGTTCCTGCCTTCCTCAGATCTGCTCACAAGAAGCGTGATGGAGCAGTGGAGCTTGACCGGTGAACTGCCCCAGCGCTGTCCAGACCAGAGATGCAGCTCGAGACGGTGGTCCCACGAGACCCTGCCGCTCCTACCCCTGCCCCACCGGCCCGGAGCACGGCGAAAGGCTGCACTGTGCCTCTCGCTGGAGGAGAAATGCACCCCAGGCCTGACGAAACCACCAGGCGTTGCTCTGCGGTGACACCCAGTGCAGTTTAGGGTGATCTCAGGCACGCTGCCCTCCCCAGCCACGTGAGCAGGAGCCCTGCCCTGTGCGGCTGCTTATCTGGGCCGGTGAGCTGGGCAGAGTGCTTTGTTAGCATAAAAACAACAACCACCCTGAACGATTTTCAGCCAGTTCGGCGCAGCACGTTTCCAGCTTCCTGGCAATCAGAGGAAGAGAAGCATTTGAAAAAGGCCTCTCGGTGCAGGCTAGCTTCTCTTGTATACCAGGGGGCTGAAAATAAGACCAACTTTTGCCCAGCTGAGCAGGTAGCACCAGCACCTGCAACGACGTGCCACGAAGAAAAGCACCATGCCCTCCAACACTCCTCACATTGGTTCAAAAGGAAGCTGCCAGTCTGCTGCATCCTAGAGAGAGCACACAAGGCAACCCACAGACAGCAAATCTGCATGAAACAGTTATTAAAATGGTGTGAACCACAGCACCCTGCCTGTCCTAGTGTCAGCCACTGCTATGACTGGTTCGACCTCACGAGCTTCAGCTTTAAAGGCAGAAACCCCGGCAGAGACAAAGGTGTGCTGGGTTTACCTTTGAAGGGATTTAGATCTGGAGCGCGCAACACCAACAAACTGCTGAGACAGGCATTTACTCAGGTGTATAAACATCACAGACGGCAAACGCCAGGCTTGCAGGAATTCTTCTCCAATGCTTAAGAATAAATTTAACTTGTTTTTAAATAATTATGGATGAATCATTCTAAAAAACTTCCTACATTTTATCTTCAGTTGCTGACACTGCTCATGCAGCTGTTTTTTTTTTTCTTTGTTTGTTTTTTGTTTTGTTTTGCTTTTGCAATTACACATCTCTCTTTACTTGCACTCTCAGTGCTCAGCTGAGTACTTCAGGCAGCAGAAAGCCCAGGTCCTAAACCACAGGCTCACATTTCCTTTTGCTGTTTGGAAATGACAGAACAGTTAACACAAAACCTAATTTATTTGAGGTGGGAGGGGGAAAGAGAGGCCACGAGTTAATTTCCCTTAGAAGCCGATGGTCCCCACCCAGAAACCCGCACACAAAAGAAACCTACCTGCCTTTTAAACTGGTAGGTTAGGTCTGAGACCAGAGCTAAGGTTTGTCAACCATGACAAGCTAAGGCTTGTTTAACAGTCGACTGGAGGGTTGAAAAGTCTAATAAAACTAAAGGGCCTTCCATAACAAAGCTTCTGCCACTTAGGGAGAGCATTCACACCCTTTCAGTAGTTTTTTTCAAACATGCAAAGGTATCCGGAGTCTCTAAGTGAACAAAGCCATCCTAAAACCCAGAAAATACCTAAAACCCTAAAACTTCAGCCTGAAACTAAAGCTGCAAAAAATTGAAACGAGTGTTAAGGAACAAACTGCTAGCAGTGAGAGTAACTAACCACAGGAAGAGATAACAAAAATGCTGCATGACCTCCCATCACTTGGATGCCTTTCTAAAATAGACACTTCAGCCTGACCACAAGTTATTGTGCAAGAATCGCACTGGGTGAAGTTGTATGACCTGTTATCTCGGGGATTACAAAAGGAAAGTTTTTCCCATGCCCATTTGGGAAGTTTCCTCTCTGCGGAAGGAGGCGAGTTTACGGATCAGCTTCAGCAGGCTCCTCCGGCCCCACCAGCCAGGACAGCAGGATGCTCTGCCAGGGGCTGGTTCCCCCAGCGGCCAGCATTCATACCGCCCCCAGGTCACATACTTCGCTGCATACGTCTCGAGGGGAAAACCACAATGCTATTCTACAACGTGACAAATCCTGCACTCCAGCGACACATGCACACACGTCTTTTGCTGACTGTTTCCATCTCGTTTCAAGCTCATCTATTTTTTCCAGCACTGGCGCGCCTCGAAGAGGAGAGCGAGCCTTTTCAAAGTAGTTTCTCCCAAGAGAGGAAAACAAAGTCTCCCTGAACGTGCAGATGTTCAAAAGCACATTAAACGTAAATACTTCCACAACAAAGAAGGCAGCTTTTGCTTTTTCTTCTGCTGGCAGAGACCAAGATCAAGCAACCAAGGAATGAAGGGTGGTGGTCTTAGTCCGGTGCTTGCAGATCAGCACAAGACACACTGCGCACACCTGAGCTTGCCAGCGCTCCCAACGGCCTTGTTTAGTGGCTTTGCTCAAGAAGAAACATTTTTCATTTCCTAAGGAATAAATGTTATGACAGTCACATGGACTGAATTAAAAGTACAAAGACAAACCTTCTTAGCAAAAGACCTTAAGTTTTTATTAAAAAAATAAAATTAAAAAAAAAACAACACAAAAAAAAACCCATGCCCTGTGGAAATTCAATGCGGGTATGACCATAAGGAGAGCAAGAAGGTTCCAAGGTCACGTTTTACAACCTTTTGAAGCAGGAATGAAGCTAATGTCCGAAGGAGGCATTTCATGATGCAGCCTGTACAGAGCTTCCTTTTCTTCCCGCTGCCGCAAATGTTACAGCGCAAGATCTTGATGTCTTTGCTCGGGCACTCTTATTTATACACAATAAAGCCCTTGTGCAGGAGATCAAGGCTGTATTTCATTGATTTGACACGATAGTTAACCTGTGAACTTTGCTCCTGCTAATAGAATAATTTCTATTTGTTGATTCCTCTTTTGGGATCCTCAATGGCAGCAATCACTTCGGCCCCGCATTCATTTGCATGTCTGGTGCCAAACAGTTCCGAGGCTTTTACCTCGGTGCAGCACGTCCAAGATGAAGGTAATCAAAGCCAGCAGCTACAGCAGGGGACTGGGTCGCTGCGCCTCTCGTCTCGGATCCTACCTGCCAGTTCCCAGGAGCCCTTCTGAGACCCTGCTGCTCCTGGCTCTGAGTTGTGCTTCTCCTATGAAAGCCTGGAGAGGTCCTCAACTATCAAATGACCAATGCCACATGAATGCACGCGCAGGCCCAAGCTCCCAAAGCAACGCCTGGACCAGGCTAGGAGCAGCGGCAGAACAAGGAAGCCACTCTTCCAGATAAACATCGCCCAGTCTGAAAAGCTGATTGCCAGCCAAGAAAAAGACCAAAATTAATTATTCAAAGGGGTAGATCTGTTGAATCGCAAAGGCATGGTTTTCCAGTAGAGCTAAGACACTAAATGTGGCCTGCTGAAAAAAAAACGCAATTCCATCTCCTCACACCTACTGCTCTCCTTCGTCCAGCACTAGCAGTCATCTGAACACACCATGGAGACAGAATGACAGAGTACTATACCCACAAAAACACACAAACAAACAAATGACAACAACAAAACAGAAAATGGAGAGAGGGAGAGGTCTGAGACTCCCTCGGTCCATGATGGGAGAGGGAAGATGTGGGGATAGGGGGTAGAAGGAAGAATAAAACCCAGCAGCTCCTGGTCCTTAGCTCTGGAGTTAAGCCCAGGGACTAATAAGAGGTCCCAGTGCTGACCATCTCAGCAGGGTATTTCAAGGAGGTTTTTTCCTGCCTCTACCTGTTTTTGATTAAAAGAAGTCGAACATAACATATTCTAACAGCTGGTACTTTAAGGATGGGCTGTATTTTGGGGGCCTTGGCACCAAACAATTCGAGATCTTACCAGAAAATTGTACTCCGGAGTCTTCAGAGGTAAAATCCAATCTCCATGTGGGTTTTATAGAATTTGGATGCTCTGATTTAAAACCACAGCGGTTCTACTTAGATTCATCACTGCCTTACAACAGAGAAGAACCCGGACCGGGACAGTGAGTGACCACAGCTTTGCTTTTCCACACGAGCGTGACCTGCTACAATTTAATTTCCAAGTACAACTCCCGGAAAAGCAGCTCGCTGTGTTGCACAGCAAAGGGGAACAAGAAGATCTTTGCCTCCAGCAGGGTCGGTCCCTACCAAGGTGCCCAGAGGATGAGCAGGGAATTCAGAAGGGGCCGCTTTGCCTTCCAACCAGCGCAGCGGTCCCCCAGCTTAGAGAAGCACTTTGCCCTGCACAGTCCTGAGTAACAAAGTCCAGGGACCAGATCACAGAAAGCATACGGTGCTTTTGGCAGCTATGTTTTCTCCAGAACTTAAACCGTTTTAAAATGCCCATGAAACTGGCTGCACATGACTCCATCCTCAAATTTCACTTGAGACACACAGCAAAAAGAAACCTCCATGTGCCGACTAAGACGCCGTGGAACTTCCTGCTGTTCGGGAGCGCTCCGGCAGCAATGGGAACGTCTCCCGGAGTGGCCGGAGCCTGAGCCCCACGCACACTGCAGAAAACAGCGAGCCCCGTGACAAACCCATCGCCCCGGAGCAGCTCCCCACCATGGGACGGGGCGTCTGCAGGACGTTGGTCCCGTTTGGAGATGCCAACGCTATGAAGCTGCTCTTCCAAGTGGAGCAGGCAGCACTTAGCTAATTACTGGCACTGGGATTGATGGTGTCAGACTTGTTTTATATCTGATACACTCAAAACCGTAGCACTCCTCCAGTATTGTCCGACTTCTAAATTGCCGCCACTAAATAAACAGCAAAGTTATGACAGGCCTTTGTCACGGAAGAGATTGATAACGAGCCACTGCCGACAAACGGCCTCACCCACGCGGAAACGGCCCCAAAACGCTCGCGAGCGAAACGCGCGCGCTGCTGCGGCCTGGCTGGGCCCGGCACAGCAAACGCCTCCCAGCCCGCAGCAGAGCCGCTGCTGGGGCTCTCACCAAGTGTCACATCTTTTCAGGAAGATGTTCGGAATTACATTCACAAGCAATTTGACTTTTTAATCATTTCAATTACTGTGACTAAAACCCTTCAATCGGAACAAAACAAGGAAAAATAACCCCTCTCCTTCTGAAACAGTCTGTCTAGCTTAACGGACCATGCCAAATTGTGAAGGTTTTTGCTTTTGTGGTCTTCACGTATTTCATTTAATGCAGATAATTAACCTCAGTTTCTAATTTCAAATCCTCCACATGAGGAAGTGAAGCGGCTGAATACATTCACTGACAGACGGAAAATTAAAATATTGCTACAGCTTCTCCAGGAGGCTCAGAAGGCAGGGCCTTGCAAAAGATCTTTCTTCTTTTACTTGGCCGATTAACTCTAATTTGCTTAATGGATTTGAGGATGAGCCTAATAATCCAATGATATTTCCAGGAACTGATTTAGGATATGAGCACCCCTGTTCTGAGACATTAAACAGCAATTTTCCACACTACACACACAGTCACATCCGAAACCAGATTTCTCTGCTGATTCTAATAAAATGAGGCTGATGTTTTATTTTAAACGCACAGGAACTGCACGACTAGCCTTGTGCTGGGCAGCCGCCGGGCCATAACTCCTGGGAGCACTTTCTGAAGTGCCAAATGCAGGGGTGGACGCGCCAGCAGCATGCTCCAGCAGGCAGCCGCTGAACGCAGCACGCACGGAGCGGAGTGCTTCTTGCTTGGTTCTTGGAAAGGTGCGCTCAAGCTGGACAGGAACCGAAGCAAAACTGGGGAAACAAAAGGTTAAATGCCAGCAAGGATATTCCTACTACAAGTAGCTCCTAGGGCAGAGAGGTGGGCTGGTGCTGCACACACAGGGAAAGGCAGTGGATGGAGTATCAGAAGGAACGCAGGTATTTCCATCTTCCAGCTCCGCAGCACAAAGAGGAAAAGCCGCAGCTCGAGCGGCCCCACACACTTGACTTTCCATCCTGCACACAGTGAGCCGGCCCTGGCTCGTGTATTCCAGAATTTTGGACATCTGTGGGGATGCCCACAGCCCTACCCTAACACGAGGCCGGCGTGTGCCCCTCAGCACTCCCACATCTTTTGCAGTCCTTTTCCCACCAAGCAAGCCTGGCCTAACAGGATTTCACAGTCTGTTCTGATTGTTAATAAATCCAGGATTATTAAAGAAAGGACTATAAATCCAGGACTATTAAAGAGAACAGATCCAAGAGGCAGTCACTTTTAAAATGTCCAATAGTAACTAATTATTCAAGGGATTAGTCCATTATAGAGACAACAAAGGAACTCTTAAAACATAAAGCCAAGTTAAAGTTGAACTGCAGATCAAAACCAAGGTGTACCACGTGGCCCACCTCCTGGGCACACTTCTCAGTTTCTGGGATTGATTCATTTCTCATTCAGCTTTTTCGTACCCAATTCCTTCTGAACGGAGCAGAACTTGAACCAGCCTGACTTCCAACCTCATCCTCAAACTACAGTACTTCATGATTTGTGTCCTCATTGTAAGTACACATGAAAAGAGGAAAAAAAAATCTTTAAAAGAATTAGATTAAACTGCTTATAGAAGTTTGCTGCCTACAGTCTCTTGTGATTTCTGATCTCAGAGTTGGGTAGAAGGGGCTCTGGAGGCCTTTGGCTCAGCGGACAACCATCATCAACGCTAGACCAGGTGGGCCTTGCTTTGTCTAACCGAGCCGTGAAGCCCTCAAGGGTTGGAGATCCCCCCCCTCTCTGGCAGCCTCTTTCTGGGCTTTGCCGTGCTCCTCGGGAAGGTTCTTGTTCCTGATGTCCAACCTGAACCCCCGCGGCTGCAATCCATGCCTGCTGCTGCTTCCATCATTTGCGACTACCAAGGAGAATTTGGCTCTGTGATATTTATAACTGCTGTAAACTGCTAGTAAATTATCCCAGACTACTCATGCCTAGGCAGCTCTCTTCAGCCCTCCTTGCTGGCTCTACACCACTGGTACCTCAGGAGCTCTCTGCTGGTTCCTCTCTTGTTTCTCAAAACCCATCTTGATCTGTGGGATCCAACACTGGACCCAGTATACCCTGTATGGCCTCACCAGCACCAGAAAGAGGGGAGTGTAGCTCCCCTTGATCCTCCACTGATGTAGCCCTGAACTCCTTGGTGGTGGCCATCTGTGAACACCGGGATAACCAAACCAGTCTGAAAGTGGTTCGGTACGATCACAGTAATTTCACCCTTTTAAAAGAAAAGATTTCTAACCCAAATAAAACTCAAGCACAAAATAAGGTAGCTGGAGGAGGGGTGAAAGTGCTATTAATTTAATAAAAGAGTGCTAAAAGCTAAACTGTCCTTACAAAGAAGCCAACCTACTGATCCATAACCAAACAACAAACTTCTTCATCTTGATTTGTGTAGAGGCAAAGCTGTGGGCACAAAAGGTATTCTTCTTCAAATAAAATCCATTTTAAAACTTGGCAAACGCCAGTATAAATACTTTACACTGTTAATGTAAGCATTTCCATGCAGAAATTTCATCAGCTTAACAATGTCTTTAAAAAAGCTGGCGTAACTTCTGTGCAAAAACACAATCCATCTTTGTCTTGTGTATCTTACAGCTCTCTCAGTCACAAAATCACCACTTTCTGCCATCAGCATCAGACCCTACCATCCCTGGTAGAACCGGTAACTTCTCTCAAGAATGATGCAGAACCAAAACTATCCTTTCTACAACTTATTTTCTTTTTTATTTGGAAATAGCCACTGCTCTGCACATTGTTGTGGGCTGTAACAATTACAAGTTGTGTTGCGGGCCCAGCAGTTTTAATCCAAGCCAAGATATTAGCTAGGATTTCAGATTGCACAAAATTATTGCCAGAAAGGCAGGGTCAAAACTGGAAAAAAAAAAAAGTTCAGGAAATGTTAATGTAAAATTGTAAACATTCAATTTAATGTTAAAATTATTTGAAAAGGCATGCAAATACTGCTCCTGGCATCATCCCCTCGACTCCCACAGACCCAGCACAACCGAACGAGCACCAGCGCCCCAAGGACGGTGCCACGCACCCGCAGCTTTGAGTCCCGGCCTCCTGCACCTGCTGTAACACACCAGCCCTTCTGCCCATTATACAGAAGAATTGCTACAGACAGGTCCTCTTGTAGAAGGAAAGAGGTGGCTTCCCCGGTAGGCTTGTCCCAAGCCACTGAAACTTTAAATATGTTAAAAAACAGACAGACACTCCTATAAATGTTTCCCTGGCCAGCCACAGCATCAACTATCAAGAAAATACCATGCGGGCATCAGCAGCGTTTCCTAAGCAGCATGATATGTCACACAGCACTAAAAGAGATTAAGGAGGCAAAGAAACAGATGACAGAACAAGCGATGAGACAGAAAGATGCCATTCGAGTCAGGCGGAGATGGTGGACAGCACTTCTGGCTGCTTCGGCTACTTCATCTCCAAATACCTCCATCGGTCTGCCCAGAGCCCTGGCCTTTGCCCTGTGGTTATCGACAGCGCTTGAGCACCTTGCTGCTCCTCTCGGATGCAGCCTCCATCACTGCCCTCTGCTCGCGACCGACCACGCTTGTCTTGCGCCCTGGCACAGAAAGGAAAGGCTCGGGCCCAGGCCCTGTGCTGTCAGACCCACAGCTTTATTCAGCCAAGCCCCGAACTCTTCTTTCTGCCATCCCATACAGGCGTAATATTTGTCTGCAGCTTTTTCCAAGCAAATGACCTCTCCTGGCGCTCCAGTAGCCTCGCTCAGAGGCGCACGTGCTGCTTCTGCCATTAAAAGCAGCGCCAGCAGGGCGCTAACGCGCACCTTAAACTCGTCTGGACACAGACTTTTGCACCTCCAGTCTTCCGCTCGCTCGGCACAATTAGCACCAATTCCTTTTGAGTCAGAAGCATGCAATTTAATATTTAATTATGAATGAAGCAGCGAACCTCAAAGTCAGGTCTGCCAGCTAAATTTCAGCTTCTTCCCGAGGCAGGCCAAACTCATGACCGTCGGCCTGTTTTGCACCCTAAGCAGCAGGGATCCCACACCTTCCCTGAATCAGGCTCCGTTGCTGCTCTCGCACAGCCCCGCATTACTCACCAAGGTTAAGGCAAGTCTCAGGCTAGAGGCTGTCGCATCCCGCTAGAGCCTCCCTCAGCTGTTTCTCCACTTGCTCTCTGCGTGCCCCGTTACAAAGTACAGGCTGTCAAAGAGACAGTTCTGTCGGAAGAACCAAAACAAGGGGCAGAACCAACCCAAATCTCTAGCCTGGCTGTCCGAAGAAGGCAGAGCTGCTCACACGTAACACCGTATGGGCTTCTCTATTTCCACCACGGAAAGAAAGCAAAGGCAACCTTTGCGAGCGCTGCTCCCCGCAGAGCTTTGGGAGTGCAGGTTTTGGAAGCAGGAGTGGAAACCCTTCTGATGTAAAGCTAAAGAGAGGACAGAAAAAACCTATGCAGACAAAAAGATGCAGCTGTGATGTGACAGTTTGGCTACCACGTGCCAAATTCACAAATTTTTAGGACGTGTATATTTTACTGGAGTGCTTGAAAACCAGCCTGCAGGGCACTTTTGGGGCACGGGTTTAATTTTTGCTCTTCGTATCTGAAAAACCCAGTCCCAGTGTGTCAGAAGAAGGTTAATGAAAGATTTAGCCGTGCTCACAACCATGTTAGTGTTGGTTTCGGAAGCTGTGAGTTAATGCCCAAGATCTTCGGGGGTTACCCTCTTTGAAGTTCACTGATCCATAACCAATGTCCAATTAATTTGCAGGAGCCTAACTATAATGACTATTGGCCTTTTCCTACGCATACAAAAACACAGTGGGTAACAGTGATGCTTTTCGCTTCGGGATATTCTCACATACATGCACACTCGCACACCTTCAAAACACCCAACACTGGTAACGCATCGTCATCTGCACTTTGAGCAGTTTTCACTCTCACGAGCACACAAGTACCGCATTAAGATTTATGAACTTTCTGCTGCAAAAGTTTGGAGCTGTTTCAAGATGCTCATTTGCTAACAGAGAAACACTTCTATTACATTTGGTCAGATTCCTCTTTATTTAGAGTTTCCATGGAAGCCGAGGAATAGAAGTTAAATCTTGGGAAGATTAAATAGGCCTTCAGATATAATGCGAAACAGCTTATTTCAACATTC
Organism: Cygnus olor; assembly: GCF_009769625.2. Lineage (NCBI taxonomy): Eukaryota > Metazoa > Chordata > Aves > Anseriformes > Anatidae > Cygnus > Cygnus olor. Next base: position 6,725,619 of record NC_049183.1, read on the forward strand.
CCTCAAGAACAGAAATGAGAAATTCTTCCACACACATGCACAAAAACTGTGGAAATTTTCAAAATAAATTGGGACCCTTCCTTACAAATGGTCTGTGCAGCTATCGCTTCTTGCTGCAAGCAGCTCCACCAGCTTCCAACACACTCACACAATAAAGTAAATAAAAATGCTTGCAGGATAAAGATGCTACTGGTTAAAAAACAGTCTGTTTGAGGCAGCTATTTCTATACAACATTCAGGAAGCAAGTTGTTTCGACCACAAGGTCTAGCACAAAGATGAACAATCAACTCCTAAATTAGTATCTCAGCAGAATTTTAGAAAAAAATGCATCGACTACACCGTTCTGCAGCATCTTGCACGGTGACGCTCTGGACACTTCCGCAGCTGACTTACCAACATTTAAAAAAACCAATCACTTATTTTCAGTTACTGACTCCAGGCTCAGAAATGACTCCTGCTCTGGTGAGAACAGTAAACACCTCCATGACTCCTTACCCAACAGGTCAATGGAGTGTCTGTAGCCACAATGACAGGCTGTTGGACACAACAAATTAATAGTAATATATTTTTTCTGACCTCCATCCCCTAGGTAAAGGTTTATTTCACACTGTTCAATCTGGTATGAAAACGCCCAAGACTGAGGAACTTCACTCCAAAATACTTCTATTCCATAACACATTTCTTAACCATTTTAAAATTTGGTATAGATATATTCAGGTAACAGGCAAACTGCGTTTTTTTCCTGAAGCTTGACCTGAGGAGTACAGTATTCCACGTAGGTTTTTGCTACCCGCTCTAGAACGAAAACTAAACACAACTCAAGTCAGTTATTTTCAATCTTAAAGCCATTATCACCTAAATAAAAAGATACTTAAATCGTGGGCTTTTCTAATCCTTCACTTATGGTAAGTACCCAATCGCTCGTTCAAAACCCACTTTAAGAAACATTCAAGGTTTTTATTAACTCCACAGGAAAGTCCCAGGACCCCGGGATTTTGTTTTTCAGACTCCTGATTAAAACAGCAGGAGTTCACATGAATTCCCATTTTTTTCCGGAGTTTCACATGCAACATCCCCTCCTCAAAATCTGTAAGAAAACAGGAATCAAAATGAAAACATTTCACCATCTGAAATGCGCTGAGACCTTGCACAGGGCGGGATGCATTTCCAGCTGCCAGCCTAAAGGGACGGCTGAGGGAGATTAAACACAGAAATGCTTTTCATGAGACAGGCGGCTTTGAAGAGGACACTTCAGCTCCTTCATTTCGTAATCTTCACAAAGTGACAGATTTTAGCCTAAGCAGGTCTTAGAATAAGGAGATTTTATTTAAAAAAAAAAAGTAGGAATGTGTTCTAGCTGCGTTCTGTTGATTCAGCAAGGGTTAGACACACACACACACTTATTGATCCCAGAGAACTCCCCGCTAAGTTAATTGTCTGGAATTTTAACTGAGCTCTCAGCAAGTTTCAAAATCCATGTTGGCTAGAAATGGGTGGGGGACCCAGCAAAAAAACACAGACTGCAAAACCGTGCAACTCCTCTAGAAAAACAAAACAAAACAAAAAAGCAATTATTTTGAGGGGAAAAAGCAATTTTAAGAGGGAAAAAGCTGCAACATGGAACGATTTTAACTGGATTTGGTGATTCCTACTTTGACACTGCTAGAATTTGCTATCAGAGACCTCTTGTGTGCGAAGTTATACCATTTTCAGGGAGCATTGCGGACCCCATTTGACCCACATAAATGTTACAGGCACTAGGGTATTTCCTGCAAGCTTCCTGCAGCCTCTTGTTGTGGCTCATCACAATTTCCTTGTATATTTACAAGGAGAAGTTTTACCACCAGCTTCGCTCGTCTGCGCTCCTACAACTGAACGCTGACCTTGTGCCGCTGCAGGCTAAAAGCCAACCTGAAACTGCAGCTCCCTCTACTCGCTCAGCGTGCACAGGGACTGCCCACAGCTCTGCACTGCCCACCAAATCCCACCTACACCCAGACCACATTCAGGAGCATTTTCTTGCAGCGAGGAACGTGCTGCAGAGGTGATTCAGAAGGATTGGACAGGAACGACCAAAGACACCCTTAAAATAACTTGCATTGCATTCAGATACAGCTGCATTCCAGCCTAACATCCATGTGATGCCATCCCATACCCATGCTGATGCTCAGCCAGCCCCAAGCACTCCCGAACAAATGTCCTCCCTTTCTCAGCGCCTCCAAACTCACAGCAGCTCCCTCAGGGCAGCCCGGAGGCAGCACAGAGCAGGGGCGCTGCCATTGCACTAACGTACCTGAACTCCCTCCCCTCGCTGTACCGCCGCGTCGAGCTGGCGCGCTGGGTTGCCGTCTCCAAAAGCAGCTTCTGGGTGAGCCTGCTCGAGGGTGCAGAGTCCCTGCTGGCCTCAGGCTCGGTGTCTTGGTCACATTTCCACTCCTCATCCTCATTCAGAGTGGGCAGATAACCAGGTAGCCCCTTACCTGTCCCAGACCCTGAGCTCGGATCGCTGTAAATTTTTGGACTTTCCCCACCTGTCCTTGTGTATTCCAAATAAATATCCGACTTAAGGAACAAAGGGTAGGTATTGTCTTCTATCATGCACTGAATCTCAGTTTGGGCCTGGTCAAACATGTCAGGGTCAATCTGTAGTTTCACGACACAGTCTTTTATGAAACTTTTTGTGGCTGGTTTGATCTGCCGGGACACAATGCCATTGTTGTCGAGAATGTATTTTTTGTAAATGGCTTTTGCCAGTTTGAGTCTTTTTTCCTCATTGGACACGCACGGCTCCAGCTTCCTGAAGCCACTGCAGGCAAACCAGAAGTCCAGCAGATCCGCACAGTCCTCCTGTTTCAGGAAAGTCCTGAAGAGATTGATACCATCTTGATCATCGAGCAAGGAGTGCAGCGACTCAGCCCACTTCAGGTAGGGTGGAGTTGGCGAAGCACTCCCCTCGGGCTCATATCCCAAATCCAAATCAGAGCGCCTCGGTGTTGCGGTGGACGTCTCATTTCTAACAACATCACTTTTGCTAGAGTAAAAACCGTGGCTAACTGGCCTTGGATCTGTGGACACGAGTTCACCCTCCTCACCAGGAACCGGCGGCCTTGGAGCATCTTCAGTGAAGCTTCCTCCAAGGTCCAGAGGGAATCCTTTCCCCTGGATATTCATTTTTCTGGCGTTTGCTCACACAGGAACAAAGGGGGAAGAGCTGAGACCTCAGATCACCGATATCTGTAGTTCCACGGTGAACAAGTTTGTTCTGCTGAAACAGATGAGAAAGAAATATGTTAAGCACTGTAAACAAACACTCTAAGATTACAAGCTGCTGATACTGCTCTGCATGATTACTGTACCGAATCCCCCTTTTCATCAGAATCAATGACAAAGCTCTCAGCAATTTCAGAGATCAGGATGAAACAGGTACCCTCTTCCTCTAAAAATGACAGAGAATATCCCAAAACTGTATCTAGCATCTGCCACAACTGATAGCACTGGTGGTACAGTAACAGCCGCCAGTTTCACATTACAGGTGTTTCTTCAGGATCTGGGATCTGGCATTCACTGTGTCCAAGAGATTTACACTTAGGTGCCAAGCGGTGAACAGCCCACAGGACAGACACGTGCCAGCTTCTGCACTGGGATCAACTTCTCTGCAAAGTCTACCTGGACAGCACGTGTACCAAGGCACATCAAGGCAGTATGTTTTTATCTGGATACCAGCCTAGGAAATTCTCATCCCTAACCAGGATTTTACATTAAGGCTCGTGAAAAATATTCCGAAAGAATATCCAGTATGTACCAAAACTGAGATTACACCTTAACCAAACACAGGTGGCTTTTGTACACTCAAGTGACATACCACCGCAACATTCCTCTTTGCGTTTTAGAAATGCACTGCATCGCCTCATCTTGCTCCAGGGGAATCCAAATGCATCATTGACCCCAATATTTTGGGCATGCGAACAACATTCTTGCTTCAAATGGGCATGTTAGTACAGGATTTCAGGTCTGGCACCGTTTTTCATAGACAGAGGCCATTTAGCAAAGGTTCATTTAAGCTAACAACAGTGCATGCTGTGAGCCTGGGAAAATTTCAGGTCATCAAAGGATGAGAGAATCACCCGAAGAAGGAAATCTGATCATATACAACATGTTAAGAAAAGGGCTGTGAGGCAACATGGAGGATGGGAGGTGTGGGGAGAGAAGGACAGTCCCTGGGCTGCTGCTTTCACTGCTAGACAAGGTAACAGTCGTTTCAAAACAGCTGGACCAGGTGATCTTTGAAGCTCCATTCCAACTGAGCCATTCTATTCCTGAAAGTAGCGAAAGTCTTGTTCTACCGAGCACCGCCGGCCTGAAGGCCCTGAAAACTGCGAAGCACCAGCTGCCTGCCAAATTACTCCTTGCACTGGATTAACTCCACTGCACATGAAAACATAGCAGGGAACACGCACTCGAGCTCAGCCCGCCTCTCAGAGCTCGCCGCACCCAGATGAACACATCTTTTGGATGCTCTGCCTTTTTTTCCCTCCCGTTCCTCTTCTCGGCCGAACCGAAAGCCGCCACCAACCGCCTCGGAAGCACGAGGTCCGCCCTTACAGCCGACCTGCGTGTCACGAGAAAAGCGGCAGCCTCGGGAAGGGGCGAGGGGAGCCGCGAGGCCCGGAGGCCTCGTGCCCTACCTGCGCCGTGCCCCCGCCGCAGCGGGAGCCGCTGCCGGTCCCCGCGGGGGCTCTGCCCCGGGTTCCCCTCGGCACCTCCCCGACCACGACCCCAGGCCGGGCTGGGCCGGGCACGCCGCGGCCCCCCGGCGGCAGCGGGCACCCGGAGCCCCCCGGGGATGCCCGCGGGAAGCGGTCCCGCGGGGAGCGGCGTGGCCCCGAGCCGCCGGCACCGGGCACCTCCGCGGGCCGGGGCCCCCAGCTCGTCGCAGCCCTCGGCGACCGCACGGAGCCGCCCCCGCCGCCGCCTCCCGCCCCGCTCAAACTTGCCCCGCACGCCGCCGAGGGCTCCCCGGGAAGCCGCTCGCAGCCCCGGCGCTGTCAGGGCTCTGCCCCGCCGAGCCCGGGCTCCCCCGCGCCGCAGCCCGGCCGCCGCTCGCTGCCCCCCGCCGCCCCCGAGCAATTCCGGGGGGCGAGGGCTGGGGGCGGGGGGGGGGAGAAGAAGCGCCCCCGCTGGACCCGCCGCCCCCGGCCATCCCCCTGCGGCCCGGCCCGGCCCGGGGCCGCCCCGGGCGCCCGCCCCCCGCTCCCAGGGCGGCCTAGCGCCGGCTCGGCGGCGCCCGGCGCGGCCCCGCTCCGCCCGCACGGCGGCGGCCTCCGGCGCGGCCTCGGCGCAGGGCCTGGGCTCGGGGCCGCCTCCCCGCCCGCTCACTCACCCGCACGGTGCGGCGGCGGCAGCGGCGGCGGCGGCGGCGCGGGGCCCGGCCCATGCGGCTCAGCAGCGGCGGCGGCGGCGGCCCGGAGCGGCGGGGGGAGGCGGCGGCGGCGACGGGGACGAGGAGGCGGCGGCGGCGGCGGCACAAAGCGGGCGGCCCGGGACGCCCATGGCCGCGGCCGCTGGCTCTGGCGGCGACACGGCGAGCAGCGAGCCCCGCACCGCTCCGCCTGCGCCGCTGCCTCGCAGCGCCGGGGAGAGCGGCTCAGCCGCGCCCCCCGCGCCCCCGCCCGGTACTGCGGGCCCGGCCGCGCCGCCGGCCGCGGGGGAGGAGCGGAGCGGGCCCGGCCCGGCCCCGGCCCCGGCCCCTGCAGCCTCCCCGGGCACCCGGCGCCTGCCGCAGGCCCTGCCCGGAGCCCACGCGGCGGGGGAGCGGGGCCGTCAGCCCGCCGCCTCTCGGTGCCCCGAGGCAGGTGGGGGCCCGGCGGCACGCTGCCCCTGGGGCCCTGGTGGCTGGGCGGCGTGCTCGCAGCCGGGCCGGTGGCCCGAAGCGCCCGAAGCAGGGCTGGGGCCCTGCAGAGCTCAAGGCACGCAGCCGGAGCGCTGCAGGCAGGGGTCGAGCGCTGGCAGGGCTCGCCCGGCGCGGGGTGGCGTCCCTCACACAGCAGCGCCGCCGGGCCCGCGGGCTGCCCCGGGCCTGGCCGGGCGCGGTGCCGTGCCGTGGCTCCCAGGCAGCGTGGGGGCCCTGTGGAGACCCCGGCAGAGCCCCATCTGAGCCACTGCTTTGTTCAACGCCTGCGCAGCCCCAGAGGTGGGAGCGGAGCGTGGAATTGCCTCCCTCTCTCTTTTTTTCCTCCTGCTTGCTCTGGACAAAAGAAGCCCGGAGGAGCTCAGCTGAACGTCCTGGGCATGATGCAGCCCAGGGGAGGCTCGTGCTTTGGACACCTCCAGTTCTGTGGCACAGCAACGGCTGGTGAAAGAGCTGAGGCTGGGAAAAGGCAGTGACCCTCAAAGCTAGCTCAATGGTGCCACCGGCCTCCTGCGCTTGGACAGGGATTGATTGGCATGTATTCATTTGAGCACCCCCTCGAAGAGACTGCACGTCTGTGGGGCAAGGGATGGAGGAGTATGGATAGCTGCTCCACGAGTGGCTCTTGCCTTGACAAACAGCTAGAGCAGTTTTCGAAACTGCAGCTGTGTCTCCTGCCTCTCTCTGTAGCTGAGCAATTCTGCAGCAAAGAGGAAAAAGGCAACTCGCCAAGAGGTGGCACTGTGCGGACTGAAATGAGTAAAACAACATGGAGCCTCTTGAGAAAGGCCTGAGGGGGTCATGTCTTACCCAGGGGTGGCTGGTTATAGGAAGCTCCTGGCCAGAAATGACCCATCATGTAGAACGTAATGCAGTCTGGGAGTGCTGGGTGACATTGCAAAAAGAAGAAGGGGTTACCATATGCAGAGACTGAACACGAATAGTCCTACAGGCAAATGCAAAGCCTGTTTCTTCCCTGGAAAGTGAGGATAGTCAGAGCCCTGGACCCAAGCAAGGCAGGTCCCTAGGTATGATCCCAGAAGACAAACAAGCAAAATAAGCCACGAGGCAGTCCTCTCAAAAATGACAAAGATTTCTGGTAGGGATTGGTTTCTGATTTTTCACTCAATTAGCATTCTTCTGTCACAAGTACCTGTGTTCAACTTTTTTTTTTTTTTTTGCATTTGTGTTTTGTTGTTGTGCATTTCAGGGAGCACTCTCAGAAACTATGTTTTTCAGCTTTCTAAAATGCACAAAAGTTCACCCCCAGTGCAGTAGCACTCCCCTTCCCTGGCGGAGAGCCTGGCAGAATGGTGCAGGTCCTTGTGCTCTTTCATGTGAACGATGCTCAGAGCATGTAACAGTGCAACACTGATCTCAGGCATAATAATAGAAAAGCTGATGTGGGATTCAGCTGGTAAAGAATTAAAGGATGTGAATATAATTAATGCAATCAGCCTGGTTTCTGGAAAATAGCTCTTGTCAAACTCTGATGTCATCCTTTGAAGAGATTACAAGTTTGGCTGATAAAGGTTATGGCATAGAAATAATAGACCTGGACCCTGTTCAGGCATGTGACTTAATCCATATAGTATTCTGATTAAAAATTAGCACAATACAACATCAAGAGGGACACCTTAAAGGGACTGGGAGCTGGCAAACCGACAGCCATCAATGGGGAATCCTCGCAGAATGGGAGCACTCTCAGTGGGTGTCCACAGGGTTTGATGTGAAGCCCAATGCTATTCAGCATTTTCATCAATGGTCTAGAAATAGATTAAAAAGCCCTGCTGAGAAAAATGCAGGGGCCAGGGAAATGAGGGGGGCAGGAGACACGGACGAGGTCAAGACAGCTGTAGAAAGCTTCATAAGCTGAGTCTGGGCAAATAAAATGTGGTTGAATGTAAGCAGCTGCAGAACGGTACCTCTGAGGAGCACAGCGTGCAGGGCACCGCTTCTCATGGAAACCTGTGCTCTGCAGAGGGCTGCCTCAGAAAAGAGCTTAGGAGGAAGGAAGAGCAATATAGGAGCAGCAGGGCCCTGGGAAGTCCTGGCTGGGACAGGTGTGGAAGCTACAGCAGGCCTCCAGCCTTGGCCGGAGGACGGGGGAATGGCAAGTAGCTGCATGGGTTTCGGTGCGTAGGGACAACAAGTGAGAGCAGACGTGTAGGGCACCGAGGTCACGCATCTGCATTTGAAAAGGATGCTGAAAAATTAGAAGGTGGAGAGTTATAACTGACCCCAGCTCTAGAGAAATCACTTCGCAGGGGGATGCCTGAGATACGCAGCCTCTTTAGCTATTTCAAAGGAGCCCCAAAGATGCCTTGATTATAGCACTTAAGAAACTTCACGGGTGAGAGACTATCAGGTTTTAGAGAGCTTTTAGTCTCTCAGGGAAAGGCCCAGCAAGAATTCATGGCCTGAACGGAGTTCACATGAGAACCTGAAGCCAGATTTCTCTGTGAGAACTGTCAGAAGGGACTCCCAGAGGCAAGGGAGGGGAGCAAAGGGGTGCGATGAGGAGTTTGGGTGCAGCGAGGTGCACGCAGCTGAAGCACTGTGCCCTCATATGGCACGGAGCTGCTGCTACTCTTCCCTGTAGCTGCTGCTGCTTACGGCTTCTCAGGGCCCGGGGCACCAGGAGGAGTGCCGGGAGGCTTCTCCTGCACCAGCTGGCTCCCAGCAGCGTTGCCTCCAGCTCAGGGGACTCGGGCTGGGGTGAGGAGCCAGCAGCAATCTCACTCCGTGGCTCCTGCAGCGAGACCGTGCAGGGAAGGCGTGGAGGGCACTGTCCCAGCTACAGGTGGCTCCCTGACTCCTGCTGTGGCTCTCCGAGGCCCTGGCAGCAGCCACAGGGGAGGCAGGAGGTTTGACTTGCAGCTCAGAGAAGCAGGGCCGGCCAGGGCCTTGGAGGCTGTGGCCACATGGAAATTCGACCAGCTTTTTGCTGGCTAAGAGTGACTTTCCCTCTTGCTACCAAATGTTTTGCCACAGGGTTCCTCCCAGAAGGGCAGGATTGCTATGCAAACCTGGTCTTAGTGGGCCTAGAAACAGCAGCCAGTTCTGCCCTGCTCCAGCAGAGGCGCACAGTCTCAGGTACTGTCAGCAAACACCGTGTCTTCCTCTCCGTTGCGTGCATTCAATGCTGCACGCTCAAATGCTCTCTTCTGCTGCACCTCAACTCTTGCTATAGCCTTTGCAGCTGCTGCTTGGAGAAGAGAGTCTGTGTCCTGCTTTCTATGTGTGCTACAGTGTGATGATGAGGACTTGATGGCACTCAACGGGCAGCAATTTCCCATGGCTGCAGGGGACCCTGTAAGCAGGGGCTGACTTGTCTGGGGGTGTGAAGACTGCCCAGCACAGCTGCAGTGTCTCAACACCTCTGGTCACCATACTGTCATTGTGCTCTGGTGCAATCACTGTTAAGTCCTAATTTAGCAGTTCCTTTCCCTAGGTCCTTCCCTCCCCAGCGATCTCCAGCTCGATGGCTTGTGCTGGTGCAGCGCAGAGGTGGGCTCATCCTGGGGAGACACTGCTGAATGAATGGCTCTGCAACTTATCAAAATGTTGCTTTTCTGAGTAATTCAGGGGAGAAATCTCTGCCCCCAGCTGTTCAGTGCTCCTTGTCCACATCAGGATCAGGCTCTCTGCATCTGCCCACAGAGCAGGTAAGATTTAGCCAGGCAGCCACCTCTTTGCAAACTGCAGAGGTGAATACCCTCCAGGCTCATACCAAGCTCCCCCTGTGCCCCTCTTTCATTTTCTGTTTCTCTGACAGGGTTCAGTGAAAATGGTGAGAGCCATGGGCTCCCTCTGGAGTCACCTTGCTGCTTTTCACACATCAGTTCACCCACACCAAGGAGCCCAGTCCCTACGTTTCCCAGCTCCAGATGTACACAATTTCTGCCTTAAAGAACCACCAAATACTAGACAATATCACAAGCTTAGCTAAAATTCAAAATGACCACATCTACTGGCTTCCCTTGGCCAACTAGACAGGTAACCTTATCATAAAAAGAAATTGAGTTAGTTAAGCAGGACTTTCCCCTTTGAACCCGTGTTGGCTATGACAAATGACTTGACATTGTCTTTCAAATGTATTTCAATAACTTTCAGAATAATCTTCTCCATAATTTTACCAGGCACTGAAGTGAGGCTAACAGGCCTGGAATTACCAGGGTCTTCTTTCTTATCCCTCTTGAAAGGTAGAACAACATTTGCCAACTCCCACTTGACTGGGACCTCTCTAGATACCCAAGACCATTGAAAAGTAATTGAGCGAGGTCTCACAATAACATCATCCGGCTGTTTCAGTACCCTGGGTGAATCCCATCAGGTCCCATAGACTTACATGCATTCAGCTGGAGCAACAAATCCCAAACAAGTTCAGTCAGCTGGGAGTTTATTGTTCCTGCAGACAAGGCTCTCCAACTCAGGGCTCCAGGGGTTGCAGAACCCATCACTGGTGTTAAAGACAGAGACAAAGAAGGCATTAAATGTCCCTGTTTTATCTATGTCCCTGTTTTGAGGTGACCAACCTCATCAAGGAATGGACCAATGGTCCATTCTGGTCCTCTTTTTGCTGTTAACAAACTTAAAACAGCCCTTCTTATTGTCCCCCATAGTACCAGCCAGCTTCAACTCTAACTGAGTTTTGGCCACACACATTCTCCCTACAGTTGTGAACAGCATCTCTGTAGCCCTCCTGACCTTGCTTCCAACATCTGTACACTTTCCTTTTCTGCCTACGCGCTACAAGAAGATCCCTGCTCAGCTGTGCTTGCCTTCTGCCCCCCTTGCTTAACTTATCACACTTTGGAATCATCTGCTCCTGCACTTTTAAGAGATAGCTCTTGAAAAGTGACCAGCACTGACAGACCCCAACACCACCAACAGCAGATTTCCAGGGAACCTTACCAGCTAGTCCCCGAGCAGCCTGAATTCTGCTCTCCCCACATCCAGGGTTGAAGATTTGCTGAAAGCTTTTCTCCTGTCACCAAAGATCTTAAACTCGACTGCTTCATGGTCACCGTGGCCAAGGCAGCCACTGATCACCACTTCACCCACGAGACCCTCTCTGGTTGCAGGCAACAGATCTAGGAGGGCACATTTCCTCATCAACTCCCTTAGTACCTGTACCAAGAAGTTCACTTCAACGTGCCTGAGGAATTTCCTGGACCAGTTTGTGCTGGCTGCATGGTATTCCCAGCTAGTATCTGGGGAGTTAAAGTCACCCATAAGGACAAGAGCAGCTGATCTAGAGATATCCCTTAATTCATATACAGAATAATTCATCAAAGTTGTCATCCTGGCTGGCTGGTCTGTAGTAGACTCCCACAACTGTTTGAGTGTCTGTCAAGATCCAGGGCCTTAAACCCATTGTATAAAGGTGCCTAGGAAGGAGAGATTGCAGGGAAGGGATTCACTGGCCATGTCAAGCAGAAACTTGCTTCCATTCCCACCACCTTCTGCCTGGTGGAAAGAGAGCAGGGGCTTCCGTATTAGCTACGAGTGACAGAGTCTGAGGGATGGCAGAGTATGAATCCACCACTCAGTCTCCTTCTCAGACTCCCTGATGCTCCTCACCTACCCACCACCTCCCAAAACTCTGCTGCTAGGCTGAGCACTTCTTATACCTGGGTGCACCTCCCACAGGTGTACTCACTGCTGCCATCAGATACTGATAGAAAACTTGGGCGCACCCTGCAGCCTGAGACCTTGCTTTAGTCTAAAGGGTTTGGGGCTGTATCCAAGCATCCTGACACTGTGCACGCAAAGCTTGCATGGTGTGATTCATAGAGCCTCGCTGCTAACCATTTACTCCGATCTGTCAGAGCTGCAAAGTGACATTTTCTGGTAGCATCATTTTTTCCCCTCCAGATTGGCTTTGGAGCCTCAAGGCTTCCAGTGTCACTTCTGCAAAGGTTGAGAGCATTCAGTTCACCTCCGGTAGTTACAATATTCATCTCAAATTAATTCTGCTCTTCACAGTGACTCTAACACAGTGTTTCCCACTGTACAGGGGCAGCTGCACAAATCCTCCTGTCAGAAGCAGCATGGATCAGGTTGGATACAAGGACCAAACCCCATGCCATTAGACCCATGTCTGTGGAGCCTGGTTTTAATCCTGCCTGCTGCCTGGCTCCCCCAAAGCATGGTGGGGCTGACATGGCAGTTTGGCAGCTGATGGCAGGATAACATCCAGCATATGCGGCCAATGGCAGGGATGTGCCATGGGTGATGCATGCATGAGAGCCCATTTTCCTCCGGCACGGGCATTTTTGGGATGAAGCGCACTAGATGGTGCTGTTCAACCTTTGGCTGCAATTTAAAAGGACCCTACAAGGTTGTAACTGGTGCCAAATTTAGGTTTTATAAAAACAAAACAAAACAAAAACAACCCCTTTTTAAAACCAGGGCCAAACAGAAATACCCTGAAGCTGCTTGACAGCCATCTAAGCGTAACAGCTCTCTTCAAACAGCCATCCCCCATGCTGTCTGCAGCCCTATCTGGGTCTGCCTCCCACTGACAGGCAAGCTGTGCAAATCGCAGTGAGAAGCTGCCCAGAAATGTGCTGAAACTGGGAAACAAACTCAGCCATTGCTGCTGTGCAAAGAGCCAGCAACATTTTGGAGATTTTCAGCCCCATTTTTGTCTCTACTGATCTGAAGCGGTGTGGTGGGGACAGAAGTGCCAGGCTGTGTTGGTGACTGGTGCCTGCGGTGTGCAGTGGCTCGTGTTAGGATCTCCTGATGGACAAGGGCTGGGGGAAGGCTCTAGCAAAGAACGTTATGAAGAGGGCTGAAAACCCTGTGAGCGTAAATCAGGCCACTTGGTGGCTGGAAAGCTAGAGAGACAGGGACACAGAGATCTTACGCTGATCCCTGGTGAAGGTAGACAGCAGCTCGCCCTCAGAGGTACCCTCTGCTTACCACATTCCCTCATGCCTGAAGTATGCTCATTTGTGAGGCAGTCAGGGGTCGGCTACACAAACAGTGATGGGAAAGAACGCTGCCAACAAACTATGTTGTGGGACGGTAGAGGAGGCTCACAGCTCGCTCTTGGAGCACTAGCAAAATGACCCATGCAGAGCAAGAGGAAGAAAATGAAGTAGCAGTCAAGAAAAAAGTATCAACATCATGGCACAGGGCCTGGGATGTGCTTGGCTGGGATGAAGCTGCCATGCATTGCGGTGTGGCCAGGTCATCTCAGAGCTGGGGCTGGGCATCTCAAAGACCTCAGGTGGGAGAGAGGCATCTGCAACCTGGTGGCACTGCCGTGGCAGTGAAGAGCAACAGGAGCCAAGGACGTGGCTGGCATGAGAACAAAGGGTGAGAAGTGGCCATGGATACGTCTGGGAGCTTGGAAGGCAGCTCCTGTCCCGCAGGGCAGGGAGGGACAGAGCAGCCTCCTGACATGGGCAGTGAGGACATGGCAGGCAGCTGTGCCCAGGTCTGGATGTGAGCTGTGCCGGGGCTCTGCAGACAGAACCCTCAGCTGCTGAGCTGGGAGAGAGCTGCAAACCCAAACGCCTGGGCCTGGCTCTCACCTCTCAGTGTCCCAGCAACAGAGAGGGGCAGGGGGACCTAAGCAAGACAAAGGTAATTTTGCAGAGGGGAGTGAGGCATTTGGAGCAGGTGATGCTGCTTTAAGCCCACACAGCATCCCTTCTTGCAGGAGGCAGTGGTCTAAAGAAATCTCCCTGACCCTGGCAACATCAGTCCCCGCAAAGCATCCACCGTGCAGCAGGAGCTGCTTTCCAAGTCCCCACACTATGGTTTGCAGCACAGATCCTGCAGTGAGCCTAAGCAAACCACCTCGTTTGGATTCACTGCCTTGGAAGGGACAAACGCACCCAAATTTCTCAGCTTGCCTTGAATTTGCCTCCAGCACTGGGCAAAAAGAATGAAGTAGAAAAAGGGTTGTTCCAGCTGAGTACAGAGTCTGGCTCCCGGTTACAAAACTTGAGACACAGTAAAAAGTAAATCAAACCATTGATCAAATGCAATTCAAAGCTATATGGAGCAGCCATGCCCTTCTCAGACAGGGCTGGCATCACTCCTGGCACCAAACTACTTGTGAGCTCTGCCTCCTCGTGCTCTGCCTCCTCGTGCTGTGCTGGCTGAATGTTAGGGCCACCTCTGAGCAGCCCTTAGATGATGGCCTCCCCTCCACCTGCCTGTCCAGTTGGCTCCAAACAGCTTTCGCCTTTTTGGCCAGATGCTTTTTTTTTTTTTTTTTTTTAAATAAAGACCACATGCGAGTCTGCAATTCCAGGCACATGGGAAGGCTGGGGAACTTGTTTTCCCCAGGCAGTTGGGTCCTTCTCCAGCAAACTGACCCCAGTTTCCCAGTTCCCTGTCACCCCCAGGCAGCTGACAGGCGAAGCGTGCCCTGCTGCTGGCTCTGCCCACCAGCAGTCGCTCGGGGGTCTGCTGACTTGCACAGCACTTCTGTGAACACTGTTCTCTCTGCAATCTCTAGCTTTGGCTAAGTAGGTTGCACAGAGAACTGGGGATTCAAAGCTTTCATAGGCAGACAGTCTATGTAATTTGTCTTATTTTCTCCTTGCCTGCCTTGGTTTTAGACCGGAGCGCATGGAGTTGTTAGGACTGCCCTGAGCTGGCCAGGCTTCCTGTGCTCGCAGGAATCTGGACTCAGTGCTCAGGGGATCCCACCATGCAAGTTCCCTGCAGGTGCAGTCCCAGGTTAAATCATTCCCATTCCCACGTGGGTGATCGCTAGCAAATCCTTGGGGTGTCCAGGGGTCCCTGGAGCTTCCTTCTCCTAGTCACAGGGATGGACCAGGCGGATGGGGCAAAGGTTTTGCTGCTTGCAGCAAAAACAGGAAAAAACTCCAGCTGTCTGTCCAGGGTGAACTCCTTCCAGGAACTTAAAGGCAGGAGGGGCTGTGCCACCTCACACAGCAGCCTGAATTTTTTTTGCAGCTTCTAGAGTTTGCCCACGGTGATGCAGATGCCCATATCATAGGGGGAAGCCCCTGCATGTTATCCAGAGCCCCATACCATCCTGGCACACTCACCTGCTCTCCCTGGGGGACTCATTCTGCCTTCTGCCTTGAGAGCCATCACAAACTTGATATTTCTACTTGCGCCTGCCCTGCCCTACTTCTTTCCTGTAACTCTGCTTTGCCTTCCCATGCTGGATTAAGGAGCCCCCGGACCTGGTGTTTCCCCCAGAAAGATTACAAAGATTTCCCCCACAAGAAGATCACTTTGGAGGCTGCTTCAGATGAGTTGATCAACCACTCTTGTCACCAGACTCTGCCACCAGCCTTCAAACCAACCCCAGGCTCCTCTCTCTGTCTGTCAGTCTCCTCTAAAAATGCCAAGATATGTTGGGGCTCAGGACTGTAGTTTTGGTCAAAGCTTTCCCAGTTCTCCCGTCTGACCAGCCAGGGAGAGCCACAGCAGTTCACTGGCAGCTCTGGTCTGCTTGCTTCTGCACCTTTGTAGTAACAGTAATAGCTACTAACAGTAATGACTAATTCACTATTTATGACTAACAACAATGACTATATTCACCCATTTAGTGTGCCCTATCCGCCTCTTGTTCCTTTGCCCTTGGCTGCATTAAAACCCCATTTGTTTGAACATCTCCTCACCTCTTTTGGATCAGCTGCTTCAGGTAACTCCTGGGCTCCCTTCCCATCTTTCTGCCGAAAGAATTTCCTCTCCCAGTTTTTGCTTAGGTTTGGAAATCTCGTCCATGTAAAGTGGATATAGTATGTATTATCAGGTGTTTGTGTAACGACCAGTAATATATACCCTCGGCCTCCACTGAAAGGAGGTTGAGGGTAGCCATCGATAGATAACCTGTCAGCTATTTCTTTCTTGCAATATTGAATCCGTGGGGTAGGTGCAACCACCTTCTTATAGAAAATCATCTGTGATTGATGAATTGCCCGGTGGTGCTTCGGGGTCTGCATAAAACCTGAGCCAAAAAGCTATGGAACCGAAGCTACAAGTGAGATTTAGGGCTGAAATTCAAGTCCTTAAATGCCAAACCTGGAAATTCAACTGGGAACAGGCCTGGCTTCTTCTGTGACTTGTTCAGTGTGGGAGCTGGAGGCGGGCAGGGCCTTGCTGGCTGGCGAGGATGCGGCAAGCACGCAGTTCTGCCCGGGGAAGGAGCCTGTGCGGAGGCTGTGGGCCATCGTGCTGGGGAGGACTGCATGGCAGAGGCAGTGCCAGGGCCCTGCACACTCTCGTGCCATTCCCAGCACTGCACCTGGCCCTCTGTACCGCTTTTTGGGAAGAGTTTTCCAATATGACAAAGAAAATAGAGCCTGCCTGCAAGACACCTGGCAGATAGGAATTCCCCCAGTTTTGATCTACCTGCTCTGCCTCCTCACCTCTGAATATTTTGGTTGCAGCCACCCTGCAGAGCCACTCTGCTGGCTGGGTGCCGAGCCGTGCATGCTCAAAGACACTGGTGATGCCTGCATGGTGGGGCTGGCAGGCACAGGGGGAACCTAGCACCTCCAGATCTGCCGGGGACACTGCCACAGAGCCCCACTGGGGGCTGGGACTGGGCGCTGGGGCCCCCAGGGAACCAGACATTTTGGTGCCAAGACGAGAAGCCCCCCGCCTGTGTGGGGTCCTGCCAGGCCAGATTGAGCCCTGAGGCCTGAGCACAACAAGGGGCACTGTCTGGGCAATACAGTCAGGACAAAGAAGAAAATAACCACCAGGCCCTTCCCTGGATCTCACAGCAGTGGGGCTGCTCCTGAGGGCCCGTGGTTTATGGGGTGTGGGTGAGCCCCTTCCCCAGGAGCCTGCCATGCCGCTGGGAAGACCATCACAGGCACACTCAGCCAGTGTCCCCAGTGTCCCCTGCTTTTCATCATCGGTTAGTAAAGGCGGGCAACCCTGGGTGACGGCCCGGCCCGATGCGCCTTCCTGCACCCACCTTTGGGGTCCCACCGCCTGTGCCCCCCACGCCTGCCTCTCTGCGCTCTGTGCTGCCAGGCTCGTTGCTCCTCTCGGTTGGCCGAGGGTGGGATGCCATCCACATGTGTCCCTGCAGCACCACTCTGCAAAGAGAAGAGATGTCAGCTCGTCCCCAGCAGGCCCTGGGGGCTACATATGGCAATGGTCAATGGGAGAGGACGTGCTCTGGTCTCTCCGTGAGCACAGCTGCCTGGATGCGGCCCCCAGACACACAGGGAGATGCCTCTGGGACCATCCTGCCCAGGAGATGCTGCGAGGCAGCCGGTGACACCCTCCGGTCCCTGCTGGCAGGAGGGTGCCAGAATCCCATGGCCCTGAAGGACAGACTTCATCTCTCGGCCCTCCATGAGATGGAGGTGACTGGAGTGGGTTCTGCTCTTCCTCCCACCTCAAAATGGGAGCCAGGTGATTTGGGTACCCTGCTGCCCCAAGAGGTGCTGCCCCCCAAAAAGTGTCCTACAAAGATGTTAGCCAAGGCATAGAGCCTGCTTGCAGTAAATTTTGAGGCCAAGGATACCGGGGAGCCAAATAAGCCTACCTTCTCCAAACCCTGCCCCAGGGCTGGCCGGGGGGGCTGGGCATCCCAGGAATGATGGGTCCAGGTGCCTTGGCATCTCATGGCATCTGTCCCATCTCTGAGCACGGGGACTCTGGAGTGGATATTGGTACAGCAGTTATTGGTCCCACGTTACAGAGACCAGGCAAGAGGGAGCACTGGTGGTGGTGGGGCCGTTCCTGTCCCTGGTCCCCATGCCCCACCGTGCACCTGGGGCTCACCCACCTGCTCCAGGGCATCGCTTGTTTTCCCTCTGTTTCTGCTGCTCCAGGTCTGCGGCTGCTGTCTGCCTCCACAAGGGGGTGGGTCGAGGTGGGTGCACAGTGGTCACCATCCACAGGGGGGAACGCGGGGACCATCTGACAGCTGGGTTGTGGCACTCACATCGTTGATGGCTACATTGAGAGATGAAGCCTGCTGCCAGGGTTGCCCCAGAGCAACCTGTGTTAAGCCAACATGTTTGATCCTGGCAGGAGAGGCATATCTCCTTCATCCATCCATTAATGATCCCAACCAGCTGGCCTACTTGGAGGTAAGGAAAGGCTGATGTCAAAAGCACTGCTGGAAATGTTGGTTGCTCCACTGTTGCAGATCTGTTTTGCAATACTGGGCAAGATCTTCTGGCTTAGATGTGGTCACTAACCTCACTGAAAAAGCAAGCTCAGCACGCAGTGATGCCTTGATGTCTGTCATACAGCCTTTACAGATGTTCAACCTGAATATTTTGATATGATCCCTATCAGCAGTCCATCCTGGAGAGCAAGTGCTTGTCCCCATACTCCTGGCTCACCCATCCTGGAGGGTCAGCGCTCCCACTCTTCCCAGCAAGCTAGCAAAAAGTTTTTCAATAAGTAACATCTGCTGACCATGTTTTAACCCACATCTGGCCTGTAGTTGTTGACCAAGCTATTGCAAGTTGGATGCACGCTGCAGGTTTCCCAGTTCTTGCCTCTCTCTGAGATGAGGCTCACTGATAGTGCATCTGCTTTGATGAGATCTCTGCATCTCAGAGATGTGGATGCATCTCAGAGATGTGGAAGACAGTCAATGAACTTATCATGCAGTTTTGATTTACTGTGAGTCCAGCTAGTGGCCCATGGGTTTATGGTCAACTTTGATGGATTTGGGAGGCTTGTGAGGAAATCTGAGAAACACTTGTGCACCCAGAACAAGCTCGGGGAATCATTTCGCCTGTGCACACTGTCAGTGTTCACGACATGTACAGTTCAGGTCTCAATTTGGCATTGTCTTCTTCCAGGAGAGCTTCCAGCCCATGAAATTACCATGACAGCTGAGATTGTAGCTGGTTTGCTCAGGGCTAACACAGCCAGACCTGGGCTGAGGCAAAGGATCCTTGTGGTCACATTGGGTGCTACTGATGGAAAACCCATGGCATTTTCTCCAGAAGTGAGCGGTCAAAGTTGAGCCCAAGCCCTGCTCAGGGCTCAACTCCCAGCGGGGCCAGTAGGCTCAGCCCATTCTGTGGTTACCCTCTGTTATCCTCTTCTCAAATGTTTAATGATGTTGGCAATGGTGCATTCGAGGAGCACCTGCTCACATCCAAGTAAGTGCATCTTCTGGGAGTGCCACAGTGCTCCACGTCAGCAGCCAGTTTGAGGCCCAGGGTGCACTGAGCTAAATCATCTCTCACAAAGTGCTCTTTGGTGGAGAGGAAACCCAGAGAGCATTGACCTGGGACCCCTGAACAGAGGAACTGCATGGTGGAAGAGGATGGCTCCCGCTGGGGGGGGTGTCTGCCAAAAGCCACAGCTGACTGTGTGTTTCCGTGCTGGGTGGCATGAGGCCACTGGTTCCCTGCAGAACTGCTGAAGTCCCTTAGAAATCCTTTGACTGGATGCCAAAATAACAGTCAACTATTTTGCATGTCTCTGTTTCTCTACTCCTCAGCCTGTTGGCAATGACTATCCAGAGCCGAGCAGTGCCACTTGCGCCCCAGCTGATGCCATCAGTCAACCAGGCGATGGTGGTGAGATCGCTGCAGGGCATCAGGGTGCAAGGGCAGTGGCAAGATGCCAGCGAACTCGTCCTGTTCTTGAAAGAAGGAAGGAAAACTTAAACCTCTCATCCTCACCATTCATGAGGGGAACACTCAGAAGTTTGTCACAAACATGTTTTGGCTTCTTCAGCCCCTGAGCAGCACCCCAGGTGGTGTCTCCAGCACAGCAGTTGGCAGGGGTTAATCTGTGCTGTTTCTTGCAGGTCTGACACTTCCCTGTGCTCCTTGGCTCAGCTGCGCAGCCACAGTGCGTGTCACCTGCCTCAAGAGATGCTCTGGCAGAGCTAAAGCACCGCAGCCCCCACATGACTGCTGAGATGAATGCCTGTGGAGAGGTCCATCACCCTGCTCCTGGAGCACAATCTCCAAATCTAGCTCCCTGGAGCAACCACTGGTGGCTCTGGTGCACCAGAGCTCAGGTCCTGGCTCCCTTTCAAGCAGCTCCTGTATGCCGGAGCTCCATGTCCCTACAGCCACATCCATGCTGCCCCTTCCTGCAGGTAGTGCTGAGTTTTCAGCTGAGCTCCCAGGTGGTTGATCTGTCCTCTAACGAGCTCTGCGTATTAGGCTGCTCTGCCCCAGGGAGGGCCAGCTGGGGAGGCTCCAAGCCTGGGCAGCATTAAGACCTCCCAGTCTCCAGCCCCACACCCTGGAAAGTCTATGCCAAGGGGCTGCCCACTGCGGGAGCAGGATGAGGCTGCAAACAAGGGCAGCCACCCCTTGTTTCTCCTGTGGAGTGGTTTTCCTTGCTGTTTCACACCTCTCAGACCAGGCAGAGCGAGTTCTGATTTGCATGGGACATTGCTGCAGCTCTGGCCAGGTGGCAGGGGCTGATGGAGAAGGTGCCGTTTGCTCTGGCCCCCATGGAGGCCAGGCAGGGTTGTGCAGCAGGAGCAGGGAGCACAGTGAACCTCAGGACCTTCATTAGATGACACAGATGCTCCTGAGAGCCGCTGTGCCCTGGAGAAGCTATGAGTGCTCGGGCAAGCCACCAGCCAGGCTGGGGAGCCATTTGCAGCTAATTGCTGGTAATGGGCACCCCAGGGGCTGCCTGCTGGCAGGCAGGACATGCCACACCGAGGGGAGCAGGTTTGCTCTGGGCCACGGGGGACAAGCTGGCCTGGATGGTGGATCTCTAGTCTTGGCAGGGCACTTCTGTGAGCTCCCTGCTCTTATAGCCCCCCAATACCACAGCCCTGCAGACCCTCCTGGGGTCTCTCCTTATCCCTGATGGGACCCTGGCCTCCACCACCCCTTTCCAACTCTCTCTTCCTTCCCAGTAGCACTTCCAATACTTCATTTTGCAGCTGGTTGCTCCAGCCTTAGGTGGGGATTTGCTGTCTCCTCCGAGCCATTTCCTCTGAGGTGGCCTTTCCTCAGAGCAGCCCACCCTGCATCCGCCTCCCCAGCTCCTGGCTGGGCCAGTGGGGGGGCACTCAGTGCTGCGGGGGGCTGGCACCAGCAGACAGGGGGCTTGGCACAGCCAGTGCTTGGAGCCCTCCGAAGATGGAGCTCTTCTATCTCTGGTCACCTCCTGAGGGCTGTATCGTTTTTGGGAAAGAAGATTTCTCTGCAGAGTTCCTCTGGTGGTCAGAGTGAGGTTCTAGCAGGTCCCAGCACACCAGGACTGTATGATCAGGAGCCTTTCCACCCTGCCCACCTTTTGTTAGGTACTGCTTAGCTCCACCTACTCATGCCAGAGGCTGGTGATGGTGATAAAGCACTTCATCCCTCCTCCCACTCTGTTTCGGCTGATTTTAAGACTTCACATCAGCATGGGGCCTCTGAGCCTCAAAAACCTCACTAGATGGCCTGTGGAGATTCCCTGCCACTGAGCTGCGACAGGTGTTACGTGCCACCATCCCTGGGCTGCTCATAAGTCTCTAGGACCAGTACCAGGAAAGGCTTTGTGCTGACGGACACTGCCTGAGGTCCTAATCAGACGAGCTGAGAGGCTGGACACAGCCCAGCCATGACATTGGGTTCATTTGCCTCTTTCTGCAGAGAAATCCAAGGAGCAAAAGTGTGAAAAGACGTGCCGAGGAGGCCCCTCCGCTGTGCTGGTTGTGCACTGGCTGGAGATCCGGGGGACACCCGGTGTGCCACAGCCACCAGGGCACGGCAGCCGGAGGATGCTGCGTGGTGGGGCTGCAGCAGGCGATGCCGGAGGGCACCCACCGTGGCCCAGCAGGCACCCAGCCGCGTCCCCCCGCACCGGTGGGGTTGGTGCAGGCTCTTCTGCCCCTCATCAGCAAACCAACGCTGTGCTGAGCTGCAGCTGATGAGCTGGGTTGCTTAACAAGTGTCGCCTCTTCATTTGTGGAAGCAGGCAAAGGTCTGCAGTCGGCTGCTTGATGGCTTGAGGCATGGTGCGTGGCCGGGTGTTTCTGGCATCGAGCAAGCAAATGTGGAGGGTATCAGAGTCGTTGTGACACAGAACGGGTAAAAACACTCAGAGAATAGTTCACTATATGGTTCACTGAGAGGAAACACAGAGAAGCGTGGGGTTTCTGTCTTAGGAGGGGTCCAAGACTTGCTCCAAGGCAGAGGCAAAACTGCCCTAGCACTGGATATCGGATATGAGGTTCCCCTGGCCTGCTTCT
Source organism: Cygnus olor (assembly GCF_009769625.2). Taxonomy (NCBI): domain Eukaryota; kingdom Metazoa; phylum Chordata; class Aves; order Anseriformes; family Anatidae; genus Cygnus; species Cygnus olor. Next base: position 6,747,678 of record NC_049183.1, read on the forward strand.
GCCAGCATTTCCATGGCCCCTTTCCACTTGTGCTCACCATTTAGTGTCCTTTATCCTGCGTGAAATACCACACTGCTCCACTCCTAATATCCCCTCCCCTTCCCATGACATGGCAGGCAGGCGAACCACAGCAGTCTGAACGCTTCTGGGAAACTGCCACCCAACAAATCATGCCAGCTTCATTACAAAGCAGACCTGGAGAAGGGGAACCTGGGGCTCAGGTGCAGCCGAGGAAGCAGCAGCCTGAGTCCCAAGGCCTCCCTAGGACGTGAGGGCTGGGAGCAGGGAGAGACATGCGTTAGTGGCCGTGAGCATCCTGCAGCCTGCTCTGTCCTTGGGGAGGAGAAAGCAAGAACCGCTTGGCAGAGGTGCTGGGCTGGGCAGGTGTCTCGTGGCTTTCTGTGTCCACTCTCCTGCAGGCACCAGGCCTTGGACTGTTCTCTGTAAAGCAGTGCTGCTTCCCAGCCTTTGGCTCCTGTCCCCATCGGGACACAGAGGCTACTCCAGTCCCTCCTGCTCTTCAGGGCCAGAGCTACATTCTAGTTTCCAGCCTGCCTATCTGCAGACATTTCACACCCTTTGTGCTCGAGCCAGCCATGTCCTTCATCTTATCCAGCTCTTCTCCCATGGTGGCAGCAGACACCAGTCTGACGCCCCACATCTTCACTTTTTTGACTAGATGGACTGGTGACAGTGACCAGCCTCAGGTGCTGCAGAAGACAGGAGAACCCAGGGCCGCCAAACATGAGTGAATCAGGCCTCATATTATATTTCAGCCTGATCCTTTGTAGTCACAATTGGCAGAAGCATGAGAAAATGTGATGGTGGATATACGGTACCAAATCTTGCAGACTTTGGGCTTAGCATCTTCCTGTGGCAGCGTGCCAAGGATGACAATGTCTGTCCATGCACCTCACATCCTCAGAGGCTCTGCACAACCTCTGCAGTGCTGGGCATTTCTTTTCCCACATCATTTATATCCCATGCCCTTGCAGAAAGGTGATTCCTCCCACCCCAGAGCAATGACGTCTTCCAAGCGAAACCTGTATAAATCCTAGGGGACCGGAATGGCTGTTTTGTGCGGGAGCCACCCTGTGCACAGCCAACACCTCCTGGTGGCCGCTCTGCTCCCGGAGCCTGCCCCCATGGGAGCAGTCGCTCCAACACCAGGCCCGGGGCAAACCGACCCTTGCAGCCCTCTCTGCCACCAACACAAGGCAGTCAGCAGCCAAGAAAGGCTGGGTGGGAGCCTGAAAACCTGCCCATGCCTTCTGGAGCACTCCTCCTCCCGGCGGGCACGGTGCTCGCTCTCCCACATGCCTCTGCCCCAGCCCCGAGTGCTGACAGCACTGGGAGCTCTCAGCCCCACACTCCCTGCCCAGTGCCTGGTGGATTTCCCAGTGCCCAGGCCCTCCCATGTCCTCACGCTGCCTCAGACCTGGAGGGAGGCAAGGGGCGTGGGTCCCAGCAGGGTCCCAGCTGCATCCCAGCGAGTCCGGGGACTGTGGGGCCAGCCGAAGCTGGGAACATCCCTGCCCTCTTTGTGCTTCGCCTGGTAAACTGCGCAGTGCAAATATCAGTCGGGTTCTTTGAAATGAAAATAAAACTGATAGAAGTCGGGCAAATCCTCTGCTCCGGCCCCTGCTGCTGGCCCAAGAAGTGTCTCTTTCTGGGAGCTGCCGAGCCAGCTCCCAGAGTTATAAATACATTATGTATGCCGGTGTCCGTCGGCCAGAGCCTTTTGTTGATGCTGAATATGTCCTGGCCAACAAAAGTGGACTGGATTAGCCACAGTGGATTAAAAGATTTTCTTCTTAGAGTTTACCTAATAATATAACAATTGACATAGAAAGTCTCTTTGAAACCTACACGACTCTGTTATTTTACCATCTGTGAGTTTGCTTTCCATGAATATGATGGGGCGCCTGTTTGCTGGTGGTGGGAATACTGCCTAGAGCTGAATTTGTTACCAACAACAGAAATAAGCCCGTATTTGAAGGGAGGCAGCAGGAAGGGAAAGTAGTGCAACTTCTGTCCACCTCCCTTTGTTCTCAGCCCTTCTGCTCATGGCCAGCAAGGCTTTGAGATGCCGCAACTTCGGGAGGAAAAAGAGACCCAACCAAGTAGACTCAACCGCTAGGAAAGCCTTGCTCAGCCCGCTGACCAGTGCCGTGAGCTGATCTGCAATTCAAGGTGTCCTGAGAGGTCCCGCCTGGAATAAGCTCATTTTTTAATAATGAATTTTGGAAGGGAGCTGCTTGAGTTTCTGAACTCTCTCTCTGTGTCCCCAGCTTGGTGCCGCGAGCCGGCAGAGTTCGCTCGTCTCCGTTTCAGCCGTTTGGAGCCGGGGCGGCGTTCGGCTCTCCCCGCCGTCCCTGCCTGACATCACGTTTGCAGTATCCATTGCAAGATGGGTCACGCAGCAGCAGCAGCGACACTGGAAACATGGAGGGCAGCAGCAGCAGGGGAGGAACACTCCCCCCACCATCCTGCGGCTCTCCACCACTCGCCCCCTCCTCTAGCCACCACAGTAGCAACCGCACACCCCTGTGTCCCGGCCCTTGGGCTTTGATCTCATAAAGGGGCTCCATTTACAAGTCTTTAATAGCAGCCTTTGGAAATATCCGTCCTCAGAAGTCTCGAGTAATGAGATTTGGAGACTATGATCAATTTAGGCACCGCTCTTTCTCGCTTTCTTTTTTTTTTCCCCCTTTTTTTTTTGCAAACACACTTCTCAAGCCGCGCTGACTTTGTGTGCGATTGTCGCACCATCCAAGACCTGGGGGGGCCGTGTGGGCGGCAGGAATATGGGGCTTGCATCTCCCAGCTGGGGGCCTTTGATGAAGCTGCTTTGCGAAATTTGATTTGAAAGGCCTACGATAACAATTTGGGGAGAATGGTGGAGCGTTTTTCCGCACGGATCTCTTTGTCTCTTGCCCGAAGGGGGTTTCATTGTGGGTTTTGGGGCTGGGGCGAGGGGGTCGGTGGTGGCCGCGGGTGGGGTGGGGTGGCGGAGGGGGCCGTGGCGAAGGAGAACAATAACCGGGGAGATGGGGAGAGTTGGGATTTCTCACCTGCCTGCCCCGCTGCGTCGCGCGCCGGCTGGGTTTTCGCAGTCCGCCATGACGGGAGCAGCCGCCCTGCTTGCTGTCCGGAGCACTTTCCAAGACTCTTGAACCTATTTCCCTTTCTTGGCAACTGTGTGGCTGGAAGATGGGAATCTTTACTTTATATTGCAGCTTTGGCTTCTCAGCCTGATTGGCTGCGGCCAGGACCAAATGATGGTCCTTCCAATCCTATTGTAACTATGGCAACCAGCCCCTTTAGGCACCACCGATTTACTTATAATTGCTGGGTAAATAGTCAAGACAGGCCGCTTTCATCCTGCATGGAAAGATTTATCTTCCTTTTCTCCTTTTTTTTTTTTTTTTTTTTTTTTGGGTGGGGGGAGGAAGCCCTAAAGAGCAGCAACACTTAAGCAAAACTCTTTGAACGCTGTTGTAGAAAGCGGCTGCCTCCCCCCCGGCCAGCCTTTCCCCGCTGGCTGCTCCCACCACAGCTGCTTGGTTGCACAATGACTCGATGCCAGGGCTTTCCAGCACCATCGCCCAGCCCTGGCCACCAAGGAGCTGCTCCGGGGGGGACGCATGGCACCCTACAGCCACGAGGGGCCGGGAGGAGGGTCTGACCACCACAGGGTCTTGTCTTGAGGCTGCCAGTGACTGCTTTTGCCTTTCATGTGGATTTCACATCGGTTCATCCGGAGAGAGAAGATGGGGCCAAATGCTTCCCCCGCAGCCCCCGCCTCCTTCCCCATGGCTGCTGCCGGTGTATTAGCAATTCATATCCACGCCGTGCCGGGTTTCTGCCCAGACACCAGCCAACCCTTCGCACGGCTCCCAGCTGGGCGGGGAAGCTGCAGGGAGCCCTGGGGAGCAGGGACGCGGCTGGATTTGGGGCTGCAGGAGTGGCTGGGGTGCCGCCACCGTTCCCTGGCCCAGTGGCAGTGCTGCCAGCTCTGCAGGAGCCGAGGGCAGCACTGGCCAAAGCGGAGCAGCTCCTACCTCTGCTCCTGCCATCTCAATGCCAGGGTGCCTGCCTGGGCCCCGCTGTCTTCACACCAAGCACCATTCGGGCATTGTGTAGGGCACAGAGGTCCTCATTACTCCTGGAGGGTGGTTAATGGTGATGGACAGAGCAATTCATGAGGCAATTAGCTGCAGAGGAGCCTTGTTGCCAGATCGGTGAATGTAGACCACATGGCCCGTGGGGCAAGGGAGCAGGATTTTATGCTTGTGGCTGGGCAAGTCCCACAGGTGATGTCCTAAGAGGTACCTGTGGATGGGATGCAAGCAAGAGCGTGGCTCTGGGCCCGTCTCTGTGGTCAGGGACAGATGCTTCAGCCAAAGAACAGCAAACCAGCATCAGGTTCAGCCTCATCAGCTGGGACACCTGCGTGAGACTCGCAGCGCCCTTCTGTCTGCACCAGTGATTGCTGGAGGCTGAACGGCAGCTCCAGGAAAACTGAATTAAAGGGTCTTAGGGAGGATCTAAGAGAGGATGACACCTTGTGAACAAGGGGACCTCCAGTGAGAGCCCGCCCAGCCCTGTGGCACCCTCCATGGTGAGGACCCTCGCAGCAGGACTGCAGCCGGGGTGGCCGTGCTGGCCTACAGAGATCGTCATGCGTTGCAGAGCAGGGATGGTAAAAAAGCAAAGAAGCATAACTGCCTGTGCTGTCCAAACTGCAACCAAAAGCATAACCAGAGCATGGCTGCTGTGTAAGGACAAGGAATTGTCCTGCTCAGCCTCCCGCACATCGCTGGGATTTCCCTGTTTCTGGCTGTATGCAGGCACAACACACTTAAAGCTGGCTTCTCTGCATGCAGAGATCTGGGCAGGAAGGGGCTCCCGGCCTTTCCCTGCAAGCGAGCGGCCCCTGCCCATGGGGTGGGTTCGGCTTGGGTGCCAGGCTGGCCCCGGTGGGCAGAGCCGGGTCGTACCGTGCTGCCCCGCGGTCAGCCCCACTCCCTCCCCAGTGCCCGTGCCCATCGCGTGCTGGGACGCAGCCTGCGGGCTGCTCTGCCCGTGGTGGTGGTGAGCATAGCCAGAGACCTGGCAGTGGCCCCAAAAAGCAAGACCTTGCGGCTCCCAGCGTGTGCTAGAGAGCTTCATCTGTGTTCTTCTGGTGCATGTTTATTAAATGAGGATCCAGGAGATATTAAATTTTAACACATGAAACAGCAGGGGGAAAAAAAAGAACTCAGAAAAGTATCTTGAGAGAAAGGGAAAAGAACCAAGCTCATCTGGCAATTCCCTCTTTGAAGGAGTCCATCAGGGAGGTTGCGGGAGGAGGACTGGGGTTTTGCTGCCTCACCTCGTCACTTCGGTGCTTGCAGCAGGAGGAGCCGGGGGGTTCCCAACTTCATGGTGGGAAGCGCAGCAGAGACAGAAAGCACACCACGATGTGCAGAGCCAGCTGAGAGGAGAGCAGCAAGGAGTCATGGTGCCAGGCGGCATCTCCCCTGCTTCTGCAGGAAGTGGAGGATTAAACAGATGATCCTCAGACAGCCCGATGTACCTGCTCCCTGGAACCACCTGGTGGACGTGACACCAGTTTTCCTTTTAACCTGTTGCAGGGAGATCCAGGAAACTGCAGGCCGCTAAGTCAGACATCTGTACCTGCAGGTTAGCCGAAGTGCTACTGGAAATAGAATTGGTGGTCACCTGAGTAAATGTTATCTAAATACTATCTACCTGGGGAAAAAAAGCAGATTACTTGTAAAGGGAAGTCCTGTCTCTCAAGAGCAGCCAACTTTGAAGGAGCCAGCAGCAACATAGGAAACGGTGGTGCATATGGTACAGCTGTGCTGGGTTTGCAAAAGGCTGGTGACAGCGTTGTCGCCAAAGGCCTCCAGGGAAATTGAGCAGCTTAGGGGTGGAAGGGCAATGGCAAGTGGCAGGGCTCGGTGCAGGAGGGGAGTGGGCATTTCCCGTGGTGGGGAGGTGGCTGGGGAGCGCGCAGCACCTGCGGTGGGACTTGGGTCTTCCACAGCCTCGTGGGTACCCTGGAGCTCACTGTAAATGCAAGCGACTCAGGGCTGGGGCTGGGTCCAGCTGCAAGGAACCGCAGAGAGACCATTCAAGGCCCTAGGCAATAAGATGGCTGATGAAATTCCTTCCTGAGTGGAGTGTTTCCATCCAGCCATGAGCCACTGCTGGTGTTACAACAAGCAGCCCTATGAAAATGTCTGCCTTGTGCTCAGGAGTGGTCAAAAAAGCAAACAGGAGGGAAGGCCAGAAGACCACAACAGATATGAGGGAAGGGTGTAAGTGTGGTTGAAGCCGCCAAACATGATCTCATCTAGGGGTAGTCCATGCCAGAGCATGGAGCAGGGCAGCTGCCCAGTGTGGGAACGCAGGATTGCGGCTGTACCTGCAAACACGAATGTGCCAGACCCATCGGCAACCTCAGGACAGAGACACTGCCATGTCTCCAGCTGCCCAAGCAGCATCTCCTGGGCTCAGACAGAGGGGCCATGGCTGGCAGCTGAGGCTGGCACACAGTGAGTGCCGCTGGGACATCCCCAGCTCCCAGACCTGTCCCCGTGCCACCTCTCACCCCCCAGCATTGCCATGCTGCCACCACAACTAGCTGAGAGGAGTGGGTTCAGGACAGCACATGCAGAGCAGACCATGGCCCCAAGCCAAGGAGCTCGCTGGTGCCCGGGTATTGTGGGGTAGCCAACAAGAGGGGCAAGGAGTCCTCAGAACAGTGGGCTCAAGCGGTAGTGCCAACCTGGAGATGGCCTTTCCTGGCCTCCTCCTCAGCCAAACTCAGAGAGCTTTTCCAGTTTTGCTACAGAAATGCAGAAGTGAGCAAGAGGTGCTTCCCAGGAGCATGGCAAAAAGGATGAACAATGCTAATGAGCAATGTATATTATTTCTAAACAGCCCCCAAGCTGTTGGCAGCCCCCCCCGAGAACAAAATTCTGGAGAAGCACCCCAAAAGAGACCAACTGGGTCAAGCAGACCTGCTGCGGTGGCACAGGAGCAGGGCAAAGATCAGTGAGGAGGGCAGGGTGGGGAGCGCTGCCCTGCAGAGCAAGCACCGTGTGCAGCCATGTCACCGCTGCTCCCAGCGCAGATGCTGCCGCAGCAGCTCATCCCAGTGTCTGGCGAGCCAGGCAAACGGTCCTCCTCCTCCTCCTGGGGAGCTCAGCTGGCTGTGGGGGAGATAAAAGGGAGGCATTGACGTCAGGGCTCTCGCCACCCACGTGCGGATAAACAGGCGGCTGTTGGTACAGCCGGGAAGGCTTGGCTTAAACAAACACGCCAGCCAGCTGCCCACAGAACGGGTCTGGCCCTGGTTCAGCCAACACTTAAGCACGCGGCTCAGCCCCAGCAAAGCCAAGGGGAAGCAAGCAGCGAGCCAAGCGGTGCGCAGCCACCCCAGAGCCAGTGTTACAGCCCCCGCTGGACACCCACTCGCTGCATGGCCGTGGGCGACGAGCTGGCCTCCTCTGGCTCCGGGCGGTTTCGGGAGCCCTGCAGGGCCCCTCTGCCCAGCCCCTGCACACACTGAAGGGAAACCTCCACCTGTGCTTGATGCCAGGGCACACGCGCCGAGGCCAGCAAGTGAGGCTGGCGGAGCTGCTGCTGCCCTCTGAGCATCCTCTGTCAGTTCCCATGGAAACTCCCCGGATCCCAGTCACAGGAGCTGCTCGGGTTTTATCTGCACTCACCCATCCGCCGACCCCACTCGCTGCCCTCCACCCATTGCGTGCCCAGGTCTGCCCCTGCGGGAGGGACCTCCCAGCCCCTCTGCCAGCCCCTTGGAGACCCCCGTCCTTCTTCCCTCATACACCACTGCAGAGAGCTGCCCCTCAAAACATGCAAGCCTACCCCAGGATAGGAAGATACCTTCCCCATAGCCCTCACTAGGCCCTAATTCTGTTTTCTGCAGCATATCATGTAGAAAACAATATCTCGTGGTGGGTGCCAGGACCACATCTTCACAGGGATGATTTCCCACCTCTGCACCTCAGTAGGGCCTAGCTCTGAGCATCCAGGTACTGCTTGGCCAGGTGGCCCACCCTGGGAAGCCAGCTAGCCTGGTGCCTGCAGCCACACAGATTTTCCCATTTTTTTGGTGCCAGGGTTGTACACATCACCCACGTGAGCTGGGTTGTTCTCGCTCTTCCTCTGAGTTGCCCCAAGGCAGCAGGGCTGGCTGCTCTGAGCACATCCTCAGCTGCTTGTGAATGGTACCCCTTTACCACTCCCCAAGGAGCAGTGACCAGCAAGCCAGGAGCTGCTGGCAACGCCACGCCAGGTCCCATCCTGGTGCTGAGCCCAGGTAGCCGGAGGCAGTAGGGGTCTAGGCACAGCTGGGGGGGGGCAGGACTTACAGGGAGACCCTAGGCCATGTGCCGAGGGGGGTGCGTCTGGGCACCTTGGCCCTGGTGGCTGCTGCAAAGGTGCTGCTGCGCTAGCTAGCTTCCTTTGCTGCTCTTAAAACCAGGCAGACTTGAAAGACAACCTTTGAAAATCTGTTTTAAAATTGCTTATGCATCAAAATGTGACTAATTAAAGACAGGAGGCAGAGGCTCCACCTGCCAGTCCTTCCTGCATTTATCTGCTCTCAGGGGTTGTATCCAGTGGCTCAGGCTGTGGCCCAGCGACGAGACCTGGCTTTGGAAGCTCCCATAGAGCCCGGAGAGCCATAAAATACTGACTTCATTCAAGAGCTGAGACTGGGGAGCCTGGCTTTCCCCATGCACAACAGCACGCCTGCCTCACCTCAGCAGGAAGGCCTCCCGGCTCTGCAGAGCTCTGCATGGCCACGCTCCACTGCAAGCCTCCCTTCACTGCTCGACAGCTGGCAAGTTCTTGTGCAGGAAAACACGAGGTAAGCTCTCTTTCTGTAGCGCAGCTCAGCAGAGGAAGGGGCAAGCAGGGCCAGAGCTGCGGGGAGAGCCTGTACCAGGAGCTGGATAAGGTCGTCAGTGTCCATCCTGGCAGGGTTTGTGCCTGGGTGCATGGCTCTGGGTGCAGGCTGATGGCATGGCCAGCACCGTGGTCACTCCATGAGGAGAATCAGGCCAGTGGTGGGAAGAATTTGAAGGGCTGCAAGCAGACATGGGGAAAATAAAGACACCACGGAAAATCCAGCCAAGATAAAGAGAAGTTCTTCACTGTAAAAATAAAAGAAATGCATGTTGTAGCTTTGTTCCATTCCTGGATAAAGATGGATAAAAGACACTAATAAAGCCACAAAAAAAAAAAAAAAAAGAGAGAGAGAGAGAGAGACAGATAATCAGTATGTCTTTTCCAAATCTTCAGGATGGAGTGCTTAAATCACAGGGGGCTGAAGAAGTGCACTTCCATTCACTGGCAACAGAGAAAAATCTACCAAGGAGGAAAACCTATAAATCTGCTGATGGTCCGGATAACTCACGCACACAAGTGCCAAGGAAGCAGGGTCAGAGAGCCCAGACACCCAGGTAGTGATGGAGACACATGCTCGTGGGGCAGGGCCGAATGGTTTGTACAGGAAGGATGCGTGGCTCCGCTCCCCTCTGCTCCCTGCCAGGCAGGGGAGTCCCAGATGGGAAGGGCTGCCCGGGGCCCAGCACGCATTTAGGAGGGAGGGCCCCACAACAAAGGTCCTCAAAGAAATCCAGCTGCCTTGGAAAGAGGGGGCAAGTCCCCACGTGCTGAGGTATTTGGGTAAAACACAAAGCGGCGTGAAGAGCAGGGCAGTCCCACGGGGCTCTCTGCACAGCCACGTGCCACGCCAGCGAGGTGGCAATGTTTGCCGACGGCACCAAGTTGCTCAGTGCAAGAAGATGAGGGTTGTCTAGAAGGTCAGAAGGATCCGACAGCACTGTCTGGAGGGAAAGTTAGGTCTTCCTAAAGGCAGAATAAAGCATGTGAGGAAAAATCCAGCCTAACTGTACAACAGAGCGCTGTCCTCACACCAAGGAACGAATCATCTGGTGACGGCCGTGAACCATCGCGGTGCTGGGCGGCCTCGAGGTGGGCGGCGAGGCGTGGGGTGAGGGTGCAGTGCCACAAAATGGACTCCCATTTCCTGCCCTTGTCAGAGCGTTCTAGCTGGACCGAAACAGCACCATTTTAAGCGTTACCATGGCAACAGCCACACAGTAAATGGATGCAAGGAGGATGCACGCAGAATGGCACTCCCAGGCAAAAGAACCCACGGTCAGTCCCCAGCAGGCACGGGCTGCTCCTCACGCCCCTCCAGCCCCTCAACGCAGGCCCACTGCGTGCAGGGGGAGATGTGGATGGAGGCACCCCACGTACCCACCCTGCACCCCCCATCCAGCTCAGCCCACGGCGGTAGGAGAGGCTGTGGTGGGGAACGTGGTGAGGAGTGGATGCTTTCAGCAGTTAATGTGTTTTGCATATGTAGATGTTACAGCTTTTTGTTTCTTGTGGCTCCTTACTGTAAAAACTAAGCTCACCCAGGGGATCTGCCTGCGCCCCTCTACACCCAGGATCCCGAGTCTGACCCCAGGCTGCTCTCAGCTGGCTGCCCCTCAAGACACGTGTCCCGGCTGCGGAGCACGGCCCTGTCAGAGCCACCAGGTCTGCTGTGAGGTGACAAGCCATGCTGCCTCCTGCCTCATCTCCTCCTGGGCTGGGGCCGCTGGCCAGGACAAGCAGCGAGTCAGAAACCATCAGGACGGGGAAAACAGTGACAGGGGGAGAGCTGCCAGGGCCTTCTGCCGGGCATGGGCTCCAGGCTGGCAGCCCAAGGGCATCCCCAGGGCTTGGCCCCTGCTCACACAGAGCCAGCCTATCCACCAGCCACCGTCCAGGGCATCCGGCAAACCCGTGTGCGGCCAACAGCTCCATCCCGCCAAGCATGCCTGCAGCCACTCCTGGAGGTGTTGGTTCTGCCCATGAGCTTCTTCCTTGCATAGATGGGAGGGAGAGGGAGCACAGCATGTGACTGACTGCAGGAGTTTCAGGCAGTCTGGTGGCTGCTCATACGCCAGAGGAGAACGAGCCAGGCTATTTGACTTGCTCTCCTCCTGCCCAAACCAGGCTCTTCTTCTCCAGCCAGTAGGTGCTAGCTGGTTTTCTTCAGTTTGTTACTGATCCCCCCTCTTCAAGCTGGTAGTTGTTTTACAGGGAGCTTTACCAGGTGGATCAGCTCCTGGGAACTGAATCACAGAAAAAATTAGGTTGGAAGGACCTCTGGAGGTCTCCAGCCCAACCTCCTGCCCTGAGCAGGGCTGTGTGCAAAGCCAGAGCACGTTGCTCAGGGCCTTGCACTGTTCTGAAAATCTCCAGCGATGGAGATGCCGCCAGCTCTCCAGACTCTGTCGCAGGGCTGCACCACTCCTCTCTCAGGGAAGAACTTTTTCCTTGTGCCCCACTGGAGTTTCCCTTGCTGCTGCCCATGGCATCCTTTTCCTATGTCCTGCGGGCACCAGCCCAGCTCCAGGGTCCCTGCAACCCTTGTGGGCAGCGCAAGGTGTGAGCTGATCCCCTGCTGCCTCCAGGCCATCTTGACCCCTACGTTCAGCTTTTTGGTGGAAAGTCAGTTCTGTTGATTTCAAAGCAAACACAACAGCAATATTTGAAAGGTGCTTGCTGGAATTGCCTAGGGAGTTTCTAAATCTCTCATCTTTTCTTGATAAATGCCATAGGATGGGGGATAACTTTTGGGAAAAATTCTCACTTTTGCTGATGCTAGGTTTATGATGATTCACAGCACCGCTAAAAGTCATACCCTCTGCAGTACCACTGTACGGCTTTAAGGCTCTCATTTTGGAGTAAATGAAAATGCAGGCTCACCTTTGAGACACCTGTGTGAAAAGCAGGGATATGGTGTTTTTGTTAATGCTCCCAAAATATTACTTATTGTTTGAGTTCAGATGGGTCCGTTAAGAATTTACAAGTAAAATACTGTTTAATTCATGAATTTAAGTGGCTAAGAAAATAAGTTTGTTGAGGAACGCGGCCTTAACCTCCAGCAAGTTTTTGGACCTGTGGCCAGGCCCTGAGCTACTCCTCCACCTCCTCAAGGTGACCTGACTGGGAGTATCGCTGCTCAGACTACCCCAAAAGATGGACATGGGCTCCCTCCCTTGCCTAGCAGAAGGGCGAGCCAGCCCTGCACGACTGCAGCTGTGCAAGCGCTCACTTTGTTTTCTCTGAAACTGCAGCACCATCCCTGGTCCACAAGCAATGAGTTTCCAGCCTCCCTCACGTCAGGAGCGTTATCTCCAAAGCAAAGCTGATTTGCAGTAACCCTCTAACCTTGGGCTGTCAATCACAGGAGCCAGCTTACTCCTGGCTGAACACATGGGCATGGTGGCCCCAGCCTTGCCCACCAGGATGAGCTTTGCTGATGCTGGTGCAGCTCTGCTGTTCCCTCACGAAGGCAAACCTCTGCACCCTATCGTGGGGCAAACCAGAGTAAGCAGACGTTGAAGATGTTCCCATAATGGGCCCAGCCACAGGAGAAGAAGAGGGACACACGAGTTCTTTGGGAGAAGCTCCAGGCAACATCAAGCATGGGTATAGGGAAAGGAGCAAGGAGAGGGTTTCACAGCAAAGAAAGGAAGAGAGAATGGAGGGATCCAAATCAGAAGTCAGGGAGAGAAGGCAGGATTAGCCATGTGCCCTGTCCCTTACCTGCAGAGGAGCTCCTACTGCGCTTTTGCAGAGCCTCTGTTAGCCCTGCCCTAATGGGACAGGAACTCTCCCCCACATTTGGCCACAAGCTCCCACTACCCCTGCGCTTCCTCATCGCCTACCAAACCTTCCTAAAACTGCAAATCCTGCATAACGGGCACACATGATAAGCACTGAGGAGCGAAGTTAGCTCAAGGACAGGCAATACCAGCACTGCAGCTGGGGAGGACATATGGCCAAAGCTCTCCCCTGAGGGGTATGGGCACCACAGATCTGGAAGATAATTTTACATAACTAAAATCTAGCCCCAAAAAAGAAGGAGCTGATCATCGTCTCTCCAGCCATCCCAAGCAGCCTCCTCACCAACAAGGGGCTTTGAGGCACTGAGGGGTTCAGCAGGGCACCAGGACCCAGGCACGGGCCAGCTGCACCACTGCAGGAAGCAGAACTGTCACGTTCCAGCACAGCTATGGAGGGGGAGCTGGGACAGAGCCACTGTCTGGAGCTTTGCTCGGAGCTGCATTAAAATGCATGAGCTCTGCTAGCCCTAATGATGAGCAGAGCTGTCAATGAAAAACTCGGCCCAGCTAATTATCTCTAATGAGGGCAGAGTGTCAGGGTCCCTGAGGAGCTGGGCAGCAGCTTCCCACTCAGCTCAGTTGCAGAACAGCAAGAAGATAAGTAAATGTCATTGTGGTGGCCTAGCTAAGAAATCATTAATTAGGCAAATGTGACCTTCTGTGCAAGTTTCCTCTTGGGAACCTTGACTCGCCAGAGCTGGGACATGCAAGGCTGGAAACACCCATTTTTACCACCCAACTTGTCCCCTGCTCCCATTTAGAGACAGCACAGCCCCAGCCTGGCAGCCCCTGACCAGCTGCACAGCTGTGCCACTCACCTGCTGGCTCAAATACCCCTTGTGAGGGCTCCAACCCATTCCCAGTCTCCAAAAGCAGCAAAGAAGTCTTCACAAAACACTACCATTTCAGTTAAATTCACCCAAACCATCTCCCTCACTCCCAGCCCTACGAAGGCTTTATGCCTACCCAATGATGCCCTCTGCAGCACTCTCTCCCAATCTTCAAGGCAGAACAAACACTGGGAACTTCTGCTCCCCTGTAGTTTTACATTTCAGTGGAAAATAAGCCAGACAAGCACTGCTCGTTTCTCTCATCGTGGTTTGGGGTCACGCTTTTGGGGCACGATCATCTCTCCTCCGCACGAGAGCTGCGGACTGATCCAAGAATCACCACCACTACGTCTTGTGGTCTCTGCAACGCACTAATGACCAGTGAGGATCAGGGTAAAGTCTACTGATATTCCCTAAAATGCATATTTAATTTTAGGTCAGGATCACACAGCAGTCAAGTACTTGCACAGGCAGAACCACCACATCGGGTCAGTCTTATAAGAATGCTTTCAGAGGCCACAGGACAGAAATAATTTCCTCAGCCAACAGGCACAATTCCTCACTGAGGTTAGGCTGCTGTGCTTAGATGTTGATAACTGCAACACGCTCCTGGGTGTGCTCATTGTGGGGCCTCTTCTACACAAGCATGGTTCAGGCAGAAGGCTCACTGAACCCCACAGCTCGATCTGTAGCTGGGAGTTTGCGCTAAAGATTTCGTCATTGCTTCTGAAGTGCCTTTTCTTTCAGTTGGTTGACAAGTTCTTCAGCATACACCTTGAAGAGTGGGACAGGGTCCTGAAACAAAATGGAGGTTAAACTACTTAGACTGAACCTGAGCAGCAGCAAGTCTCGTGCTAAGCGGCAGAAATGCCCTATTGCAACAACCCTATCCGTGCACCTGTGCCAGCAAACCAAGCATCATTCAACCACTCTGCAGCCTGTCAACGACAACATAAAGAAACTTGTGAAGCACTACTTAGAGGTGCAGGAAGAAAGAGCACCCATGGTACCTCATCTGTGGTCTCCGACGTTAGCGAGACTTGTGAACGTCTCCACACGTTTTAAGACAAGGGCCTTTCTCCCCTGCAAGCAGTTTGCCCGGTGTTGCAGGACTGCTAGCAGTTAAAACCAGAAGATGGGCCCTTTTTTTTTCCAGTGGATGAACAAAGCATCCTGCTATGCCACCGCTCTAGATACATCTGCTGCTCAGTTCTGTGATCTTGCCTCAGATGATAGGCACCTGCACGGGACGTTCATCAGCTTTCCCCAGTTTTGCCTGCAAATGGGAATCAACAGGAGCTCCCAGGAGCCCTGTTCTTTCTAAAAGTGCTTCCCTCCTTTCTCATGGTGCCCTAAATCAGGGCTACACTGAAGCACTCTGGGAGAGCATACCCCTTGAAGGAGCTGGAGCCCTGCATGGTTCAGGGCCTGGCACCACCTCATGCACTCACCGCTCCTGACCTTTTTATTTCTTCTGCAGCCACAACAGGAGCAAACAGGTCTGGGGGAAAGGTCACCAACAGACACTGTGCCCTGCGCCACCCAGGGAGCCCTTTTGGCTCAGCAGCTCTGTGACGCCCCATCCTCTCCATATTGTTTCTAACAAGCGAGCTGCCACAAAACTGAGTGAGCCCTGAACCTGCATCCAGTGATGTAACAGAAGGCAGCCAAAGGGAAAGATGTTTGTGCATCAGGAAGGAGTTAGGAGCCATCCCCTACTAAAAATCTCTCCCCTGACAAGGGGGGATCTGGTATTACAAAGCACTTTAGCCCAGCACCATGTTTTGGGCACCCAAATTTAACCGGGCTCAAGTGGCTTCTCAGGAGTTTTGGAGTGCTACTTCTATCGATGATGAGTGCTCAGGACACTTAGATCAACTGGATGCACAGCATGATGCAGCTAAGACACCTCTGTGCTCGCAGGACAGCACCGCCTCAGAAACTCACCTTTTTTTCTAGGAGCCTCTGTTTTTCTATTGCTTCTTCTAAACTCAAGCCAACCCATTCAGCCTCCTCTTCTGGAATCACAAATTCCTGTGACAAAAGGAGGAACAGGTGGTGTAGTCTCTCCAGGTGAGGAACATGCAAATCCCTTCTGCACCCCACTCACACAAACACCTTTCCTCCAGCAAGAACATTACTGCAAACAAGCCTCAAGCACTGTTCCCTTGCTCATCTCATTTCTGGCAAAGCTTGCTTCACCTTTCTCCTTTTCCCTTTTTCAAAGCATACAGCACTGTGTACGCTGCTCTGCCTCTCCTTCCAACGCTTCTGTGGCTGATCACAGACGATGGATGGCAACCACCATCAGCTGCACAAGACTACACAATTGCACTCAGGCAATAAGGGCTCCTCACTGCAGCGTCAATAAAAATTCTCCCTGCTGTTGGTAGTGCCAGTTCCTATGGTGCTTGTTGTAGATTCACAACAGAAACGCAGATCTTTGTCTGCCTCAGTGGTGAATAGAGAAAGCAGCAGCCGCAGAGAGATGAGAAAAGCCTAGCAAACGATGTTTAGATCTTCTATACCCACACCCTGAACACAGGAGAACGAATTCTAGCTCGTACTGCAAGGGAGTGAACAAGATGTTATCAGTCAAGACCACCAGCGGACACCGCTGCGGACACCAGAGCGGAAGCAGCAAGTCGGGTACCCACCTGGTACTTATTATAAATTGCCTCTCTTCTGGCTGGATCATCGGGATGCAGTTTGGGATCTCTCCGTGCAAGCCGCAGCAACATCGTTCGCTTCAAATCCATCCCCAGCTTCGAGCACAGATCTGCTTTTGGGGTCTGGCGAGAGAGAACTAACAACGTGAACACGCACCGACGGACAACGCAAAGAAGACGCGAGCCTACCAGCATGCGGACAACCCTGGCAATGTACCCAGACGCCGCACAGGACACACGCAAAAGGGGAAGACGCTCCCCAGGCGTTCCCTGACGCCGACCTGCTGGCGGATCCGATTTTAACGCCCGCGGCTGCGGCCGGGAGGGTGCCGGAGGCGCGGGGCCGAGGCCTTGCCTTGAGGATGTAGAAGTCGAAGCCGTAGGCCTGGTCGATGAGGTCCAGCGTGCGCATGGTGACGGTGACGGTGAGCGTGGCGTCCAGGATCTCGCTGTAGAGGCGCCGCTCGAACAGCTGCGGCTTCCACACCTTCGGCAGCCGGGTGGAGAGCTGCCCGCGGGCGGGGCCGGTCAGGGCCGGGGGACGCGGCCGAGGCGGGCCCCGGGGAGGCGGAGGGGGGGGACGGGAGGCCCGGGGGAGGCCGGCCTCACCTTGTCGTCGCGCGCGTAGCGGAAGCCGCGGACCCAGCCCTCGCCGCCCCACAGCCCCCGGTGCGCGGCGGGCGGCAGGAAGGGGGCCACCGGCACGTCCTGCGCGCGCTCCCGCTCGCCGGTGCGCGGGTTGCGGCGGTAGCGAGCCCCCTGCGGCCGCCAGTGCACGGGGGCGGCGGGCGGCTCGTCCTCCTGCAGCGCCCGTAGGCAGTGCGCGGGCAGCCGCGAGCACAGCCCCTGCCGCAGCCGCAGGGCCGGCCACAGCCGCGGCGGGAAGCGGTGCAGCGGCATGGCCGCCCCGGCCCCTGCCGGAAGCGGGAGGTGCCGCCCCTGGGCTGCCGGAGCCGGGCTTCAGACGGCGGCCGGCAAGGGACACGCGGCGGCCGCCTCCGCGCTCCCCCCCCCCGCCTCCGTCTCCCGTAGTTCCCCCCCCCCGCACAAACCGCAGAAATCCGCTTATTATCCGTTTATTAAACACCTCTCCGTTTATTAAGTTATAAAATCGGAAGCTTTAAAATCGGCCGTATAAAATAATCACGGGTATGAACAGCAAAGGAAAACAAATAACCGTTTCATTCAGACGCAGGGATTTCCTCGGATTTTACCCGAAATAATTAACAAAAATTAATAATTATAATAATAAAAATTAATAATTAATAACTAACAAAACGCCCTTCACCCAGGCCCACAGCACAGTTCTGCGTCATGACCCAAAGCGACACAGGGAGCGAGGGCAGAACTTCAGCGATCGGACAACAACAACGGAGTTTCAGGCGCTTCTTCACCTGAAGCTTCACAGCATTGAAAGCCATAAAGGAAAAGGCCTGATGAGGAATTATTGCTTTAACAAGTTGAGGCAGCACCCTGGCTAGCACGGCAGCAAGGCGTGGAGGCCACGGCTGTGAAGGTGCGGCTGCTGCCCACCCATGTGCTCAGCCCACAACACGCTGAGAGGGCAAAAAGTGCCTAAAAGCAGTAAAATTGGGAGGAAGCGTGGAGCGCACTAAACCCTCCACCCCCAAGGGATAAAACCGAGGGTGAGAGCCACGCTGCTGGCATCCCGGCCCCGGCCGAAAGCTGTGAAACAAAATGCAGGGACAGGGCGAGTGGCTGCGACCTCCTCAACACGGAGAGCTCATCTTTGTGCCCTGAGGGAGAGCAGGGACGGGTCTGGGCCATTCGACGGCCCCAGGTGACGGGCAGGAACACATAGGAGAATGAGCCTGCAGTTAAGTGTGGGCCACTGCTGCCTGCTCGCCTTTTTTCCTGTATGAGTGGCAGAAGGTGAAGGAGATGTGTGAGATGTGTCCTTGAGCCCCTGCAGGCTGGCACTAAGGAAAAACTTCAATTTCACAGCATGGCTGAGGCCAGAGGCCCCCTGGGCCCATCTGCTCCCCCACAGGGCCACCCTGAGTAGGGGGCCCAGGCCTGTGTCCAGGTGGCTTTGGGAGATCTCTAAGGAGGAGACTCCACAGCCTCTGTGGGCAACCCGGGCCAGGGCTCCGACACCCGCACAGCACAGAAATGCCTCCTGGTGCTCAGAGGGAGCCTCCTCCAGTTTGTGCCCACTGCCTCTGGGCCTGGCCCTGGGCACCGCTGAGCAGGGCCTGGCTCCATCCTCTGTGCACCCTGCCTTCAGGGATTTGTAGGCATCGGTGAGATCCCCCTGAGCCTCTTCTTCTCCAGGCTGAGCAGTCCCAGTTCTTTCCTCACAGGAGAGGTGCTCCAGTCCCTTCATCATCCCTGTGGCCCTACATTTGACTTCTCCCAGTATGTCCGGGTCTCTCTTGTACTGGTGGGCCCAGAACTGGACACAGCACTCCAGCTGTGGCCTCACCAAAGCTAGACAGAGGGGAAGGATCACCTCCCTTGACCTGCTGGCAGTACTTTCCCTGATGCAGCCAAGGGTACCATTAGTCTTCCTTGCAGCAAGGGCACAGTGCTGACTCTTGTTCTACTTGGTGTCTACCAGGACTCTTAGTACCTTTTCTGCCAAGCTGCTTTCCAGCTGGGTGGCCTCTAGTACGTCATGCCGCCTGGGGTTATCCCTCCTCCAGTGCAAAGGTAGAGGTTGGATTAACAGGCAGATTAATTAGGCAGAGACTAGGTTAGCAATGAGAAGAGGTTAAAGTACAGAGCTGAGGAAAACGCTGGACATTTTTCAAGGCAAAGAAATAACCCTGATTCCTATAAACTAGGAAGCATCGTCCTTCATTAATAGCTCTTTCCTTCCAAAAGGAAGAGGTCTGACTCTGCAGACCAGCTCTGAGCAGCGTGCACACTAGAAAGGAGCACCAAAATGCTTGTGTCAGCTGTCACCTTAATGCCACACACATAGTGTTTGCCATCATTTTGATCCCAGAGGAGGAGGATGTGCACCAATTACTGGGACCACAATTTTGTGGAAATTAGCCAGCTTGCACATAGAATTGAACCAAAGGCTGTACCAAAAGCACATGGCTGGATGTGGAACATTAGTGTCTCTAGCATAGGAAGGAGAGCTCTATAGTGGCCAAAGCTGTTCTTCCTTAGCCATCCGCCACAATTGGAATAAACAGGCAGGGAACCATTTATTTGAGCCCTTATCTACATAATAAGGATGGGCAAAGACTACTTTCCTGGTTGCCAATTCTGTGTTTCTGTCCTTGCTTTCCGATGTCCAAGTGCCCTCCAGTAAGGCTAAAGCAAGACAGATGCTCCCAAGGAGACCACAACCATCTTGGGAGCCCAGGGAGATGCTCTTGGCTAGACTGGGACAGTCCCAACAGCCTCAGACCATCCGTGACTCCACAGCACATCCAGCCTCAGAGCCACAGCAGGTTGAGCACAGGCCTTGCACAGCTCCGATGTGGTGCTGTACACAAAGCACAGGAAAGGTGCTGAGTGCGGAGTAGGTTTGAAGCACACGTTAACAAGCTTGCCATAAGGCCATACTGTGCTCAGATTATTGCAAGACTGGGGCATGCCTTGAGGCTGGAGTTGCGCTAGGGCCCTGGATTCCAGCTCTGCTCACGTTGATCCCAACCAAACACAGACACAGAGCAAACTGTTGCTGCCCAAAGGCGCGGGAGTTGGGGGTAGTGTTACTAACTTAACTTGCAAGTGAAATGCCATAGCACATCACCAACCTTGATGGAGTCCTGAGAGATTCTGCCACCTATGTTGGCTGGGCAGAGCAGCTGAACCCACAAAAGGAAGTCAGACAGTAAATACCTGAACACAACGAGAGGAAGGGGAACATTACAGCAGCCTAGTTCCTTCTGGATGAACCAAGAGGGACAAAGGAAAATTTAGACTAAACCCTGCACAGCTGTGAGTTTCAGAGTTATCAGGCAGACGCTACTGATGCCTCTTGCGCACATTTTTTTCCACGTTCCTGACAAGTCTGATCCTGAATCCAGGGCCCAAATTCAGGTCTCATTCATCGTCTCCAGAAACCAGCCTACATAAGAGCAGCACCACCTGTTTCACAAAGAGAGGGCTCCAGACCCACATGGGAGACAGCAACCAAGGCCCCAGCATGTGCTGAAATCAGCTACCTCCCTCCCCACCCTCAGCACCAAGGGCACTCAAACGCATTTGCCTCCAGGTCAAGCGCAGAAGAAATCTGTTCTTCTCTTGACAAAAGAAATGTTGATTGCAAGATGGCATGGGAAATCCCTGTCCCACAGCCCTCTGCTAAGAGAGTGAGCCCAGGGAAAAGCACAGCAGCCTGTGGCTCCAGTGCAGCGTGGGCTGAGCCCAATCCTCATGGATCGGGTAGGAGGGGAATAAGAGTTGACAATTTCCCCCAAGGCCATGGAGATGGTGGGGAGACTATTCCTCAATTTAGAGCCAAAACAGCCTGCCCCATCCCAGCAGAAAAGTGTAGGGAATCTCAAACTTGCCTTCAAAAGACAAGCCCACTGTCTTCATGTTTAAACCCAGTCCAGCTACTGTGCTGTCCCAGCCAGTGAATGAGCACATAACAAGATTGCCGACGTGCTACAGAGGGGCAGCCCAGGCTGGCCTGGCAAAGAGCAACTTTCCCAACCCTTCACCTCTGTGACCTGGCGACAAGCAGTTCAGGTGACAGCATAGAGCTCCTCACGGTCATTCTGGCAGATCTGATAGCGACAAGTGAGCTTCTGTGACCAAGCCCAGGGCTTCTTATGCTTGTCCCGAGGCGGAAGCAGGAAAGCAACACTGCCAGCCACCAGCACGTGCCAGATGCTGTGGGTATAGTAATAGTTCTCATTGGTTTCCATGAATGCATATACTGAGATGGCGATGAAAGCCAAGGTGATCCCTGGTAGGAGGTAGAAAACCCAGCGCTTCCATGAGGAGGGGTAGCAGTGTCTGCGCTTTACTCCGTGGTAAACCTAGAGGTGTGAGAGCACGGAAGGGTTAAGCCAACTAGAAGCTTATGCAGGGGAAACACACAGCACTGCTTGACCCAGGAACATCTGTTAAACAGTCCTCACAGCAAAAGGGTATGCCTGCTGCCTCTGTAAAACTTCAGCCTCCCCTTGTCTTGGGCCCATCTCTTGTGTGCAAGACCCCCCCATACCCAGCTATGGCATCAAAGCCCTGCATGCAGAGGGCAATGTTGATGCCACAGTTCCAGGACACAGGCAACAGCCAGCCATTCTGGCAGGACTCTCCAGCTGCTGGTGTGCACTGAAATGAGGGGAGACCTCATTAATGTATACAAATATCTGAGGGAGGGTGTTGAGAGAATGGAGCCAGTCTCTTTTCAGTTGTGCCCAGTGACAGGACGAGAGGCAATGGGCACAAACTGAAGCACAGGAGGTTCCGGCTCAATATGAGGGTCACTTCTTTACTGTCAGGGTGACAGAGCACTGGGACAGGTTGCCAAGAGAGGATGTGCAGTCTCCTTCTCCGGAGATATTCATAACCCGCCTGGGTGCCATCCTGCGGGAGGTGCTCTAGGTGATCCTGCTCTGCAGTGGGGTCAGACTAGATGATCTTCAGAGGTCCCTTCCAACCCCGCTCATTCTGTGAATTGGAGCTGCAGCAGCCAGACTGTGCTGAGACCCATAAGCAGGGGATTTCTCAGCTATTGGAGGGACAGAAGGCGCCTTGCTCTGTGCTCTGTCCACCAGGGTGCTTCAAGGAGATCAGCTCCCATGTGTCGATGTTCTGGTAAGTGGGGCCTGCTCTGTCACCATCATTCTCTGGAAAGGAGCAAAGGGCAGCAAGTTCTGTCTGGCTGCCCGTACTTACCCATGCTGCAATCATGATGACGAGGGCAAAGAGGCAGGGACCCATCATGTTCCACACCCCTCTGCGGTCCAGCTGCAGGGACATGGCAATTAACAGGGTCCCCAAGACGAAAAGGACCTGGGAATGAGACACCACATCAGCAGGTCATCTGCTGCTAGGGCACAGATGGCTATGCCAAAGGCCTAAGGCAAGGAGAACTTCATCTCCTGGCTGCCCAGCCCTGCACGCATGCATGACTCAGGAGCAGCATCTTTAGAAGGAGAAACCGGAGGACCCACAAATACTTCCCCTCAGTCCTTTCTGGCGCAGTCCCTACAAGCATGCAGGTTCATGATCCAAGATCCTAGGATAAAACCACCCTCTGATTTAAAAATTAGGGTGGATGACAAACAGCCTTTGTTACCAAGATGGGCTATCCAGAGAGCAAGGCTATCTTGCAGGCTGCAGAGGAGGAGCTGCTGTATGCACTGTCTTATTAAAGTGCTGCCACAAGAGGGTGCAGCACGGCCACCTGTATCTCGGCTGGCTCACGCCTGGCCCTGCAGCGGAGGAGCGATAAAGGTCTGACACTCACGTATTTCAGAATCTTCTTTACCCGAGACATGCACAGGATTGTCACCCAGATGGACACCACAGAGCCCAAGAAGTCACAGTACTGTAGTGTGTCATAGTCCATAATGCACATCACAGCAACGCCTGGCTGGTCACATGCGTGGTAGAACTAGAACCAGGAACAAAAACAAAGGCTAATATGAACTCAGCAGCCCCACTCAGCTTTCTGGAAAGGAGAAGCAGGAGAAAGCTCAGCCCATAGTAGCCAAGATCCCTCCTGACAGTGTCTCCAGGAAGCTTCACCAAACCAGCACAGTGTTACAGAAAAAAGTTGGAGAGCTGCTATCAGTCTGCACCCTCCCAGCAGCAGCTGAGATCTCTTGGGACAGTAACCTTCAGCGGAATGCCCCAACCCCATCTCAGCTCCCAGGGGTCCCACCCCCAAATACAAGCACCTGCAGCATGAGTGGAAGAACTCAATGAAAATAACACTCCTGCCAAACTCTGAAGGGGCAGGACATGTCCATGGAGGTGCTTGTCCAATGATCCTAGAAGCTCCTTGTGGAGCTTGAGCATGGACAGCTCCACCAATGACTTTAGTCCAACGCAGCAGGCAGGATCCCCTTCCTGATGCTAACGGGGAGCTGGCAGGGGACCTGACAAAAGACAATCCCTACCGTGGAGAAGAACATGGTGTAGGTGTAGACAGAGGCCTCCACCAGGTAGTAGCGATAGACAGCAACTGCTATTGCTGGCAGGAACATGAGGTTACTCAGCGTGAGCAGGAGGGTGGCCAGGTTCTGCGCACCAACAGACTGGGCCTTGGTGTCGTCCGTGCAGCTCCACCCGCTCCAACCTGCAGAGCAGAGAGGCCTGTGTGGATCTCATGTGCCCTGCCTGCAGCATCCAGCAGCAGCCTGGGACCCCTCAGAAGCAGCAGTAGCTCCCCAGGACTATCCCCAGGCCTCCTCTGCATTGCTCTAGAAGGCAGCATGTTAGGAGGAAGAAGGACAAACCCACCCCACATTGGAAGCCCAACAGAAGCCCAGCATCTTTGGCAGCTTACCCATTGACCTCCACTTCACCCAGGACCCAAGCAGTATTTATACTGAGCAGCTGGCTTTAATAGCTTTGCTGTTTGCAGTTGCTGGCTAATGAGCTCTGCTGCCACAGCCCTTCTTGCTAATATGCTCTATCAGCCACGCACACTCCTGTTCTCAGGATGCTCGCTACTCATTACATGCTCTGCTTTGGAAAGTGGCTGGCTCATGCTACTAAGTCTTGGGGAAACCCCAGCAGAGCCCAGCAGCTGTTCCAGGGACGTTCCCCAGGTTATTCCCACGTGGCAGGGGCAGTTCTACATAAAGCACAGGTCTGTCCAGACTGATACTTTTCTTCTATAGTAACTCAACACACATGCTACTTCCTGGTGATAAACCAAGCATTTGAGGCTCAAATGCTTAGGATGCTCTCTGCTGCAGGCTGAATACAAGATACTGCAGTGGAAGAACCCTACAGATCCCAGGAACCAGGGTGGAAAGTGTTCCACAACATTAAGGAAGCCATCCTGTCCTATCTCCTGCTCACAGCAGGGCAGACTGCAAAGCCAGATCAGGTTGCTCTGGGCCTTGTCCAAATGAGTTTTGAAAATTCCCAAAGACAAAGACATGGATATTGTGCAAAGGTGAACAACTCTGATGGGAGAAAATTTGTTTTCTTACCTTTAGCTGGAAGTTTCCTGGCTGCAAGCTGTGTGGCCTAGAGAATTTCCTAGAGAACAACGCAAAGCTCTGGGCTTGATACTGGGGTCAATTCTTAGCCTGCTGACCAAGGACTGAGCTGACAGTCTTCTATAAACTAAGCTTTACTTTTTTTTTATAACTATTTTTATTCGAAGTTAGGATGCCCATGCCCTCCTTTTGGGGAAATGAGGCAGCCTGGGTACATGCAGGCACTCCGCAGTCAGAGCGGAGTTAAGAGTTGCATCCATCCCATTACGGTGCCACAAGAAACAAGCCCAGCAGCTCTGTCCCTTTCTCCCTGCTCTCACTGCAGAGCCCACAGGAGGCTGCTCTCTTCAGTTTATTTCTGGGTCATGAATATGCAGCTGGGGCATTTTGCTCCACGTGAATCAGCAGAAAGCTGTCCTCAGCCTGATTCCTCATCTCCCCTGGGGTGCTGTGTGCTTCCCAGGACCTGGCACCCCTTGAGGAAATTAGGATGCTGCTCTCCATTGCAGTCCTAGCCTAGTAGCAGAACTGCAGCAGACAGCAAGGACATGCTGGATCACGTCCAAAGCAGCAGTGAACCATATTTTGCCTTGTCCTTCTGCTAAAAACAGATGCAAGTATCCATCCAAGCACAGCACAGCTATTATCTTCCCTACACTAGTGTCTCCTGCCCAGTCTTCTTATCTCATTATTATATTAGCATCTGACACTAATGTTCCTCCTCCGGTGGCACCTCCAAGTCTAAGGGTTGTCTTGCATGCTTGCTCTTGAGATAGCATGAGACAGAGCACCACAGCAAAGCACAGACAGGGACTGCCAGCCCAGCCTCATCACGTCCCGTATCAGGGCACTACATAATAAGCTGTCCTGAAAGGCACATGCTCTGATGCAGGTGCTTTCAGGCAGCCCTGCTGGTATCCAGATCTCACTGGGGATGCTCAGAAGCACCTCCCCAAGCCCTGGGGGACTCAAAGCTGGAAGTGACCTTTCAGCAGGAAGCTGTCCTCAGCCTGATTCACCATTTCCCCTGGGGTGCTCTGTGCTTCCCAGAACTCCTCAGGGGAATCAGGATGCTGCCCAAAGAGGGCACCGTGGGTACAGACTGCACTTTAGGCAAGCGCTGTGACTCCAGGATGTTCCTAACAGCTGTGGCAGACCGTCTTCCCTCCTGTCTAAACAACAGCATGGAAAAACGTGGTCTCCCCTTGGGAAGGATAGCAAGGATTTTCCTCCTAGGAAAATGCACTCACCAGCTTTACAGCTGCAGCCCGCATAGAGGTAGCCATGTCTTCTCAGTAGACTGCACTGTCCATATGGCCCACAGTCATTGAAGCAGGGGGTGAGGTATGCTATGATGGTCACTTTGGCTTCTGCGGTGTTACATTCACTGCAATGAAAGCAGACTGTCTTGGCACCCTGGTCCTTCTGGGCAGCCGTGTGCCAAGGGAGCACTCTGCTCCAGGGGGTCTGAAAGAGCCTGGCCTCACAGTGCCCTACCCCCAGCCACTCTCACATACACAAATTCTCTGCTATTTTGGCACAGGGATCCCTCACACCACAGCCAACAGCGGATCTGCTTCATTGCTCCCAAGAGATAAGAGCATGGTCGACTCCCTCTCCACTCAGACTGCCAAACTGACGTGCAGACAGGCCTCAACTCTTCCCCAGACTCCCGTAAGAGGCTCAGATACCCCTGACTAGTAGTCAGGCCCAGCAGTTGCCAGCACCACTTCTTAGAACATGCTCGGCCCCTTACAGAGATGAATCACCAGGAAGGCAAACCGCTGGACTATGAGTAGAACTGAACACATTTCAAAGACTCCTTGAGGAAGTAACAGCAGCATTTTCATTTATAGCACAGCTCTTTCCAATTTATCACCTCAAAATACATCTGGGGAAGCTCACCCAGGCAGATTCCACCACCCACATGCAGTCAGCGTGAGACATGCCAGCTCAGCACCAGACAAGCTGCTTGAGGGCCCACAAGAGAGCAAGTCAGCACTGCCACCCACCTCCTCCCCCTCTGTAGCCATGGCTTCATTGCTACCACATGAGATGAGCCCACGACAGAAGGCAAGACAGTGACAACAGGCATTTGCTTTTGCTTATGTTAGTCAAAGGCAGCAAGGTAGAGTGCTCCAAAGCAGCCTCGAAGCCACGCAACACAGCAGACTCACCCCTGGCCCTTTGGGCAGATGAGCTGCAAGGAAAGGAACCAGTCATCTGTCTGGGGATACAGGACAATCACCATCGCTTCTGCAGAGGACGTACTCACACTCAGAGGGTAGCCCTGGAAAAAAGCTTAAAGACAAGAAGGTGCTGTGATACACCAGGACCTGGGGAGAAGGGCCTGCAGCAATTCCAAGCTGAGATCAGCTGCACAGGAATCACATGTTACTATAGCTCCTTAGTCCCATCCTCGAGGGATACTGCAGGATGGAGAGCATCCTTGCTCTCAGAGCCCCTTGTTGTTTCTGTCAGCTCAACTCTCAGCACCTGTCTAGACACACAAGGCAGCTGGGACAGCCTGTTTGCTTATTTAGTCCTCCAATGCAGAGTTCGGCTTCTCTGCACACCAGCAAAATCTTGACCATCCCCAAACCTGCCAACAAGGCTGGAAGAGAGCTAGGTGCTAACCAGGTCTTCCTTTGATGGAGGCTAACTCCTGGTTCCAGACTAGCACCTGCACCACAGCAACTCAGGGCATGTGCTGGAACTGAGTGATGAAGGCCTCAGGAGGGCTTGCGCCAAAATCAGCTTCCCCAAGACAGTCTACAAAGGACCCAAGTCAATTTGAGGTCATGAGGTCTAAAAGCAAAGTCCTGAGGCAGCGTAGCTGAGCTGGTGGCAGGTGTCAGTGGCTCTCATACCTGTACTGCACTTCCGCGTGGTATTGAGGGACAGCACCGGCGAAGCAGCACTCAGACATGCTACCACAGTGGCATTGGCCTGGCTCAGAGACGTCTGTGCAAAAAAAATATTCCATGTGAGAGCACCTCGGTGCCTTCCCCCTGCACAATTTATCTCCCACACTGCCCATGTCCTACGGGAGCAGCAGGTGATATTAACTGCTGCAGATCAAGGTCATCCACCAATTCACCAACTCTTTCTGGGCAAACCTGCATTCACCTCGCTCTGCACCGTCACTGCATTCTGCCTTTGCTGAAAGGCACAGGAAGAGAGTCTCTCAGGGAGACTGCATGGGTGGAAACGCCGCCCAGGCAGGACATTTACACTAGGGCATCGCTTCAGCATGAGCGCATGGTGGCAGCAAACAGAGGCAGCAGGACATCAGCCCTTGTGACGGCACTAACTAGCCCTTGTGACAAACATCACAGTCACACTTTCAGGTAAAATGATTCCTTGGTGCCACCAAAGGAGTGTGGGAATCAGTGACTCAGACATGAACATGCCTGGGTTTCCCTGAAGAGCTTCCTCTCTTGGTGGCAAGGCTCTAGGTTCCCACAGAAGAGATGGAGACGCAGTTACTTTCCATTTCCTCTCCTTTTCAGTGCTGCCAGCACGTGCCAGTAAGCTGTGGCATTTCAATTGGAACTGACAAGCAGGACATCATGGAAGTGGCTAGAACAGGTTCAGAGTGCTTTGTGACAACAACAACAAAAAAAAGGGAAATAGTACTGCTGGTACCTACCACCCCTGGAATTTGTTGACAAACCAGCCCAGACACAGGGGCAGAGACAAGCACTGCAAAGAGAAGATCATCACACAAATAAAGCTACTGCACCTTGTTAAGCAGGAGATTCACCACAAAGGAACCCCCGCTGTCCATGCCAGTGTTCAAGTTGAGGAGAAGGAGGGTTGAGGAGATGGAGTACACGGGCACAGTTGGACCATTCAGGAGCCTGTACCGCACAGACACCACGTCCAGGTCCTCCCGAACAACAGGCTGATTCTGGAGACAGAAGCTCCTCTGGTCAGATGCATTGCGTAACGCCGTTCCTGTAGACTGAGTGGGGCTCCCTCCTGTTCCTGTGCTACCTGGTCCAGAACCAGCTTGGCTCTGGTTTAGGCTGAAGTTAAGAAATGAACTGGTACTTCCCGGCCTACAGTCTGTAAAGGAAAAAAAGGAGAAGAGTCAGAAGAACCAGGATCAGAACCTCAACCAGACAGGGCCCCAGGAACTTCAGACCTTCAAGCAACAGCATAAACTGTGGGGGTATTTCAGCTGCTTCAGACACTTCAGTATTTGTTCTCATCTTCACAGGGGAAACTCTAACATCAGCGTCCACAATGTGGGGCACTGACAAAAGCCAGACAAACGGTACAGTGGGTGGCAACACCCTGGAGCTGCAGAGAAGCAGCTGGCAAGCAGAGGAACAGAAGAAGGGATTACGCACAGCATCATAACAACGTACCCAGCAGCCACGGAATATTCACTAACCGATAACTGAGCACAGCACTTAACTGTCCCATAACCACTGGCTGCATGAAAGGCTGTAGTAGTTTCCCAGACCTGGGCATACAAGGCTAGGCAAAAGAGATAAATTAACCCAATAACAGCTAAAGGCACAAACCATAAAGTCATAGTAACTGGAGCCAAATGTGACATTTGAAGACTTGCTGGAGCCTGTCTGTAGCTCCCAGAGACTCTAATGCCTCTGGTGTTGCTGTGTGTCCCCTCTCACACTTCAGATGCCAGTGCCACATCCTCGAGCATAACAGATCAGGCTCTGCTTTGAGGAAATGATAGCAGAAACCCTAGCAGAAGAACACTTCCAAAAACTATGCCTAGTTGGCGAGCTTGCGAGACTCCCAACAGTCAAACAGGGATGACCGTCACGTTACAAGTGCCTGTCACAGCCACAAGGACCCCGTGACCTCCTGAGGCATGCAAAATTGAGACATCTCATTACAACCCAAGATCTTGCCCCAAGGAAACCTCTGAGATGATTTCCTGTCTGTAGCCTGCTTATGGCCGATAGTCAATATATCAATACAGTCTAGTGCATCTACCCAAAACTATTCTCCTCACCAGATTTTAAGCTAGTCACAGCCTTTGGAAAATACCATTGCTTCAGAGATCCTGGCACAGGCATTTCCAGAATAGGAAGGTCCAGGGAGTATTCCTCTCGGATGAATACTAGAGCCTACACTTTTGATACCAAAGCAACAACTAGATCTCAGCCCCCAAGGTTATGCCCAGGCAACCAGCATGCTTGGGAAACACAGGACATCACAGCCAGCCAGCCAAAGGCCTGAGAGAGACATAGCAGACACAAAGTTCTTGCTGATCCCTCCCATAGGGGTAGAGAAAATGGAAGCCCACCTGCGAAAGAAGTCAGCATCTCCATGGACACACTGGCATTGGCAGTGCCAAGACTCTCCACCGTGATCTGCAACCACTTCTCCCAGGGGAGTGAATCCAGGCCCAGGCTGCAGTTTACATTCCCTGTACAGGTGATGATCCTCTGAAAGGACTGTGGCAGAGTGATTGAGCCCAGCACTACCCGCACAGTGCATGCTTTCTGCTCACTTGTCATGCAGCTTCGCAGCTCAAACCACATCCTGGCGGTGTACTTGGGAACAAAGACCCTGCAGGAGAAGCAACCAGCAACTCGCACAGCTTGTACTCCGAACACAGACCAGCCACAACCCACCACAGAGTCCCATGGGCATTGTGGCAAGAACTAGATTGCCCTGATTTGTGTTGTGAAAATCTTTCCCAGGGGAAGAGTCTCTAAGAACTACCAAATTTCTGCCTTAGACCTCTAGGTCTACCTGCAAAGAGTCAGAGAAGGGCCCTCTTGTGTGATGCCCATACAAACCTACCACCCTGATGCCAGGAGCTTGTTAAACACACTCAGAGACCCCCAAGCTCCAGAGCACAGTCCAGCCCAGCATGGAAACAACAGTGGCTTACCCTAAACAGCACCAGCGGGAAATCTGACCCCATACCTACGGCCCCAAGTGTTTCCAGCCGCTGGTCTCACTCACTTGACATGCAGAGGCTTAGCAGGTGAGATGATAGTTTGTGGCATGGCAACACCAGGCTCCAGAACAGGCATATCAGTGAGTCTAAGCACAAACATATCTGCCTGAAACATATAGGTGCAGGGAGTGGAGAAACCCTGCAGGAGGGGAGAGCAGACTGGTCAGCTGTGGCAAGACACACTGGACAGAGTATGCTGGCTGTTCGAGATGCTCACCAGAGCTCTTACCTTCACTTCAATTCTGCCAGCAGCCTCAGGGAGATGTGCAGCAATGAACCAGTCTCCTGCAGCAGGGCTTGTAACGTTCACAAAAGTGGTGTTTTGCACAGCACTGCTCAGAGTGATGCTTATGTTATAGGAAGGATGGACAGTCGCATTTGCAGGAAAACGAGTGCCCAGAGGATTAATTACAGGAGGGGCTCCATAGCGAAAGTGCCTGCAAGAGAAACCAGAATGCAAGTAAATCAGGGGAGGTATATACACTTGCAAGATAAACTGGGATACAAATTCATCAGCAGACACCCAGGTTGGCTTGAGATCAGAGAGGCTACAGGCTGGAAAGAAGCCACATATTGAAGTGGAGCACAGAGCTATCATTTTAATCTGGTGAGGACTGGCTGGTATTACCTTATCTTGGATTTATTTAGAGATTAGTTTAACTTGACTGCTTATTAAGACAAGGATTTACATCATTCCATCAAGCCTGAAAGAAAATTTCCATAACACACACTTAGGTTAAGCCCCAGTCACAAAACTACTTTTTTTTTTTTCCTTTTATAACCATCAGCAAATTCCCCCTATAGCCAGCTAGGCTAAACCGTCAATTAAGAGCTTTCTTTTTATAGAAAAGATCTGCATCTTTCCTATTCCCTCCATTAAGGAGGGCAGACAGTCTAAAAAGACACCAAGCAAGGCCTATGTGACTGACTTTAGAACACAAGCACCTCTGCTTTAAGATAAGCAGCTCAAAGTTTGAAATATGAGAAAAGCAGGCAGCTAAGTAACGTATGGATATTTGGACAACCAATTTGGCATTCAATTTGCTCCATTTTGGGACTACTAGAGCACTGCAACAGAACAATGAACAATAACAGGTCCAGCAAGCAAGCATTACAGGTTATGTGTCATTAATCTGTTTGAGCTTAGCTAAACTGATCTTCACAGTCATTTCTTAGGTTATTGTTTAGCTGTTGTCTTGTCCCTCACATCCCTAAAACTGCTGGAAAGCTTTCTGGGATGCAGAAAATACAAAGATCATCTGTTTCAGGCTGCTCGGAGCAACAGAGCACTTGTCTGTGCCCAGAACAGACTAGGTAATGTGCAAGCCAGCTGGTGCACCAAACTTCAGTCGCTTTTGGAGTGGCTGAAACTTCAGCAAGCTGCAGCCACCCCTGTGGTGTAGGTCCTAGCCATGTAAGGTCTCTGAGAGTCCAAAGCGCCTCTCAGGGAACCACCTGCCTAGGAAGCTTAGTACCCTCATGAAATACAGCTCAAAGTCTCAACCTATTTCATCTCAAATCCTCCAACAACTCAAGAACTGTTTTAAGCAATATTTATTTTGATGTCATTGAATGTTCCATCTTCACGTCTTCAAATCTTGTTTTGTCGTGTCAGCAGGATTAGGCATTCCTCTCTTATCTGTGCTCCATACACAGGCTGCTTCCTTCAATATAGCGTTTCTAGTCTCTTCAGCTCCTTTGTACTGGGGAATTTGTCCCCCTTCAAACGTTTTGCATCCTCTCAGGCCCTCTGCAGTTCTGCCACATCTGTGCACAGTACCATGCACAGGATCAAGAGACACAGAAAGGTCCACGAACACCTTTGCTAATGAACAGCAACAACAGCCTCATTGTGAATCTCTCTCCAGCATTTCTAAGACATAAGACATGTTTCTCAGACATAATATTTGATAGCCCTTTGATCCACTGGTAACATGAAATGCTCCTACAGATTTAAAAAACAGAGATTTAGTGTCAGTGCAAGACCAAGGAATTGTCTGCTGCAACTGGCAAACAAATTCACAACCTCCTACAGACAAACAACTGTATGATCAACAAGGACAAGGGAAAGACAAGAAAGCCCACGTGTGCAAGCAATGGCACAGGGACATACATACACTGTGACCTCCATGCTGGTACACTCCGGTTCTTTCCCCCTGGACGCTTGCAGAAGCCAGCGAAGCAGCACAGTATCTTCTGGCACGTGGAAGTGGAAGACCTTGGCATTCCCATACCAGCTGTAGAAGGACAACTTCTGTGCACTCTGAGAGAAGTACTCGGAGACATACAGGGAGTCTGAAAGGGAGAGAGCAAAGCAGCTGCTGGGGTGGCTGCTGGGAGCAGGTTGCAGGGCTACAGCCACCAACAGACGCACACAGCAGTTTTAAGGTAACTGGAGAGAAGCCCTTTGTGTCCTCAATTTCTCAGTCCAATTCCTCTAGATACTTGGTGATCCACTGCACTCCTCCCAAGGAATGAGATGAGATCGAGCAGCCAGAACTGTGCAGATCCCTACTACAAAACTGTCCCCTACAGCCAGACAGCACTGGAGGAACCTTAACCATGCTCCACAGAACATGCTGTCAAGATGACAGAACACCTGAGACACTGAGGAGGAGGAAAAGGTCAGGAGGAAAAGCTGGTGGCAAGGAAAGCATGGCAGAGTAGGCAGCAGCCCAGTCCCAGCACCTTAGGCAAACCATGCACAGCAGATTGACAGGGTAGGACGAGGCGGGTGCAGGTAGCACAGGGTGCTCTGTGCTCCACACAGGGAATTCGGCTGCCGTTTATGGTGCTAACAGGCAAGAGTTGTCTTCATCGGTTTCTGTTGAGCATGTGGGCTGATGTTATCAGTCCTCACAGGCTCAGGACACATGCACTGTGCCACATGCTGTCCTCCTGCAACACGCAATGTGACAAAAACCTACATGCTGCAAACTGCACTTTGCTTTCAGAGATGTACCTTACAAAGCCTAAAGATTTTCCTACCTGGAAGAAAGGCTGCCTGAATAGTGTTAACAGCCCTAGGGTAGGCTTGATCATGCAAGAGGACAACAGGTTTTTAGTGAATGCGTCAGAGGACTACCTAGGTCTTCCATCATCCCTCTGCCCAGCTGTGCCTACAGATCACCCCTAGCCTGCAGATAATTTCACCTGCAAAACTGTATTGGAGTCACTGTCAGCAAGAAAACAACCAGACTACAACTCGGGGACAGAAGGAAAACATCACACGAGGGTTGGGAAGAGGGCAAAACTGCGGTGAGAGAGTGGAGCCAAGGCTATTCTGCCCACCAGAAAACAAGGTTCCTCACACTCAGCAAGGGGAGTAGAAGAATGTGTCCGCACATCTCTACCAAGACCTCCCAGATGCTACTTTTCTATGCTAGAATTCTCTGGAGTGGGGAGAAACTTGTAGCTTTCAGATTCACATGCACCGCTTTGATCAGAAGATAAAGCAGCAAGAATTTTTTAACTTGTCTTCATCTAATGCTGCTCGGGGTCATGTGGAAACACACAGGACCCAACTGAGCTTAAGTAAGGTGCCAGAAAAAGAGGAAGAACACTCCTCAGGCAGGAGCAGAGCCTTGGGACATACTTTGTGCCAAGAGGAAACTAATCCTAGCAGGAAATACGATTCATGCCCCAAAGCAGGACGCATGCTAGCCTGAACACACGACACCGCAAAGAGACAGGAATAGTAATAATGGGTTTAGTTTCCTGGCAAATTACCAAGCTAAAGCCTCCAGGCAGATTGCAAACCCAACAGAAAGGAGGAAACAGGAAAGCAAGAAATACCAGCCACACAGCTTTCACTGCTGTCAAAGCACAAGCCAATGGGAGAATTTACTCCGCAAGGAAAAGGGCACGCTGGCGGAACACCGCAGGCACCTTCCCGCACCGGCTGCCCCAGCCTCACGCCACGGGATCCTGCAGGCAGAGCCCGCACAGGGCTCCAGGCACAGAGGGAAAGGTGAGCCAGGATGGGACAGCACCAAGCCCACTTGCAGATGACAAGACAGGAATTGGCTGAGACCTGCTGTAAACCCAGCTATATTTAAGGAACTACAGAAGAGAGAGATCTTTAATCAGCAGCTTCTCTGCACCTAGTTGCTCTCTGCATGCACACAGCGCGTTCATTTCAGTGACGTTTGGGGACAGGCACAGGACAAGGGGAGACGCAGACAGAAGGAGCAATAAGGCTGGGATTGCCGTGGCCCTGCTCAAAGGAACCGGTGGAGTAGGACAACCTGAGCAGGGATACACCGTCCTGCTGGTGCCTGACCTTGACGGAAGCTGTTCCACCCCTACTGGTGGCCAGGCTCTGCATGGCCAACAGCTGCAGCCAGCACCCACCAGCAGGTCCTCGTCCTCAAAGGGCCACAGCAGCTGAAGAATTATGTGTGAGGTTTTGGGAGAGGAGAGGGCTGGCAGGCTGTACAATTAAGAAGTCAAGCAATCAGCAGTGCTTTTTATTAAAGACCAGTCAATTACAATGAGCGAGGTCAACCATAGCACCCAGGGAAGGTCTGCGGACCTGCTCTGCCTCAGCACAGCCTGTGACAGCTACCAGGTTAGCACAAGAGCCATGGCTGAGCCAATGTGACAGCAGCATGCACAAAGTCCAATCACACGTGGTTTCTCTTGGAGACAATCCACCCAAGCTCCTGTTCTTAGGCTTTGCTATGCTGGGCACCCAAGAGCTGCATCCAGGAAATTAGATGAATTGATTCCCACTTCACCCTCAGCCTTGGGTTGACAAGGAAATGCTACACGTGGATAAAACCAAATATTAGTACAGAAGAGACAGAAAGACAGGTCTCCACAAGACAAGGCCTCCTTCAAAAAGCAAGTTTCAAATGTATTAAGCAAAAAAAAAACAAAAAAGTGTTTTTAAGAAAACAAACAAAACATAGCAGAACCACAGATGCAGAGAGGAGATGCGTTCTTTGAATTTCAAAATAAAGAACCACATGCAATAGCTTGGATTTGCTCATCCAAAGATTATCTCATTCTACTTTTAGACATAATATGTTGACCGTTGGTTTCAGAGCTTCCCACAAACATGAAGAGGTCCCAGTTTCAAAGCAGATGCAAGTGTCTCCGGGGTTTCAGAAGGGCCAGTACTTCCAAAGGCAGCAGGCTCAACCTTTTCAGAGCTTAGGCCAAGGAGCAGCTCTAAAGGTTCATAAAGGGTCTATGAAAATGCCTGTGTAAAGCTACACCAACAGTGGTCAGTCTGACTCAAGACAAGAAATGACTATGTGGCAGGGTTTTTTTTTTTTTTTTTTTCATTTATAATGTAACAGAAACCCTATTCCTTTAGTCCGTGTCAAAATTCCATCTTTACATGTTCCAGAAGAAGGTCACCTCACTCCTCTGGGGCAGACCTCATCTTTACCAGCTCTCAGATCTAATCCTAACGTGGCATTTCTCCCAGCCGACAGGATGACGCCAAGAAAAACCTAACAACACACCTCAAATACAGGGTAGCTTTCCTCTGGGCTGGGAACCCAGCTAGCAGGATGCCAGAGGAGGGTGGGCCTGGGGCAAAAGGACATCTCACCTTGGCCTCATAGGCTTTCTGGAGCAGCCTACATGCTTTGCAGACTATGAGGAAGTACAGCATGATAACCACCATCAGCAGCTGATAACCGCAGTCAGCGCCAACTTACCTCCACAGCACGCCGAAGCATCTGAACAACCTCCCATGCCCACACTTTCCCAACACTGCAACGCCTGGTTGCACCTCCAGAGGATGGGGCATGGCCCCCAGCCAGCACAGCCTCTGCCATATGCACGGTGGGAGCCCTGGGCATGCCACTGCAAAGAGCTGCCCACCGCTCCGCTCACGCTGCCAAACCCTCTTCCAGCCCACTCGGGCGCCAGCTCC
This sequence comes from Cygnus olor, assembly GCF_009769625.2. Lineage (NCBI taxonomy): Eukaryota > Metazoa > Chordata > Aves > Anseriformes > Anatidae > Cygnus > Cygnus olor. The sequence goes on from NC_049183.1 coordinate 6,783,889, forward strand.
TGCCCATCTGCCTCAACCTAGTGGAAGTAAACTCACCTGAGAAGCAAAACCACAGCTACCACCACACACACGGTGGCAAGTTTGCCTGGGTTCAGGCCCTGATCTCCCCAGGAAAAGAGATCGATCTCTTGCTGCTCTGTAGCACCTGGTACAACCGGAACGAAGCACTGCTCTGCTAGAGCACAGAGGACAATTTATAGAGCTCCCGAGCAACAAATTACTCCACAGATCACAACGCTGACCAGCTCAAAGCAACCTCTGGCACCGAGCTGAGGGACTTTCCTCAGGTCTGCGCTGTGGACAGAAGCTTCTGCCCACTGCAAAACAACATTTGGCTGATTTTCCTCAGGGCCCTCGACCTCCTGGCACCCTCCCATGTCCCGGAAAGGTAGCCCTAGGGCTTCCATGGGCCAGGCACCACCTCTGTCAGTTATGCCCCGGTCCCCGTCCCCATCCCTGTCCCCACACCACACACCCCAAGCCTCCTCCTGGCCAAAGGGCCAACGCAGAGACCAGGGCCACCTCGGTGAGCACCAGCATGGCGGGGACACCGCAGCATTTCTCGCTTTGGTGCCTCCGGACAAACTTTGCTTTCTCCCCACGGCCGGGCTGGCGTGGAGACACCCGACGGCCGCGGTGACATCTGCGGGGCTGGGGACGCCCCCGGCCACCGCCGGTGGTCCCTGGGGAGCAGAGCAGAAGGGAGCACGATAACCGCAGGGTCCCCCGGGAGGGGAGGCCTCTCCCCCCTCCTCCTCCTTCTTCCCAGCCCAGCCCGGCTCGACTCGTCCCGGGGACACCCGAGCGGACAGCGCACGGCCGAGCCTTCCCCCAACCACCCGGACTCACCGGAGCCGGTGCTGCTGCCGTGACCGGCGGGGAGCACCAGGAGCTGCAGGAGCACCAGGAGCTGCAGCAGCCCCAGGAACAGCCGCAGCGCCGGGCCGGCTCCCTGCGCCATGGCCGCCCGCCTTATCCCGGCATCGCCGCCCGCCGCCGCCCGGGGCTCCGCAGCGCCATCGCCGCCGCCGCCGCCCGCTTCCGCCGCCGCCACCCCGCCCCGCTCCGCCCCCGGGACAACCGGGGCCGCCGGGGGCCGGGCCGGCGCTGCGGGTCTCTGGGAGGGGCCTGGGGGGAACATTTGGGGACCCCGGCCGAAGAGAGAGTCTGGGGGGAGCCCGGGACGGGCGTGGGGCTGGTGGGGTCCCCCCAAGGCCTGGCACGGCCCTGAGGGATCCCCGGGATGAAAGCCGGGACCTGGGGACACCACTCATCCTGGGGACGTCGCAGAGCCCTGTCAGCACCCTGAGACCGTGGGATAACCCCAGGGAGCCCTGAGACTTCACAAGGCCCTGAGGTCCCCCTGGCATGCCAATAGCCCAAGAAGTCCCCGAGAGCCCCAAGAGAGTGACCTGGGGTGGGCTCAGAGCCCTATGGCCATGTGCCCTGGGCCCCTCCCAAAATCCCAGAGGAGTCCCAGCACATTGAGGCTTGCCAGGGGCATGCCCTGTGACCACCAGGAGGTCTCTGGGACAGCCCCAGTGAGCGGTCCGTGTGTGGGCTGGAGTCTGGTTCATCCTCACACTGTGGCCTTCCTTCTTGTGCCCCTGTGAGGGCAGCAGGAGCTCACCACCTTACGGCCTGCTCCCCAGCCAGGCTCCACGCACACTGCCGGAGCGGTGCAGCCACCTGCCACAGGAACAACAGTGCTGGGAAAACAAAGGGCTTAAGCTCGCCGTCATCCTTGTCTGCGGGTGCCATTGCCGCATGGCAAGCCCTATGGTGACTCTGCCTGGGTTGGTGCAGCTGGTCTTTGGTTCCCCTTCCTTCTCCTCCCTGTGCTGCAGCGTGGTGGCCTTGCAGTGGGAAGCAGCATGCTTCCTTCTCTGTCACCCTGGGCAAGCCGCATCTGATCCGTCGCGGCTTGGTGCGAGAGACCGGCTCCTTGCCACGGCTGGCCCTCCCCAGCCCGCTGGCACCAGTGGGCTCTGCGCTGCCCCACCCCAGGGGCTGAGCCCCTGGAGTAGCACGGGGCACTGCCGGATGCATCATTTCATGTTAATTCTTGCTTCAGCTGCTATGTACACAGGGAACAGGTTATTCGTCTCTTGTCAGTAACTTTCCATGTGCACCATGGCTGAAATACTCCCCTTTCCCTGCTGACCCACCCCAGCGCAATCATACCTCAGAAGCTGTGTTCTTTGTGCCTGAGATCAGTGACCACAGCTTTTTTTAGCATGGAAGTACTGCTGTTCTGTTGTCACAAGTGGGGTTGGCCTCGGAAGCGAGGATATGACCTCACACTCACTCTTCCCGAGAGAGAATGTCAAGAATTTCCTAGAAAATTCCTTGTTTAATGAACTAGCAGAGATTCTTTATCTTCCTTGTGTACCATTAAAACTCCTGGAAATCCCATGTGTGGGCTACATCTGAAATTTGCTTGTTTGTGTGGTTAAGGGTTTGTTTGAGGGTTCTCTGGAATTCGTGATGATTTTTGCCACATTTTTCCCAGGCAGAAAATCCAGCTGTAGTGGTTTGGAAACCCCCAGGTGAGCTTCTGTCTTCACTGAAATCTAAGGGAGCATGGTCCTATCAGGACCAGAGGTTCTGTCTAACTTCGACATTTGACTCTGAATAAAGTGCAGGTGCCTGTGCCAACAGGCCAGCCTGTGTAATGGCTAGGGCTAACAGCAACTGCTTACTGCTCTTTGGTCCATGAGTCCTCGAGCTGAGCCCATCCTCAGGAAGTCACAGGAGGAACAACCCACTCTTGATCATGTCTTTCTTACAAGGTTTCAAACAGGCCTTGGGAGAAATGGTGAGTATGTACTGAAACATCCCCATCTGAAGCCGTGATCTGGAAAAATAACTAATGGTGACTTGGCCAAATTCTATGGAGCATGAATTTTGATAAATACACTTCTACTGTTAAAAAAGGCACTCAGCTGCTCAACCATTGAAGAAGGTATAAAAGCTTCCTGACCAAGCAGCTGCACATTTTGTTGTATTGCTTTCCATAAATCCATAGCTGGGATCCTCCTGGCCATACACAAAGGTCTTTAGAGAGCACAGAGCTGGCACAGTCTGCTCCCATATCTGTTTGTCTGATTCTGGTACAAGGAAAGTTAAAAAAAAAAAAAAAAAAAGTAGATCAGGGTGGAAAACGCTATGTTCTAACCAGGTCCTGCACCTGGGACAGGGCAACCCTGGCTATACGTACAGACTGGGCAATGAGACGCTGGAGCGCAGCCCTGCAGAGAGGGATCTGGGGGTTTTGCTTGATAGCAAGCTGAATATGAGCCAGCAGTGTGCCCTGGCAGCCAGGAGGGCCAACAGTATCCTGGGGTGCATCAAGCACAGCGTAGCTAGTCGGTCAAGGGAACTGATTGTCCTGCTCTACTCTGCACTGGTGCGGCCTCACCTCGAGTACTGTGTGCAGTTCTGGGCACTGCAGTACAAAAAGGACATGAAACTGTTGGAGAGTGTCCAGAGGAGGGACTAGAGAGGAAGACGTATGAGGAGCGGCTGAGGTCATTTGGCCTGTTCAGCCTGGAAAAGAGGAGGCTGAGGGGAGACCTCACCATGGTCTACAGCTTCCTCATGAGGGGGAATGGAGGGGCAGGTGCCGATCTATTCTCTTTTATGACCAGCGATAGGACCCGAGGGAATCGTCTCAAGCTGCGCCAGGAGAGGTTCAGGCAGGATATCAGGAAGAGGCTCTTCACTGAGAGGGTGGTTGCACACTGGAACAGGCTCCCCAGGGAAGTGGTCACTGCACCAAGCCTGTTGGAGTTTAAGAAGCGTTTGGATTGTGCACTTAGTCACATGGTCTGAATTTTTGGGTACACCTGTGCGGTGCCAGGAGTTGGACTCGATGATCCTTATGGGTCCCTTCCAACTTGGGATATTCTATGATTCTATGATTCTAACCATCTCCAGTTAAAGCCTGGAATTGTGTCTACCTTGCAGCTGATTGCCTAATTGAATTCACTGTGGCAGGGGATCTGGAAAGGAAGAGTACTGAGTCCCATGAGCATGGATCAAAACTCTGCTGTGAGTTGTATGCTCTAACTTCAGATGGAATATTAGACATTTCTCCATCATTGCAGGAGACGGGTGAGAGGCTTTCTGTTGTAGTCCATGGAGTAACATGATCCAGCAACGCTTTGAGTGGCTCAGGTCTTTTCCCATCCATCAACTTCATCACAGGATCTCCTTTCTTGCTGTGCCTCAGGAGCCCCATATGTGGCAGGCCAGGCACCAGCTGGCTCCTTGGCATGGCTGTGCTCTTCTGTACAGTCCCTCAAGGCAGCCCAGCAAAGGGAAGGGTAAGAAGCAGAGAATCAGCAGCAGAATAAATACAACTCTCTAATTCTCAGTCCCAACTTTGCTATGTGCAGCTTCCAATGGTATTCCAGAATGAAAAAATAAGAAGTCAATTGTTTCAGTGTAAGGTGACACAGATACAGAACTATGATCTAAACCAGCAGACACTGAACTTGAACTGACTATTACAGCTCAGGAAAAATATCCTGGAGTCTTCACTGATGGTTCAACAAAATTGTAGTCTTGGTGTACAGAAGCAGTCCAAGAAGCCAGCAAAATATGGTGATATCATCAGGAAGGGCTCCGAAGACAATAGAGAGGACATCATTTGCCTGCTAAAAGCTTGGTGCACTCACATCTATGCAGTTCTGGCCTCTGGACGCAGTGGACATAGAGTCCTGAAGAGGTCAGCTGAGATGGTCATGGGCACAGGGTAGCTGCAATGTGAGTAGGGCTGGGGAAGGCTGGGATTTTTCAGCCTGGAGGAGAGGGCACAGAAACTTTACAAGATCACAAGGTGAATGTGGACCTGGTGCTCATTGGGTTCTGCAGTACTAGAACTAGAGACCATCGATGAGTCTAGTAGATTGGTTTAAAATGGATGAAAGGGACTTCATATGAGGCAGGGAGGGAGAATAAACTTCTGGAAGCTGCTGCCACAGGAGGTTGTAGAAACAAATGGGATCAGCAGGTTTATAAAGGGATTAGCAAATTCATGAACAACAGGTCAATAAACAGATGCCGAAGGCAACATGCAGGAATGTATGCTCTGAAATCATAATTACTGCTGCTGCGGATGTTGGAAGAGCAAAACCAAAAAAGGCTAGGCTCGTGTGATGTCCCTAAATGCCATGTCCTGTTGCTGAAAACAACACTGGGTGAGATGAACCAATGATCTGATCCAGCAGAGCATTTCTTATATTCTCAGTTTCATAATCCTTAGGCACATTCAGATCTTCTCAGGTGGTTGGTGCATGGTAGGAAGACAGGCAATTAGCAGGAAAGAAATTTTTGCATTTCCATTCCAAGCTGAAAATCTGATCAATGTCAAGTGGAAAACATCCAGCAGGCCCAACATGAAAATGCTGTAATTTCATTGAAAAAGGTTGCTAGAGGTACAGTCTAGTCACAGTGGAAATCTGGCTAGATCTAGTTGTCAAAAAAGACATGGTTAGCCACAAGAAGAAAGTGGGAAAACAGTGCAAAGGAGTTGTGGTAAGTTTCTGCTGTTTAGTTGATGAATGACTCCAATACTGCAGTGACAGCGCCGAGAAGGAATCTGTGGTCAACATCAAGTTACCACAGGCCTGCTCCTTCTCCTCTCAGATGTAAAATCCAAGACCTGGAATCTGCCACAAATATCTCCAACGGCAAGGGATTCATCATGTTTAATGCCTTTTTGGTCATGGGGAACTCACAGAGTGAGGCCTCACAGGTGAACTTGGAGGGGGATCAGCAAACAGTTTTTCTAAGATGTTGCTTGTAGTGTTAAACTTTTTGTGATGTCAAAGAAGAGCAGACAATGTTTTAAGTTCTGATAATGCTTGTTTTTATCAGCCCCTTTCTCTCTGGAGGGACCTATATAGCTGTGCAGTTGCTGGTGCTTTGTATGGCTGATCCACTGGGAGCAGTCTCTGCTTTTAGGAAAGGAAGGAGAGAAAGTATTTTAAGTCCTTCATCAAAACCGACGTTATAGAGAAGGTTGACTCTGTCTTCTTTGACTACTTTATTTTTCCCACTGAATCAACACCTTCCTTATGAGGCTTTAAAGAAGAAAACTCCAGCAAGCTCAGTAGCCTGATGTCTGAGATCCGACAAGGAAACCTCTCATGAAAGGGGTCTTGAGAGCTGGAAACAATTACAGAAAACAGAGATGCAAGGGCATAAATCGAACCTGTACCAGTGCAGAGGAAGGGCAGGAGGAAAACAGCCTGGATAAACCAGCGCTCTCAGTTGCCAGAAGGAACCACTGACTGGAGATGAGGCAAACCCATTAACAACACGTATTAGGAAAGAGCTGCTAGCCTGTAGGGACATGATCAAAGGACCAAGACACAAAAGAATATATAGCTCACAAGAGTCTTAAAGGCCAAAAATAAAACATCCCATGAGGAAGGTGTTGATTCAGGAGAGACAGGAAAAGTAGTCATAGAAGAGAGAAAATAGAATCAGTCTTCACAAAAATGTCATTTTTGATGAAGGACTTACAACTGGCAAAAGAGCAGTTGGAGAAGGTGGGCAGATGCTGAAAAGAGTGCATTAAAGTATATTTCAGTGATTCCAGTGTTTTTAGACTGTTTGCCTTAAAAAAAAAAATCCCTTTTACCTCAGTAGCTGATTGAAGCCATCACACACCACCAGAATCTTTGAGAAACCATGGAGAGTAATGGGGTTGCTGAAGCAAGACAATAAGCTCTATTATCATTAGCAGGGCAAAGGAGGAAACTGGGCAACTATAAACCAGACAACTTCAATTCACAAAAGAAACAAACAAACAACAACGACAAAAAACAGTGGGACATTTAATCGAAGAAAGGGATGAGTAATAACCATTGCTATTGCCAAGAATGAATCATTTCAGATGAGTCTGTTTTCCTTCTGTGACAGATTCCAGTCCTTGGTTCAACATCATTAGTCACTGTTCCTTCATCAATAACGTATGTGTTGTAATGGAGAATACACTTATTAAAATCTCAGATGTGCCTGAGCTGGAAGGGTTGTGAGCACCCCAAAGCACTGGATTAAAATTCAAAATTATCTAGACTTATCAGAGAGACCAATTCAGTATGGGAAGTCTGACATTTAGGAAAGAAAAGTTGTCCAAACATAAGGCAAACAAACTGCCTAAGCAGCAATTTTTTGGCAAAGGACCTACAGTTTGCACTAATTGCAAGTTATGCTGTTGGCATATTGAATGCCAATATCAGATGTAAACACAGAAGAATCAGTTGTAAACACGTTTTCCCTTATCTCTCCAGCAAGAGGATCTCTCAGCTGGTATCCTAAGATCAGCTTTCAAAAAGAAAAGAATTCTGAATCTTCCCATTGCTCCTCTGCTAAATGGGGAAGTACGTTTTGAATGGGAAATTCTTGGTAAACTCCTCTAGGAAGCTTGCCTTCTTCCAGAAGTGTGTAGTTCCATGTCCTTTTCCAGGAAGCACTCTCCAGGGCCATGACTTTTTATCAGATGCTAATAAGAGAAATATCTGAGCTACCTGGATAAAGCTATTTGCAATCCCTTGAGAGGCTGGCAAAACTGTCGCGATCAGGTAAACCATAGCTGTCAAGCTCATTTCCTGGTGTTGTTTTAATAAAAATGAGCTCTCAGATGCCACTTGCCTTGGTGACAACCACATAACAAAACACTTTGTTGTTCCTACAATCAAGTTGAAAAACGTGATGCCCAACGCAGTTGCTCCCAACTAGTTGACCGATGCTCTGAGCAGCGGCAGCCCCCGCCCAGCTGCCCCAGTGCCATGGCCGAGCATGGCACCCCAAGGTCTGGCATGTCCCTGACGCCAGCAGGGCTCAGCTGTCCTGGCTGTGTCCCCCTATCTCCTCAGGCACCCCCGGCCTCCTCACTGGCTGGGCAGCATCAGGAGCAGAGAAGGCCTTGGCTCTGTGCGAGCCCTGCTCAGCAACAGCTGGAACACCGGGGTGTGACCCATGTTTTTACCTGCCTGCATCCAAAACACAGCACCATATGAGCTACCATGAAGAAAATTAACTCTATCCCAACTAATCCAGCATCCTTACTAATTTTCTGATGCTATTAACTACCTTCTCCTGATAAATGTTCTTTGTGGAACATTCTGAACATGAGCCAGCAGTGTGCCCAGGTGGCCAAGAAGGCCAAAGACATCCTGGTTTGTATCAGGAATAGTGCAGCCAGCAGGACCAGGGAGGTGATTGTCCCCCATACTCTGCTCTGGTGAGGCCACACCTCGAGTGCTGTGTTCAGTTTTGGGCCCCTCACTACAAGAAGGACATCGAGGCTCTGGAGCATGTCCAGAGAAGGGCTACAAAGCTGGTGAAGTGCCTGGAACACAAGTCCTGTGAGGAGCGGCTCAGGGAGCTGGGGGTGTTTGGTCTGGAGAAGAGGAGGCTCAGGGGAGACCTTATTGCTCTCTACAACTGCCTGAAAGGAAGATGTGGGGAGCTGGGGGGGTCGGCCTCTTCTCACAGGTAATCAGTGAAAGGACTAGATGGAACGGCCTGAAATTGTGCCAGGGGAGGTTCAGCCTAGAAATGAGGAGACATTTCTGCTCAGAAAGAGCAGTCAGGCGTTGGGACGGGTTGCCCAGGGAGGTGGTAGAGTCACCGTCCCCGGGAATGTTCAAGGAAAGGTTGGACGTGGTGCTTAGGGACATGGTTTAGTGGGTGACAGTGGTGGTAGGGGGATGGTTGGACCAGATGATCTTGGAGGTCTTTTCCAACCTTAATGATTCTGTGATTCAATGTTTCTGGTGCAAAACAGTATTTCAGGATAATTCCTAAGGAAGGCAGTCTTCTGGAAACCCCCTGAGAACATGGACAAACTTACGTAAGGAGGCCTACACACTTTTGAACAGCCTAGCAACTGCTGGAGGCTCCAGCTCAGGCTGCAGCCAGGAGCAAGGCTGCACTGGCTGGCTAGCTCTGATAAAGGGACCACGGCTTCAGGCCCCCATCTTGTGGCAGTGGGGGTGAGTGACGGCGACAAAACATCTGGCTGTTTGGAGCACAGCGCTTCTGTGGCCAGGCAGAGACAGGGCACTGCCTGCTGGGACAGGCTGCCTCCTCTGAAACTTGCCCTGCTGTGTCCTACCTAAGGACACAACAAGGTGTGAGAGTGATTGGAAGTGAAAGCCTGGCAGAGGCAGTGGGGACAGCAGCCAAATCCTGACCCACACACTTACTATTCCCCTGCATTGCTCCTTACACTTCACTCTTCATGCACACACAGGCCCTTATGCATGTGCATACATATGCTTTTTTTGCTCTGTATATGCTGCCCCTTGCTTGCTTCCTAAGCATGTGTGCACATACAGTGCCTGCCAAGCCTGGAGGACATCCATTTCCTTTCTCGCAGCCTCACCCATGTGCTGCCTCTTGCACACACATTGGCTTTGCCACGCTCAGGACTGCAAGGAGCAGCCCAGCAGCTTTGTCTTCTCAGCACGGGGTGGTGATGCCTGAGGCTGCTGCTTTGCAAGAGTAACTGACAGTCACTGGAGGCTGCAGGGGGCTGGGGCAAGTGTCCATCCTTCCACCCAGACCCACCGGTGTGGCACATAGGCCAGGGAGCAAGGGGGCCTGTGACAACTTCAAGTTGGCTCCGTGCCGTGGCTTTGCTGTGACGGCCGCCCCAGGGCTTTCTTGAACCTTCATCCCTGCATCAAGCACTTCTGAGCCCTCGCAGGGATGGGACACAGTTACTCAGCACCTGGCAGGTTTTAGGTCCGTTTCCCTTACCTTCCCCTCCCCCCCGACTATCTGCTGTCCTGGTCTCTTACCACACCCACAGGCTGGAAGAAAGCCCATGAAACTCTGTTATCAGCCACTTGCAGCCCCCCACCTGCCATGGCCACCCCACAGCCTCACTGCTGGCCACGATAAGGGCTGGGGACTGCACAGAGTCCCCAGCGCTGCTTCACAGCCTGCTCTCCTTTTCCTGCCCCGACATTATACTGCTGAGGTTCCATCCCAAAGAGCAGGACCTGGGGCTGAGCCCCAGGCGTTTGAGGGCTCCCCTGGGAGTCCCTCACGCCTGCTGTCCCCTCAGTGTGCCCCCAGCACCCCAACCGAGCAGCACACTAGCACCGCATTATTAGATGAGAACAGAGAAGTCCTACAAGCATTGTACAGCCAGTTGTGGGGCTGCATGGAAAGCTGTCCCTGTACAGGGCGTCCTCACTATGCCATCACACAGCTGGTGGCAGGTGCCAGGAACTGCCTGTCCTCCAGTCTCCTGCAAGCGCTTCCAGGATGAGGTAATCTCTTCCCATGCAACTTTGTCCTCAGTGTGGTAAGGGGTGCACAGGACTCTCCACCCCAACTCGAAGGATTCCGGCGTGACTATGGTGCTCTGGTGGGAAGGTCAGGACAGGCCGGGGCTGCAGGGAGATCCCAAGGACCAGATTCTGGCCACTTGCTGGCCTTTCCTCTCCGCTAGTGCCTAGAAATGCTCTGCTCTTGCCTGCAGCTGGCGGAGCACTGTCTGCCTCCTGGGCACCACCACCCAACCACCTTCTCCTCTCCAAGCAGTGAAGAAGACAGAACCCACTTCCTGTGCATGCCCACCTGGTTCAGGGGATCTCCAGTTCGGGTGCACAGAGCCGCTCCCTCCCTCTCCCTCCCCATGGAGGAACAACCAGAGCAGGACACCAGGGCTGGAGCACAAATGCAACAGATTTTATTTCAGATCATTTGGCTGCTCGCTGTTGGAAGGCTGGCAAGAGGGTGGGTCCAGCTCTAGCCACGGTGCCGTCTAACGGTACTTGGCAGTCAGCACGGCACCCACGGCGCACAGGAACTTGTCCAGGGAAGCGTGGACCTCTGGGGTCAGGGCAGAGGGGTGGTGGATGGCAACCACCACCAGGAAGCAGTGGCCCAGGAACTGAAAGGCAAAAGGAGATGGTGAGCGAGTGGGGGAGGTAAAGGGGTGGCCGGATGGCCCAGGAGGGGTGCTGAAGAGGAGCTGGGGAGGAGTCACTAGAGTCTTACTTTGAAGTTGACAGGGTCCACACGGAGCTTTTGGGCGTGGAGGTCACTGAGCTTGGAGAGAGCACCCGCGATGTCATCGATGTGGTTGACAGCCTCGACTAGGGCAGCCGCCACCTTCTTGCCATGCGCCTTGATCTGAGCAGAGCCGTGCTGCAGGTCAAAGTGGGGGAAGTAGGTCTTGGTCTGGGGGTAGGCGATGAACATCCTGTGGAGCAGAGCGAGTCAGGGCCGGCGGGACCAATGGATAGGGGGACAAACCGGGTGGGGTAGGCCATGGACAGTCATGGTGGGGGAGAGCAGGGGGTTGGAGAGGAGAGGATCAGAGACAGACGGAGGACGGGGACAGACACCTACCTCTCCAGGGTCTCGGCGCCATAATCGTCAGCATGGCCACCGATTTTGGAGAAGACACCCTTGACGTTGGTCTTGTCAGCCGCGGACAGCACCATGGTTGCAGCTCCGCGTTGGCAGCCCCCAGCACGGGTGCCCCCACTGGTGCCGCCGGCCTTATATCTCCGTGCCGGGCCGGGCGCCGCCCGCCCCCGCCCGCCCCGCCGCGGCTGGACCTCGGCCAGGCGGGGCCGCCGCCCTGCCCCGCCTGCGGCACCAGCACCATCGGGGGGGGGGCCGACCCCGGCATGAACTGGGGTTGGGGTGAGGGTTAGAGTTAGGGGGGTCTGACCCCGGCACGAGATGGGTTTAGGCTTAGGGTTTGGGGGGGCTGACCCTGGCATGAACTGGGATTGGGGTTAGGGTTAGGGTTAGGGTTAGGGTTAGGGTTAGGGTTGGGGGAGTCTGATGGGGTTAGGGTTAGGGGTGTCTGACCCCGGGACGAGATGGGATTAAGGTTAGGGTTTGGGGGGGCTGACTCTGGCATGAACTGGGATTGGGGTTAGGGTTAGGGTTAGGGTTAGGGTTAGGGTTAGGGTTAGGGTTAGGGTTGGAGGAGTCTGATGGGGTTAGGGTTAAGGGGGTCTGACCGCAGCACAAGATGGGATTAGGGTTACGGTTTGGGGGGGTCTGACCCCAGCACGAGCTGGGATTGTGGTTAGGGTTCAGGGGGACTGACCCCGGCACAATCTGGAGTTATTGTTGGGGTTGGTGGGTTCCAACCCTGGCAGGAGCTGGGTTTGGGGTTAGGGTTAGGGTTAGGATCTGTGCTGGCACAGGTTGAGTTTAGGGTATGTGCTGACACAATTGGAGGATTCCCTGGCTCCGGGGAACGGGGTACACACAGCAGAGCCAGGGGGTCAGCACCAGGCACAGATGCAAGCACCAGCCTGCAGCAGCAGGAGCTGACAGCTGGGGAAGGAAAGAAGGCACGCAGGGCCACAGCGGCCCATGGTGAGTCCTGTGCACCCTGAATGATGAAGGCGAGCAGGGCAAGGAAGATGAGGAGGGTGAGGAAGATGAGGACAGCTGGCAAGGTGAGGGCAGCAGTGCTTCCAGTAGGTTCGAGAGCAGGCGGGTGGAGGACAGTTCACACCCGTGTTTCCTCCGTGGCCAGCGGTTCTTATCATTTGTGTTTGGGGGAGATTAGCTTGACCTGGCACCATGTCAGAGCATGGGAGGAGGGGGGAGCAGAGCCCAGGGAAAGAGTGGCAGGGCAGAGTGTTTTCATCCTGTGCACACATCAGTGGGGCAAACTGCAAAAGCAGATGAGCCCTTCAAACTGAAGGCACAGAAATATTTGGGAGTAAATGAACATGGAGACAGATACATGTAGATAATGCTTCAGAGCATGGAGGAAAAGCACTCTGTGTTCATGAGTGCACTCACAAAAGCAGGAGCCAGCATGGCACAAGGACTCCTCAGAGCTGTTTCTGTGCATGCAGGGTCCCAGTATGCCCAGCTGCCTGCACTCAGCCACTGCTTTCCTGATGCACCTTCTCTCATCCCTCACAAACTCTTGTTACCTCCCTCTGGTGCCACAATGCAGAATAAACCCTGGGCTAGTTTAATATCTTATAAACCATCACCTCCCTCAGATCTAAAGCCAATGATTTTGTTTTGTTTTGTTTTGTTTTGTTTTTGATTCAGGCTCCAAGAATGTGAAACCAGTGGCATTGGAGTATGGCTCCACAGAGACCAGCTCGCACCCTCCCCAGATGCCATGGGAGGAGCAGACACCCAGGGCAGGGGAGGGGGGCACTTCCCAGGCACTTGCTAGAGATTTGTGGCTCAGGGGCTTGAGACCAAGAGCAGTGTTTGTACTTCATGGTTCACAGTGGATTTTTTGTCACTCCGTGAACTTGTCTGATTGCCTGTGGAGCTCATGCAGGCACTTAGCTCCCACAGCATCCCAAATCAAATCCTAAACCGTCATGGTGACAGAGCCAGGAAGGGTTAATCCTTCCCCATGGAAAATCCTTCAAGGAGATCCAGGAACCATGGTTGGCTTCACATACCCTTACCCCCCACCCAAGGTTTGCGGGCATGGGCAGGTGACAGGCTGAGCTCTGTCCCCGAGGTCCTGCTACCAGCTTCAGGATTGTGTTTAACTGGGCAGGCCCCAAGCTGGAATGGGAGAGTGAGCAGGGCCCTGGAGAGTAGCCATGGACCCTAGGGCCAGTGCCTCCTCCCCACTACCACAGCCAGCCCCGCCAGCAGATCTCTCCATTCTGAGGGATGTGGGGAAGCAACCCAGCCCACCCTGGGGCCCCCGATGCCCAGTCCCAGCACACACGGACACAGTGCTTTGGCAATGGTGTCTTTATTGAAGATGCAAGGGTACAGGCAGTGGCTCATCTGTACTTTTCAGCCAGCACGGCAGCCACGGCCGACAAGAACTTGTCAAAGGCAGCATGCATCTCGGGACTGTAGTCTTTGCCCAGGTGCACGGCCAGCACCACCTGGAAGCACTGCGCCAGCAGCTGCAAGGCAAACCAGGGCTTAGTACCCCTGCTCTGGGCGGATGGCCCTGAGTCCAACCCACCCTGGCCCCAGCCCCTGCCCAGCTCCCATTCCAGACACAATCCCAGCCTCTGGCCCACATCCCAGATGCAATCCCAGTCCCTGCTCTCTGGCTGCTGGCCCCCAGGACTGTGGCACCCAGGACCGCAGGACCCTGCCCCTCAGCCCCCAGGACTGCCAGATGCCAGGAACCTCAGACCCCAGGACCCCCAGACCCTATACCCCCAGACCCTCAGACCCAAGGACCCTAGTCCCCGCTTGCCTTGAAGTTGGCGGGGTCAACACGCAGGTTGTAGGCATGCAGATTGCTGAGCTCAGACAGGGCCTGGCTGATGTTGTCCAGGCTCTTCACAGCATTGCCCAGGGCAGCCGCCACTTTCTTGCCGTGGCCACGGACCTGTTCAGAGCCGGGATGCAGATCGAAGTGGGGGAAGTAGGTCTTGGTCTGGGGGTAGGTGATGAACATCCTGCCGGAGCGAGGCCAGTCAGTTTTGCTGCCCTGCTGCTCTGCCCGGCTCAGCCCGCACCCCATGGCGCTCTGGGTCCCAGCCCACACCCACTGCAGAGCTCCTGCTCCCTGCTGCCCACCCCATGAGGGCCCCCTGGGCCCAGCCCACACCTCTGCAGAGCTTCATTTCCGAATTCCTCCTGGTGGCTAGCCACCTTCTCCCACAACTGCGTGATGATCTTCTTGTCGTCGGCGGTCAGCATGGTGGCAGCTGGTGAGGCAGGCTGGCAACTGACGGGTTTCTGTGGTGGAGACACCCACGGGGCCGACCTCTTATAGCACCCTGCGCTCCCGCCCTGGCCTTATCTTATCAGCGTGGAGGGGTGGAGGGGCTGAGGCCACACAGTGCCGGGACCAGGGAGAGGCTGCAGCAGTTCCTTGGGGGGCCCCAGCTTCCCTGGAGGGGGCCCTGGGCGCCCGTCCCCTAGGGGGGCCCAGATGGGGCACCACTGCTCTGCTCTGCCCTGCTCTGCCCTTCCAGCTGGGCTGGCCCCCGCAGGTAGCCTTGCTGCAGCAGGCAGAAGGGATCTGAGGCAGCCCCTCACCAGGCCTGGGGCTGGGGAGAGCACCCAGCAGGGCTGTGCCTTGCAGTCAACAGCAGCCATCAGCACATCCCATGGGTGCCATAGGCCAGCCACAGCCTTGGTCTTCCTTGCCAGTGCTCCTGTCCAGATATGCCATTCTCCCCTCGCCAAGCCCTGCTTGGCTCTTTGTCACTTGAGTCAGGGTGGGTCCCACACCTGCCCCTGGCCCTCCTGTCCTCCAGCCTCTGGCACATGCAGCCCACTCTGAGCAAAGATCGCTCGGGCTACCTCCCCTCCCCATGCTGCCTTTGCTTTCTGCACGCTCCCAATGCCTCTGAGCTAGAGCCATGGACAACCTTTGGGGCAAGTCCTTGCAGATAATGTCATGGACCTGCTGTGGGAAAGGCATCTCTCCATCAGCCCAGAGAAATCTGGGTGGGGGAAGAACCTCTTTCATTGGCACGTTGTCTTTCCAAAGTCATGGAACGATAGAATCATAGAATCACAAAGGTTGGAAAAGATCTCCAAGATCATCTGGTCCAACCATCACCCTACCACCACTATCACCTACTAAACCATGTCCCTAAGCACCACGTCCAACCTTTCCTTAAACACCCCCAGGGACGGTGACTCCACCACCTCCCTGGGCGACCCGTCCCAATGCCTGACTACACTTTCTGAGAAGAAATTCTCCAAAATTCTCCAACCCGAACCTCCCCTGGTGCAACTTGAGGCCATTCCCTCTAGTCCTATCACTATAGGTCCATACCTGCATGATTGTCAGGCCTGCACTTGTTGCCTCATTCCCATCCCAGTATGTGCTCCTGCCTCTCCATAAATGCTAGGACACTCCATAGGGCCTATGGTGTTTGAGGACTGTCTTATCTTTCATTTATCTCTGTATGAAGTCATTGATACAAGTTTGGGTTTAGGGATATACCAGGTGCTGAGCTACCAGATCCCCCTGACTTGAGGACGTTCAGGCTGGATATCAAGAAGAGGTTCTTCACTGAGAGGGTTGTCGTGAACTGGAACAGGCTCCCCAGGGACATAGTCACGGCACCGAGTCTGTCGGAGTTTAAGAAGCATTTGGACTGTGCTCTTAGTTACATGGTCTGATTTTTTGGGTAGACTTGTGTGGTGCCAGGAGTTGGACTCGATGATCCTTATGGGTCCCTTCCAACCTGGGATATTCTATGATTCTATGATTCTACCATGTAAGTTGTTGATTTAAACCTCCGAGCTACCCAAAACCCCACCAGTATAGTATGCTTTAAAAACTTACTGGTCACAGAAAATGCTGTGGTAGACTTTAACAGGTTTAGAGCAATTTGATGGTTTCAGACCTTCTGCATCTTCTCTCTCACACTTACCCAAATACAGAGCCTAAATTTTGTAAATTAGATGAACACTACAGCTCACTGCACCAATTCAGGCTTGTTGATCAGAGTTTGCTTAAGACTTTGCACCCATCTTTTCATGTCAAAAGTCCTCTGAGACACACATGGACAGTGAATGTAACTTGATAAATATCTCACTGAAAGAGCAGGGATATAGCTCAGCAAAAGAAACAGGGGTCACTCAGTCCTTAGACACAGATCCTTTCTAAGATGCACTATACGTTCAGTTTGTTCCACATGTGTGGGAAGCTTATTTAGTCTTTGGCATGCCCATAGCATGTGGCTTACTTAGGTAGAGAATACACCAACAAATGAAGGGGCTTTTGATTTTCAAACCGCTCTAAAAATTTCTGTGTTTTCATGAAGAAGTGATGCATCACTGTAAGTCTTGGGAAGATTTTGGAAGAAGAAGCAAGGATGTAAACAAAACAGTTCACACGTCTTTTAACATCTGGGAGCTGGGAAGGAGTCAGTGGGAGTCAGGAGGGCCTTGGCTAGTGAGGCGTGAGTAGGTATGTATGGAAGATTCATGCCTCCCCCCAGGCTGACTGTTGATGCAGGTCAGCAATACAGGTGACCCGTATTCTTCCATCACCTTTTTCCAGACAAACACTCATAATTTCTGGTCCCGCAGATGTCATCAACACTCCAGTGTTGATGTGTTCACTCCAGTGGCCACTAGTTTTCCCAAATTTCAAATGCATGCAAAATTCCCAGTATAAAAACAGGAAACATCAAGCTGAGGGGATGGTCCCTTTACCAAACAGATGTGGCTAGCAGGTGTGATAGCCCAAGGTGTTCAAGAATACACCAGATACCTTGACCAGACCCTGTGAAGAACAGCATGCAAATACAATGCCCAGCATCACCTTGTGCACATCCCACCATATGAAATGCAGCTATTGTTCAGAACAAGCTGTGCTGGATTTTGGAGAGGCCAAATGAAAAGCCTGGGTCCATTCAATATCCTAGAAGGGTAAAAGAATGTTTCCTAATCAGCTTTATCCTGGATGGACCTACCTTCTGAACTCTGAGCAGTAGCAGTCACAGGGCTCTAGCCTCTTCTGGGATTCTGCTCAATGGTATGTTATTTTTGCTATGTACGTGAACTTAAACAGCTTACCATTTTCCTTTCCATATTATGTAGAGATTTCAGGACACCCCTACCTGAATGCTACGGTGTAAGTGGAACACGTGAAGATGAAAGCACAGAGACCATAGTTCACAGTTGAATTATTTATTGTGGTTTGCAGATGACCAAGCCCCTGCATAGGGGATTTGAGAGGACTGCATAGGAAGGAGTGAATACCCCAAAGCTTGGCAGCTGTGATGTGCCATGGATGCGCGTCCTTCATCCTCTGCGGAGGCCATTTATCTGTACTTCTCAGTCAGAACAGAAGAAACACTGGACAGGAACTTGTCCCACGCAGCATGAACTTCTGGGGTGAAATCACTAGGATAGTGGGCAGCCACAGAGCACAGGATACAGTGGGAAAGCAGCTGTAAGGGAAAACAAGATGAATTCCATTGTAATCAGTAACAGATGCCAGTCTGAGCGTCTGCAATTGACCTTGGTTTGTCCCAGCATGCTTTGGAATGACAAATACATGTCCCAAACAGGTGACGTTAGTGCCTGAAGAAGGAGAGTGTGTGAAGAAGCAGACTGGCCTCTTGTATTGTGCAGAAGGCACTGCTTGATATAAATCCTTCTTTCCAAATGTCTCTTTCTTCTTCACCAAAGGGGATTCAGATTTTATTAAGACTATTCAGGGAAGGTGATACCACCTGACATGTAAGGAAGATTGATAAATTACAACAAAGGCAGCAAGGACTCAGGTCTGTCTAACACAAACCACAGGAGCACCTTGAATAGTTCTTTGCTTGACCCGAACCAGATGTTTTATTAGAAGATCCAGTCTCAGGTTAAAAATCAGATTGGGAACCAGCAGCAACATGAGTTGACAAGGCTGTACCATACAGTCAGGGATCAAACAACCATTAGCAAAATGATCTGTGGTCTCTAGTTCTGTGACTCTGTTTTCATTCTTGAAAATGTCTGTGTTCACTTACCTTGAAGTTCACTGGGTCCACCCTAAGGATGTAAGCATGCAGCTCACTGAGTTTGGCCAAAGCGCCTCTAATGTCATCAATGTTCTTCACAGCTTCCCCAATGGCATTCATGACCTTGGAGCCATGGCCACGAAGCTGAGTTGAGCCTTGGCTGAGATCAAAATGAGGGAAGTAGGTTTTCGTCTGGGGATAGCTGGAGAAAAGCCTGGAGGAGAACATGATAATGAAGTTTGGCAGTGGAAAAGGCATGCATGATCTGACAAAACCTCCGGGCAAGTACACTGTAAACCCACCAGCTTCAGAAGTACACTCCTTCAGCAGTTAACAGAGTTTTGGAAGCTTGAACCTGGCATCAGAAAGTCTTTCTGCTCTTAAACCTCTTCTGTAGTATGTACAGATTAAACAGTGGGCTAATCTACACATACTAGAGAAGAATGAAATGCTAAAAACACATTTTAAACATAATGTATTTTTCTAAATAAATAATAGTCCCAAATTGTCACTACATTTTCTGTATTACACTGTAAGCCAGTTTCCAGGACTGGCTTACAGTCTTAAAACTACTATGAGCTGAACAAACCAGAATCAATATGAGTGGTACTCAGAGTCCCAGGAGTATCACAGTACTTTAGATTGATTTTAAATAACATTTAAATAACATTGAATAGCAATCACTTCTGAAAAATTTCCAGAATATTAACCTTTTTGTGACAGCTTGCTTGATTTGAATGACTGGTTTGCCGTGCTATACTTCATGCAGGGTCCAGTTGTGTTGTTTCCTAACGGCTTTTTATGTATCAATTGGAGCAATGAAACACGAGAACCCAGTGAATCTCATGGACAGCTATTCCCTTGATGCCCATTATATGACAACTTACATGATAAACCACTGAAAGTTCATTTCCTAATAGTAATAACTCTGTTTTAGGTCATCAGGTATGAATGACCTTGAATTTCTCTTTAGGGCTCCTACCTATCAGTTCTTCTGAATTGCCATAATCAAAATAAACCCATAAGATTATTTAGGAAAGTATCTTTGCTGTAAGATTTTGAAACCATCTATTAGCATTTAGTAGCACAGATGTAGTTCCAGGAAAAAAAAAAAAAAGTCATATTAAACAACATGGAGATAATCAAGCAATTCTCATCAGTCCCAGTGTGACTGTATGAATCTCACTCATACAACACTTACACAAGAAGCATCCTAATAGCAAATTCAGAGGAGGCACTCTCTGGAGAGGGTGTTCTGGGTGACTTACCTCTCCAGTGATTCTGCCCCAATGGCATCAGCTTGGGTAGCCACCTTTGTCCAGATGGTGATCACGGCAGCCTTCTCAGCTTGAGTGAGCGTCATTGTGTGGGAGAATGCAGGCTCAGGCTCCTTGCAGTGAACACTCAGACCAGGTTTGTACTAATTGCCCTCGCAGCCCTGGTTATAAAGAGGCAGAGGAGAGTGGACCTTGGCGTCTGTCCACATTCATTGGTCACTCCAGAGGCCCACCCATGGAGGTGGGAGACTCTTATCTCCCCGTGAAACAAAGCCTTTTTCGGAAAGGGTCAGTGCACTGGCCTTCTGTTTTGCTGGTGTTATCAGCTTCTTGCTTCTTAACATAATGGCTATGTGGCCCGAAAAAAATGTCTGGACACATATTGATACATGAACAGAGAGAGAGTGCTGGAAAATTCCAGTGATGGCAGATTAAGACACATCTTTAAGCTGAGGAGCATGTGGATTTCAAGCATACTAAGAAGCTTGGAGAAAAACCTTTATGTTACCTTGCTTCACAGATGTGAACACCAGACCATGTCTTTCTGTGGCATATCATACACTTCCAATTCATGTGGCCACCACACGTCCTAATATTATGTTAAATACTTCCTGGGTAGTGCTGGGAACAGGCTGGGAGATGCACAGCATAGTTCAGAGTGGGAGTGAGACCCTGCTTTTGTGGAAAACTGCAGATTTTGCCACATGTTTCAGCACTTCCAGGCATTTGCCAGCCTCTTGCAAAGAATTAGGGATCCACTCCACTATTGATATTGCTTATTACAGCAACAGTAGTAATGATTCGTATGGATACAGGGAGAGAGACCTTATGAATTTGAGACATTATGAAATTGAGAATATTTCTTCTAAAAAGAGGCATGTATATGTGAGAAAACCCGGTTGGATGCACATGTTTCCTTACTGTCCGTGGATCTCAAAGTGCTGAGACCAGAGGGCTTCCTGAGACAGTTAACATACATGTTTCCCAGCAGTTTATTTCCTCAACCTACAATTCCCTCCTATAGAGATCTGAGTTACATCACTAAGTGCCTCATACTGCATCTCTTTGATTTCTAGCTGTATGGTTCCTACTGTTAGTTATCTCTGGTGTTGTAAAGTAGCCCTCAGCACCTCAGACAGTGCTGGTATAAACTGTGCTACATGCTGGACATGCACAGGAAAGCCTGGTCCCATGCTAGAAAGCTTGTAGCTTCAGGGCTTGGAAAGACCAGCACAGGTCTGTAATCACAGATATGTGGGCAAAATGTCAAAGAAATACCCTTCTGGAGATGGTCGCTTCTGATCCTCAGAGAGTATCCTGCCAGCACATGAAGCAGAGGTAAATCTCTCTGCCACCCTGATAAACCACAAAAGCAGTACACACCACTGTGCATTGGCAGCAATGCACAGCAAGCTGGCTGGTACAGGCAGAGGCGTCAGCGCTCTCTGCCCAAATAGCCTTGCACATTTGTGCTGAGGAGGTTGATATGTATAAGCTAGATTCCTTGCCAAGACGTGTCTGTGTTTCACAACGCTACCAACAGCTACAGACGATGCTCCCCAGAAATGGTTGTCCTGCTAAGAGGAAAGCCCTTCTAAGGATCTAATGATACTTGGGTCATGTATGCATTGGAGTACGTCCAGCCAACAGTTATCTGAATGAAAGTAGCAGTGCCAGTGCAATCATACCACCCAGCTCCCCTAAATGTCACACAGGCGCATGCACCAAACGTGGAGCCTCTCTTGAGAGCTATGGTGTGGCTGTGCTGTGCTGCCGGGCACCGGAACCCGACTGCCAGCATGTATTGGGTTTGGGGTGTGATGTTCTTATAGTGTTTTTTTTTTCTTTTTTTTTCTTTTTGTCTTCACATGAAGTTAGGTCTCTTCTATAACAGGAAAATATTATATTCAGTTTATATAGCATAAATGGAGGGAGGTATCAAGGGAGGCTGTATTCATCACCTCTTACTATATGAATTAAAAAAAGTGCAGATTTCCCACAGGAAAATTACTTTGATAATAATGCTGCTGTTGTTTGTCTCCTCCCAAAAGTGCTGCCTCTTATATTGCCCACTGCATGGCAATGCTCCAAGTTCTGCTCAGTGAGAGTGCTTGAGAGAAGTCACTGTGACTCAGATATAGCCAGGCAGAGGCCAACAATACTCCTTTCTATTTTGTTGCCAGCTGTTTAACCTGAATATCTGTCCTCCATGACTGGAGGATTAAGGTTTGTGTAGGTACGAGGATCAGAGTGATGCCTGCACTGGAGGCTTGTTGGTTTATATGTATAAATCTTCACGGAATTTGAATTCATTTTCCAAGAGTTGCTCTTGCACTATCACAAAAGCCAGAGCAGCCAAAAGGTGACAGTGGTTTGCTAGAAGGAGCTCACCACTTGCCTAGGATCAGGGTTGTGCTGGGGACAGCTTCAGGAACTCTTTAGAAACATGCTTGGTGGGAGAAGTATGATTTACAGCCATATGTGGCAATGTGACAGGAAGAGTGATGGGCTCTGCCCTTGCATGGACTTCTCAGCCAAGTTCTTCCATTCCACTGTTTCAGCTGCCCACAGGATACAGAGACATGGAGGTCCTGGCCTACGCGATGCAATGAATAGGACAACACAGCTGCTGTTATTCCTCTGGTCACAGGGTTCATCATGAAGCTATGTCCTCTGGCAAAGTGCATCAGACATGCCTTCCTCTCTTTCTGCTGCTTCTCATAATTATGTTTCTTAAATCTGTAGCAGAATGTGCGCCCTGGTGCAGATGATGAATCTTTGTCGTGAATCTGTGAAATGTCACCAAAGCCCTGGAAAAGAGCAGCAAGGCTGGGCTGGCGCACACTGTCATCCTGCACAGCAGCTTGGCCTCAGGGCTGTCTGCCCTCCCACATCCTGCTCCTGCAAGAACAAACAGAACAAACAGCAAGTGAGAAAAGTGTTTTTTAATATTAACATAAGTCTTTTTTAATCCTTGAAAAGTAGGCTGTCAGATTTTCTCATTGTAAAAGCCATAAGTCAGCAATAGACCTGTTTGCTCATTATAAAAGTGGGATTATAATTTCCATGAGCCCTGACTGTAAATCCTGACTAATTGAATGGCTGCACCTCTGTGAGATCAAGGATAACTGTCCCCATGAGCCCATATTCTGCACAGGGCCTGCCTCCCTCTCAGGGGGAATTTCAGTGTATAACAAATGGTGGCATATATATCTGCTCTAACTCTGACAAATGTGGAGTGTATTAAGTTTTGGAAATCTTAAAAGTAGAATCTAAATCTTGCCTTTATTCTTTTATTTCCCTCTAGTGCTCAAAGAGCATGCAATATTCTAAAGCTTTGCTTTAACTAAACTCATCTACAAGAGCTGGAAATGGCAAATATGTCCGTAATTTATAATTTAAGAAAGTAAAAATATGCTTTGAAGCAGACACACTGGGAAATTTTAACATAGCTGCCCAGCACCGGTGCATGAGGAATGCTCTGCTGTGATAATGTGACTGCTCTTTAATCACTCTTAAACAACTCTCTCGCCTCAATGACACCTTCTCTTGCTTCAGTTGTTATCACCTGCCTTGCAGAGAATGACAGCGCAGATTAAGCCCTTTGCTGCATGTGCTCATCTCCCTTCCATTCTTTCAACCACCCATCTTTCTGCCTGATGTCCCAGGGAAGAATCTTGCAGAGAAAACTCCAGAGTGGGTATACCTCAGATTATTCAAATATCTAAATATTGCAATCAAATACAGAAGAACTTACATGCAAAACCCAGGACATCCTCTATCATAATTGTTGATAGTTTTCTGATCTTATTAGAACACAAAATAAGACAAATGCACCAAAACAGCTGCCGGGCAAATAATGTTACAATTAGTAAGCTAGAGGCATTAAATCTATTAATTTACAGGAATCTCAAGACAAATTGTATCAGCAGTGCACACTGTGCTGCAAAGTGCCCTGAAATCATACAATGAACATAAAAAACAAAACCAAATGTGCATTTCCATGAACACAGAGAAGACTGATTTCCAATGTGTGCCTCCTGTGGAGACCCTTCAGTGTCTGAGCTGTGAGGAGTGACAAGTTCTTCAGTTACGAACACTTGCTGATGACAGTACCATTGAACCAGCTTTTAGTAAAGTTATAGAGTTGTAATAACTGAATGACTAAAAATGACCGAAAGAGATCATGGGACATGAAAGTAGTGAACGGGTGCGTGGGCATATGGGAAGGGGTGGGAATAAACCTTCCCACAGAAAGCCAGATGTAGTGTGGGGTTTTGCAAATAATGGCAATCACTGGCCCAAGACTCCCATAGCTGGTGCAAGGCTGCCAGGGCAGGTGCCTCAGCCAGGAGCCAGGTGTCACGGTGGGATGGGTGCTGTCACTGCCCTGGGGCACCGCAGGCACTGGCTGAGGTCCAAAGCGCTGGGGGAAGCGTGCTGAGCCGGAATAAATTCGTGGTGTCGGGCCGAACTAGGGGCACCGTCCATAGGCATGTGAAGGACTGAAACGGAATGGGTACACCAGGCTCGAGCGTGAGGCGCTAGCTGTACTGAGGGCATTGGCTCAAGTGTGAGGTGCTGGGCTGTCCGTGGGGCACAGGTGTGACCTGGTGGCTGCCGGTGGCGGGTGCACGCCATGCCGCGCCGTGCCGTGCCCTGCCGGGCTCCCGAGTGCCGCCGGCCCCGCACCGGGGCAGCTCCGCCCCACCGGGCTCCACGGGCCGCGGAAAGCGGCGGCTGCGGCGGCGCGTCCTCGGAAGCGGAAATCAGCCGAGCCGTGCCGCCTTCCTGCGGGCCAGGCCGTGCCGAGCCGTGCCGTGCCGTGCCGTGCCGGCATGGGCGAGAGCACCAGTCCCATCAGCGTCATCCTGGTGAGCTCGGGCAGCCGCGGCAACAAGCTGCTCTTCCGCTTCCCCTTCCAGCGCGGCGCCGAGCACCCCGCTGCACAGGCCAGTAAGTGCGCGCTGCCGCTGGGGTCCGCCCCGTGCCGTGCCGAGCCGTGCCGTGCCGAGCCGTGCCGAGCCGTGCCGTGCCGTGCCGAGCCGTGCCGCCGGGCCCTGCTGCCGGCCGTTGTTCCTGCACCTGAGCCCCTCGCCCACCTCACAGTCCTCTGGGTGGCCTGGTGTGTCCCCCCCCCGCACGCTCACCTGACGCCCCCGTGGCATCACCATTCCCTCATCCCCACAGTTGTTGGTGTCTTGGCACCCCAAAGGCATCCTCTCCCTTCTGAGGCTCCTCTCTTGGTGGTTGGTGTCCCCTTTACATGCATGCAGACACGCAGCTCCCCGTGCCTTGGCCTGCCTGGCAAGGCGCACGCATCTTCGTGGCACAGAGCAGGGCTACGAAGCTGGTGAAGGGCCTGGAACACAAGTCCTGTGAGGAGCGGCTGAGGGAGCTGGGGGTGTTTGGTCTGGAGAAGAGGAGGCTCAGGGGACACCTTATTGCTCTCTACAACTGCCTGAAAGGAAGTTCAGTGATTCTATTCTGTTCTTTGCTGGGCAGCCATATGTGCACCCCTCCTTGGCATGGGGTGCTCACACCTCACCAGCCGGGCTGTCCCCAGGCTGCTGCCACAGGGCATGGTGGAGACACAGCGCTCCGGGTTGTCCTGTGTGAGGTGTCTGTCTGGCCGAGCATGCCGAGCAGGGGCTGAGTGCAGGTACCCTGACTGCAGGTGCCCATGCTGACATCTTTGAGGAAGGTGAATTTGAACCATGGTAGGGACTGGCGTTACTCGCGATGCGGTATTGTGTTGCTTTTTTGATTTGTTGATGTTGGATCAGCTGGAGCACTGGGGTTTCAGAACTGTGGAGGATGGAGGAAGCAGAGTAAGGAAGTGGAAGGGGGAAAGATACTGACCTAGGAGAAGGAATTCAGAAGAGACAAAGTGAGCTTTAACAAATAATGGGTAGAAACTAAGGAGCTTCATAGAATCATTAAGGTTGGAAAAGACCGCCAAGGTCATCTGGTCCAACTGTTCTCCTGCCACCACTATCACCCACTAAACCACAACACTAAGCACCACATCCAACATTTCCTTGAACACCCCCAGGGACGGTGACTCCGCCACCTCCCTGGGCAACCCGTCCCAATGCCTGACTGCTCTTTCTGAGCAGAAATGTCTCCTCATTTCCAGGCTGAACCTCCCCTGGCACAACTTGAGGCTGTTCCCTCTTGTCTCTTCAGTCCATTGTGTTGAATAATCAGGTGAAGGAGGTTTCATTTATACAGGAAAACAGGACCTTTCAGGTCTCAGCCAGTTGCTGCGGAGGCAGTTTCGCTTGTACCTCTTTCTCCATTGTTTCCAGCCCCAGAAGGTATCTGGGATGGACTCAGACCTGCCTTCAGCAGGAGTCAGGCTGGAGCCAGGAGTAGGATAACTGCGCCTGTGCCTCTAAATGAGAATCAGTATGGCCACCGGTACTTGCCAGCAGGAAGAAGAGGTGGAGGCTCTGCAGGGTGGCTCTGTACACCAAGCATTGGCACAGCCTCCCCAGGGCAGTGGTCATGGCACCAAGCCTGTTGGAGTTCGGGAAGCATTTGGACAATGGTCAGACACATGGTTTGTTTTTTGGGTTGTCCTGTGAGAAGCCATGAGTTGGATTTGATCTTTGTGGGTCCCTTCCAACTTGGTATATTCTGTAAATTCTATAAATTCTGTGTAGTCTTCTCTTGGGTCTGCAATGGCTGACATGAAGCCATGCTTGTGCTGACCCTGTGCAGCCGGCGTGGCTGTTTCTGTCCTGCACTTTGAGGTGCACTACTACTAAAAAGTCAGAGCGGCTTTGAAAGGGCTTAGCACGGTTGGTGCCTCAGGATCACAGCGTCATTGCTTGCAGATCTAAGCCATTTCCAGGCAATGTAATTGCAGGTAAGTTAGAAATGATTTTTGATTTCAGTGTGAGTTTGGTGCCTAAGAACATTTGATGATTTGGGCCTCATTAAGAACGTACTAAACTGAACATGAGAGTCACCTGGTAGGTGAGTACGTGGTACATGGCCTAAAGTTGTTCTGCATGAATCTTTGCCAGCTGCCATATATCACGGGAGATTTGACACCCCTTTTAGGTTGTGAGTAATTTTTTACCGAGCAAAAGTCATTGTTGAATCCCTCTCTGTTTTTTATAAGAAAAATCTGAATATATATACATGTGTATATATATATTTGCTGTCAGTTTCCCTCCTGTCTCTCTCCTGTTTTTGTTTGCAAAAGATTTTGATATCTGTCACCACAGCGGGGGCTTCTGGAGCATTATCATTCTGCTAAAACCTGAGTAATAATAAGGGAAATTAATTGGTCAGATTTTTATTTTCTACTCTCTTGAATTGCAAACTGTTACCTAGTACTTCAGAGAAAAGTTATTTCTTTGTATGTTTTGCTTTATTCTCTGTATTCCCTGAAAATGTAAGCTTCTTTCTCCTATTTTTTAATGTGTTTATGAGTAAAAATAGAAAAAAAAGGAAAAAAAAATCTGGTATTTTCACTTAAAAAGGAAAGGATTCTTACTTTTAATGTTACTTTTCTTTTGGAGCTTGATTATAGATGATTTTTAAGAGGGTACAGACAAGTATTCTTTAATGTACACTTTAAGGAGGTTGTTCCTTGAAAAAGATGTCTTTATTTTTTGCTTCAGATAAACCAAGGAGTCGATATGCTGTGAATAGCTCTGGTGACACCTCAGAGGATCAAGATGGGGACTCCAGGTAGGGAGAAAACATTTCACTTTGCCTGAGTTTGAAACAGGAGGAGATGGCCTCTCTTTCTCTTGCCTGCTAGTTCAGCAGGCAAGTTCTCGTACAGTGTGTAGAAGACCTGCAAAGAGATGCTCTAATGCCAGGTTATGAGCAAATTAGTGCTTGGTAATGAGGAATGTATCACGAGCGAATGCTAGTGAGTCTGTTGTTTTCTGGGCACGGTATTGGTCAGATGTTTTGTGCTTGTTAGAAAGGCAGTATTACTCTTTCAAAGCTAGGAGTATTAATCCTTTGGCAAAATTCCACTTTTCTCTACCTGCATACCTCTAACTGGATATACTATATAGTTGCCTCAGATTCTTCCTTAGCTCATATAATTGTCATACAGAATTGCTCTACACTAATGAGTAACTAATTTTGTTTTTCCAGATATAGCTGCCTGTGTATCCATGGAGTGAAATAGTAGCTCAAAAGGATACTGAGACTTAGAGACTTTTTCAGGAAATCAGCGGGTAACAAATGCACTGAAAATAGACAGTATGTTGCTCAGCATGCATATACATAGAAATGGACCCTCTAATTAATTTTTGGAGAAAATCTGAAATTTGCCGCATTGTTCTAAATTTATCACTATCGGATATGAGACGAACCTGGGCCATAGTTCAGTTCCAGATCTTTTTTGAGATGTGTCTTTTAATTTCAGATATTAACAATAGTGTAGTTGCTGCTGTTCTCTATTATAAGAATGAAAAAGAAGTTGTCATCACTTATCCTCAAAAAAATAAATATCCCAAACTTGCAAAGTTTAATCTTGTTCTTACATTTGACTGAGAATAGTTTCACTGAAATGAAAACCACCCATGACAGTAAACTTCATCAAGTTTGCGTGTTTTTCCAGGACTGGGACTTTATGAAAACAGTACAACAGATGTAACACATCTTGTTTGAGGTCATTTGTATGTATTGCATCTTCTGATATCTTTGAAACCTTCAAATGCAGAATTCTACCTTGTCTCCATGGGACGCAGTGTGGTACGGGGCACAACTCCAGTGGGACCACACCATGTCTTTAAGTCTGATATTTGTTGAATGACGTTTCAGACTGTCCTGTGGAGAGCAGCTAGTATGCATGTTAGGAGGGCTCTGTGCATGTTTGTTGGTTATCTCAGGGATTTTGTTGGTTGCTGTTCAAAAACGCTGTCTCCAGTATTTCCCTAGATAGATTTAAGGCAGTATTGGAAGTGAGCCAGCTTCTTTCTGATACCTATTCTTGTTGCCTCCTCCACTTTGGCAGGTTGGAAAAAACACATAATGCAGAGCTGTGCTGGCTGGATGTTGTCTGTGGTGCTGAATTAGTATGATGCAATATCGGCTGCTACTGTGGTGGAGGAACAGCTTTTATCACTTCAAATTACAGTCAGATGAGAAAACTGCTCTTAATTTAGTATTTTCCTGAAACTGGTTGTAAGTAGATTGAATGTGCTGGCATGTAACCTAAATTAAACAAAGAGTTAAATGATTTTATTGTAGTGGTGTCCAGAAATTGGTGGTTGAAGGCTAGTGCTGAAGTCTCTTGGGTCAAGTATTTGTTATTAAGCTTTTAGTGTTTAAAAGAATTTAGGGAACTGACTTCCGTAAGCTCAAAGTATCAGCTTATTGGCATCAAGTGGGTCTGTACAGTTCTGAAGTGCTGAGTGAGAGAGTATTAAGACAGAAATCCTGCTCTGTAGTGATGGTCTTCAGAGAAAAATTGCTATTTGTACAGCCTTACATAGCAGTACATACAGATCCATGCTGTACTGTCTGTAGCTGATGGTTGTCACGTTTACTGGAGTTCATAGGCCTTATAGTTACATCCATGAAGTTGAGGTGCCAGCCAACACAGGTCTGTTAGCAGGAAGGCCCTTATTACTATCCCCTATGGATCTGCCAATAGCTGCTATTCAGGTAAAAGGGGAGTGGGAGGAGCGGAGCATCTATATTGCTCTGCCAGATCTTGAGGTCCAGCACACTGCTTGTGCTGCTTACACAGGTATACATCTACATTCAGAAATGCAGTGTTTTTCAAAATTGAGTTTCTGTCAGTTTTGTTTACTGAAAAGCCTTTTCTGAATACCAGTGTAATTAGTGTCGTAAATCCATTGAAAACGCTGTCTCTCGCACTAATACAGAAGAGAAGCTTTCAGATTCATTTAATGCAGCCATACAACTGATGCAGCAGCTAAATATCCTTCTCTTCAGCGTTAGCAACTAGTAGAAGAAATCACTGAAGCTCTCATATGTAGGTAGAAACCATATGCCAGTCGTGGGTACACAAGCCCTTCTTCCAGCACAAAGCAAAAAGCGATTTTCAAAGCTGTGTACAACAGGTGGCTCAGAGTTTTGATCTGTGTCTGTATTAGGAGTAACAGGAGTTGGTGCCTGTGGAGCAGAAGAGATCCTCAGGAGAGAGTGGAGGCTGAGAAGTGCAAAAGGTCTTGGAGAGAGCGAGATGCGTGTGATTTACAGCCTATGTGAGTAGACGAGGGAAGGAAAGAGCTTAAATATCATGTACTGTAAAACCAGTACTGTCGCTGAACCTGTGGGATTATTCCTCAGCAGTGTTCTGATTGTCGCTTCTGAGCTCCAGTGTGGAATGTTTTTTTATGTTTCTACTGAAGGCTGGAGAGACCAGGAGTGGAGCGACTGGATTTGTGAGAGCCATCCCTGTTTCTCGAGTGGCAGTTTTGTCCCTGTAGGTTTGTTCTTGTGCAGCGCAGTGGTGTGGCAATTCTCTTCCCGAAATGCTCGGTTTAGTAGTCCACAGAGAGTGAGAGGGTTTATCAGCATGAAGTCCTATCTGTGTTCTGGTGGTGTTGATTTTCTTATTGGAGTTGTCCCAGATGAAAGTAATTTACGAAGTGGTTTTGTGTTATTTTTGGAAGGCTTCCTCAAGGAAGTGTTGGCAAAAAGATTCCTTTAAATCACCACGTATCAGTAATCTCTACAGATGTTTTTGGCAGCACAAATTGGGGCTTTGGAGAGGGCAGTCTGCTACGTTGAGTGGTTTGATAATGTTTTATGTTCATTAACAAAGGTTATTTCAGATCTCTCCTGCTGCTACAATAGTTCTCATGAGGGTTGAATGCATCTTCTTTTATAGTGGATGACTGTCCATGATTTACTGATAATCTAGGATCAAATGTATCCTAGATAAGGTTCAGTATTGCTTTTTTTCTAAGATGTTGGAACCCAGATTGATTACTTTTGAGCTTACCTCTCATGGAGCAGTTAAGGTATATGTATTTCTTTATGGCTTCAGAAAATGAGATGAGTTCAGGTGCCTTAACTCTCCATTTCCATATTTGTATGCATAATTGGATTTCTTGTGACCTTCAGACATGAGTTTCCTGGTCTTCATTATACTTTGTTTTTTAAAGAAAAATGCAGCCTATTCATGACAGTCCTGCCTCTAGGTTACTGGTGTGTATCTGCTGTATTGATTTCTCTTCAGTGGAGCTGTGTATTTGGGTCTTTAGAATACAGATCTTTTCTTCATTCTAAAAGCAAGTCAAGCAACAAAAGTCTTCAAGGTGTGTTGATGATGGCCAGGCAACAGAGAGGTGTTGTTAAGATTCTGTTACTGTCAAAGCAAATCACCTGTCAAGTGTCTCTCTTTGCTGGCTTCTTAGTCTTTCATCATTTGCTCTCACCAAAAACATCCTTCATTTTTTGAGTGCTATATCAATAATATATACCCTTCAGAACTTATGGAGATGCCCACCATCCTGGAAAAAAGTAAGGCAGTAAAGACATGTAGCAACTCTTGAAGTCAGAAGATAATGCTTTGTTAAGTTTGTTTGAAGCGCATTTTGTAGTTTTCTTTGGAGGGCAGATACTCAGCAAAAATTCTAATGAAGATGCACATAGAGGAACATATGTTACACCAGACTTTGTATTTTTTTAGTAGCGTAACGGACTAACTGAGGGAGATTTGGTAAGCTTGACAGCATTGATGTCATTAATTGGCTACATGCTTTTTGCTAAAAACAAAAAACAAAAAAACATCAAGTTAATGACAAACAAGGACTCAAATGACCCTTTCTATCAAACAGTAGTTCTCCTGTGGTAATGTTTCTGTATCCTCTGTCCCTCTTTCACTGGACCTCAGTATTCTCCCTTGTTATTTGTTCTGAAAGGCTTCCTTTCTGTAAGCCTGTGCTTTTCTTTTCAGCCATCCACCCCTTTAAACATCCTTTCTGTAATATCACCCCCGTTGTATATAGTTTGTCATTTGGGATTGTTCTACCTTGTCAACGTGACTTGTGGAAATCTACAGTGGACAGTATGAAGCTTTTATCAGATTCGTTTTTCATTATGGATTCATTTTTCTAAAGTCCTTTTTCCCCTGTTATTTGGAAAACAAAAACAAAACAAAACAAAAAAAACAACTACCAAGCAGTTGATAGAATTAAAATAGGTATTTGTTTCCCTGATACAAAAATGAGTGCAGCTGCTAACAGAGCCTCGCTCTGTACACCTTTCAGGTTCTTTGCCTTCAAAACTTTTTCTGCCTACTCTTCCTAAGTTACCTTCATGCTTGTGCTGTGGTTCTGGACAGACTTGTACTTATTGTTTAGATCCCTGTGGGAGAGCAGCAGCAGCTGTTTGTGCAAAGCCCTTTAAAAATAACCCTGGCTGTGTGTGGAACAGTAAGTGTTTGCCATCCTCTTTTTCTAAGTCTTGTGGGTATGGAAGCACTAGCACCAGTGGTGAAGAGCTCTGACACAGCTGGGGCTGCGTGGGATGTTCCTTTGGCGAAACCTCTACTGACAGTCTAGAAAACAAACTGACGTTTATAATCTGCTCTAAATCAGACTGCAACACCTTCTGTGTTTTTGTTTGTTTGTTGTTTGTTTGTTTGTTTGTTTCTTGTGAGGTAAGCGTCAATTTAAAAGTGCAGTGTAAATGCAATTCCATAAATGCAGCATATTGTGGGAGCACATTACAGCAGCCAGTGTTAGTGAGAGGACTAAAATGCCTTCAATTTCAGTCTGCAATATGTCACAGGAATTCACCTACCATTAATTTTGAGTCTTCTCAATACTTACCTTTCCGTTACAGAAGTTAAACTCTTAATAGATCATCGTAGTATTTAATGTTATCTTTTCTCTTTTTTTTTTTTTGGTGTGTACTTGCCTCGTTTATTTTCTTTTGTTATGTTTTTGTCTTGTGTTTATGGCCATGTTCCCATTTCAGAGACCAATGTCCTCTAACTGATGAGCAATTGGTTTCAGGGTAAGACCAAATGTTCTTAATAATCACCTCTGTCTAGAATGGCTTTCTTTTCTCACTATCCTTTTAATTGTGCTTTGTTCCTGGTTTCTACTTCACACTGAATGATGACATAATTATATGCTAAATCACAATGTCTGTAGGAAATGTATTGCTGAGGTTTTATGCTAGGATAATTACAAAGGTCCTACTAACATTTCTGTGCTTTCTGTAGGGTATCCAGAATGGGTGTCATACTGTCCCTATGTGAATTGAGGAAAGTTGTGACCCTCCAAGAATGCAACAAAGTACAGTCTTAACGTTGTAGTTATTCTGACAAGGAGCCCTAAAACAAATTGCTTTCTGACAAGCAATGAATTAAAAGTACAGATCAGTAAGTAAGCTATTCAATCTCACAGTAATTACGGAGAGCTCTTCAGAGACCAGGTTTTGAGCGGATGCTCCGGTTGCTTGTTCTTGTTGCCCCACTAAGCTAAACTGGGTGACTGCATTATACCCCTTCTTGAATGTGTGGAGGGAAAAGTGCTTATCTCTGCCAGGGGCCTCAGAAGTATTAAACCTCATCTCTAGTCCCCGCCTAACAAAGATGATCACCCAGATAGTCAGCTCCCTTTCTAAACTGCTTCAAAGACGAATTCTTTAGAAATAACTTACTTTGACTTCCTGTAGACCTTAAAATTATTTTCCGTTCTTCGGAAAAAAATACATTTTTGTTTGATATTCTTGATATCCCTCCTCTTCTGTATGCTAAAGCAAAAGCAATTGTTGTTTCAGCTACGTCAGTTCCAGAGGAGGTGCTGGTGACAGCAGTCAGTCTGCACTAGTGTGGTTTGTATCGTACTGCAGGATTGTCTGCTGTTGCCACAATGTCAAGCTCATAATAGGAAATTTTGGGCAAATCAAAGCTTTTGTTTTTTTGTATTTAGTTTCCAGCTGCTGAATTCTTTAGTAAAGGAAAAGTTTGCTTCCCTCTGGAAATCACAGAGCTCAGGCTAATTCCTTGAAATAAAAAGGAACTGTCCAATTGTGAAACCTAATCTGCTTCTAACAAACTCTTGGGCTCTGATAAGTCAGTGTTTTTAGGTCGTCTTAGTACGCTACAGAGATTAGAAAACCAGTTTTAAAATATCTAAACTAAAATGTTGTTGTTTAAGATGAAATGATGAACTGAAATGAAGGGAATGACATATCTGTTGTCCCTCGATTTCCCTCTTGTCCAGCGGCCTAAGAAACGTATAAATTATGTGGAATGTTTTCGGGGGGATTTGGAACAAACAACCAAACCAATGATGCTAGGCTGTCAGACCAGGAGAATGAATCTGGAGTGCAGGTCACTCTGGAGAGCCTGTGGTGATACCAGGTGCCTGTACCTGTCAGGTAGACCCCCTGCAACGCACCAGAGGGTTATATATCCTGAGCATGTCACCTGGCTGCAGTTGCAGTTCTCTCCCAGAAAGAGAGGTCTCGGCTAGCAAGAAGATGGGGAAGATGGTACAAAATTAACCTGTTAATCTTCTGCTCCCCACAGAGCCAAATACGAGGTAATACAGAGGTGGGTGTCAGTGTCGTGAGCTATCCTGGGGAACTGCTGAACTGTTACATTCAGCACCACAGTTGTGCGTGAAAAGATCTCTTGGTGGAATTCCGTGTAAAAGTGAAATCTTAACAGTGGTGTAAGTCATCATTAATGAAGTTTGGTTTTCCAGCTCTGAAGGCATCCTTTGCCAAGGCTGGGGGAGGGGAGAAGAATTCATTTTTTACAAGCAAGCAGGCACTTCCCAGTTTACCCTCTTTCTACCTCTGCTTACCAGAGCATATGCTCATTTTTTATCCATTGTTCTTACAGTCTTCCTGGCTCTGTGATCAGGCTATTATCTAACACAGCTGGGCATGGCAAAAAGAGGAGGGAAAGCTCACTGCTGCCATGGTGACTTTTTCCTATTTTGGATGTGATCTCCAGGAGCTGTTATGTGAAGTCCAGTTGGAGGAAGCTTTACCTTTTCCTCATGAAATCCATGTGTTGTGCAGCCCAGTCCAGTGCAGTGGCTGGGGAGCACGGGTTCAGTGGCCCCAGGAGTCTCCAGCTAGTCTTCCCATCTCTCTGCTAGCCCTCAGCTGTGTTCAGCATCCTGTGTGAGCAGAGCGGCCAGGGATTTGGAAGTTTGTACAGAGCTGCTCCTTCCATTAGCCAAACATAAGCAGGATGGTGAGGATGACCTTTTTGTAAAAGCATCAGAGGCTTTGACAGTTTGGAAAGCCTCTGTATTATCCTACATCTTCAGTATACGTAGGTCTAATAACAGAAATAGCCCCTGGGTCATATGCAGATAGATACACACGAAAGACCTGGCTGTGTGTTTGTCTTAGTTTCTGTAGTACTCCATAACTCACTCAGAGTGAACCAGGAGTGTGGTACATTAAGTCCTTCCCTGGGCACTGAGGGCTTGCTTGTGGCCAAGAGATAAGGTGAGTGCAGAACACACCCCTGTCTGCCCTTTTCTCTGAGTGATACTGTGTTATCCAGGAAACCTGTGTGGTGGAGGGGGATGGTCTGACAGGGACACACATCCATGAATGTAAATAAAGAAACTGGAATAAACATTGCCATTATTAAAAAAAATGGTCTCATCGGAAGCTCGCTTGAAATCCATCTGGTTAAATGAGGGTCTCAGAAATCAGGTGAGGAAAGAACATTGCTAATATCAAACCTTGCACTACTTCTGTTGTGAAACAAGAAGTTCCCTCCAGCAGCTAATTGAGGTCCCCTTTGCTATGGATTTGGGCTTCACTGTCTCGGGACACCCTGAGGAACATGAGTATTTTTAAAGAGAAGGCCAATGTTGTAAGGTCATCAGAAGTGGTTGCAGAATTCTTCCCTTGTCACACTGGAATTCTTACCCATTTTTGGAGCTGTGGCTGTGTTTTACTTGGCAGACTCCTTGTAGATACTTGCTGTCCTGTCTCATGGTTGCAGTCTTCCCACCACAAATCCAGAGCAGTCCCCAGTACCACTAAAACATGGTCAGCATTGAGGAGAGCCCATTGTTATGAATTTGTCCTGGTTTAGTTTATCAGATGAGGCCAGGTGATGCCGTGCAATTTTCAGAAGGGTGCTGCTGGTCCTTTGACCGCAGGTTGAGAACCGTTAAGTGAGTAACTTTGAATCTCACTGACTAGATTTGGAAAAGGAGGGACAAATGTAGAATATATTTTCCTTTTAATTGAATCAGCTCTGTCTTGCCTTCCCCTTTGCCGCAATGGGTGGCTTAAAGATCCTTGTGCTTGAGTGACAGGCTGTCTTGATATGTAGTTGCTTAGTAAGTTCATTAATCTGCAGCTAAATCCAGGCAATGGCTAACTCAGGCTGTTTTTGTATTTAAACAAACTGCATCTAATATTACCAATTTATTTTGCTGTGCATGTACTTGAATAAGCATGACACCACAGTCTTTGTCTTGAACGCTTCCTGTTTTATAATTGTGATGATCTGATAGATGTAATTAAGGGATTCTTAATTTTCTATAATTGGGGGTATTCCAGGTACAGCAATTTATACACAATTTACAATACTTAAAAAAAACTCACAAGTTAAATATATCTGTATTTGGAGGAACATTCTGGGGGTATGCTTTTTGAAAATTGTAATAACTTTTGTTTCTGCTCTTCAAGGTTTTCAGATGTCATCCTGGCAACAATTTTGGCTACAAAGTCAGATATGTGTGGCAAAAAATTTGAACTGAAGATTGATAATGTTCGCTTTGTTGGCCACCCTACATTGCTTCAGCATGCCCTTGGGCAGGTATGGTAAAAGGTCTGCTTGGGGGGCATGCTTTCTTTTCAAACTCCATGGCTTAGTTAGGAACCTTAGAATATAGAATGGATAGGTTTGCTTTTGATCCTGTTTCTTCCTGATTTCTGATTCTTCTTGATGCTCAAAGCTGCCTTTCTGTATTTCCAGATAACTACAGTGAGTGGCAAACTAAGGGAGCTGTGTCAGTGACTCACAGAAACCCCTGTCTGGTTACATTAGAAAATGAGCTTAGGTAAACAGAAGTAGTACTAAGTGGTCCAGCTCAAAAAGCTGTTTCTCACCATGTTAGTTGTTGCAAGTTAGCTTTTCATCACCTCCAATTAGTATGGCAGTAAAAACCAAAAAATAAAAAAACCAATCAACCCCAAACACTAACAAATGTTAAAAAGAGGTCTAAAATTTTCTTGTGGAGAAATTCGGGCTGCTGTTTGTATTCAGACCTTGGTTTATGGTCTGTGTTTTAGCTGATTGGAGTGAAAGCAGTTGTCACCCAGGTATGGAAAAGTCCCTGTTTAAATCTAGGAAAGAATTTGCATGGTTCTGCATGCAAAATATTCCCTTTCCCATTCCTTATCCTGACAGACTATAAAAATGAACGAGGCTTTGGTAATTTCTAAATCCAACACTAATCTGTATCACTGAAATGCTTTGATCTCCTTTTTTGTCAAATTTGCTAAGTCGTTCATTTTTCCAGGCAAAAATCTGCTTGCCAATTCTGTCATTCTTTCTATCTATAATTAGAGGTGCAAACAGATTGTTGGCAACTGCTGCTTGATATTTAGAGGACCAGACTGCTTTAGGACTTCTTTGATCCAAGTAAGAAGCTGGCTTCAAGCATCAAAAGGTGCCAGTGTTCCACTTCTGAAACTCACGTATGAGTACAAGAAATGTGACTGAGCATCACCAAGACTCAGTTCTCAAATGTTTGAGCTGTTTTGGAAAACAGGATACAAGTTCCCCCAGGCTGTGCAAGTACTTCAGCAAATGTAACCTGCTGTGTTCAGAACAGCTGGTGCCCACTACTCTAGGACACTAAAAGTTGCTGGTGCTGGTGGGAGTGAGGTCAGGTGCTGGGAAGCTCAAGCAGTGTTTTCAAGGTAGTTCTTGTTTTGTCGTTCATGTTTCTGGCTCTGACACTTAGAGCCAATAGAATGGTAGCAAAGAAGAGACAAGGAGGTGTTGCCTTGTTTTGTTTTTATAGAGACTGTTACAGCCCACCTCAGTAATGTGTGGCAGTTGACTCTATGAAATGATGGAGGAAAGGACTAAGGAAGGGAGAGGAGGCGGGGATGCTCTGGGCTGCTCCTGATGGATGGGCAAGCTGGGATGCTGCTAGCAGGGTCTGTCACCAGTCTCACAGAAGGCAAGCAATGAACTGGGCCCAAGGTCCATCCGGAGAACTCAGCCAGGAGCAAAAGGAGATGGAGCCACAGGTAGGGCTAGAGGACAAGGCTGCTGTGTACATAGTGTCGTCCATCCAGGAGACACACTACCTACAGCGTAGGTCTGAGGCCCGTCCATGAGACAGGGCTAGAGACGCCCAGCTTCAGGGACCAAAGGCCCCATACTGAGCTTAAATGGGGCACCTGGGTCATGCATGGGTGGGTGTGGGGACCAAGTGGTGCCGGTCAAGGCCATTAAGGCTGTTTGGTGCCCTCAGGCACTGGCAACAGTACCAGGTTCATTTATTTTGCCAATCTTGTCCAAAAGGCACAACTTCATAATTGTGGTGTAGTGAGTCTAAACTAAGTTGAAAAGTTGTATTTGCATTTGTTTACCACACTTTATACATTTTCTCTGCTTGTAGTCACTTTTATCCTAATTGCATGAAAAACCTCTTCATTTTCAATTTGTCTAAATAAAATTACATCTATGCAAATAAACAACATTATAGAGTGCTGTAAATGCCTTTTTGTTACTTCCAGTAGAATCTTTTTCTTGGCTGTGTCTTATCAGCCCAGCAGGCACCCAGAACTTTCTAGTTTCCAGAATCTTTTGGATATGGCAGCCCTCTCTACTAGTTCATTTGAGTCTAAATCTGGGACCCTTAGACAGTTAGGAAGAAGCTAGATTATTTCACCCTGTCCCATGGAGCAAAAGCAATGACTGAAGTAACCTGACAGTCTCTGGTTTGGATTTCTTTGGAGTTCATGCTGCAATAAGTTACTTCACAGGACAGCTCAGCAAATTCTTCTTCAAATGAGATTCAGGAATTACAAGAGCACCACCATTTAATCGTGTGCCATACTATCTTTTATGTAATGATATTCTGAATTCTTAAATTCTTTCATCATTTTCTTTTCCAGCTTAGGTCTTCTTTTTTCCACTCAAGAGGGGATATGAAAACTAGCTGTATTCCAGCTGATGTTAATGGCTGATTTTAAGGGAAGAATAGGATCAGTCCCTGCACTTAATGCTTTTAATTCTTTATTGAAGTTCACAAGACATCTTGGAACCTGTATCTCCAAAAGAACAAATAAGCACAGTAAATTGTTTTTGCCATACCCCTTGACACTGCCTTTTTGGTAGAACTTCACTTAACAATTTAGAAAAACAAAGATATGTGTTACTACTTCTAGTTTTTCCGATTTTTAAGTGAAAGCATTCAAGAGTTCACCAGTGAGCAGTTTGCTGCTGATGCTCAGTACTAGTCAGAAAGGCTGGATGCAGCTTTGCTGTTGCTAGCTTCTCTGTGTTTGCCCTGCTTCGGACACTGCATTAACTATATGGCCATTCATTGGATAGGGGCAGAATATTAGGCTAGATGATTGTTCAGGTGGTTTATACTTCAGGTTGGACTAGGTGTTCAGCAGGGAGCTTCGGGGAAGGCAGGGGTGTCCTCTGGATTTTGTGCTCCATCTTGTGGTGACGCATGGTTGATTCAGAGATGTTAGTGCTGGATTTGCAAATTCAACTTGCTTGTCTTCACTTCCTCTGTGCCTCCCCACAAGGAAGCCTTTACATGTGCTAAAGATTATGACACTAGGAAGCCTTCTGTTGCAGAAAGAACATTTCAGGGGCGGGGGGGGAGGGAAGGCGTGGGGGATGGAGAATATATTTGAAGTCCTGCAGGAATGTAAACCAAACCTTTTATCTTAGTATTGTGTAAGTGCATGAGATTGAATATGGGCAGTTCTAGAGCACAGTTTTTCTGATAAAAACAACAGCTTGCAGCATGATGCAGACCAAATGGGGATTTTAGGAAAAAGGAGAATATGTGTGGCATGGGGTGAGAAATCTGTAGTATTTTCTGTGGTTAACAATATATAACAATTGTGCTGAGAAAAATTTATATCTAGGGTCCTTAATGGTGCTAGAATGCATTAGTAAAGACATCTACTAAGACTGCTGTCTTACACATTTCTATGATCCTTACCAAAATGTTTTGGTTTAGGTTTTATCAGCTTCTCAGAAAGTGTAAAATAACTGTAACACTTTAATAAGAAAATAATTATACAATTTTATTTTTTACAAGTCAAATTTTGATGGTAGAATTTGATTTGTCTGCTCTCGTCTCCCAGTAAACTGTTATTTGACTGAGGTTTTTCTTGAGTTTTTCTTTTTTTTTTTTCCTCCCTTCATTACTTGTTCCAGAGGACACTAGCATATGGGATTTCTTTTAAATATTTTTCAGGTATCCAAAACTGATCCCTCGCCAAAGAGAGAGATGCCCACTATGATTCTCTTCAATGTGGTGTTTGCCCTAAGGGTAAGTAAGGACTGCCTTCTTGTCATCTGGTAATGGAATGTCCTTCAGATGTGTAACAGAATGCAGTAGGTTCATGTTGCCGTAATCTCTTGTAAAACATTTAGTGCCCGATTTCACTGGGAGATTTTAATTTGAAACAACAAAACTAAACAAAGTAGAACATGACACTGTGAAGTTAGTAAGATTTCCAGCCCAGCGCTATGTAGCCTCAAGCACAGTTGTTCTCTTCAGGATACATCTTAGATGTTTTTTTGTTCTGTTTTTTTTAAAACCCAGACTATAAAGGCATGCAAGAAATCACTTTGAAAAATAGATATGAACCCTGTTACAAATCTTGCATGTGTCTTGTATGTTGTTATTGACAAGCTGCTAACCTGCTGTGATGTTTCTAATCATGCAATTGAAGCTTGTCCAAGTTAGCTATGTGGTAAAGCAGCCTGTGTCTTACTGACCTGTATGCCAGATGCCATTCTCTGCTCTACTTCTGCCTGGGGTAGGTCCAAATCCATACAGCTGCCCTAGCACATTGCTGAGCCCTTGTGGCTCCATGCAGCTCTGGCCTTGGTGGTCAGTTCTGTGCCAGAAGCAGAGGGAGCAGCAAGCATGGACAGTGACATGCATTTGGACAGACTTACAGGTTAGGGCCCTGCCATGGCTTTGGTTAACCCAAGCTCATTCAGTGCGGAGCCATTCAGAAATCTGCTCTGTGCTCTCTAGAGCAATTACATTTTCCAGTAAGGTTTGCCAGCTTGGATCCAGACCTGGATGGGTGCTGGGCCTATGTGTTAGCACTGTGCTGTAGTTTCTCGGAAGACATATTAGCTTGGGGTATCTAGGCTGGCTGGATCTGAAGGAATGTGCACTTAAAAGTTCACATCTTTACAAAATAATTAAGGGAGTGAACTTAAGAACTTGCTGATCATGCCACAAGCTGACCTTTAAGCTGGAGCTTTTCTTTCTCTCCTAGAGTGGAGAGTTTGCCTTTGCAGGGCATGGCTTCCATTTCTATATAAGGCCGTGCTTTGTGTTCAGTTCAATCAATCATTTTCAAATCAGAAAAAGGATAGAGTTTAGGCTCGTGTTTAGAAGGGAATGGCATTTGTGTGTTTTTTCCTCTCTCGTCTCATAGCATTTTTCTGAGTGGGGACCGTGTTCCTGGGCTCACGGGCTTGCAGTTTCATCTAAAATTGGTCTATGGATGAAGGTGCTCTTGATTTAATGTTTGAAGAGTTTTCTTGGCTGTCCTTCTGTATTTGGACAAAACCTATCACTTTTTTTTTTTTTTTTTAAGCCTGATGCTCTTTTTGAAATGATATGTCAGAATAGCACTGTTCAGAGCCCTTAATCATGCTGTATGATACAGAGCCATGTGCCTCTGCTCATTACCTCCAGGCCTCTTTATAATTAGTTGGATGGTGTTTGCAAGCTGCCTCTTTTCAGCCATGAGATTGTTTTAAAAGAAGGAGCATGCCAGGGAGCAGCTGGCTGTATGTAGCATTCTGAATGAGAAGCAGGTACATGTGAGGAATAAATAGACTTCGATGCCACAAAAATCTGGAGCAAATGTATATGTTTTCCTTGGAGTTTCTTTTTAAGTCTACTCTATTGATGAGATATTGGTATCTGTGTTAAGGGATCCTGGTTTGGCTAATTTGATAGTATAAAACCCTAGAAATTTCATTATGTTCAAGCATTATTTGATTTCTGAGCTCTGGCTTTCTCTTCACAGCCCACAGGTTACATCTGTGGAGCTATCATATTATTTTTGTGGCACATATGCATGTGAAGCAACATGCTGAAAATGAAGGATGGCATTGGGATAGCTGTCTTGCTGGAGATGGCTGGTTTTTGTTTGACTAGGACTTTGGATACCATGTCATGATTTTAAAGCCTCCAGCTCCTTGACTGTGAAGTGACTTTTTTTTTCCCTTTTAGCACCGGTACTTTATACATGGCCATAGTCCAAGTGGCTTGCCCTCAGTGGAAATGCAAGGTTTCACAAGAAACAATTATCCCGGTCTGAATCAAGCAAGATATCGTTCATTGAGTTCTGCTGGGAATCCAGCGTTGCTGTGCTATGGGACATTCTTAGGTTAGGAAGTGCCAAATTTGCAATACAGAAGTTGATTTTAAATTTCACACATTAAGAGACGTTCGCTTCAAAAGTTTTGGTCTTTTAGTAAAACACTATGCTTTGGTTATAGGCAAGTGTTTGCCTGTTCACCTGCACACACATACATTCCTCTTGTCTGCATTTCTTTAAAATCTGTTTTCTAGTGGTTCTCCTAGGAAAACTCACTTTTTTGCATTTTGGCACTGTGAGGATACTGATGTAATATGTGCTTAATACAGCATTTAATTGTATTTGCCAAATGAGACACTTGTACTTCATAGAGAGCTGTCAAGTTTTTGGAAAGTACTATGTGTAAAGCAAGTGAATTTTTTTTTCCTAGCAGAGTCTAGTGCACTGCAAAGTGTGGGTGGAGGTATTCTGTGATAAAGATGAGCCCATCTGCAGCGGGCAGACAGAGCAGGCAAAGTCCCAAACACTGTAATCAGCACTGATCCTGCTGTGTTTAAGCTCAGGGTTACTAACGTGTCGTGACTCAGCAAGAAGAGTGGAATTTGAAAATGTTGACTCATGGTTTGCTAGTTTACATGCCAAGTTATCACTTGCTAGAACTGTAAATTCCTTTAAAAGTCTTAACAAACACGAAGCAGCTGCTTACTGTGCACTTTCTGACTAGAGCTGCTGAGTCCCCCCTTATCAGCTGTACTTACGTGATAGATTTTTCTAGCACTTTCATTCTGGGACTTGCACAAATGCAAGTGTTTGTAATAAGCCATATTTGTGAAATGCTTTGAAATGTATGTCCAGATTCATTTTGGTTTTGTATCAAAGTGTTGATCGTTTGTTCGTACTGCTTATATACTGACAAGACAAACACTAGTTGTGTAAGACAAACTTCAGTACAGCCAACACGGTGAGAGTGGGCTATGTTAAAGGCACTGCAGTCCTTATACTCCCAGTGAATTTAACGTGAACATTGTGATGCTCTTCCTTTTCAAATAACTTGACATTTTCTTTTCTTGCTATGTGAAATTGAGTTCTTTGGTCTCTTTGCTAGCAGAAGGCCTAGTAACAGCTGGAAGAAAAACAGATATGAGTATCATACTCCAGGTGCTGTGTTAATTTGATGTACATGAACAAGTCTATAAGTCCCTCACTTTCCTCTTCCTTAACTTTGGACATCTCTGAGAGCTTTGTTACTGTCAGAGAAAACTCCATTCTCCATCCAGTTGCCAAAGAGACTGACTTCTTGTATCTGCTGAAGATAATTGCTTTGATTACTTATCCATCACTCTAGTTCCATAAATGTGACTGTGGCTGAATGACCAGACAGTTTTCCTTCTGTGTTGCCTGTAGGCCAATGCAGATCCATCAGTGATAAACTGCTTACACAACCTTTCCCGTCGAATCGCCATCGTCTTGCAGCATGAGGAGCGCCGCTGCCAGTACCTAACCAGGGAGGCCAAGCTGATCTTAGCTATTCAGGATGAAGTGTCTGCCATGTCAGAAAGTAAGTGTTGAGCTTAGCTTTGTGTACAAATGTATTTGTGCAGGAGCACTTTTTCAGAGAAGTGCTGATTGTGGCTTTTTCTTTTGTGGCTGGGATCAGTATGAACAAGTTTTGGTGTTCTTCAGCATTCTTACAGCTTTTGAGTGCATTTTGCCTCATCCAAGAAAACTATCCCTTTGCAGAGATGTCAGCTTTAGAAGTGAAGTAATT
The DNA here is from genome assembly GCF_009769625.2 of Cygnus olor. NCBI lineage: Eukaryota > Metazoa > Chordata > Aves > Anseriformes > Anatidae > Cygnus > Cygnus olor. Next base: position 6,827,886 of record NC_049183.1, read on the forward strand.
TGGTTGGTTTCCTTGCTAGCTTGGTTCAGAGCAATCATTGGAGAGGGTGTACTGAACCATCATGTTTGGATCTGCCTGTCAGGATGATATGGAGGAACTCATATGTAGCTACTTCACCCAACCTAGAGCAAGTTTCCTATGCTCTAACACTATGTGTTTAGTTAACTAGATTTCTTGTGTGGAAATTTTTGCTTTTACATGTAGTTTCCATGGCCAACAGATTTTTATACACAGCGTTTTTATAGACCATGCTTTATAGCAATTTACTATAATAATATGCACCATCTAAGGTGAACTCTTACTGACACATCATCTTGCTTCAAGTATTGAAAATAAAACCTAGTATGTATAAAAACAAAACCACTTAAAATGATCACATGTCAAGTTCACAGGTAATGTGTTCAACTAAGTTGAGGATCAGAAGATGGCATTAATTCACTGTTATTATCTTAATGGTTAACTTGGATTATCATAAAAGCTTTGAAATAGAAATGTAGATTAAAAAAATATGGATTCTGTGCCTAAGGTACTGGTTTTGCCTAGAGGGGGAAAAGGGAATTCTCTCTGCTTTGAAATTATTTGTTTGCTTTCTTGTTTTGAAATTTTCCATAGCCACAGAAGGGCCACAGTCACCTTTTCATCATATCCTGCCCAAGTGCAAATTGGCCAGAGATCTCAAAGAGACTTATGACAGGTAAGTAGGATTTCTTTCATAGCTCATAGTATGTTGCTTGTCACCGAAACCTCTTGGCCCTATTCCTTAGGAGGTTATCTATCTCTTTATGCTGCTGACTCACTGGGATTTGGGTTTAGACGAGGTGGAGCAAAGTGGAGGCTAGGTGTCAGGTGAAATGTTCGCAGAATTGCTGTCCTAATCATCACCTTGGTCTCCCTTTGGATATACTATGTTTCTTAAAAGTTGGTGATTTGTTGCAGCTTCACGATTTATAATTTTCCTCGTTGGCACAGAGGAACATAAAAATAAACGAATTGTAAAACTGAAAAATCTGAATATGAAAATATGAATATTTTATCTCTGTAGTAGTGCTCTAAACCTGCAGGTAAGAGAAAAATGCTGCATATAGCACTGATGGCAATGTTAGATACTGCCTTGGCTTCATTTGGTTACACTGTGCATGTCTGGACAGTGAATTTGGATTAGGTGGTGAGACTTTCAGCAGAATGTAAAGTGTAACATGCTGTTTCTTGATTGGATTAAAGGTTCTGGTGAGGATTTCAAAGAAGCATTGAGCTAGTGCTGAATTTCAGCAGGAGTTGGCACCCAGCTCCTCCAGCATACTGCTTCAACAGTATGTCAGTGCTGACTCGTCATGCAGAGCAGACACCTTCATTCAGGATATGCACTTGGCAGGAGAAGGACAGAAGATAGAAGGGTTTGGTGGGGTGAAGGATGAGCCCCTTGATTAGTGTGTTTGTCTGGACTTAGGAAAACTACTGTTGAGTTCCTTTGTTGACTGTCAGGCACAGTGTATGATCTTAGACCAACTCTTTAGCTTCCCTAGGTCACAGTTCCTTTTGTTCAAAGGGAATGATCACAAAGACCTGGAAGGCAAGGCACTGAAAACCTAGATAATTTAACGATTGCAAAGCACATTATAAAACTTCTAATAAGCTTTTTTAACTATGTTCAAGAGCTGTGAATTTCAGCCTGTTTGGAATGAGTGTAGTATATTGTTCAATAAGATTCTCACAAAATGTATACTAGATTTTAAAATAAGGCTTTTTTTTTTTGCATAGCCTGTAATTCTTATATCAAACTTTTCACTTGCTTTTTACGTTTCTCTGTTCCTCTCAGGGTATGAATTCATGACTGGGCAAATATTGATCTTGTTTCCAAACATTTTAGTGACACAGTGACATCTTGTGGCATTTAACTGTGACTGGAGGAACATACAGCCCAAGCTCATGGAGTAATACTACTGTCCTTGCATGAAATAAGGAGTAGACTGGCCATGGAGAAACACACATTGGTGCCGGCTCCCAGATATAAAATAAAGCAGTCTCCCTTATTTAGGCATTGTGGGTGGGGGAGAGGGCGTGCATGTCATATTTTGACACTATTTTGCATGGCATTGTCACAAGCAAATTAAGAATTAAACTGTCGGTAAAAGGATAAATGACTTTGCATTTGATTAGAAAGCTCTCTTTGAAGAGTCATTAACAGTGTTAGCTGGATGGGTAATAAGGTGGTGTTCTGCATTTTCCATTAATGCTTTATATGAGAAAATAGGAAATATGCTTATTACACCTGCAGGCAGATAGGGTGAGAGGTGCTGCAGCACCTTGCAGGGCAAGCATATAACTAAAATAATTTTTTGGTCAAGTAGAAGAAACTGTCCAGCACTGGAGGGACAGGGACCTGCTGGAGCAGGTCCAGAGGAGGCCACGAGGATGGTCAGGGGGCTGGAGCACCTCTGCTGTGAAGAGAGGCTGAGGGAGCTGGGAGTGTTCAGCCTGGAGAAGAGAAGGCTCCAGGGAGACCTTACTGTGGCCTTTTAATACCTAAAGGGGGCTTGTAAGAAAGATGGAGTGAGACTGTAACAAGGGCATGTAGTGATAGGACAAGGGCTAATGATTTTAAACTAAAAGAGGGTGGACTTAGATTATGTATCAGGAAGAAATTCTTTATTGTAAGGGTTGTGAGGCCCTGGCCCAGGCTGCCCAGAGGAGCTGTGGGTGCCCCATCCCTGGCAGTGCTCAAGGCCAGGCTGGGTGGGGATTTGGGCAGCCTGATCTAGTAGGAGATGTGCCTGCCCATGGGACTAGGTGATCTGTAAAGGTCCCTTCCAACCCAAACTATTCTATGATTCTGTGATAAGTGCATGCAGTGGCAATGTACTGGTTTAAATATATGGGCATTTCTGGCATAGCCTTTGGCATAAGGAAACATCATAGTTAGGTGGAGAGGGCACTTTGAATTGCAGATGGGAACTCATCTCTCCATCTGAGATTTGCTCAAGCCAGCATTTCCTAGTGCCTGCTTGTTTTGGAATTCCAGTCAAGTGCTTCTTGAATTACTGCAGTTGCTTTAGAATTGCTGTCTAGCCTTTGGTTTCCTGTAGATGGTGCTGAGGTATTTCAGGCAAGACCCAACATGTCCCTTAGTAAGTTGGTTTGTAGTAAACCATGAGTGTATGAATCTTTTTATAGCTCAATGTCCTTTGCATTTTGAATGAAATGTCCTTATTTTATAAGGCAGTAATCAGTAGCCAGGTCATTTTGACTGCAGTGCTACTGCTGCTGTTATAACTGAGTGTTATTAAACTGACAGTTTGGAGGTAAACAACAGCTAGTTCCTGGGACCTTTTTGACTAATAGCTAAAACGAGATGTTTCTCTTCCATTAGTTGAGAAAACAAGTTTGAAAATCTTTTTCACCTTCCCCTCAGAGGAAGGGGAACCTTTACTGGTTTTACAATGGGGGCCTCCTATAAGCCAGCGTTCAATTTAAGGAATAAGACTACTTTCACCAATTGTTATCTACAGAGCAGATAATTTGTTAGCCTGATGGTAGCTAAGTGCCCATCTGTTTTTTAGTAAATTTCTATTAGCTTTATATTAGAAGAAAAGTCAAAATATGATTTTTTGGGGGGAGGAGAGGATTGGTTTTTGTTTATTTGTTTTTAATATACAAAGAGCCTTTATACATTTTAGCCTAGTGGGATTTGAACTGACTGGTGGATCTAGCCTATCTCATCACCTTAAGGAGAAGAGGAATAATTATGTGAAAATTAATGAATTATTATGTTATTTATATGACTGTACTATGACACATAAGCCAACTACAGTTAGTTGACCAAAGGACAGTGTGTCTTTTACAGGGAAGCGTAAAACTATTTGAAAGCTCCAAATAGTCACAACCTTTAGCAAAAATAAACTCAAAAGCTACAGGCTCACCCCTACAAAACTAGCAAACATATTATTAATATATGGTGTAAATAGGATAAACATAAGATGTGCTGTGTGTGTAGGAATTCATAACCAGTTTATAAAAAGTGAGGTGGGATTGTCTGCGTTTTGCTGATAGTTGTGAAAAAGAAGGCTGGAATTCTGTAGGATACTGGCCAACTTTAAGATTCCCATTTTGGGGGGAGTAGATCACAGTTGCTATTCAGGGCAAAGCATAAGAACAGAGCAAAAGAGCATTGATATTCCCTAAAATATTCCACAGCTTCCTGCAGCTTGCAGCTCTGGAGGTGCTTTCTGTATATTCAACAGCCTTAAGCTGATCTCATTTCCCGAAATTAGTTCACTCTCCTGCAAGCCAAAGTAAATATTTAACAACCACAGCATCCTCTGATAAGGAGCTCCATGGCTTAACTGGTTGCTCTGTTTCTTTCTGTTTCTTTTTGAACTTTGCTCCTCCTCCCAGTCTCAGATGTATCTTAGGTCTTACACTGGAGAGACAGTGAACAGCTTTTTACTGGTTACTTCTCCCTGATTGATTCATTTTCAGATTACTACAAAATCCCCTGTCAGTATCCTAATCCCTTGCTATGCATCTCTCAGCATCGCTCATCGTGTATCATCTAAGCAGAGATTTCCAACAAAAAATATTGAAATTAAGTTTTCATGAGAGAAATGGAACATCAGTGAGGATTTAATGGACGATTAGAATATGGAGAATGAAGCTATTTTTACCCAGTTACTTGTGATGTCTGTGGGAATCTGCATTCATACCTGTGCTGTTCAGTGTGTTCATATTGATAACTGGCCTGGAAAAAGGGGCAGTGTGTGAAGTGACAAAGTTTACAGATAATAACGAAGGGAATAAAAGTGCAAATAGATGAGGAATATTTGAAGAAAGGTTACTGGAGACCAATTGATCAGCAGATGAAATTCACTATAGTTAGATGTAAAGTAATGCACGTGAGACAAAACAAACCTTATATAATATATAACTGCTCTGAAAAGGGCTTTTGGAATTATAGCAGATAGTTCAGTGAAAAATCTCGGGGTGCAGTAACACTGAAAAAATCCCCATAAAACGTGAAGAGAAGTCGGGAAAGGAGCAAAGAAGAAAAGAGGTAATCCTGTACATTTCTTGTATATCTACCATGCCTTTGAAATCTTTGTGCAATTCTATGTTTCCTGTCAGGGACTATTTAAATGTGTCCCTGAGCCAGAGGTTCATAGTACAGTGCTGGCCAACGCAGTGTTCTCACCTTCTGTGGTCCTGCGTCTTCCTGGTGCTGGACTCGGGGTGGGATAGTGAGGTCTGTGCTCTAAGTTTGCCTTCGGATTTGATCTGTTCACTGCTGCTAGATAAAGATGATTCTACTTCGGTTTCTAACTGTGTTTCAGTCTCTTTAGGATAGGATCAGCATAGCGGAACTAGCGCCACATCTTTTGAATAAGGACATCGTGTTATAGAGTTACATGTGCTCAGTGAGCATGGATATCACCACTTACACAGGACTGTTTGCTCCACAATTTTAGTTGTTTGAGAAGAACAAAGTCGAAGTGTAGCTAGGTGACTCTGTAATGCAACTTTGATAACTTACAACTTGTTTTCTTGGTACTTTCTTCTGTTGCCAGTTTTTGGTGTTGTGCTTCTGTCCCTAAAGAAGTAAGCTTCTGGGTGTGCATGGTCCCCAGCCAAACAGCTGGCAGCCAGCTCATGGGGATTCGTGAGGCTTACAGTAAAAAGCTTGCTAAATAGATGACTTTGTGGGGCACAAATAAAAATGAAAGCAAATGCAGATCCAAACTTCAATTTCACACAGTAACAGCGTGGCTGAGGCCTGGGCCCATCTGCTCCCCCCAGTGCAGGGGGTCCAGGCCCGTGTCCAGGTGGCTTTGGGAGATCTCTAAGGAGGAGACTCCACAGCCTCTGTGGGCAACCCGGGCCAGGGCTCCGACACCCGCACAGCACAGAAATGCCTCCTGGTGCTCAGAGGGAGCCTCCTCCAGTTTGTGCCCACTGCCTCTGGGCCTGGCCCTGGGCACCGCTGAGCAGGGCCTGGCTCCATCCTCTGTGCACCCTGCCTTCAGGGATTTGTAGGCATCAGTGAGATCCCCCTGAGCCTCTTCTTCTCCAGGCTGAGCAGTCCCAGTTCTTTCCTCACAGGAGAGGTGCTCCAGTCCCTTCATCATCCCTGTGGCCCTACATTTGACTTCTCCCAGTATGTCCGGGTCTCTCTTGTACTGGTGGGCCCAGAACTGGACACAGCACTCCAGGTGTGGCTTCACCAAAGCTAGGCAGAGGGGAAGGATCACCTCCCTTGACCTGCTGGCAGTACTTTCCCTGATGCAGCCAAGGGTACCATTAGTCTTCCTTGCAGCAAGGGCACAGTGCTGACTCTTGTTCTACTTGGTGTCTACCAGGACTCTTAGTACCTTTTCTGCCAAGCTGCTTTCCAGCTGGGTGCCCCCAGCATGTGCTGATGCTTGGGGTTGTTACTCCCCAGGTGCAGGACTTTGCACTTCTCTTTGCTGAACGTCATGAGGTTCTTGACAGTGTATTGCTCCAGCTTGACAGGGTTCCTCTGGATAGCTGCATGGCCCTCTGGTGAATCACACTTCTCAGTTTTGTGCCATTTGCGAATTCAGTGAGGGTGCACTCCATCCCATTGTCCAGTCCACTTTCTGTGACTTTACTGTATTTCATGAATGCTTGCATATGTCTCGGTGAAACTAATTGATTTTGACTGGCTAAGTGCAGTCACATACATTGTTGCTGGTGGATGTAGTTTGTTTCTAGCCAGATTATTAGAGACTTAAATTATTTTCCATCCACAAGGGGAGGAGTGAAGGAGAAATCATTACATAAAGCTAGCTATAGTGAAGGTTTGAAATTGAATGCAAATGTAGAAAAATTAAATTAAAATTGAAATCAGAACTCAAAATCTGTTTTTCTTGTTGTCTTTAATTTTAGGCTATTGTCATATAATGCAATGTAGACAAAATTATGCTGTGGAGAATGTAATTATATAATTAAAGCTTTTGCCTTAATGCACTTGGACCAAAGAATGAAAGGAACCAAACATGTATTTTTCCTGAGTGTTAGAGTACATAGGGAGAATATCCCTGCAAATGTTTCATATTTCCATGTTTCTTTGCTTCTTTTTGGTAACCCATTTTGACAACCACACTAGCTTTCACATAGTCTCTTAACTCATTTGTGCAATTGATTTTTTTGTCATGTTTTCTCTTGTGAGTGTTTGCCCCCCTACATAGTGTGGATAACTACTGCTTCAAAGTGCCCTTTACCTTGATGTATTTTAAGATAATGCAGCTTTCTCTGTCAGTTAGTGTATGTCTGGTGGGTTAAGCAGTGTTACTGGAGTTGCAGCAAGACAAATTGAGGTGTTTGCCATGCTTTGCATGTTCCCTCAGGACTTGAAGCCTCTGATCAGATGTGAGATGCTAGCACCAGAGAGTGGATTTAGCTTTTCAGGGATTTTTTTTTAAAGGAAAACATGTATAGTGTTTGTTCCATTAACATTTTGGAAAATAAATACTTCTCAGTGTTCAGTGCAGGATTTGAGAACAAAACCATGGCCTCTGCTTTACAAAAGCTTTGTCTACGGTGAGATTTCACGTAATGAGTCTGATCATGCAAAAGGCAGGACAGGATCTTGTTTGTGTTCTCACCACTCTGTTGTGGTTTGGTGAATAGTTACACTGGCAGCCAAAGCTACCAATGCTTTTGTTTTAAAGCTGAATTTTCTGATCTCTCTAAACTCCTTATACAACCAGATGAACTTGAAAAAGAGCATGTTAGTTTGTGGCCTAAAATTAAGCGCTAGGTGTAAATGTTTAAATCACCACATAAAGAGTGTTCAAGACGTGTATTCACTCTCTCTCTGTTCCTGGCATGTTTTTAAATGTGTTTTGAGCAGAGGGGAAATTCTTGGGTTTTATCTACACAAAAGCCATATTACAGGTCTCAACACACTCGAATTTAAAATTTAGACTGGAATTTTTGCAAACTTCAGTTTGCAAAAAAAAGTTGCAAACTTCAAAATATTGTTTTGTTTAGAAAAAAATATTTTAGAACAAACTCTAAAAGTAGAGGGCGTCTTAAGGGAGCTAGAGGTTTTATTGTCTGAAACCTAGCCTGTAAAGGTCTATCTGTGATTCTGTGATCTATAGTTACAGACCTACGTGCGTACTCCTTCTGATGGATCCCAGCCAGCTCATCTTTAGGAGTTGGTGCCATGGGGTGATTAACATTTTGAGGACTGGGTTTTGTTCTCAGGATGAAACATTCTGGGGACTGGGTTTTGTTCTGAGGATGAGGTTTGAATTCAGGCAATATTCATTTAGCCTCTGATGCACTTTGTTCATCTTGGAGGGCAACAGCCTGTAGGCATCTTGAGAAGTTCAGCTCTCCAGTGTAGACAAAGTTGGCTTTGGCTTAAGAATGATTAAGGAGTTTGTTTTTGTTTCTAACTCCCTATACATGGAAAGATGTTCTGGGCCTTGCCTCTTCCTCCTTGCTCCGTCCCACGGTCTCCAGCAAAGCTGTTTCCAGGCCAGTGTTTCATGTTGTCAGACTGGGCAGTGTTGTAAAAATTTGCATGGGGGCACTGACTTAATTCCTTACAGTATCTTGCCCACCTGTACCCATTTTTCAGCAGATGCAGTTAACTACCTAGCTATGTTTCATCTCTTGCTTAGATTTACAGATTCCTGTTTCCATTTCTCTGTATCGTTTCTGACTTGATTCTGTTCATTGCTGAAATACCTGTGTCACTACCCAAAGCAAGCCCTATAAGGTATCTCAGTTGTTTATCATACGACTTATGAATCAAAAGATGTCGGTTATGTTTTTGATATAGGTGCTCTTGTCTGCTGTGTGGAACTGAGATTTTGGCAGAAACTACTTTTTGTGGTTCAACATGCTTTTGAAATGCAGGAGTGAGGGCAAATAAGGCAAATACTTATCCCAAATGGAAACTTTGCAATTCTGCTTTTCAGCTTGAGACACTTTTCTTGGACGTATATATTTAAATCTCAAGTCTCTGAACTGTTTTATGGATTCTGAACAAATGGAGCTTTTTCCAGAAAGATGGAAAATGGTGGTGAAAACATTGTGCCTTATTTATCTTCGCCCTTTCCATCTCTGGTCTAGGGAATTTTCTAGTGTAGTGACCTTGCAGGAGACCTTCAAGTAACTGTGCTCTCTTGAGATACTGCTGCAATGTTAAGAGCAGAGGGAACTGACAGTGAGTGGGACGTAGTCTTGCAAATTTCCCCAAAGCCTCATAATACATAATGTTCTGTAAGTACACGTTAAGGAATCCCTTGCAGCCAGGAATCATCCATCTTGTCCTCAGCCAGTCTGGCGGTAGACATGGTACACTCACCCTTTTCTTGCCCTGCTGTGATTCCTGTGCAGAAATGAATCTGGACCACTGTTTTCACTTGGTATACACTATAAATGCTGTATGTATTTATTTTCTTCCCATTATAGTCTCTGTACAACAGGAGTGGTCCGATTACATATCAACAACTGGCTGGAAGTGAGTTTCTGCCTGCCTCATAAAATCCATTATGTTGCAACAAACTTTATTCCTCCAGAAGCAATTGAGAGAAGCCTGAAATCTATCAGGTAAGAGCAAGTCCTTCAGGCTGCGGTCTGTCCTTTTGCCAGGTCCAAGTATTATGCTGCAAATGATTGTACTGGCACAGCTGGGGGAATGAAAGGACACTTAGTGGTGGGTGGCTGGGGTGTGAGCTGAAACAGGACTCCCTGAATCTTACGCTGAGGTATCGTGCTGCTGCTGTATACATGGTGGTGCAAAGCCACAGCTTTCATGTTAACATAAGGTGGTTGCACTGAATTTGGTAGGCAGTGCTGCAGGAGAGGTCTGCACTATTTGCATTCAGAGAAATCGTGTGTTCATTTTAATCTGTTCACACGGGACTGATTTTTCTTAAAGAGGAAAGAGAGCCTAGGCCCTTTGATGTCTTATTTCTTGCTCTCCATGTTTACAGCTTTTTACCTGCAAAACTAACTCACTCCTGCCTTCTTCCTCTCTTCTACTTCATTCTATATTTCAGTGATGCAAATGTGCAATTTTCAGTCAAATTCTCTAGGGTTAATTGTATGCCAGCACAGCGTCATCATTTTTTCTGTAGTCATTAGGGCATCCAGTTATCATATAACCCTCTATCCCCATTTTGTGGGGAACATCTTATCTTGTAACATAAAAATAATCTTACTCTGAATCCACTTACAGCAGAAGGATGATATTAGAGCCTCATTTTTACCAGATGAGGTATCATGGTCTGGGAATAACTAAACCTTCAGGAAAAGTTGCAGTTTACTGTGCATATATATTCCTTTTTTTTCTGCAGGCCTTACCATGCCTTATTACTTCTAAATGATGAGAAGTCGTTGCTTAATGAGCTCCCATTGGACTGCTCTCCTGCCCTGGTGAGAGTAATTAAAACTACCTCTGCTGTGAAGAATTTGCAGCAACTGGCTCAAGATGCTGACTTGGCATTGCTGCAGGTACGGGGAACTGTAAGCAGTAGCTGAAATTCTTTTAATTCACAAGACATTTTCGTTCTTCGTGCCAGTGGGTTTCTGTGGTATATGAGCATGTTAGTTTTTTTTCAGTGTGAGCAGAGTGCACAGAGAAACCTTGAGCCTTAGAGTATGGGGGAAAGATGGCCGAAATGAAGATCAGTGGTGCAGTGATGATGCTCAACAGTCCTGCATCCAAAGCTGAATCATAGGTTGCTGTGGAAATTCTTAACCTTGTCAAATGCTTTTTGATGTGTCACATGTTATTTAAACCCTGAACTTATTCTGAAGGCAGAGTTAAAAGATGGAATATTTTTCTTTCATTTCAGCTCAAACAAGACTTTTTGGTCGTCTGACATGACTTTTCTGTCATTGTATGGAAGTACTGCTTAGATTTTGAATTTTCCTTTTTTGCTGTCCTAACTTTTCCCTGTTTCCTTAATGCAGGTTTTTCAGCTTGCTGCACATCTTGTTTACTGGGGAAAAGCAATTATTATTTATCCGCTGTGTGAAAACAATGTCTACATGCTTTCTCCAAATGCCAGTGTCTGTCTGTAAGTAGAAGGAAGATCAATGATTGTATTAAGAAATTGGTGAGAAGTGCAGATATTCTTTCCTTCCCTGTCTGACTGGGTACAGGGTGGATCTTTCTTTGTGTATGAATTTGTTGCAATTGTGCAGAACACTAATCATTATGTGTGCTGGAAATTGCGAAGCCACATACATTACATGTGCTGGAAATTGCAAAGCCACATATGAGTTTGTCTGGAGTAGGGAGCGGTATCAAAGCAGTTCAATATGCTTCTGCAGTGACGCGGGACTTGGAAACAGTATTTACATTGTGACGCTACTCTTAGTATGTCCCATACTTTAGTACATCACTGTGTCCATATCAGAAAAGGTTGTATGATTCTGAAGCAATGTGGAAAGACTTAGAAAGCTTGATTAAGTTAAATCGATGAATATTTCACGGGACTGTCTGGGTATCTGGCACACAGCATCACCTGAAGAGAATCAAATTAGCAAGTCAGGGTAGTGTTGCAGTCAATATTGTATTGTTTCATATGATGGCATTTCCACTTACATGCCTTTCAGTAGACTGAAGGTAATGCAGATAGTCTGAGGGAAGGTAGTGGCAATCAAGGAAGATATGGAGGCAGCAGTGGATATTTTTGCTCTGCTGAAGATTGGCAACTTTTTCTGGGTTGGATTTTGAGATGTTTTTAGAATCCATGTTGGAACTCAGTTATAGGAAAATACTTTTAGGTCAAAACTAATGGGATGGAAGTATAAAAAATAGTCCTGAAAGGGACCTTGAGGTCATGCACGAACAGCTGTGCCTGTGTCATATATGGCAGTGCTGTTCTTGAAGACAAACAGTTTTCGTAATATTTAACTTGACTCTCCCATACTTCTAATCAGTCATATTGCTTTCCTTGTTCAGCACAGGCAGGGAGAGCAGTCACATCTGCAGCTGCATTTAGCTTGTTTGAAGATTGTCCTTATATACTGCCCATCCCCAGTCTTGTCTTCTCGTGACTGCCCAATCCCTGTTCCTTTGATCAGAGACTGCACAGGTCTAGACTTTTTATCATTTTTATTTTTCTTCTCTGGATTCCCTCCGCACTCTGAGTAATACAGTGAAGCTGAATGTAATGCCAAGATGAAAATACATATTCTACTTGGTTACTTAAAGCAAGATGCAACATGCCGTTAAGTACCTTTACTGTGTTTCTAGATGATAGAGAATATTTCATTTGGAATTGACACTTAATATAATGCTTAAGTGGATAAATATTACACTGACCAGCAATATAAAACTGATTTCTGCCTTTACCTCTTTTCTGTAGTTACTCTCCATTAGCAGATGCGTTTTCTTGTCAGTTCCGGGGCCACAATCTGCCATCGATGCTTTCCAAGTTCTCCCTCCCAGTGTCACTCTCAGAGTTCAAGAATCCACTTGCACCGCCTGTTCAGGAGGTGAGATGGGGGAGCATGCAAGAGCTGTTTGGACAGTGTATGGTTGCCCTGCTAAGGAGAAAAAGGACTGGTGATGCTTCTGGAGTGCCTGGTTAGGAACTTGCTACTGTAGGCTTAGAAGTTGCCACTTACTACATTTCCAAATGTGATTTGTTGTTTCATATCCATGTGCCAAAAAGCTGAGGGGATTTTGAAGATGAAGTTGTGTGGATGCTCTGTGGTAGTAAAGCACATTCCTAAAAGAAAAATCAGAATGCTTCTTTTCCTTGAGTGATGTAGTGTGGAAGAAGAGTGAAGGCCTGTCATAAACTGTAGAGCTTAATGCAAGTTTGTGGATTCCTCACAATCACATTTACTTTTATTATATCCCATCTGGTTTTAAAAGCAAATTGTCTATTCACTTACCTTTTGGTACAAAACTGGAATCGTTTAAAGGCTATTGCAGGAAGTAGATTCAGCAGGTAGTCAACAGAAGCCCGTGTGTTACAACATGAGCATTTTGATGTTCAGATTTGGAATAATAGCATATTGATTTTCGATTTGTGTGCTGTTATTTTGCTTGATCATGGTTTGCAGCATTTCTGGGAACTGGTGAAATGCAAGAAAGATCTCAGTAATGTAAGACCTCCAGGCTGACGCTGTTACATTCCCAAATGAAAAAACCTCTGAACAATCATTGTGGCAAAGTGAGCACAGGCAAATTTTTTAACTGGTATCTTGTAGTGCTGTTTGCTAGTCTTTGTACTTTGATGACTTTCTGTTTATATGAAATTAGTCACTGTTCAAATACCTAGAAGATTAACATCAATTGAGCACACAGACACAATTGCGAGAGAAGAATTTGGCGTAATTACAGGTTGGCAGAGATAATGATCAGAGATAAAGGTAACTACTTATGTAGCTTCTAATCCCCATAGTATATACTGGTCAGCTGCCATCTTTAGAGGCAGGGGAAGAGCAGTGACTACTGTTTTGTCAGTACTTTGCTGTAGTTGCAGACAAATCTCTGTCCTGAAAATTGAAGCTGAATCAATAGAGTTAATTTTATTTTAGCTGCAGTAGCTTTAGGAGGCATTTTTACTCTCAGTGCTCCTTTTAAAATTAATTACCTGCTTTAAGACTTTTCCTTCAATACTTCTGGTTGTTCTCAGACATCTTACCTTTGTTTAAAATGCATAAGTAAAATCTGCCACTCACTACTGCAGTTATGAGGAAAGCCTTGAAACAACAGTGCATGTCAATGTTTGCCAGAGCTGTTGGAATGCTAAAAGGGCTCTTTTAGGTTGTGCATCTTCGCTCTGATGCTCACCTCTCCGTGATGGGGCTCTGAAGGTCAACAGCATGGGTGGTTTTCCTCATCCTTTCGGCATGTGTTCATGCACTGAGGATGAGGATGATGCTGTGAAAAGCTATGGAAGTGCCTCCTGCAGTCTGAAAAGGGGAGGTGAGTTTCTGTGGTTGTGGAAGACTTGGGACTGCTTTGGCAAGATGTGCATGAGGATGAGCAAGAAAAACCATAAACCAGTGGGCTGCTGTGAGAGATGGCTAGTTTTTTTTTGCATAAAGTTAAGCATGCCAGTTCTTGGAGAAGTTTGAAATGGAGAGATGTTTTTGTATAATTATGTTCCTGTAGAAAAGGTACATTCTTCTGCTTTAATGTACCTTTATAGAATTCCTGGTAGTATTTTTTTGTTAGGAACTAGCCTTTTAAGAGAGGTGAATCCCATCCCTATCCTGGGGTGGCCAGGCTCCAATTGTAATTAACAGAGATCTAGTCGATAGAGCAAGTAATCTGATGAAACGTGGGTGTTCTTTTTTTCTGCTGTGCAGCAGTAAAAGATGCTGCACTCTGAACTGTAAATATTGTCTAATTGTGTTTTCTTTGCCGTTGAAAAAAAATTAACAAAGTTTGGACTTTTCACTGTAATTTTGTCCTTTTTGTACATTGGAGTGGATGTTTTTTAATTTGTTGTGTTGTGTTTAAAAAAAACTTTGAAGAAATTCACTCATGGTCATATCTTGTGCTTTTCATCATGCTGACTGTACTGTCTCTGTATTTCTGAAGGTAGTCTGTACTGAAAGGTCAATACTGTGGGAAGTCCAATCACTAGTTACCTGTGAGAAGAGGCCGACCCCCAGCTCCCCACATCTTCCTTTCAGGTAGTTGTAGAGAGCAATAAGGTCTCCCCTCAGCCTTCTCTTCTCCAGACTAAACAACCCCAGCTCCCTGAGCCGCTCCTCACAGGACCTGTGTTCCAGGCCCTTCACCAGCTTTGTAGCCCTTCTCTGGACACACTCCAGGGCCTCGATATCCTTCTTGTAGTGAGGGGCCCAAAACTGAACACAGCACTCGAGGTGTGGCCTCGCCAGAGCAGCATACATGGGGACGATCACCTCCCTGGTCCTGCAGGCTGCACTATTCCTGATACAAGCCAGGATGTCTTTGGCCTTCTTGGGCACCTGGGCATGCTGCTGGCTCATGTTCAGGCGAGCATTGACCTGTCCAAGCCATGGGCTGCCAGCTTCTCCAGGAGAATACTTTGGGAGATCGTGTCAAAGGCCTAGCTGAAGTGCAGATAGACGACGTCAACAGCCTTTCCCTCATCCACCAGGTGGGTCACCCGGTCATGGAAGGAGATGAGGTTGGTCAGGCAGGACTTGCCTTTCATGAACACATGCTGACTGGGCCTGATCCCCCATCTGTCTTGCATATGCAGTGTGATTGCACTCAAGATGACCTGTTCCATCACCTTTCCTGGCACCAAGGTCAGGCTGACAGGCCTGTAGTTCCTCCTCACGACCCTTATAGATGGGTATCACATTAGCAAGTCTCCAGTCATCCGGGACCTCTCTGGATGACCATGACTGCTGATAGATGATGGAAAGTGACCCTGCAATCCCATCCACCAACTCCCTCAGCACACTCAGGTGGATCCCATCTGGCCCCATGGACTTGTGACATTCTAGATGGGGCAGCAGGTCTCTAACTATTTCCACCTGAGCACTGTTGTTTTTTTCTGCTCCCCGTCCCAGACTTCTAGGTTGGGAGGCTGAGTACTCTGAGGATAAGTGGTCTGTCTCATAAAGACAGATGTAAAGAAGGCATTAAGGACCTCAGCCTTTTCCTTATCCTCAGTAGTCATGTTTTGATGCAGTTCCTTCCTTCTGTGTTGATGCAGTCGTGATGCCTGATTTAAAAGAGAACATTTATTTTTTGTTTGCTCAGTTACATGGGTGGATGTGCTCCATTCCTCTGGGTAGATGAAAAAATGGGACACTGGCATTTTTGTACTTGGGGTACTGTGGTATTTTTCGGTTGGCAGGAGGTACAAACAACCTGCAATACCCTCAGTAAGCACAAGACTGCCTTGAGAGCTTCGTTGCATGTCTACGTTCTGCTTTGGAGTCTGTCTGTCAAGTAGGTAGGAGGTGGCCAGGCAGTGGCATCTATCAAGACTGCCTGTGCAGTATGTTGCAGTTGAACTCTTCAGCAGTTGAATATCTGTCCTCTGTCAGTGGTCTTGTGCTTATATTTGCCGAGTTGTTGGTCTTTGGGTAGGGATCTCTACGCTAGCTTCCCTTTTTCTCTGATTAATCTGCCTTGCTTGAATAAGCAGTGTTGCAGTAGCGTGAGGATGAGCCTATGCCTACAGCTCAGCTGATATAATGATATCTCGGTGCTGCCAAGAGGAAGTGGCCCCGGTTTTCCTTTCCACTCTCAAGTGTGCACACATGCCTTCCTCCTTTCCCCCTTTCCTTTGTGCTGGTGCTCTGGCTCCTGTCCAGCTTGACTCTATTCACTTAACTTGTTTCAGCCACGCTGGTTTTCTGCCAGGTTAGCAGGTGGAATTTGCTCAGGGGATCAGCAAGATCCAGGACTGGCATGGAGCAAGGGAGGCACTTTTGCAGCAGGGGATGTGAGTGAGGAAAACAGAAGCAACTTCCCTTTTTTCACAGTGGTGCTCTGTCTGTTAGCAACACTGTGCTGTGTAGTGTCACCTGGACTTCCAGCAGTCCACTCCAACCTGGGATTGTGACCCAGGCAGCAGCCAGTTTAGCTCATGCTGCTGGTACTGGATCCCACTAGGGTGTAGCCATGGGATGAAGAGATCCTGTGAGCTGATATGGTAGCGTAACTCATATTACTTCTTAGCATTTTTACTGGAAGAGAAGCAGTTTGCATCTCCCCCACCCCAATCCCAAGAAAGCTATCCTTCTTTTTGCTTCCAGTGACTCTGGGCTCTTGTCCCAGTGCTCTCCTCTTGCTTGTGTGGCACAGCACTGGTGTGACTGTGCGGTGGTAGACCAGAATGGAGCACTGTGGTTGAAAATTAATCTGGTGTTTTGCTGGAATTGGTATACTGGCTGGGATGGAGTTAGCCTTCCCCACAGCAGTCCACACAGTGCTGTGCTTCGTGCTTGTAGCTAGAACAGCATTGATATTGCATGTTCTTGTTACTGGGAAGAACTTAGGTGCATGTGTATGTAGCTTGTGGGCAATATTAGCTGCTTGGACCTGCAACTATCTGTCTTGATCAAGAAGGTTTGAGGTTACATACAGAAGCTAAGGGTCTCAGTAAGCAGATTAAAATTTAATCTCAAAGCCACTTCTGACGCTCACCTTCCTGTTTAGTGTCGTTCTGTTTTCTCTTGCCTTAGAACAATGTGATTTCTAAAGAATATAGCAAGCTTTTCTGCTGATAAGAGACTCTGCCCCTCTGATTTGCACAGGATTGTTTGTAGAATTACCAGCTTTTTGCTCCCATTCTTGTTGATAAGCTAAGATGCCTTTTATCATTGTGGTGGCATTAGCTAAATGAAGTGAAGAGCTGTAAGCTTTGAGTCTAGGTCCATGTTCTGTTTATCTAAGATTACAGTCTTAAGGTGTAATTCAAATTCCTTTTTTTAAAAAATGATCTGAATATAATCTAAATCAGGTTGTACATTTGTAGATAGATGCTCTTTCTCAAAAGTTGTAGGAGATAAGTAGACACAGCCTAGATTCATTGCATACAAAGCAACTGGTTCAGTTTTGACAAAGAATACAAGTGTCTGTGTGCAGAGAACACCCACTTATGGCAGCCTGGCTCTAGGGTGGCCTCATGGCCTTTTGGAAGAATATTCTTGTAGAATGTTGCAGAGCAGCAACGCCAGTCCTCTGGTCGTGTCCCTCTATGCTGATGCAGGAGTATCAGGAGCAGGTTAAAACTTATGTAAGTATACCAGGCATGTGCCGGACAACTGCAATTGCTGCATAGGAATGTTTTAATTCTGCTTCTCAGTGTAAGGTTTTCTTTGTACAATATCAAAGTTTCTTCACCCAGATACTCTGTGCTAAGTTTCTTGGCAAACCAAGGAAAAATCAAAATGCTTGTGGCTTCCCTCCTCCATGCCTTGTAGCCTCAGCTAGTTCAGCTGTTTGAGACGAAGATTTAACATATCTCTGCGCTGCCCTGAGGAACGAAGATGGACTAGCAGAGGGGATCTTTCCACCCATGAGGTAGAAGGGATGCACCTATGTGAATTAGACATCCCATTTTGTCCCTGCATCCCCTTCACTACAATAGTTCCTTATTATAATACACAGTTATTATTGTAGTTAACTACTTTATCCTTGATGGGGCTAGGATAACTGTGGAAAAAAACAGATAGGGAAGTATGACAGCTGCCAGTGAACAGAACACGCATGATTAGTTTTTCAACTTTATTTGAATAAAGTCAATCCATACTGTTGGGACAAAGGCACCAGCAGATGAGGCCTCTGCCTTACACATCCGGAAAACGTGCCATGCTTTGTGTAACGGCACAGTGGAAAATGAGCGTGTGTGTCAGAGGATGGGAGTGGGAGGAGAACTGCATGCTGAAAAGGCAGTTGTCTTCTGAGAAATGGACTGCAAATGGCACTGTTCTGCTGGGCATCTGGAAGGCATTAAGAGTCACAAGAGCTTTTGTTGGCAGAGGTGTGGAGACAGTACGGTTTTTTAGTGTAGCAGGTTAAAAAATATGGCTTTCTAGGCCTAAAGGGAGGGAATGGTTAAGCTCTCTTGGTAAAGTGAGAATTCAGAGCTGTCACATAATGATCAAAATGGCAATATTAGACAATAATGTTTTATCCTTCATTAATAGGGGTCTTCTGAGTTTTTTTAATGCAAAACAGGAAAAAATGTAATAGATTTGTTATTTGTAAAGCAGGATGGTTTGAATGATAAAAGAGCTTAATGCATTTCAGCAAACATCCATTTAGTGCAGTGACTATGCAGGTGCTACCTTACTGACACAGAGTGATGCTTAGTTCTCCAGTCAGACCATGAAGAGTGTGTGTGAAATTAACTAGATAATCCAGACTGGAAAAAGGGGGCTTACATATTTCAGCAGGCAAAATGTGCTGGTTCTTAACTAAGAGGATATCCTTGGGTAGCGAGAAACACTGAGCTGGGATTTGGGTGCTTCTGTGGTACTGTTTTCTCTTCCCTTTCCTGAACATGTTGCTAATCCCTGTTTTCTTTAGCTTTTTAGGCCTGGGAAAGAAACAACCTTAAAGAATCTGTGCAGGAAATGCATTTTATGTAACGTATTACTGAACAGTTTTACGAATGCTCCCTTTGATTCACAGAGGGAAGAGAATAATGAATGCTAAATCCTGTTCCTCCAGGACCTGGGCCTGAGCTTTCCTGAGTGTCTCAAACTGCCCAGATGGGCTGCCATACAGTGCCCGTCTTCTCTGATTTTATCAGTAAACACAAAGCAATGTATTGTTACCAATGCCTTCCATGCTGTGGTGCGTACTCTAATTTGCCCAGGTCTGCTGCGCCATGACGGGGGCGAGGAAGGGGATGGCCACGGGCTGATCTGTGCCAGTGGGAACGATGCAGATGCTGCAGCTGACAGAACGCCTCAGACTGGGGAGAGGGGAAGTATGAAAGAAATATAAGATGAAATTTAGAGTTGATTGTTAAATTAAACAATGAAGAATATTTCCTTTTATATTTCTGTTATGGTACTGGTGTTTCAGCCAAAAAAAGGCTGGCTATGGTTTCCTACAGTCATTCAGTGACTGAGTTGAGTCAGTCCTCGGACTGAAGCATACCCTTTCCTGGGAAGTTTCTCTCAGCCTTTTTGGCTTCAGGAAGAACCCAGCTAATCCAGCAGACTGAGACCAAGCATGGAGATAAGCCTGTGTCCCTGAGGGATGAAGAGCATTTCCAACAGACAGAGCAGCACAGATGGTGCGGGGAAGCCCTCTCTCCTACAGACCTGTCTGTAAACTCCATCATAGCTCAGGAGGAACAGATGGAGAATGGATATAAATTTTGTGTTCATGTCTAGAAGAGCAGGCAGCAGAGTATTAGCAAAGCCTCTGCCTTATCTTATCTGTGAAAATACTTGCTGCTTTTGGTAAGAAATAAGTTTAAACCTGGAAGAAGTATTTTTATGTACATAAGACAAAGTGGAAAAGGTGTTGGGGGTGTATTAGCAGTGATGGCACAATACACACAACTTAGGGCATGGTGCCTGCTGTAGGTGCTTCACTGCCTGGTCTTTTTTCTAGGACTGGATTTTAAAAGACACCAAATTCCCACTGAAGTCAAGCTTATTAGAGATAACCTTCAATGATCATTTTCTTTTACCTAGAGGTGGTTGTTCAGGCTCACTTCAATACAGAACAGTTTCCTCTAGTTGTAGAGTTACTCACTATCTCCAAGTCTCCCACTCATGGCACAAAGACATTAGGCAGTCATTGTTTCAGGAAAGTGCATTATAGTTGTAAATCTTTACCACCACTTTTGACTGGCTTCTTGTTCCACTGAGCCATGGCTGCTGTCTCAGGGATGGCTTTCTCTAGATATTTGCATAAGAGGATTGGAGTGAAGGTGTGTATGCAGAATGGGAGAGTTCCCAAGCATACAAGGCTGCAGCAAAAACAACTGGCTATTTTTGTAATTTACAAAATCACCAAAGTGGCCAGTGGAGGTTGGTCTAGGTCAGGCCCTACACAGCAGATTCTGCAGGTCTGGCAGAGCCTTAGTGTCTTCTTGAATTTCCTTGGATTTTTCTGAGGTTATTTTGGTCTATGAAATCTGCAGATCTCTTTAATTTCACATGAAACTAGGTAATCAGATGTCACTGCATGCCAGCAGGTAGGAAATTTAAGTAAAACATAAGAGAGATCTTTCCATCCAGGCCTGCATCTGGAGGGAAGGTTTTTGGCAATGTAGTCACTGGAGTAAGTCTCTTCTTTTTACAGGCTGATCTCAGGTGTTAGCAAAATAATATGCAAATGTACTTGCTGTCTTCCGCTAATTTTCCCTTCTCTAGATTTTCTTTTAAACATATAAAATTAATTACACCTTTTATGGAAAAGATGTGTGGAAGGCAATTCCAGATAAGATGTTTTAAGATTAAAATCCATTCAGCCTCAAAAAGTGCTAATCCCTGAAAAGACAGGGTGTGGGTTTATCTGCAAGCAGAAGATGTTTCTTTTGTGATTTGATAGCAGAGAAGAAACTGAAAATTAAATGAATTATGGAAAAAGGAAGATTATGGAGGCTGATGAACTTCATTTTGGGGGCTTGTATTTGAGATTTGGCCTGTTATCCTGATGATTAATACGGCAGAGCTAGCTTCCTTCTTAGAGTCTGAGCTCATTCTGTATGTGTTTCTCTCACCAAAACAATGTTGGTTGCTATGAAATCCCCAAACAGCTTTTGTCAGTGAATCAGTGTTTTCAGAGCTGTTAGCTATGGGAAGGGTTGTCTATAGTGAAATGAAAAGGCTTTTTGTGTAGAAATTCAGACATGATGATGGGTTTTGAATGCTCCTCTAAAACTCCTGAAAGTAGGCCATGCCAGAAACCTACCAATGTTCCTCCCTCATTCTGCCTGCTGCTTTCAGCATCGCTTTTGGGACTGTGCTGCTTCAGCTGCTGCAACACAGAGGTGTTCTGCTTGTTTGTTTAAGTTGAGCGTCATCTCTTGGTGGTTTTTAAACTCTTGCCTGTCTGTACTATAGAAAGCTAGGTGCCTTTACAAGCGTGGCCTGTCCTCATATTGTGGAGAGATGGTGAGTAAATGGGCAATATTAACCCTGTGTATTGAGAGGGGACTCCCTGGCAGCAGTAGGCTGCTGTTGCTTGTCCAGTTTTCTGCTGCCATTAGCATTACTTCTGCAGCAGCAAGTCCTGGCATGGCTGTGATATCGAGAGTCTCTCTCATGGTTTTGCAACAATTTCTCATCTGACGACAAAAGTCTCCTACCTGTGGGCGCCTCTCTTGGTTGCTTCAGCAGTGTCCTGTCACCCTGCCCTCTCCCTGGCTTTCCAGGAGAAGATGAACTTTTGTCTGACCATTCAGGGATTAACCCTTTGGTGATTACTGGTTTTAGTGGGTGTTGTGTAGAAACCAGCATGCTGATTTCGGGGCTCACACTGCTGGGCCTAGGCCATCAGGGCCTGCATCTGCCTCATTTGTTTCCCATGCCCTGTGTCTCAGAAGGATGATCATTCCTTTTTTTAGCACCTACTAACATTTTTGTTAAAAGAGGACTGAACAGCTCTATGTGGGGTTGTATGGCTAAAGTATTAGGTATGGCTATATTTGTATGGCTAAATCTTCGTGTGGTGAGGGCATTCAGCTGCTCTGCTAGAACATAGCAGCTGCTGAAACTCTGGCAGGGGGGCAAGGTTGGTTTGTTTGAGTACACTGGCTGTGCTGGCCAGTGTTGCATAAAGACGTGTTGGTCATTAACAGTTTGATATCAGCCTAAGCATACACAAATGCTTTGGGTGTAATGAGCGCGCGCGTGCCTGGTCATCTTTTTGTGATGGGAAGTGTAGGCGGATGTTTCAGAGAAAATATAAAACTGTTCTCTGGCATGGAAAGCATTTCTGGCTGTGATTTCCTAGGCTTTGTGCATTGTTTTTTCTCCTGTGTTTTACTTCACAGGTGTATAATGTCTCATTTCTCACTCTGCAGACTCAGCTCATTCAAATGGTGATATGGATGCTCCAACACCGGCTTCTTATTCAGCTTCACACTTATGTCTGTCTGATGGTGCCACCAAATGAGGAGGATTTCCGGGCCCAGGATGAAGACATGCCCTTTACTGCCAGAGTTGGAGGCCGAAGTTTAAGCACCCCCAATGCTCTCAGCTTTGGCTCTCCAAGTACGCGCAAACTTTTCTCTGTTGTTAGATTACAGCCAACTTCTAGACCTTCTGTTTGTGATGCCTTAGTATCAAGATAACTTGTCTTTGCTGGAGTGCTTGCAAATTATGACTAACCCTTCTTAAATTTAGAGCTGGGCATTAGTGAAAGTCTTAAGGGCTTAAATCCTTGTTTTTATAAACACGTAGTTCTTTGTAATTTGCCAAGTTCTCATTTGGTTATGTCAAATATTTTAATATTTATCAGAGGTACTTCAATGCATTTTTCCCAAGTAAATTTCTGCTTCCTTGCTGTGCTAAAGAGTAACCATGAAGGAGCTTTGGTTGCACTGCTGTTACTGCATGAGCTCTGGTTATCAGGAGAGGAAGAAAATTGTGAAAATTTGTTTTAAACAGCACTGATTTCTGTGGGCTGTAGAGCTGCATGCAGAAAATACAGAGATGGCTGTCAGTCTCACAAATGGTTGATTTCTCTTTCCTGGCATATTTAATTTCCTCAGTGCCATTCTTCAGGGTGATTCTAGGAAAGCATTTTTTCAAAGGGTAAATCAGATACAATGCAATAATCCCTAAATGTGCCTGCCTGTGCCGTCATGAGCAGCATTCTCAGAACGCTGAACAGCACTGCAGCTGGAAATCAGGATTGATACTCTGTGCAACCTTCAGCTTTACAGAACTCATGAATTAAGGCAGAAATCTTGGAACGTGAGTTTGATAAGTTTGCGCTCTGCTTATTTTGCCTCACTCACAAGAGGATATTGCTTCTTGGCCTTTCTGCTTGCTCCCACCTTCTGTGTTGTTAGGCTTTTCATGTTACCACTTCATGGTATTCCAGCAGAGCTGGCTGGGAATTTTCTTTTCAAATGCTTTTATGGACTGTTTATGGTCTCCAGAAGTAGTTTCCCACGTAAATTGATGACGCTGTTGAAATATTTGACTTTCCAACTGAGAAAATTCCTGCACTGCCATATCACTAGTTGCAGATACACGTAGCATTTCCAGAGCCACTTTCTACAGATCTGAGGGGATTGTTTGGACAGACTGCATAGAATTGACCTGAATTGATAATCCTTATGTTGTTATGCTGAGGAATGTAAATGTTCTGTCTCTTTTCTCTCATCCCCTGATAGCTAGTAGTGATGACATGACTCTGACAAGTCCTAGCATGGACAATTCCAGTGCTGAGTTGATACCTGGTGGGGACTCACCCCTAAATAAAAGGATGACAGAGAATCTCCTAGCAAGCTTGTTGGAACACGAGCGGGAAGCTATCCTCAATGTCCCTGCTGCCCAAAATCCAGAAGATCTTCGCATGTTTGCAAGGTAGGAAATGAGTGCAGAGTATAATTTTTTTTTCTTATCCTTGTTGTTTTATTGAAGGGTAGGCATGGACTCAAAGCAAATACCATTAGCTTGGCATTTTGGAAGATAAATTATTTTGGTTTTGTTTTCCTTATAACTATTTCATACATTTTTTGACAAAAACTAATATATATGTCACAAGAACACCTGTTAACAAAATTCTCGATGTGTGAAGGAGCATCAGGACATAATACCCTGTTGTCCAACCATCACTGTTTACCTACCAGTTTTCCTGTGTCCACACATGGTAGATATAATAGCACAGCCTGAAAAAAAAAATCTGAGTATGCAAAGCAAAGACTCATTCATACTGATGCTGTCATTTTGTGTTGGTATTTTCAAGCCAGCTAGTCTTTATTTTAAGGTTTTTAAACTATATGTAAATATGAGACAAAGAAAAAAGCATCAGAGACAAAGTCAGCCTGAATACTTCTACAGCACAGCTTACAAAGGTTTCAAGGCCCGTTTTGCTGAGATAAGCTGCTTATTTGAGTAGGTTAGTTAGCTCTACAAGTTAAAGTCATTATGTTATGTGATTAGTAGCACCCAGTTTTGTTGTTACAAATTTCAACACAACAAAAATAGGCAAGATGTGGTTCTGCATATGGTCAAAAGCAGAATGACTTTCTAACCAGCTATCTGTGAAAATGGTAAGGGGGAAATTTTTTCTTTCCTGAGCATTTCAAAACACGGTGGCATCACTGGAATGCAACTTTCACTGTTTTTCATACTTGTAGAGCAGAAAACCTCCTGGGGCAAGTTCTGTAACTTTTCCCATACTTTACAAATTCGGGTGGTCATCCCTGAAAACCTGGTTTTCACCCTAGGATGGATATAGTCAAGTAGCCTACAGAAACTGTATTGGCAAGAAGTTACTTTTCTTATCTTTGATGAAGTTTGCAGCTATGTTGTGCTCAGGCATTTTTACAGAGCTCTCCCATGCTTGTGGGTAGTTGCTGTTCTTTCCTGAAGTATTCAACTCCTTCTCCACTTTCTTAACTGTTCAGAGGACATTCTCTGAGAGGCAACACTTTGAACATTTGAGATTTTTGAAATGTTTGCTCTTCGTTACCAGATAAGTGGTTACAAAACCTGTGAGAAAGAAAAGTAAAAATCATAATTGGTGGTATCTTAAGACAGAATTTGTGGGGGATGCTTTGGATGAGTTTAGTGGCAATGCAGATTCATAATTATCCTGGAGAGAGGAAAGGATCTCATTATTGCTTCCCTGTCACCTCTTTCATCTGGATAAAGCAACAATTTGAAAGCTTTTGAATTGCAGATGCCAAAAATGACTTCAGTTTCTTCAGAAAATCAGCTGCCGTAATCAGGCAGCTGTCTTAATGATGTGTATTTTGCAGTTTGTTCATGCACTAGGTTCTTTAGCAAAGCCATCCTGAGCATCTGCAAAATGTTAATTTCCATTCCACTGTAGATTGAATTGACAACCATAACTCTCACTCTTAAGTCAGCAGTGAGAAAGAGAGAAGGTAGAGTAAACAGATTGGTTCTATGGGTAGGATGCTAGAGTGTAAAAATAGAAATGTTTATACAAGATACTCTTGGTTACTTGTGACTTTATGAGACACCGCAACTTGGAGGTCGTGCATGTATTTTCTCTCATTTTGTCCTGTAAACCATTAGAGATGAGTGTCTGGGTGAGCCTGTGGCTCTTAGTGAAAGTATAAATAATTGTGGAGAAGCCACTGCAGTGAATGAGCTGATCCTCCTCATTACCCCAGCAGAGGTTACTGCGTCAGGTCTACTTTTTGCTTCATCTTGAAGAATAACAGCCTAATGAGGGCTGTGCTACAGCAAATAGCTGTGCTGTATCAGCTGCCTACCAGAACAAATTCCTACTATAAATGCATAGTTAGTGCACTAAATATACTGTAACTGACCTTCTAAGTATAGTTTTGTGTGTGCACGAAGGGATGGTCTATTTTCAGTATAGCAGTAAAGTTCAGCCTGATATATTTTCATGTGTCTATGCCTCTGAACTCCTGTTATTCATTAAACAGATGCCAGAAAGAACTTGTGCCTGTCCATTACGATGCAAAGCCAGTATTTGCAAGGCAGAAACCTTAAGGGGGAAATAAGGGATATGGGAGCTTGGCTTCAGCATTGGCTGCATTAATCCTCATAGCATTGAATCGGAATTCAAATCCAAGTTGTTTCCATAGGTGCTGCTGGAGAGGAGGGATGGCATTGTCCTTCCAGAACTAAACTTGAGAAGGAAAAAAGCTCTTTTTGTGCTAGATCTTCAGTAATGTACATAAAGTGTTCCTCAACGCACATCCAGCAGTGCTTTTAAAGACAGTTTGAGGCTTCACTCGTCGCTTCTCTCTCAAGCAACAGGTGTAGAGTCACTTCTGGGAATTTTCTTACTCTTAGATTGAGAAATAGAGGTCCTTTACTCCATAGAGGAATATTCGTAGGTGTTGTTAAGCTGTGGACAGTTCTGCTCCATCTTCAAGCAGTGTGGGAAAGGATATCTCCTTGGCCAGATTTAAGCTAATTTTATTTGAATGACTAACCTATCTTTTTTTTTTTTTTTTTTTTTGGCTGAAGCAATTTAGAGAACTGCTCTACCACCACAGTGCTGATAGCAGGGCAGCTCTTGTAACTTGAACGGGGAGGTGGGGAGCATGGTGATGAGCAATGGAAGGAAAGAATCTTCCATCACTGCATCTGGACCTGGAAGCATACATCTGTCAACAGACGTATTTGTGCAGCTTCGGAGTGACCCAAATGCAGTGTTATTGCCCTGAGAACTGCCATCTTATGTCCTGTTTGGGTCCCATAAATGTTCACTGCCTGACAATGTGAAGATAGTGCCTGTCTTCACTGGAGCTGTAAATGAGGGTGCTTGGTGTAACCCTTCTGTGGGGCAGTGTTTACTGTCTTATGTCATCGTACTGGGCACTTCCCTCCGCCCTGCCTATGCTAGTGGTTTATTCCTGTGTAACATCAAAATGAGCTTTCTGTTCACTCCTCCTTTCTTAATTGCTGTATTTTCCAGGTAGGAGTTGCCTGGGACAGATGAAGTGAGGCATTTCCCAGAGCTCTGGCTTGCAGGCATGCACACGGACACAGGCGCATGCATGCGTGAAGGAGCCCAACGCAGAGTTACTTGGCTCGGGTCAGTCAGGACAGATGGGAACTAGGAGCAAAGCGTGGGGCTCATCAAGCCTGACCACTGACTTCTGTGGTGCACACGCCTGAGCATGTTGTCCATGTATATGTCCTGTTAGAGGCAAATGATACATTAGTGGGGGAGAGCGGCCATCAGACTGAAAGAAATGATTCCCTTCTACCTGGTGCTGCACCTGGAAAACTGTCTCGTTCCCCTCTCTCTCCTCCCCCCGGTCACGAAGAGCATAGTGAAGGTGGGGATGGGCCCGTGCTGGCTGCTGGGTTGGGGTCTGGGGCATGGGACAGGTGGGGAGGCTCATTCAGATGGGGCTTATTCAGGCCAGCAGAGTGGAGGCTGAGGGGGATCCAACGCCTGCCTGCAGCACTTCGGAGGGCAGTTACAGCATATGATGGAGCCAAACTCTTCTCATTACTGGCAGACGGTTAAACGAGGGGCAGCAGCATCAAGTTGCGGCTTGGTAGATTCTACTTCGACATTAGGGAAAACTTCTCCAGGAGGGTGATGCTGCCCAGGACAGATTACCCAGGTATGAGGGAGGATCACTACCCTTGGAGAGTTACAGAGCTTGGGCAGAAAAATCTACAGCGTTGGCAATAGTCCAGCTGGGACAGGAGGCTGGACTAGGCCTTGGAGGTGACTTCCAGCCAGCGTTTTTGTGATATTCTTTAATATCCTCTCTAGCTTTTATTGGAATGGAAACTATTTCATCTTGACCAGTTACAAATCCAGACTCTTTTTGAATATAGGATGGATGTATTTATTGGAAAACTCCTACTTAGTTTGCATTGCTGTTGAAAGCCAGGTCGCAATCATTCGCACATAAGTCAGTTGTGCCAGGGGATGAGAGTTTGAACAGTCACTGTGAGCAGCTTTGTAGAAGGGACAGAATACGGAGCTTTTAAAATCTTTAAAGTGACTTTCTGAACAGTGACACAGGTTAGGGGAGGAGCAGCTTTGGCCAGGGACAGATAGCAACACAGTGCCCAGACAAGGCCAGACAGCATTTGATTCATCTTGGAAAATCACAGCAAATAAATCTGGGCCAAAATGAAATGGAGAATTCTAGAAAGCAGTCCTTCTGGGGGAAGAATCTGGTAGAAGAGATAGGTAGTCATTTTTAGAAAGAAAAGGATGTCAACCCCCCAGCTAGCTAAAATGTGAGCATGAAAAGAAAAAAATCCAAGATCAGTAAGAATTTTCAAAAATCACCATTAATACTTCAGGCAATGGTGCGTTTTTGACGCACACAACCCCCGCTTTGCCTGCTAATGGCCACTTTTCAGTGTGCTGGTTACCATCGACTGGGGGAAGGAAGCTGATTAGCCTAATTTAAATGCCCCGTGGGAGATACTGCAGGAGGCCAATGCACTCCACAGATAGGGGAAATGTAAATATGACTGGAGCCCGTTGTTTGTTTGCACTGCAGACTTAGCAGTTATGTTCTACATAACGGTGCCAACTTGAGAGCTGGCAGATGTACATCAAAGCAGAAGGGAGCGTGCAGTGTGTTGTGCTTGCACTGCATGCTCATTTTGCTGGGGAACTCCAGGTTGCCTGCAGGGATGAGGCAGCTGAGGTTCCCTGCAATGAGCTTACCCATGGCCGGGGAGCGTGAGGACGGTGATAGGAGCAACAGGGCAAGATGGGGAGCAAAGAGAAATGACAGGAGACTGGAGGTGACCGGTAACTTAAAACCATGTGTGTGGTGTACAGGGAGGGTGTGATGAAGGGAGACTCGTTGCATACAGACTCCTTTCCAGGTGCCCGTGAAGGGTGGTGGGGTGACAGGAGTGCCCAGCCTGAAGAGCAGAAGGCAACCAGGCAAGCTTCAGTCCTTCAGTGAAAGCAGGAGAGGCCCCATCCTACCATCACCTGAATATAGGCAGGAATGCTTTAAGGGATATTTGGCGTCTTTCAGGGGCCGTTCTGCATGAGGACTGTATGAATGAATTGGAAAACAGATCTTGTCATCTCCACTCATTTTTACTGTCAGTTGGCATAAAGCAGCCGGCCAGTATATTCCTAAACTGCAGATGGGTATGGAAACATGAGCAAAAGCTGATGAATTCCAGAGCAGAGCATGTGATGTATAACACATGGAGATGCACATCTTTATGTTTAACTGGAGAAATGATTCTGGCATACGTGTTTGGGCCTTGGCTAGTGGGAGTAGTTTGAGTGATGTGCAGCATGGCTCCTTCATTTGGGAGGTTGTTAAGACAATTAAGAGGCTGTGCAGCAAACCTGAGCTTTATCTGAAGGGCTGGCTTGGTGGTTCTGCTCTGACGGGTCTCGTGGGAGCAGCAGCTCCTCTGCCATCAGGGACTTGCTGCAGTGAAGAGCCTGCAGTTAGTCTTTGACCCTGCCGTGACTGACTGCGCAGGGCCAAGGTGAGCTGATGTCTGTGCAGCATGTCCGTGCCCAGCAAAGGGATATCTGTACTGACTAACGAGAACTGGGCGTATAAATAGTCGCTGTGGCTTTAGCTTAGAGTCAGGCTTTAGGGGCTCTTTCAGGACTTTGTAATTCCCAGAGCTTCTCTGTGGTGATTCTGGCCCAAATAGCCATCTCCCTATTGCAACCACTCCACCCACCCCAAGCTAACCAAACCTCAAGAGTGCATGACCTGTAGTTACCAAGCCACTTGGACTGCTCTGGGGGAAAATAGCCTCTTAAGTCTAAAAGCAAGACTAGACTGCTGCTGCAGAGCTGTGACAAGCGCATTGTAGATCCAGCTAAGAGACTGCAGAAGTAAATCTGTCACTTCTTGCTTTCTCAGGGCTTGTTGGCACTTGTGGTTCTGTGCTTTCTGGAGTTAAAACTACTGACAGTCTCAGGAAATGCCCTAGGCTAGGAACCCTTTTGATACAAGGAGGGCCTTTGCAAAACCCCAAGGCTGCGTTTCCTTATTACAGACTAGCTGCCGTGTGATGTAGGTATCGGGGCAGCACGGGAGCAGGGCACCCTTAGAACAGCTGGGCACTGCTGAAGCAAAGTAAGTGTGATGGAAATTGCACACGTAAGTAAATGAGAATTTAGTGAGTTATGTCCCCTGTACTGCTTTTCCAGGGGACTTCTGCGCTAGGCATGCCTAAGATAGGAACAGATTTCACTCAATTCACTTTTCATGTAAATGAGGGACACAACCCAAATGTCTTCTGATTTGCATCCCATTGGAGGGGACACCTTGAGGGTGGCGGTATCAAGTCTTGCTGCATCCACTTGCTACATGCCTCCCTTGTTCTCTTTCCTTGCAGGCTGCTGCACTATTTCCGAGGACGACACCATTTGGAGGAGATCATGTACAACGAGAACATGCGTCGCTCCCAGCTGCTGATGCTGTTTGACAAATTCCGCAGTGTCCTGGTAGTGACCAGCCATGAGGACCCTGTGATTTCAGTCTTCCAGTCCCTCTTAAAATGACTCTACTGGCAAAAACCTGCCACACGCTTGATATTCTAGGAGATGCTTAAAACATAAGAGATGAATTCAATTCCTTCTTGCCACATGACACAGAGCAGGTTCTCTCCCTCCGTGCCTCCATTTCCCATCTTCATCCTGCGGTTACAGCTGAGGCCAGTCTATGTGAGGGGCTCTAGGGCCTGCTGCAGGACAGCGTGTGCTTGCTCAGCTTGGATTCCTGCAGTGCCACGTGCACAGCAGGGGAGCTGCTGTTTCACTGCTTTCCTACTCCTTTACCAGGGCTTGTAAGTGTGGTCCAAGAAGATTTTTAACTGCATTGTTACTGACAGTACATTTGGGTGGACGTTTTGCAGCAGAAATGCTTTTTCTGCTCTCCAGCAGCATGACCGCTGGGTCATTTAGCTGTGGGCACCGTTCGTGGGCAGCCTCTCCCCACGGCAGACCGTGCTTGGCCTCTGCTCAAGGGCAGAGCAAAGTTGGCCTGGCTTTTAGGGAAATGTCCCTGGGTGCTGAGGAATTCTGTTTGATCATCGTTATCTGGCAGCAGTGGGGACATAACTAAGAATGCAAAGTATCACAAGTAAACAGTTTCATGAATGAAAATGACTTGCTTTGTTATGGCTTGCTGTTTCCTATCCCCAGTATCCTTATTACTAAGTGTCTGTGGGGACACTGTTGTCACAAGGCAGCCTGGTTGCAGATTTGCAGGTCTGTTTTTGACTGGGGCAGGAGGAGCTTGGTTACAGAGCAGGACTGAAATTGTCTGGCCATGCTGCAGGTGCATGGATGTATTAGTTCCACAAAGCTGCAGGCTGCTGCTTGCCCCTCTGGGGCCTATTTTGTGGCTCTGTTCCCCTCCCTGCAAGCACTGCTGCAGCTGCAGGGCAGCAAACGAGGGAGCTGGCCTGAATTAAAGCCATCCAGCTGAAAAACAACACACAGGTATGTATGTGGCTCTGTTTCCTCACCCAGTTCAGCAACGCTTGAACAGCTCCCCACAGATGTTCACTATGGCGGGGTCCAAAGCGGCAGCAAGGCAGGGACTTTATGCCGTCAGCTGCAGCAAAGTGCCCGTTTTACCTCTTCCCTTAAGAGTAACGCTGAGCTCCAGCTGCTGCATGGGTGAGGGCAGCGAAGGCCCAGGGCCCTGGGCTAGGGGATGCTGAGATCCTAGGCGCCCCTACAGCTCTGTGCTGTGCATCCAGGAAAGGGGGCAGGAGGAACTTTTGCTTCCGTGGTGGTGGCTTCCAGGGACATGTGGTGTGTGAAGACCATCAGGCTCCTCTTGAAGACCTTCGCGTATACCACACAGACCACACACACAAGCTTGAACTTTTCCCCAGAGCCGCAGGACTGTGAGAGCAGCTTCACTTGCCCACACAGCAGGGGTGAAAAATGCCTTGCCCAACATATCCACCACCAGCAAGGCGCAGCTGCACCGAGGGAGCACAGGGCCCACAGCGTGCTGGATACCTGATGGCAGCTACTTCATTCCAGTCCCTTTTGTGCGTCTTCCCCTGCAGCTGCAAGCAAGGATGTTACAGAAGGACAAAAGCGATGCCTGAGCTAAAATCAGCACAACGTTGCTGCAGGGCCCCGTGGCTCATCCAGTCCCCAGCAAATGCATCTCAGACCATTAATGAGCTGGACATAACTAAGCCCCTTTGGAGGAGCAGGACAAGAGTCTTCTCGTGTGATGGGTGGGGGGCGGTTTGGAAAATTGAACTTTTTCTTGCACATGAATCCTAAAGGTGGAGAGGAATCCCTGTCATCTCCATCTGTGGCTATAGGGATGATGCTGACACAGACTGCTAGATGAAGCCAAGTGCCACACGTCACTGACGGGATGTGGTCGCCTTAGCCCAAGCCCAGGGACACAGGTGAACAACGGACCTAAAGGGGAAGGGGCTAGCCCACAAGCTGCTGGCCATCACCCAGCTGTGCCTGGCTGGCAGGTGAAAAGACAAATCCTGCCCAAGGTCAGCAGGGCACATTGGCTCTAGTACTGCCAGCCTGGCAGTAGCATTTGTGCAAGCTGTGGCTGAGTGCAGCACAGCGCTCCCTCGCCCTCCCACGCCGCGGTCATGTCACGGTAAGGCAGGGTGCAGCGCTCTGTGGGGGAAGTTGCAGCAAAGCTGTGGCACAGAGGTTCCTAACACTGGCTGGTGGCCACTAAATCCTGAGACCCAAGCAAACGTTTGGCCTGGCTGCGTGGCTTGGTGCCATATCTCCAAGGCAAACTGCCAGCAGGGCTGCAGTTCCGTGGGTTTTGCCCTGAATCCTAAGTGCCCCCTCCACACACATCCCCCCACACACCATACCTCATGGCAGGTTGCAGTGCTGCGAAGCAGAAACCTCAGCATTGGTGCTTTCTCTGTGTTCAGGCTCACATACTCATAAGTTTTGAAATGGTCTCAAAAGCAGCAGGAAAACATAAACAAAAAAAGATGAACTTTATAGACTGGAGTAGATTGAACAGGGGCTCTTGTCCAAATCTCTGCTCAAAGAAAATGCGTCAGGTCGGGTCACGCAGGAGCTTGTCTAGAGGAGGTTTGAATGCCTCCCAGGACAGATTGCTCACAGCTTCTCTGGGCTCCTGTTCCAGTGTTTGACCACCCTCATGGCAAAAAAAGTTTTCCATGTAGCTAATGAGAATTTCCTGTTTTCTAGCTTGTGCTCGTTACCTCTCATCCTGCCCCTGTGTACCTCTGACCGAACTCTGGCTCTGCCTTCTCTACACCCTCCCACTAGGTAGTTGTAGGCGACAGTAAGATTCCTCTTTTACCTCCGCTCCTGCAGGCTGATCAAACACAGCTCTCTCATCCCTTCTGTCAGCCCTGCTGCCATCCAGTCTGTTGGCTATTCCCCGGAAGAAGCCAAGTGGGAAGCCTCTACTGGGCAGCAGCACAGCAGGCCAGCATCGCGAGCCTTCACCAGTCAGCCACCTTACCAGAGCCTGGATCTGTTCACAATGCCTTCAGTGCTCAAAACCAACCTCCCTTTTGGCTGGGAGAGCCATGCCCATCTGCAACCCCCAAATAAAATTCCACCTTGCTGTCTTCATTGTGATAAAGTACGTTTATTGTTAAAAACCTACAAGCTGTCCTTGCTGCTGCGACAACGTAGCTTGAGGCTCTCATACAGAGCACAGATCAAGTCCTGGTTGGTGGCACACTCGCAAGACTCATCAGCTGCAAGAGGAGGGTCCCATTACTGCCATCTCTCTCTCTATTTTCTTGTCTACAACACTTACAAATTTGTTTCCTCGTAAATAAAACCTGAGAGGTTTGTGTGACCATTCTCCCCTGTTGCCAACACCAATCCTGGTTGTGGCTACCACATCCTGCTCCCCTGGTAGTTCATGTCCCGGTACCATCCAGATGGCTGCGTCTTGAGTCAGGTCCCTTTGGTCAAAAGCCTTATCAATCCCAAATGCTTGGCAGAGCTTGGAGGGCCCGTTACACAGCTGCCAGTCCTTCAGTGGCTTTGCAGGTCCTTTCCTTGAAGCACTGCGCAGCTCTCGCATCACATCTAAACCCCGAAGAGGCTCCAAAGAACGAAGTAAGACTGCAGCCCCTTCCCCTGTGCAGAACAAGAACCACATGTTAGTACAGGGTTGTTTGTCAAGAGCATCTCCGCACTGAGCCCCTAGGCCAGTGGAAGCACCTCAGTTCTAAGCCTGAGGGAGCAGGGAATTGCCTGAGGCACCAGCCACAGGGCCTGCACTTCTCCCAGGCTGTCACAGCCCCAAGTCAGCTGCTAACCCATGGTCAGCACATTCCCTTCCCTATTCTGAATATCTGGAGTCCCATAACTCTGTGTCCTTGATTCATCAGAGCTGATTTGCTCTTCCTTAACCCCACTTCTTGATGTTCCCAGGTCTCGCTGCTGCTCCAAGGCTTGCCAGAGGACAAGAGGTTTTTCTTATGTCAGCACAATGTTCGGGAATAAATACACATATGGTTCAGTTTTAGCATAACTATCTGAAGCTGCTCCCAAACCCAGTGGGGATTTATAATAAACTCTGATTATAAGATCTCTAGCTAACAAAGGAGAGGAGGAATGAGTGTGGATGCCGCCAACAGAAAGAGACAGCTTGTGGAGTTAGGCTGGACAAAGCCTCCTGGCAAGCAGCGGCAGGCACTGGGAGCAGCCGCTGTCTGGGCTACCGCTGAGGGAGCTTGGGATGGAGGCATTACCAGTGCCAGTACCCTGTCTGAGGTGTGGGTGGGACAACCGTGGCTTTGGGTAACTGCAGGGCTACAGAGGAGTCTGATCTGAATCCTTGTGCCAGCGAAGCTCTCACAGGACGGGGTCCTGGGGCAGGCAGGGGCTGCACCATCTCTGGCTGCAGGATGCATGGCCCTGGGAGCATCCCTTCTGCAGAGATGGCCCATCTGCGACAAGAAGGGAAGAAAGCTGCCATTCTCTTCTGAAATGTGATTTATCACCCTGTTAGGAGCCTTTGGAAACTCCAGCTCCCTATAGCCATTGTGACCAGCTGCTCCCCCTCATTTTGGTGACAGTGAAGCAAAGATACAGCTCTGAGCAGAGAAATTCCCCTGCAAGGAGGATATCCAGCCTAAGTGGGTCATAAATACTTCCTTGATATTTTCCACTGGGGAGCAGGGAAGGTCTTCTCATGACCTTGAGTGGGCGAGCTGAGAGCCTGGCAATGCGATTTCTGTGCTGCCCCACACAGCACCCGTTGTGCTGGGGCCGCCCACGACATTCCTCCTCTCCAGCATCTGCGCTCTGGTGATGCTGCTCCACAAGAATCTCCTCTCCCTCTCCAGCCTCAAACATCTGGAGCCATGCTCAAGCCTGGCAAAGGCTCTTCTGTAGCCCACCAGATCCCTAGGGACCTGCACTTTCCAAAAATAGAATCCCTCTCATATTTTGTACAAGTCCCACAATAAACTACTCTCCTGGGTTCCCAATGAACCTATAAACTGAAGGCCTGATTTCTTGCTTTTGCAAGGTGTGCCTCTTGCCTTGAACCTGCACAGAACCCCCACCGCCCTCAGTGCAGCTCAGTGAAATAAACAGACTTAATTCCAACAGCTGTCCGCAATCTGTTTCCAAACACTCCCTTCTCTAAGGAAGGGGATTGATGCTAATCTAGCAGCCAAAAGCTGCTTCCCTGTATGACAGTGATTTAGAGCTCAAAGCTCATTTTAGATTTTTAAGAACATGCTCCATGTCCTAATTCTGCTTTTCATCCATGCAAACAGAAACATCCTTCATGTTGGGATGCTGTCTCACTCACCAGGAACAACTGTGGGATTCCGAGGAGCTGCTAATTACACTACTTGCCTTCATCCATCACAAATGTAAGTGGAAACTGTGGTTGTGTGTGAATTAAAGCAAGTCCTTGGGAGCTCATGTGAAGAAAGACAAGCCCTCAGAGAAACTCCAGGTGCTCCAGAGCATCTGCACAGCAGTGGCAGGGTGTACCTGGCACTTGTCTCTGGCTGCTCTTTGTGCATTTCCACTAGGAAGTTTTCCAACTCTTTCTAGCTGTGTGCAACACAGACCCCTCTCTGCTCTGAGCCCCTGAGTGTGAGAGCAACACCACGAGAGCTTTAGGAAGAGTCATCAGGCAGGATATGAGTGCAGGGATGCCTTGATGAGCTACTGCTTTCTCTGCCCTCCCAGCCCATGGGCTGACGTTCAGGACCGCCTGAGTGTATTTGCATATCAGAAGTTTTACTTTAACTACTAAATAGTTCCTGACTCCTTCTGGCTCACCTCCTGCCTGCCAGAGTGCTTGAGCCTTCCTTCTTCCCTTCCTGCAGCCTGCCACTGTGAGCTCTTGGGGTCACCTGGCTTCAGCAGCAGCCTGACACAGACACTGCCACCACCACGCCATCGGCAGCAGCGCAGCTTGGGTTCTCTGCTCCAGTCCAGAGACAGTGTATTTACCTCCCATGCCTCACAGAGTCGCTCCATGTACCGAGTAGAGTTTAGAGCCAAAAGCT
The DNA here is from genome assembly GCF_009769625.2 of Cygnus olor. Taxonomy (NCBI): domain Eukaryota; kingdom Metazoa; phylum Chordata; class Aves; order Anseriformes; family Anatidae; genus Cygnus; species Cygnus olor. The sequence goes on from NC_049183.1 coordinate 6,864,450, forward strand.
GGGATCTAGCAGCAATGCAGAGGCCAATTCTCTCCCTGGGCAGCTAGAAATCATGAAATGATAATGAAGTCCCACGCCCGCGCTGTGCAGCTTGCTTCTCCCTCCCTGGATCAACTCCAGCTCTCATTCTTGGAAACAGCTCCTGGCTGCTGTAGAGACGTTTTCTCCTCTCTCCACCCATCTGACTCACTGCTCTCAAAGCACTTCCTTCAAAGTCCTGGTCTAGGATCCAAAAGTTAGGGAGAAGTCCACACTGTGTGACCCTGGGCCTGGGTAGAAAATCATCAGGATCCTGATTTTACAAGAGATTATTTCAGATCTGGCAGCAAAATGCTCACATTGGCAAATGCCTGAGAATAAAATCACAGCAAAGTCAAAGAGAAGCTTGACTGGCATTTATTGTCTTCCTGAAGCGGGGGAAGCCCAGCGTCCCTCTTAGCCCTTGGGAAGGCTCTTTGTACTAAGATTATTCTGCTGTTGCCAAGATTCACGGTAGGACTCATGCACGTTGAAGGACATTGGTTATATTTTTCTATAAACTTTTCTTCCTCTATCTTTTATGATCTCTCCAAAAACACCATGTAGTGACACACTCCATTGCTTCAGGCAGTATCAGTCCTGACACAGTAATGGGAAAGGCCGCTTCCAGTATAGTCCCACGATTCAGCTTTATCTCAGTGATGTACACAAAGATTTCCCCTTCCTCCGTGACAGAAAACACGAGACCACCCTTCAGCTCGTTATGGCTTTATGAACACAAAAACCCAGCCAAGTGGACTTGGCTGAATACACAAAGAGCCTCAACTTCTCGCCTCAACGTGGCGAGGCAACATGCTACAGCTGAAGTGTTTTTGCCATCTGTCGGCAGCATCACGCTGGGCTGAGGACACTACAGTGGTGGTGGGTCTTGCAGTAAAACTTGGTTTTGTAGCTGCTCTACCACACATCTCCGGCAGCACAGCTCTACCGGTGACACACCTCTTCCTATCCCTGAGTGACACCGCTGAGCTTAAAGTCTAGCATAAACCAAATACAAAAAACAGAAGATGTTTATCCCAACTGGTATGAAAACAGACAATGCTACAAGGCTACATATGAAAAAAAGGGAGCTTTAAAGAGCGAGAGGCTCAAGAACCAAATACCTCATTCTTGAGAAGGTATGCAGAGGGCAGCACGGAAGAGAGGCATATAAAGCCTAGCACATATGGTACTGTCTTAGACCCTGAGCTGATTAAGAAACAAAAAGCTGCCTGCACAATTCAAGTCAGAGTTTAACTGCTGTCTGCTGCAACAGTCCAACCTGTGCTGCTTGCGTGGTCCCAACAGCGCATGTGTCCGGGACAGCCCTGTGTAGCAGCTATGCCAAGAAGGTAGCAAAACACAGGCAGCACAGAGAGCAGGGCGCTTTGATCTTCCTCCAGTGAAAGTACAGCTGCTTTCATTAAGCTAACAGCTCCAAATCAGTGCTCTGGTCGCTCAGTTCAAGAAGCTGAGCCGCGGCAGGACAGCTGCCAGTGGCTCTCTTGAAACGCGCTCCTTCCTCATCAGGACCCTGCTGTGGAAGCAGCACAAGGGCTTGCGAGCAGTGCAAAACTGGTCAGTTTGACCCGAGCCGGCACAGTTACAGCAATACAAGGTCTCAGCAGGGGCACAGAAATGCTGGGGAAAAGCAGTGGTTGAGACAACAGAATTCTGGATACAGAACAGGCGTTTCCAGCATGAGGGCCAGATCACACTACTACAGCTGGTAGACGTGGCCACCCGATCTGAAAGACCAAAGCAGGGCACTGCTGGGGCAGCAAACCTAAGGCTGCAAAGCAAAATCTGCTGGGCATTTCCTCCTGCACCCCAACCCTGCAGAGTACAGAAAACTCACGTAAAGGCCTCGGTCACCATCAAAAGCTTCCCTTCTGACCTCACAGTCAACTTCCCATAGCAAAACAGGCCTAAACGAATAATTGATTACGCAAAAGTCATTGTGCAGTAACAGCTGACATTCAAAGAGAGAAAAATCATTTCTAGAGCAAGGGCTCTGATAGCTGTGGTGCCCGAGAACAGACAGGGAACACAAATACTTCCAGGGCCTGTTCTTACACTTCATCATCTCAGACTCTGTGTCCCCACAGCACCATATCAGGGCTGCAGAGCAGACAGAGGCTGAGTTCTTTTCTTTTTACAGCACAGGAAGATCCTGGCAAAGACAGGTAATAACTTACTAACAGATCTTTTTGTTTCATACAAGTTTTCTCTCTGCTTTAGTGCAGAGACCCACTGTCTTGGGCATTGCTTAGGGAACAAAATGTCTGATCACACACATGGGAGAATGTCCTAATGCAACACCAATAACATAAGAAACTAAAAATAAAGCTAAGTGCTCTCCTAAATCTTCAAATTTCCAAACAGCCTAACTTTTAAAGGTGTGGCTTGGAGCTATTTAGGAAGAGGGATATAAACTCTTTGTTAGCCATAATCACAGAAAAAGCAAAGAGACCCCAGAGGGACTGCCTGAAGTTTCACTCACTGTGAAAGAGGTCACCTGGTATTCCCCCAACCAGGCTCTAAGCAGACCTGGAGCATTCCCTGTACTGAAAAGTTAGCTCCATCTCTGGGGGGGGGGGGGGAAGGAGTGGAAGTCAGGGGAAAGATATTTATTTGGAAACAGGCAGGAACAGTACCCTGACACTGTTCTGTGCTTTACTGTGGTGTAAGATGGCAGCCAGGGAAAGAACTGATTTCTCCCGAAACCAGCCTCAGGCTTTCTGCTAATTCTCACGTCATTCAGTATGAACTTTGCTAACATGCATCCAGGTCAAAATTGAAATGGCTTAAGGTGGGGTCAATTTGTGCATGTTTGAAGATACCAGGGAATCCAAAAAAACACCTTTCCACTTCTCCATTGTTCCAATTTGCTGCCCCCAGCAATACCATATAGTATTGCCACATGTAAACCCCTTTATATGTTACTCATATAAAGCAAGTTGATCCACCATCCTGAATTTGTGGTGTTTTTTTTTGTTTGTTTTGTTTTTTTTTGCCTTCTGCCCAGGTGCATAAATGCCACTACAGAAGCCTTCCTTCAGGCTAAAATACAGGACAAGCATCTTCTCTATCTATGGTAAGATGGGAAAAGCATCTCAGGTACAAATCTTCCCCCAAATTCTTTCTTTCAACACATCTGCATGTGGGCAGATAAACTGAAGGAGTAACCGTGGATGCATCCCGTGACATAAGAAATGTACAGCCATGCTGTTTACTTCAGCGTCTTCCTGACAAAGTTGGTAGTGAAAGCTGTGCTTTGCGTCAGCATAGCTGCAGCTATGACAGCCTAATGAAGAATATAAACAAGTGTGTAACAAAAATCTCCAAACTAATTCCATCAAAACAGCGAGCTCATTGACTGTTTTGCTACAAAACTAAACATAGGTATATAAGGGAAAATTTCCGAAAGCACAGATTTCAAAGAAATCTTTTAGAATTCAAAGGCTAAGCATCTTTTTTTTTAAATAAAAATTATTATTCCTAATATTTCATACACTAAGAACCCCATCCTGAACAAAAAAACATTCTTCTTTCATTATCTGAACAGATTTGGCAGAGACATCGTAATGAAATTCACGTGTTCATCCATCAGACTCCAGACTTCCATTTAGGAAGTCAGGCTCTTTCCCCACAGTATTACCTGGCACTGTTTTTCTGCTTGGCTCCTGTCCAAAGGCCAAAACCTGAGGATTAACGGTCACTGTGACAGCATTTGCTTTCCAGTTAGGAATATACAAGCACGGTTTTTTGTTTGTTTGTTTTTGTTTTTAAGATCTATCTTTGCAATGGTGAAAAAAAAGTTTTTGAGATTTTTCAAACAAAGTGTTTACTCTAAGAAATACATGCTGCCATTTCAAGGTGTCTAATTAACCAATAACTTTATTCCAAGGCAAACATTGTCATTTGTAAGTAAAGCAAAAAAAAAGGTCTACAAGCAACACCTGCTTGTTAAAAGGAGAATCATTTGATTAGGGCTTTTATTATCTTGAGAATAATAGAAGATTAAAGATCCTGTAACAGCCTGTTTTTTTTCCAGTGTTTTTTTGTTTGTTTGTTTGTTTGTTTTTTTCTCCTTAAGATACAGCAAAGCAGCTAAAATGGTCCTACAGTGACTACTTGCTTACACTTAGACATCACCACCTTCAAGGAACAAAGCTCACGGACTCACATGAATAAGGCAGCAGCTCTGGTCATCAAAACTGAAAGCTCCATCCTGACAAGATTCCCTTCCAGCCCTTGATCTTTATTTCTGCATCTGAACAGCCATAGAGCTTGCAGTTGGGACAAAAACCCCATGTGGCTGGTCACTGCATAGCCAGAGATGGGCCCTGCTTGTAGCATCTGAAGCTAACACACTGGCCACAGCTACAAACCGTTTACAATGGCAAAACTAAGGTCGCAAGGAAAGATTATGACAACAAGTCATTGACTTCACAGCGTCCATAGGGAACTCATGAGTGACTGCAACACAGCAAATGTAGATTGAAATATCAGACCCATGCTGTAGGCATTAAATCTCTTTCAGCCTCAGCTTACCTTGGCTGGAAACATTCACGCAGAAGTAAATCCCATAGATCTGATACACGTACAGGGTTCCTGGTTTCATGAACATCGCTGCGTTTCGCTGAGTTTGCTTCCCACCTTTCGAGTGGGAAGCTTCATCTTCCCCACCCAGATAGGCTTCTGTTTCAACGATCCTCCCCCAGAGCTCCCTGCCATCAGGAAGTCGGCGAACTAAAATCTGAAACAGAGGTCAGAGGGCATCAGTTAGCAACCCCCTGTACAAAACAACCACAGCACAACGGTTGTGGAAGCAAGTCAGAAAAAAGGGCACGATGGTACAACCTACTCTCCTCTACCTCCATGAGTTCAGTCTGTAAGCTAATAAGAACTCTTTCAGTTTCTACTGTCTGGGCCACATCCCAATACAAGAAATTTCTACCTGTCATTCACTCAGCAAAATGCTTGGAGGGTCTAGATGTTACAGTATCATACACAACAAATTTATGACCATATATACAATAAAGCAGCAATCTCCACAGCCCACAGAGCTTCTTTTGTGGTTATTTTCTATATTCTCTCAACCCAGCAGGAGAGCTAGAGGTTTAAGGCAAAAAAGCACCACTAATATCAACTCTGAAGCACCACAAATATGTATTCCTTCAATCAGAAGAAATATGACAGTAGCATAATTAAATAACTACTGTGATTGGATAGTCTCTCCTAGAGGTGTTTCAAAAAAGCCCTAATGACTATAGAGACAGAAGTACTATTGATACTTTGGTTATTTTCTACACCATGGAGAGGGCAGTTGCAGGAGAGCTGGAAAGTGGCTTCAGGCAGACAACAAAGGATCTTTGTTACTGCAGTGTGCTCCTCACTGCTGCTACCTCCTTAAATAAAACAAAGTAGATGGGGAAAAACACAACCACAACAGTGAAAAGATTCTCTAGAAAAATAAACACTAAACTCTGTACAATATTTTTTTTGTTGTTTGACCTGATTTCTAAACTTTTTTTTTTTTTTTTTTTACTTGATGTGTGTTTATAATATACTGCACTATGGTCTCATCAGTCTAATTATAACATGTTCTGTGCTTCCATACTTAAAAACCGGCAATTCAAAAATGACTTACAAGAAACAAAGCATACTTCCTAATAGATTTTTTTCCTGGATTGTTAATGCAGTTGTTGACCTGATCCAGTACAGATGCTCCAGAAGTCTGTCTTAATGTTGCAACTCCTATATATCACGTTTTCCCTACAGCAGTTCCCAAATCATTGAAAACATTTTATTGTTTTTGTGAACAACAGTGACTTCAGAAAAGCACCCGTGTCTGTGAACACCCCAAAAGCACACCCACGTGGCCAAATTTCTCTTTCAATACGATGAAGTGCAATGGCAAAGTTACAATTTTAAGAGTATGCAGGCATTTCCCTCACTCTTCAGACAAAATATTTACAGTTATAACAGTTTAAAATAATAAGTAATACTAACAAACCAGGCACCTCCAAAATCTGGTAGAGCAAAGATAATGAAAGTAAACACTAAACTACCAATGCAGTTACAATTATATCAAAATGAAACCATAGATTACATCATGGGAGACTGAGAGTTATACATTAAAGAAAATCTAAAATTAACACAGAATTTGCCTGTTTTGTAATTCTAGGCTTAAATAGGATAAGTATGGAATTGGGACTAAAATATCATCTGCCTGGGGCAACAGAATGCATGAGGATGTTGGAATCATTAAGACAAAAAAAATGCACTAGTACAAGAAAACTTCAGGTATCTTCATATAGACTAAGAAAATACCACAGTAGGGTTGGCCACAGACTATATTTTTTAGATACCAACAAATGTTGGTACATAAACTCTCAAAGTGATCCAGAGCAAAATGCAAAGTGTCCTCCAAAGGCTCATCTCTGAAAAAAAACTTTCATGAAGTTGTTCAATTTGTTGAACTTTCAGCCATGAAGTATAAAGATCAGTGTCCTTCCACAAGCTTTCAGGTCTAAAAATAATCTATTACAGTATTGCTTACCAGCAAAAAGGGGAAACTACATAAAATGAGGAAGCTTGTTAGGAAGAACTTAAAAGAGGCAGCCAAAGGCCAAAGCAGGAAAGGCAAGCCTCTAGCAGGAAGTCTATAAAGAGCAAATACACATCATGACGTCTGAGAGAAAAGCTGAGAAAGAACAAAAAAACCCAGCAGGGTTAAAAAACCAGCAGGGCAAAGGCATCAATTACAAGCAAGACAGTATCCTTCAAAAATAAAACCAAAGCTAGACACAGCAATACACGCCAAAAACAACAGTTAGTGGAACAAATTCCTGAAGTTATCTAAACCAATGAGAACCCAGAGAGTTCACCCTACAGATAATAAAGGTATATTAAAAAAAAGTCTCAGATAAGATTGTAGCAGTAAAACTAAAAATACATTTTGCAGTTGTGTTTAGGAGGTCCCAGACTGGAACTTTTTATAGGAAGGAACTCCCTCCCATAAAGAGAGCCGGAGGGTTTTCTGAAGGACTTGCTGAGCAGAAGAGACACACTTAATCTCCCATACTCTGATTTCCAAAGGCTTTCAGCAAGGTCCACAAATTCCTCAAAATTTCTGCAGTGGGATAAAGTAGAAGTACTTTCATGAACAATTACTTGAAAACTCAGAAACAAAAGGTAGGAATAACAGGTCAGAGTTTAACTGTGGGACTGTGGAATCCCAGAGGCCTCCATGCTAGGGCTTACGTTGCCTCACATATTTGTGTTAATAATCTGGGTAAGGTGATTGTTAGCAAGCTCCCCATCTCTACTGGCAATACTGAGTTAAGCAGAACAGCAAAAATAAAAGCAGATAGTGCGAGACACAACTTTCATAGTGTACTTCCAGGTGAGAATGGAATATTCCAGTACCCTATGACAGTGGATATTGGTCAAGAAAGGCCAAGGAGCTGGCATGCTATTAGCATCTTAAGATATAAAGTGGAGGTAGAGGAGAAAATGATGTTGACTGCGCAGCATTACTTTCCAGTGGGCAAAGCAGGAGCCAAAAACAAATAAAGGAATACCTTTATGTCTTCATCCAAAACAGATTTAGCTACTAGTCTTTAATTTCCTAAACTTTACAAGAGAAAAAATGAGGAGAACAGTATTCCTAAAATAGAAAAGCCCTAGGGTCAAATTGCAGAAAAAGAATTTCATCCTTTTACACTAAATTATTAGCTAGCGCATGCTCCAGCACAGTAATCTCAGTGTTCATGTCTTACCTGTCCTAGAAAGGATTTGGCCAGACTAATACAGGGCTGGCTGAAAAAATCTGCTTCTAGCTGGAAAGACTTTTTTTTCTGTGTTGCAAAATATTTGCTGCTTTTTGGAGAAGAGTCCCCATCAGGAGTGGTGTTCAGGTTCTCCAAAGCATCAGAGGGAGGGATGCTGGAGTTGCTTTGGAGAGCACTTAATTCAGCCAACAGCTTTCTTTTTCTTGGCATAGTTCTAGAAAATAGATATAAACATAATTAGAGATGTACAGCTTATTTAAAAGTAACTCATGTCCACAAACTCTTATTTTTACACATCTCTCCACAACAATGAATCTGAAAGGTTAGACAACTTAGGCAAACTACAGAAGCAGGTGACATATTTAGCCGGGTCTACATCAGGTTAAGCAAATACCAGGCTCTGCTGATACACAAATAGAAAATGGCAGTTTGAGTTTTCATCTTGTAAAAACTCCAGATAGAAAATAACTCAGTTCCACGTAGCAGTAAAAATATGTTTGCTTTTAGGTTAGGAAATTCAGAACTTGAAAATAAATATGAAGCAGTACTATGTTAGTTCTCCAAAAAAGGAGATGTTAAGCAGACAAAAAAGAATACAAAACAAACACCCTGAAAATTGTGCCAAGTTAGAAAGTTCAGAGAAGTGATGTATCAATCATTTTATACAGTAATGTAACTGGATAACAATCTAAGTCTCCACAGGGCACAGAACATTTGAGATGGGAGATTTGAGATGGGAGATGCCCTATTTACAGTCATAGCGTCAAACTTGTTTATCATGCTGTAAAAATGTTTCTATTAAGACCTTCACAAAATAAGCTTTAAACTCACCTACCAAAGAGATGAAGTGCAGTCTGTTCCAGCCTACAGTATGTATTCGTGACAACTACATAAGACAAAATTGTTCTTTTAGATTTGTCACCAATTTACTACGCGAGATTCAAAAGTTAGTTTCTTTTTCTGTGCTGCAGTCCTTATACCTGTCAAAGAAGAACAAAGTTATTTATTCACTCTGTAAAGCTCTTTGAAATCTATGTTGGCTAACAGCATGATGTGGGAGCTGGGGGCGATGGATTAGCGCCGTGACTCCAGCTAGCTTTGGTTGGAGCTATTTTACTGCAGGAACATCTGCAGAGCACAACACAGAAGTGAGCTGTTTTTTGAGAGTTGTGTATGCTGCTCTTGGTTCTTACTGGACTCTCAGAACCTCCCAGGTAGGCTAAGACATTTTGGAGCTGTAGGTCATAATACCAACAAAGCATCATTTACTCAGGAACAACTTACAGTTTTCTATTTCTTCTCAGGGTCTAGCAAAAGCCAATCTCCCAGCTGGGACATTGTCACTTTTGGAAATGCTCTTTATTTAGCCTTTTTTATATAAAAAGGCTAAGAAAACAGTGGGAAAAAAATGCACTTTTCCTGTACTCCAACAATACCGGATACACAAAAAGCTGAAACCAAACTTTAAAAAAAATTCCCCCCCTCGCGTTAAATTTGGAAAGTGTCAGGCTCAAAAAGGGAGTTGTATAAGAGACTGCAATGACATCAGGTTTTAAAAGATGCCTCACCAATGCTAAAATTCAACCACATCTAGAAACAAGGGAAAAAAGCAAGAGTTCAACATCCTATGTAAGTGGAAGTCACAAGAGACCTACACACAGATGAATCTGCAAGGGAAGCATGTACATAGTTAAACTGCTGCCACTCATTCTTCACTAGATCAGGAGCTTTTAAAAATGCCTACAAAACCTTTTGCCATCAAAAATGATCTGTAGCTTGCTCTGATATTTTTCACAAAGACATCAGCAACAGTTTCCTTTATTTGCACTGAAACAATAATGAATCACAAGTGCCGTTCCCCGGTACTGTTATGTTCTGCTGCAGAAGTAGAGACACATGCATATAAAGATACGCAGCAAGAAAATCACAATGCCATGACTTGCAAGAAGATGGTATGTTTGTTTCTTCCTGAACATCTAATTCTTTATGGCAATAATTTAGTGATGTTAGAGACTTGGCATAGAATGGCCAACTCCATGCCAAGCATTCTGCTCTGGACCATAGCTTTCACTTTGTATCAATTCTTGAAAATTGTATTAGAAGTCACCGACCTCCCTCAGACAAAATTGCCTGTTGGCCTTTGCAAACAGGAGTCCTGCCTGGAAAGGAGGATGTGGATGGGAAAGGGGGTTGCGTGAAGGAAGGGACAGAAGAGGAATACTTCCCCATATCAGGCTAACTTCTAAAGAGTCAATCAAAGGAATGCTTCACACTGCAGACTACCCCCAGACTCTTCTGACAGCGTTAACCGGAACTTCCAGATCACCAGCAGTACACGAAGACACGCTGAAAACATGGCCAATTTGTGTGGAGCACAGTTGGTAAGTTGTGCTTTTATGGAATGCAACATCAGAAACAGGATCTGGGTTGCCTGGCACCTATTGCCTTTCCAGTTAAGTAATTCTTAAAAGCTGGAAGTGCTCTCACGGACATGTTACACTGGCAGCCCAAGGGCACTTGTAATTTCATTGTTATAGGCTGATCTCACACAGACCTCAGCATCTTCAGCTCTCATTAGAAACAGCCTCATAGTCATGAGAAACGCAGAGCCTACAAAACGTGATTTCTTTAAGAGCAAAAACCCAGACTGAAGGGAATGCAATACCATTCCAGAAACCCAGGAAACCCCCAGTGTACCCGTTGTCTCCCTGCTTGTTCATACCAAGATATGAAACAAAAAACTCTACGCCTCAAAGCCTATCTACATTTTCTACAAAGAATGTTGCTTGAAACAAGTCCCTTCTTGCCAAATGAAAAAGCACACTGCAGAAGACAGTGCATATCAAGTACCCAAGCCCTATTCACTCGGGAAGTAAGAGACACCATCTCTTCTTATGCGAGTCTACAGACAAATCCTACAACTCTTTATTTCCATCTAGATTTTCTTGCTGGTATAGTAAACAAGTTATACTTCTATATCGTGTGCCTCAAGTAAGAATCAGCTGTGGGTTCAACACTTTTTGCTAATCCCGTTGTAACCAAACTAGCTACAAGTCGTTAAGCACATGTGTATACATACACAGAAACGTAGGCAAGGTGGGAAGAAGAAGATCAAGATGTCCATCCCAGGAAAGGTAAAAAGGACAACATGATAAAGCGACACAGGAGTCTTAACCCACCTCCTCAGTTCTGTTACCCAGTTCAATCCATGGCTACAAGCAACCTCACCACTGCTTTCTGACTACGCCCAGTTCCATCATCCTCCTTCTGAGATAAGGGTACCAGTGCACACAGTTTTCAAGGGGCTGGCACACCGCATATACAAAGAGACCTTTAGTGTATTTTCTCTTTTGCTGAGATGTAAAATACGACTTGTCTTCCTTACTGATGAAGAAAGCTTCAGAGAATTAGTCATTAAGGCTCCAAAAACTCACTCATTTTGTGTGTGAAATTAGGACTGCACCTGCACCCACGTGAATCAGTTTACATTTGCAATTGAGCTGCCATTAATGTTAAGCCATCTGGAAACACTTACAGTCAGAGCCCTGCACCACTTACAGGTCCTTTAGGAAAGGTTGCACAGCACATCCCTGCGGCACTCCAGTGGTGACATCCCCTCATCACCAGGGCTGCCCATTTACTCACACCCTCTTCCCTATCTGCATGAAGTGTTTATGACAGGTTGACTTTCTTCAGACATTTGTTTCACTCTGATTTCTGCCCCCCCCCCCCAACGTTCTGTTTTTAACTGAGTGCCAAACTTGAAGTTTAAACGAAAGCAAAAAAGTTAAATACAATATTGACAATGGATGTTAGCTAGCTCAGCCTCCTGAGATCTAAGTTAACCAAGGCATTAAGAAGCAGCATTTAGAGAGGCCACAAAACACGGATCTGCAGTTCTTTTTTTTTCTTTATATCTACATTATATGTAGCAAACCTACTTCGAGTATATTTGGCTAATCATCCAAGAACTATGAGTTATTTTTGTCTGCCTATATGATAACAGTGAGAACAATCTTGATTTGTAAAGCATACTCAAAGAGCTCGAAAATGATACAGCACTTAACTCTTAGGTACCTATTGTATAAAATTATCCTAGAAAACACGTTCCTTCCCCAAACCTTAACGTTGCATGAGAAACAATTTAGTTTAGGCATGGGGGTTTGACTCGATGACCAAAGACACTTCTCCAAAGCCTTCATTAATGCACTGACAAAAAGGAAAATGTGTGACTAAAATGCTCAAACTTCCAAATAATATCCACAAAGAGTCCCACTTAAGAGTTCCTGCTGAAGTACAGTAACTTAAAGACCAGGAAGAAAAACATAAGACACAAAGATTTACCCACAGAAGGATCCAGGAGTTATTCCCTGCATAAACATGGAAGCAAAGGGTTCTTGCAGTTCCTCCTAAGAAGTCAGCCATGAGGCTCAGACTCAGAGAAAGGACCCACTCCATATCCAATTTTACAGAGGAGCAATGTGTGAAGTCCTATGAGAAGTTTTCGACAGGCAGGGGGGCAAGGGACAGATTATTTCCTTCAAATTTCAGGTCGGCTACTCAAAGAAAGGCCTTAGTATTCAAGCTTTGTTCAACCTGAACTCTCCAACAAGACCATATGGAGGGAATCACAGCCACACTTCGTAATCAGTCATGAGACAGACTCAGTAACAGCTAAGATGCTGCTCTAGGAGATTAAATTGGGACTGATTCAATGCACATGTTATGAGCCTGTCTCCTTAGTGAGAAAGTCCCTTTCTTCAATTTTCAACCAAAGGAAAGACTTTTCCTGCATTTAGTGATTCAGGGTTAATCTTTACAGTTAGAGAGAGAATATTTGCCTGTGCTTTGCATTCCGTTACCAGGCATTGTTAAATAATTCAAGTAAGAAAACAGAACACTTGATCAAAGCCTTAATGGATGATGATCTGTTGAGATACTATTGTAAATGCAGGTTAAAATAAATAGCTGATGTAATGTCCACCACAATAACGAGCATTTTCAAAATCCCCAAAGTCTTCAGGCTCTACGTAAACAATGAAGGATCTGAGGAGAGAGGCCAACTTCCCGCACAGCTTTGGATCATATGCTGTATGGGACAAAACTAGCTTGCTAGTGGCAATGAGACAAAAAACATCTGATGATGTAATACAGGAACAAAAGCTAAAGTTTCTCCTATAAAAAGACACTTCCAGTAATCTAGCAAATCCCCACTTATTGTAGAGGCCGTGAAAATATGAGTCAGACATAGATATGAACTAGTACAGCATGAATACGGTCCCTTTCGTGCCACAGTAGCCTTGATTTTAACACGGCATTCTTATTTAGAAAAGCCTCCATTTTCCAAAACAGATTAACAGCACATTTCCTGTAGACTGGGTATTTCCCCTCCTTATAGGGTCTAATTCATACCATTTTTTATTTTTATTTTTAGCACGCACACATCTGTACAACAGTTGGCCTTCCAGCATTTAGCTGTGAAATCACCCATCTTCCAAGATCTCTGGAGCATCTCTGACCGATTCCATTATCTGTGCATTTCGTTATGTACAAAAATGCCAAAGGAAGCTCTGCAGAACAGAAGTGGCAGGACAGGAAATCACTGTGCACCCAAAGGCAGCCGTCCATTTCATTACGCTTTATTTAATCAGCAGATCACGCCTCTTTCACCCCAGCCCCAACTGCATTCACAGAACGGGGATGCTGTTTTCCCCTCAATGTTCATTACATGGTCTTTGCAACATCTTAAAGCCAGAAAGTGTAGTAAAAAATAGTTTTTTATAGTATTAGAAAGGGATGTTTCGATACACAAGACTGAAATAAACAGCACTGGTGACCGTGAAGACAGCTGCAAGAGCGTCTTTTTCTAGGAGATAGGTGGGAAGAAACACCGGGAAGCGTTTGTCACTTGTGCTGGTGGAATCCTGCAGAGCAGGAGCCGTGCCAGCAGCAGCACCGGGGCCCTGCCAGCACACCGCTCCCAAGCCGCAGGACACCCCAATCACCACGGTCACGTCTCACAGGGCAGCCCCGTCCTACCGACGCCTCTAGGCCGCGCACGCTGGCGCCGGGCCCCGGCTGCGGCGGAGGCGGCCCCGGGGGGAAGACGCGGCCCCGCAGCCCGCCCGGGGTGGGCCCGGCAGCGGCCTCCAGCCCGCCCGGCCCCGCAGCACACGCACCTGGCTGGGGCCGCGCCGTGCCGGCCGCTGTCCCGCGGTGCCACCTGGCCGGGCCGGACTGGGCCGAGCCCGGCTGGGCCGGGCCGCTGGCGGGCACCGCCTCCCGGTGAGGCCGCCGCCCGCCCTACGCGGCCGTGAGGGGCCGGGCTGCTGAGGGGCGCCCCGAGAAGGGCTGGGGGAAGGCGGTGAGCTTTGTAGCCCGTGTGTGTTCCCGCAGGCCTCCCTCCGTCCTTGTCAGCTGCGAGGAGGAAGCGTTCAGGCTTTCAGAACAGGCCCAGAGAGCGCTTGCGTTTTGTCACCCTCCAGTCAGCGAGGCAGGGCTCTTGCTGTGCTCGCAGAGAAAGCGTTTCTTGCTTCTTAATCTTGATTTAAGGATTGAAATGATTGAGCTGCTGCTGCGCTGAATGCTGCTACGCTCATTCACTTCTTCACTAGTAAAATGTCCCGTGGATTTTTGGCCTTACCGTCTCCTGTGTCCAGGCACCAGGCTCTTACTACTTTGTCGGACTAAAAAGGCCTCTATTTTTTTTCCTGCCATCTTCTCACGGTGTAGATGGTGATGGTCCACAATCAAATCAATTTACAACTCTTTCTCTGAGCTTGCTTGATCTTTCATTGTAATTCTTTTATGGACCACAGATTGCTTTGAACTCTTCCTGGTTTTCAACATCGACTTTCTGACATGTTGCTGCTTCATATTAATAACACCCAGAAAAATGAAATAAAGGGGTGAATATACATTTCAGTGAATATGAATGGTTACAAGCTGACTTCATAGAAAGCTGCATTAATTATTCCCTCAGTTCTCTGAATAACAAGTGTCTGGCCTGCAGAAGAAGATTCTTGGCTTTGGCTTTTACCCAGATGGAGCGTATGGTCAAAACGGGGTCAAAATAAGATTTTCCTCACCACTTTCTGGAGATACACAGGGCTATGGATTCATAAACAAGTGTTTGCATAAAGGGTACTAGGAAAGGTCTGATTGATCAAAATGTATTTATTTCCTATTTATGCAATAAAATGCTGATTACCCTGCTGGGTTCCAGGGTAGCCTTAGCTAGGACAGCACCAAGTCACTTGGAGATGGTTAGGAGCCAGCCATGCAGAGAAGGAGCACTTAGTGTCTGTCTCATTCATAAATTTGCAGGGAAGGATAACTTAGTTTACTCACCAGCATTTTAGGAGACATCAGAAGCCTTGGAGGTGCGGTCAGATGTATGAGTGGCTAAAGATGGCCTTGTGGAGGCACAAAATGACATGAAGAAAAAACTAATACACTTTGTAACTCAAAACAATACCAAGAATGCACTGAAAAGTTGCTAAAACTTTCTGGTAAAGCATGATAGCACTGATATTGTACTGCTGTAGAAAAGAAAGGGCAGGAAATATACACACATATTAAAGTTATTAATATTTTAATTGGAGATCTCTATATAACTTTGTTTTGTTAAACTGGACAAAAATAAGCTCAAAATAGTTAGGATTCCCTGCAGAAATACTGCTGTCCAGCTGCATAAATGCATTTAGCTTCAGTGGGAAATCAGTTGCTTGTGTTATTAGCAAAGAAATCAGGAGATATATATATATATAAAATCATAAACAGTGTTGATTGCCTGAATGTCTCCAGAAGAGCTTAGCATCTTGGACTTCCTTACTTGCATGGTTAACATCCCAGCTTTAATATGGTGTCAATATAAGAAAGGAAGGCCTAGAATGTGTATAAAAAGGAAGATAACCAAGCATCAAACTGGCCTTTCATCAAATTCTGAAAGCTAAATGTGAAACTAAGAAAGAATGAGAGATGTAGAAAGGATTTCCTGATGTCAGACTAGTTCAGCTCTGCAGACTTTCTCCTATAGGAGTCTGTGGGACAGGCACTTTCAGGAATGCTGGCTTCTTTGATGACGGATCTATTTCATGCACAAAGGAAGTATTTCAAGCTTTTAACACCTGAAGAATGCAAATTGCTCCAAGCTACAGCATATGCCATGTTCTTCATTTGTCCAATAACTTCACTGTAACAGAATTAAAACCTAAAATAGCTTCTTGTAAAAACTGATCTGTTTGGGAAGATTGAAATTTTCCTGTCTACTGGGCAAAAGCATTTTTTTTTCCCTTGAAAGGAACGACTTGGAAGCCGCTGTTAGAAAATCTGGCTTTTTGAGACCTGGGATCTGCAGCATGCTGGATGCATACGGAGGGCTGGGCTTTTCTTGGAGCAAACACTGTATTTGCAAAATGGTTCTCGACAGCTTCCAGGATATGATGACTGTTGACTTACCTTCCTTCTACAGTGAGGACAGCAGATCAGCATGGAAGCAGAAGAAAGCACAAAGGACAGATTTCCAAGTTTTCCCTGTGTAAGATACCAAATCAAGTTTTTGTGATATTCGCTGAAATTGGATTTTGTGTCCAGTTTGAAAGAGACTTGGAGTCAGCTCCCCACCAGTGGCTGTTGACTGGCCACTTTGCGTGGCCACACGACTCTCACCAGGACTTGCAAGACAGCTGCAAAGTTTTATGAGCCAACTACTGAAGAATTCCTGTAGATGAAAATGCTCCAAACAGCACAGGGTTTTTATGGCACCCACTCCTGGCCTCTCCTGACATCCAGTCTTGGCTGCTGCTTCCTGCTTAGTTTCAATTGCCAGCGTCTTGTTCAGAGCTATTTCCAGTCAGTGTCTGTTAGAGGTATGTACACACAGCCCTCAAATTAGTACCAGAACTAACCAGCTACTAGAAGGCAGAAGGGCTCATAGCTACTTTGGTATCTCCCACACCCAAGCTGAGCCATGGATCAAATATCTAGTTCTGCAAACCAAGACCATTCAACTTGTTATGTAAGCAGATGTGTATGTTGTATTCTAAATTTGGTGACATCCATGATGGATAACATTCCACCTACTTTGTACTCAGGGTGAAAGAATTGTAGCAAGTGCATTGCATGTAATGGGAAAACACAGTAAATTAACAGACAGCCTGGGAGCCTCAGCTCTGGACCTGAGACGGCAGGCAAGTCCTATTTAGTAACATATTAATGGACTCTACTGGGTCTCATTTTTGTTTTGGATGCAGGACATTTTCATTCTCTGACAAGACAGAAATGCTTTGCTTTATGGGATCGCTCAGTGCAGAGAAACAAATAGAAAAAACAAGTGAGCAGGGCAGTCTGCTGGGCTGGTGGGCTCTGCTCACTGTGTCTGCAGTACTGACAGCTTACGTGGTATCCCCACTGACACAGATTTTGGCAGTACCATAAGGACAGACATGCCTGGGGTCTCTCCCAGCTGCATGGGGGAGGAACAACAGTGGGAAGCTGGAGGCTGAAGCCAAAGGCTCAGATAAACTGGTAGGATGTTGGGAGGCATGAGATGGAGCTGGCACAAGCTATTGGCCAGCACTGCCCCTCTGCTGAGAGTGCTCAGAACGTGCTGGATGCAGGGAAAATGCCAGTGTAAGGCATTTCAGTGCTCTTTGCCTCCAGGCACTTGTTCTTGCCCCTGTCCTGAAAAGCAGTTGCCCCTCTGCTGTACCTGTGCATTAACTTGTAGACCTGTGCTTAAACCAGCTCCTTGAACTGAGGAGGGGAAGTGAGAGAGCAGCATGGTGGTGCTGAGCTACCTACTGGTGTGAAACCACCACGAGCATGTCCACACTCCCTAGGCAGAGCAACAGATCACCTTTGGCACGGATAACCTAGAGCAGTATGGGCAGAAGCAGGCACAAATAAGGTGCATCAGCAAAGCTGAGGTCAGGGTAACACTGAGGAATGACAGTTGTTCTGCAACCCGTGCAATGTCAGCAAACTGCTAGTAGTTCAGGTACACTCTACCGCTGTCTCTTAAGAGATGAAAAACATTCAAATCCAAATGCAGCTGAGTTGCTGCTGATCATTTGTTTTTACAGGAGTAATCCTGTACCCCTCGCAAATACAGAAACACTACAGGGAGTCATTTCATTATGTACTGGTAACCACCGAAGGGAACTTTGCAAAGGTGATGCTTGTATTGTACGAGTGTACTGGGATAAAGACTGGTCACTTACTTACCAGCTCTGCTGGGAAAACAACAGAACAGTTTCCAAATGAAATCAGAAGCTTATGTCCTGACTGGGACTCAGTCACTCACTGTCCTAGGGGCTGGTCACAAAAGTTGTCATGGAGAGGGGGAGTGAAGACTGAAAAGGAAAGAAAGAGGCCTAGAAAGTGGCAAAAAGTGGCAATTATTATCACAAAGAAAGACAATTACACAAACTGAGAGTATTTGTATAGGACATTGTGGATACAACAAAGTTGTAGGGATTCAAGATCTGTTTGTATAAATACTTGGTAGGAAAGTCTGTCCAGGGCTGTTAAACACAGACACCATCTCTAACTCGGGAATTCTCTGAGCCACAAACCGCTGGTCTGGTGGAGTATTTAGGAGAAGTATGACTGTACATTTGACCTGGTTTTATACTGTCTGTAAGCTTTTGCAATTCGCGCTGTTGGAGGTACATATCTTCTGCTCGATGGATCTGTTATCTGACTCATCTGCCCTTAGAGATTCTGTAGGAGTCACAATCGTTTTGCTTATCCTGCCTAGCTGACCCCTTCTAATAAGTCTAAATTCATCCAGGCAATTCACAGAAGGTGAAAGAAAATGTTTGAAGAGCAAAAATGCCCCAAATCTTCTTTAGTGAAACAGAACTGCCTATCCAGACCCTGTTGTTTGCCATCACAGACATCTAGATTTAGGATACACATGGGCGTGGGCATATTTAGAGTCATTGACCACAGGCATGACATAGCACTGGTTACTAAAACTGACCTGAAGTTGTTTGCCTTGCAGGATATGGTGAGGAGGCTTGGATTGAATATCGTTGACTAAGGTCACAAGAGTTAAGCTTGAAATAGCAGAATATGAGAACATTTGGGATGTAAACAGGTGACTGGAGGGACTATGTCACAGGCTTTTTGCAAGGGATAATCATTGACCAGAACTGTTGGCACGTAGGCAATGATCTAAGAAAGAGTTTACTGCCTGTATAAGACTGCTGGCAACAAAAAGGTTAGTTCTGACTGAAGTGTAAGTTAATTATATTCCTGGTGTTTTTTAACTCCAGTTTTCATGTCCCAATAGACTAAAAAGATGATTATAAATGCTGCATGAGAGATGTTCATCTTCAGGCTCACAAGACAGAACAAGAACGAGAGAACCCCCGCTCTTAAGGTCTGTGTTTCAAATTTAGTTGTTGTAACTAAAATTACTGTTCCATTCCCTTTTAACATTCTTTCCCAGGGTAAGAAAACCTATGCACTCCCCTTGTCTCCTTCCCTTTTGAATCTGCAGGCTGAGTTTCCTTAGATTTTATGAAACCCAATTTCTAGGTAGGGGGATAAAGATTTGGAATCGTGGTTTCACCCCTTAGAAAAAGAAAAAATGCTCTCAGCAATTCCCTACGCTGTTTCAAGTGCTCTGGGTAGTCAGCACAGAGCTACTGGCCACCCTCCCAGTCCTTTGCTGCTTATGGGACATGGGAGGTAAATAATGTATAGAACCATATGGGGTGGGGAGGGGGAGATAGAGGAGCTGGCAGCATGGTGAGTTTCTTGGAGGACAGGAGGAGATGGAGGTTTTTGTGGAAAGAAAGGGAAATTGGACACAGGAGCCTAGGAGCCTAGTGTTTTGTTCCACTGCTCAAAGACCTACTTAAACATGAAGGATCTCCAATTTCTGCCTGAGGTCCCATTTAAAAAGAAAAAAGGTGTTCTTGAACCCTCAAATTTGTCTTCAGACAAATTCATTAGGTTTAATGTGATTTTTTCCTGCTGCAGGATTTCCCAGAAGAATGCAGTCTTTGGGGTGAGAATTCAAGTAGCCGGAAAGCAGCAGGATGCACCCTCTGCATATCAATTTTTCAGTTGGCATTGGACTTAGTGTTCCAGTTCCAAGTACTGCCACTGAAAACAAATGTCTTTTTTTTTTTTTTTTTTTGAAGAGATGGGAACTTGGATATTCCCAGGGGGAAAAAAAAAAAAAAAGAGAGAGAGAGAAAAAAAAGAAAAAAAAGCAGTTTGGGGGCATAACTACAGTATAGGTAAATTTGCTTTTGAGTGTAAATCACTAAAGCTTTCTGCAGCATACACCCACTTTTAACATCTGCTTCAGTCAAGGCAGGTCTATGCTGCAGCTTTGCTGTGGCTTTTACTTTAGGAATGTAACAAGAAAAAAAAAATCATACCCAGACCGATAAAATTATATTGGGAAAATCCCAGTGTAGTTTGATTAATAATGGAAAAATGAAACCCTTTGCTAACGGATCGTAACCTGTTGAGGTGGTAATTTCTCTATACTAACAAGGAAAACTTTTGGGCAATATAAGCCAAGAACCCTGTATAAGGGCTTTTAATGGGCACTGAAGGTGAATCATATAATTAAGGAATCAGCTTTGCTGAGCAATGGCTCCTGAAATTCGGCGAAGATGGGGACTGGGCTCCCCCTCTTCCTGGGCCTCCAAGACACTCTGCAGTCAACTTTCAAATGACTTTGTCCAGGTAAGCATGATTAAATAACCACGGTCACACCTTCTCTGTCAAGCAGTGCTATTGCTCAGTCAGCCCCTCCTGTCATTCCTGTACATTCTGGGGGTGATTATACTGAAATCAGTAAACCTCTAGAGCATGTCTAACCTAACGAAAGGTCTTGACACTCACAAAGCAGCAGGGTTAACTAGCACTGCTGAATCTGTTTCTGCCCCATCTGCTTGCCCTTCTGCTGTCATGGGTTGCCAAAGAAGATATGCAAGTACTGAAATCAGGAGCATTTCGTGTCCTTATATAGGAATATGTATATTCCCACAGTGTGCTGTAAGCTGTGCCGTATAGTCATGTCTGCTATAGAGGCAGTAGCCTCCTGCCAGGTGAGAGCAGACAGCTAGACATGACAACCCTTCAACAATCCCAAAAAAGTGGGGTACGGAATGCAGCCATCATGTTGAGGCAGTAGGCAAAGATTTTCTGATCCCCATGGCTCTAACACTCAAAACAGAATCCCCTGGTGACACAAATATTCTCCACAGACTTATGAGGTCTTTGAAAAGAAACTGATATGGCCTAGCTCCAAGACTCCCTCTTTTCCAAGTAGGAACCTCTTTTCCCTACTGTGGATTGCTGCCTGTCAGAGGCTTGTTTCACTTTTCAGTCTAGGAGTTGGTTAAGATAGCTACCACATCTGGTTGCAATGATCTGGAACTTTTTCCCCTTCTCTGGGCTGCCTTACCAAAGAGTTTGTGTACATCACAATGTTGCTTTAGTTGGGATATGCATTGCTTTTGGCTGAATGTTAAAATATGTTGTCACATGGCAAGAAAGACTTTGACTGGAAAGTTAGGAATGCAGTGCCAATATAAATATTCACTGAAAAAATAGGAATTATTTTCAAAATAGCTAAGCTCCCAATTTATTTGTTCCTACTTCCTGAAAATTTATCACATTTGCTTGGCTCATGGCTTTTCCCCACTTATCTGTTTTCTCCTTGCTGATATATTTCTGAGAGTGCAGCACAAGCTGTGTTTTGCTCCATTTGTGGGCTGTGGTATTTAAAACTTCAAATAAAGTTGCAGTTGTGTCTTCAATGGGATTGTGGGTTAGCCAGTTCTAGTCTTAACAAATTTGTAGTGATATAGGATACCAAAGATATTTGGAGTAAGTCAGAATTTCTCCTCGTGTAAAGAAAGTGACCAGAATGGGGGTTTGGGGGTTTCTTTTTTGGTCTGAGCAGCAGGAGAATTCCTCTTCACGTCAAATTGCACCTTATGCTGTTGCTGGGGGTTACAAAGACCCTGGGAGGGCAGAAGGCCACAGGCAGTGACAAGGGAAGCTCTGATTCCCATGCACCATGATAATGGTGCAGTCCCAGAACAGTACTGAGAGAGGTGATGGGACCTTCATCTTTGGAGACTTGCAGAGTTCAGCTGGACAAGGCTCTGATGAGCTTGCAGCCAGCTCTGCTCAGAGCAGGAGGTCAGACCAGCTGACCTCCGGGTCCTGTCCAACCTCAGCCATTCTATGATTGCATGAGACCCCCACAGATGAAAACCCCATCTGCCATGCCCCTCAGTACTCCTCTTTGCCTACAGCATCATCTCTGAGCAGTGGCTCTCAGACGGTGACCGTGAATGTGTTGCCTTGGTATAAGCTGAAGGCCAGAAACTTGCACTCTCATCACTTGCAGCAGGTTGCTCTGCAACTAACCACTGATCAAAGATACAGCCTTTGGCACAGTAATTAAACATTTAAAAGGATAGCATCTGCCTAACAGCATTTGGTTTGGGCTGGACAAGTGAATAAGCGTTTTTCCCACCCTTGGAAGGTTTCAAGACTTCACTGGGCAAAACCACAGGTGCCTTGATCTAATGTTGGTGACTGTACTGCTCTTGCAGAAAACTGGGCTAGACACCTCCAAGGTCACTTCTAATCAATATTTCTGTGCTTTACAAGTCTAAATCCAGACAGGATGAGGAAATTTAGATTCACAAAACAGACTTACATATTGTAGTATCTTCTTGTAGGCCTTTTGCCCCCTGTTAGGTCTTCCTTAAGCATCAAGTGTTGAGGAACCCACCCCTGGTTCTGTGCATAGGATTACACAAGTGTTCAAGTAGTGGTATTGAGGGGAAGTAACACACCTGCATAGACCAGGTGAAGATACTTTGGGAAAAGGTGATTTGTGTCTCTCCTTTCAGAAAAAGGGGCACACATCTTTTCCTGACTCAGCGTTCACGACTTAAGTTCACTATTACTATAGAACTTTATCTGGGATGTAGAGGCCAAGGCCTTTCCATCACTGAGCACAAGGAGCAAGAAAAGTAACCACCATGCCCTGTGTTCTGCACTGTGCTGCTGCTGTGCAAACCAAGAGATAAAACCACAGGCTCTGGACATACATTACCCTGCCTGATTTTCCACTGACTGTAACCTGGCTCAGAGCTGTTCTGCCATGCAGCCCAGCAGCAAGTGTAGCTGCTTGCAGACCCACAGCCAGGGACAGTGGGATCATGTTCTTCTGGTGGCATCAGGACCTGCCTCCATGCAGAGGCATGAACTGAGCCATCTAAGCCCCAAATGATCATGAGAGAAGGAGGTGACCTCTGATTTCAGAAGTACTTTTGCCTTGGCAGAAACGGCTATGAAGGATGAAAAGACGGGAGAGGACTGGCGTTACTTACCAAGCATGTGGGAGTGGAGGGGCACTGGAGAGATGCTGGCTAACCAGGGGGAGTCAGATTGCAGAAAGACCCTGTTTTTGGAAACCCTCTAACAAGTTGCCACACCTTGCCAGTGGGGCTCGGTACAGCAAGGTTGCTTGTCTGTTTTTTTCGCTAAGAAACCATTGAGAGGAGCTATATCACCTATGGACTTACATCTGAAAATGTGTTAATTTTGTTCTGTTACTACATTTTAATTTCCATAGTACATCTGATATGTGGCCTTCTGATGTGTAGCATTTCTACAACATTGCTTCTCCGTATGTTAGGTTCAAACTAGGGAAAAAGAGAGACTAAGGACTAGCCAGCTGGAATGGCATTTGCGATGAGAAGTGTGTAGGGGAAGCAAAACAGCTTGATGTGTGCGCTGCAGTGACCTACAGCCAAATAGCCAAGGTGTTATTTACACATGCTGTTTACACATCTCACATAAGCATCACTAAATTAAACACCATTCAATTACTGTTGGAATTGATTTTTATTTTATTTTTATTTTTTCAACTAAGAGGGTTGGACATTAAATGTTGTATAATCCATTTTCGGTGTCAGTGCTGTCTGAGGAACAATTTCTGTGTGTTAGATGAACCCTCAAAATGCTTTTAATGAAGCAGTTAGCAGGACAGTCAGAAGCATTGCCAAACTGTTTTCTCAGTCTGACTAGTTAAAGTTAAAAAACAAAACAAAACAAAAAAAAACCTCTTCTAATCAAAGATAAACTAAGTGATCATGAGAAAGGAAATGTTTCCATGAGTAACTCCTCTGTCCTGCCCTGTCACCCTGCAGCATGCTGTATGTCTGCCCTTTCCCAGGAGAAGGCCATGCACATGGCTGGTCCTACTATTTTGGGATAATATATGTACCCGGGACTTGGTGCATTCAGGAACAAGAGAAGCTGAACTCCCATGTCAGCACATTCCCATGGTTCAAGAGGGATTATCTCCCATGGCACGGCGAGGTGCTCCCAGGGTCTAGCTTCAGCCTCTGACTTTGGCACCTGGGTCTCTTCTGCCAGGAGGAACCATACTCGCAACAGGTGGCCTCTAGAAATGCAAAGGATGCAAACTGTTTTTGGGCTGCTGGAGGGAAGGTTAAGGTGGTTTCAGGCCTGCTGACATTGGCATAGTGGGTTACAGTAGCCAAAAACCTGGGGGATTAGAGAAACTGGCTGCTGAGCAACATTGTCCACAGTTGTCCCTGGGGTGGAGGTGGAGCCCCCAGGATCCATGTTTCCAATGCTCAGGACATATACTGAAGTGGCACTGCATTTGCAGACCACAGCACACTAGGCAAATCAATCAATCAATGAAACAACAACAAAAAAAGAAAACTCCAAATTTTGTCTTTAATCATCCCAGTGCTGTCGAAATTTCTTGATCCTCATTGTGATATGTGTGGGAAAATTCCCTCATGTCAGAGACCCCTCTGAGCCATGCACACAGCAGGCCAGGGATGGGGATGGGGCCATTCCAGGTGTGTTTCTTGGATTAGCTCGCAGATGTTTTCTAAGAGGGTTATGGAAAATGTGCACCCCAGGCCAAACGGCTGTGCAATCACCTCTCATACAGCCCTGAGATCAAAGCCTGTCATGCTCCTTGAAAGAGAGTGTTACCTACATAAATAAGGGTAACTTGTCTGGACAACACAACAGAAAAAAAAAACCAACAAAGTTCTCTGCAGACAGCTGTGCTCAAGGTGAAGTAAATTTACTTTGACCTTGACAATCTTAGAGAATTTATCAGGATAAAGCCACAGTGGCAGCTGAGACTGGGAGTTGACTAAGTCTCCAGCTGGTGGCTTAGACTAGGTCTGGTTGTTGCCCTGTAGGAAGGCAGCTAAAGGATTGCTGAGCAAGACACACGTGGATACGGGCTGACAAAGCCAGGATGTCTGAGGATGACATTTCTGTGCAGACCTGCAGAGACACCAGCACCACAGGGAGCCAGGACCTGAACCATCTCCTGCTGTGGGAGGCGCGGGCCAGAGAGGAGCCACCCCAGCAGCCTCTGCCTACACCCTGCCTGGAAAGAAGCCTCTCTTCCCAGGCTGTGCTGGCAAACCCGGGTGCCCTGCGGGAGCAGAACAGGCACGTTCCTGCAGCTTTGTCCAGGACATCCATCTGCTGGCACAGGCTGGACACGGGTCTTTAGCTGGTGTGGCTTCATCACTCAGCTGACTGCAGTGAATGAGCATCTCTATACCCCTGGAAGGACCAGACCACCATGTGAAAAGGGGCTGGTTGGGGTGTAGGGTATGGCCCCTAAGCACAGTGTGAAGGTTTTAAAACAAGCAGGAATTCTACAGCTATAAAAATGCTCAAATTCCACAAATATTTGGAGCTAAATTTAACCCTGATCCTTCCAAATCTGTGCTCATGTAACTGAAGGTCTGCCAGATTAAGCTGCTATACAAGAGGTGTGCTATTTTAGGAACAAGAAGGGATTTTTTTCTCCCAGAGCTTTTGCCAGACCTCAGCTTCAGAGTGTATGTAGCTCAGGCAGCAGGGTCCTGGTACAGGGTCCTACTACATAGCACAGGAAAAATAAACTTGGATCAAGCCCACCAGTGTGGTATGGCTGCAGGCCCACAGCGGGGTGGGCTCGCTGAGCTGCTCAGCCTCATGGCGCAGTGGGACGGTGGTCACCAAGGACTCACCACTGCTCCTTCCTGGTCCCAGAGCAAGCTGAGAAGGAGCCAAGGATTCCCGTGCTACTCTGGGCACTAAGCCACTGGCCTCCTTCCCATTAGCCATAATCACTGGTTTGCTGGCTAATTTATGAGACATGCTATAGGGATATTCATGAATATAGAAGCTGCTGTAAACATAATTTGTTTCTAGGATTTGACAGTGTGTATCTGAGCAACTTCATTCACCCATCATTCGCAGTGGCCTGTGACAGTGCTTCTGCTAAACAGGCTAAGATAGTCACGAGCTTCTGTCAGGTGCTGCAGATTCTTTCCTGAGTCGTCTGGTTTCCAGCTTGTGCCAAGAAGCAAGGCAGTTAGTCCCTCTGGTTTAGCATTATTGCTAGAAATGTTATTGTTAGCCATTAAATTCACTAAACCTATTTTCAAGGTTATTACAGCATTTAACTTGGCTGCTCCAGTGTGGTTTTAAAGTTGTATTTCAAACATATGATATGGGTTAAAGATAGCCAGTGTCTAATTAGAATAATCCCTGGAGAAAGTCAGATTCCTCATTTTCCCAACGAGCTGTCCTCCTCTCAACATGGCAGACACATTTCAGCTCAGTGACCAGATCCTTCTCTACCAACGTGTGCCAAACTAGACCTCCAGCATCTGGGGAGAAGCTTCCACCAGAGAGGCACGAGCAAACGCCTTAGGAAAAAAAAAAGAGAGCATTTCATGTCTTAGGACAAAGGAGCTTCTCCAAGTGTCCAGGCTTAACTAACCCCTACCAACAGCTTCTACATCTGTATTTAGCTTTTCATTTTCTAAGTTCCTGTGTGGGTGTGTGAGAAAAATCCCATCTCATCAGTCACTGGAATTTCTGGGAATTGGGCATACTCCAGCATTATGGTTTGGGTTTTAGGATGGCAATGGTGCCAGAAATAGTATTTTGCAAGTAGCAGCATGCAGCAATCTGGTGGGCCGTGAGATTCCATAGGGCTATCATTAGCCCATGAAGCATTCCTGGGGGTTACAGCGGGGCACGAGGCCTGGCAGCGGCCTGTTGGCTGCCCAGCATCCCCACTTGAAGCTGCAGGGGGAGATGAGTCAGGCCCCATCTCTGCCGCTCTGGCAGGTGGAGAGCAGCCCAGGCCCTCCCACACAGCAGCCAGGGGCTGTGCTCCTCCTCAGTACACTGGGCTTGCTGCAGGTGACAAGCCTGGAAGGGCTGCTGGCACCACTGGGCACCCCTCCGCTCCACAATTGGCTCCTGAAGTCCTGCTGAATCCTGACAAGTTGTCCTGAGGGGCTCTGGAACATTTTGTTGGAGAGGATGGAGGGGCTGAGGAGTAACTTTTCCGCTTGAAGCTTGCCAAAAGCCAGGCTTACCATGGCTTTGCCCAGACACACTGTGCAAGTGCTCTCCAGAGCTGGGTCTTGTTACATCCTTTCATTCACGACTGTGAAATGAGATACACAAACAAAAACATGAGGCGGATGCTACCAAGTCCTGGGGCTGATGAGACATCTCCTCCATGTACTCCCCAGGGCACCGGGAGGTATCCTCAGCTGGCCAGGACCCCTTGTCCCCCAGGTACACTGTAAATCCCCTGGTGCTCAAAGCCACGTTGGGGATAGTGGGCTGTGTGGGACATATATTGCTTCCTCCTGCAAATGGATGGAAATATTTCTGTTTTCCAAAATTAGTTTCTAAATGTGTTGAAATTTCCTTTCAGTAGGAATTCTTGAAAATCTGGTCCTCATTGTGAAACTGAATGGCAACTTTTTCCAAACCCCCTTCTTTGGAGTTCCTCACCCAAAGCAGATTTCAAGTCCTTCTGCTTACGGGGCAGCTCTCAGTATTACCCTGCTGAGAGACTGAGGCAGGGGCTCTGAGGAATTCTCCAAACGCTCACCCTCTACTATTTGGCTGCTTGGATTTTCTTTATAACAGTGCTTTGGCTGTTACAGCTGAAGAAAATCACAGTGATGGTTTGGACGATGCTTTTCACCTCCTGCAGTGGGACTGGACTGCCTGAGTACCTGGCTCACTGGGCTGTGTTCGATCTCCTGGACACATGCAACCCCACATGAATTCCTCTTTCTTAGCACAACACCCTCTGTTTGCAAAGGACTATAAGTCTAAGGGTCATGTACTCAAAATACACTAGTACAATGACAGTATTTTACAGCAAGGCTTACTTAAGAATGACATATTTTGTTTTCCATGGCTTCTGGTACCATCTGGACCTCTGGGGAAATATCTGGAGTGGCCTGGCAAATTCCCAATCACACATCTGAAAAAGAGTTGTTTTCAAAGGCCAGCAACACAACTGTTTGTGAGGGCTGATTTCAGGCTCTGACTTCACTTTGAGCAGTGGCTTCTCATCAGTTTGGTTACCAGGGTTATTATTAAAAAAAAAATATGACAAAATAAGCTCTAGACAGAAAACACAACTGCCTTTCAATATTAAGATGGACTCATTAACCCCAAACAACAAGGCGATAATTTTATTTGAAGCTCCATTTACAGAAACTCTTTTTTTGAAATTCTTCCACGGAAGCATTTTCTCATTGCAAACAACCAGCTTCAGAGGGCACCAAGGAAGCATCTATGTCTAGGCCTATTTTGGGAGCCTGACTCCAATTGCTCTTTTGCTCAAAAGTAGGTCAGATTGTATTCCTTTTCCAGCAGGACATAAGAACAAGCTCAAATGCAAGATTTCCAGGAAACTAGAAATTGCTGCTTCTATTTCTAGAAGCCCTGCCAGAGACAAGCTCCTTTGTACTAAGGCTAACTCCTCTCCTAACTTTACCGTATGACTGATGACTCAAATTATGAGGTTTTGTTTCCCACTTCTACCTGAAATTTCCTGTTTGGGCTCTTCCCAGATGCAATGAAAAAGGTTACCACAGAGACACTTACGGACGTATAACTCTAGCTGCTAAATTTGTAATTGTCCAGCCCCAGGGCAGAACATCCTTTTAGCTGAATCAGTGGCTGTAAGAATATATAACATACCGTGGAAAACTGGCCTCATTTTCAACAGCACTCACCTTCTGTGTACCAAAGGAGCTGGCTCTGTTGGTGTGATTATGTGCAACAGAAATATATGAGACCTTGTGATTGCTGAGCCTCAGTCAGCAGCACCAGATCTCACATTTCTCCATCTTCCCTGCTCCTCAGTGCAGAGGGCATACTGGGTCCAGCGCTGTGCCAGACCCCCCTGTCTTTCCTGCACTTCTGGGGAAATTTAAGTGTTTGTTTCTAGTCCAAAGATCACTGAGAATGTACATTGTTTCCTTTCGAAACAGAAGCATTTTTTCCTTGGAAATATCCATTTGGAATCAACAACAGCAGTCCTTGCACATAGCACGGCCATGAGCCAGTGGTTATACGTGGTCAGTGCATAAGTTGCGCACAGCTGATCTCAGCTCTGCAAGCAGCCTGAAGAACTGCCTTGTGCTGGAGCTGTGGTCAAGAAGCTCTGTCCCTGTAGCTTAGGATCCAACCACATGAAGTTTAACAAGAGCAAGTGCCGGGTCCTGCACCTGGGACAGGGCAACCCTGGCTATACGTACAGACTGGGCGACAAGACGTTGGAGAGCAGCCCACAGACATGGATCTGGGGGTTGTGGTTGATAGCAAGCTGAATATGAGCCAGCAGTGTGCCCTGGCAGCCAGGAGGGCCAACAGTATCCTGGGGTGCATCAAGTACAGCATTGCTAGTTGGTCGAGGGAAGTGATTGTCCCGCTCTACTCTGCGCTGGTGCGGCCTCACCTCGAGTACTGTGTGCAGTTCTGGGCACCACGGTACAAAAAGGACATGAAACTGTTGGAGAGTGTCCAGAGGAGGGCGACGAAGATGGTGAAGGGCCCAGAGGGGAAGACATATGAGGAGCGGCTCAGGTCACTTGGCCTGTTCAGCCTGGAAAAAGAGTTCCCAGGGTGGAAGCTCTTTAAGGAAAGGTGTGAGCAGGGACTGCAGGGGGACAGAGAGCACAGTCCATGGCCCTGCAAAAATGCCCCTTAAGGGTCCTCCCTCCTTGTGTTTCATGGAACTGTTTCCCCAGACCCTGCTCTTCATGCATAACTCAGCTAATTCTGCACAACTAGGGACTGCCCCAGCATATGTGTGATACAATCACAAATTTTAAATCTAGAAGAGGTCGTTTGACTCACCAGTCTGATTTACCCTGTGAAGATCTCATGATTCCTCCAGCTTTTAGATCAAGGACTGACTTTTCTGTTCACTGCTCTGCTGCTGGCTCTCTGACCAAGTGTAATTGCATACATATGCATATGCAGGATATACTTACAAAAGCTAGAAATTCATTGCAGACTCTTGTTTAATTCATGGCCAAACTCCCTGAGACCTTCCCATGGCCATTAGGAAGCTCAGCATTCCCCCATGTCACCTCTTATGGTGCCACAGTAACCATACAACCCAATTACATGGGGAAATCGTTCAGGTCTTTACCCTAAATGCAGAAATGTGCCAAGCACTTGGCTCTCCCACCACCAAAAGAAAGTGCTTGACATTTGGAGGTCTCTAATTTATATATCTTGAGGGATGGGGCAATGCATATGGCCCACAGCCAGGGTCAGATGTGACCACTTTTCTTCATTTACAAATGACCACAGCTGAAAGAGCAAACGTGTAGTGAGCAGGAAGGGTCCCCTTACTGCCAGGGAACCACAGAGGAGCTCATTTACCATGGGCCTGCAACAAATGATCATCTGTGCGACCATTATACCAGCTTTTGTAGTCAGCATATCAGCATGCTGCTGATTAAGTAATTCCATTTGAGGACAGCCTGAGCCTCCAGTATGGTGTGTGCAACTGTGAAAGAGCGTGGGCCCACTGGCGTGAAATCTTGCTGTCTCATGCCATCCTCCTGGTGGCCATGAGCTTGCTCAGTTTCAAGAAGTGAGTTGAAATGGTGGTGGTAGTGTAGAAGAAATATGCCTGTATCTGGCAGCAAAAGGATCCTTTTCCATAGGCTGTGGCATGCTCTTGGGAAAGTTGTCTCTTGTATGAGGTAAGTCATTTAACCAGGGACATCTGTGGATGTGAAGATGCTCTCGGTTCCCCCTTGTAACCTGAGCAGCAAGTGTGGCTGCAGGGATTGCAGACACCATGGAGGCGTTTTCCAGCAAAAGGCCGTGTAGGAGGCTGAGAGGAGAAACCATGCTGCTGGCAGTCATGCTAAAGCCACAGATGGTGAAGAAACCACATAACCCAAGGCTGCTCTTGAGAAAACATTCTTATTACCTGCCCCTGCAAACAGGAGCCACCACTGACCCACTCACAGCTGACGTGGGTTTCCTGTGAGCTGCTCACCTCCCTTGTACAGACCTGGGGGTTTCTTCTCCTTGGTAAACCAATGATGTCCCCAGCAGAGTCACCCTACAATCCCAAACCACTCATGGGAGCTCAGCTCATAGCTGAAAAGCACCTGGATTTACGGCCTGGTGTTTCCTACGCTTCCCAGAAGTGTTATGGAGCTGAGAGTGTACCAGGAAGGAGACAGTGCAAAGGTGGCATTGTGTCAAGTGGAGACTTTTCATTTTGAGTTATTCATTTTGAGGAGTTCATTTCGCCAGACCTCCCTCATAATGAAACTAAGACCTAAGGGATAGCTTTGTCGCTCTTCCTCCAATGCCTTCCTGTAGTTTTTTTTAGACAAGACATTCAGTCTCTTGATTCCAGGGAGGATAATCACTTCCATGGCTGTTGGCAAGGGTAGGAGCTGGCTGCCCTCAATACTCAGTAGCTTGAGGCTGAGTATTTGCTCCATTCCCTTGGAGACAGCAGGAATTATTTACTGCGAAAAGATCCTCATTACAGCTGGAACATGGCCCAGGGAGCAGCAACCTCAGGAAAGAGTAAATTTGGTGATGAAACCAAAAGCAGAGGTGAAAAGGCCGGCCTGGTGATGGGGCTTTTTGCCCAAACCAAGCCCCACCAGTGCTGGCTGGTAGGCTCCCTGCCCTGAGGACTGCCAGCAGAGTGGGGTCTCCCCTGGCAGCGTGCACAGTGCATGGGCTCGTGCCCTGGCTCCAGCCTTGCTGCTCTGCAAACAGGAAGCTGGCAAGCAGCTGCTGAATAAGTCATTTTGGAGAGTTTGTACCAAACTGGCTTTCAACTCCTGAATGTGTAGGACGGAAAAAGCTGTGAATACGCCTTTGTGACCAAGTTTGGCACCAGCCGCACTCTGCAAGCAGGACAAGAATGTGGCCATTTAGAGGGGATTCAGCTGCCCTTTAAGAAATGAAATGATCCCTTCCCTTTCCTGCAAGGCTTTATTCAGGGAGAATAGGAATGAGACAGTGAGCAGCTTCTTTCTCTTGCTGGCACCAAGGGCTGCCATCCCAATAGTGGACACCAGAGCCCAGGAAAGGCCCCAGTGTTGGGAAGATGCACAGCCCGGCAATGGGCCCGTCCAGGAGGTCCCTCTTGCTGCAGCCCGTCTGCTCCTGGAAGAGTCAGGCTGGGGCAGTGAAGTTCCAGATCTGCCTTTTCCCAGCTGATCGAGCGTGCCCTGTGGTGATTTTGTGGGGAGTCCAGTAAAACGCCTGTCCATCTCATCCACAGGGCTCTGAGAGATTTTGGAAGTGAGCAGTTTGGAAGTTTTTTCCTTTTTTCTGACACAATTCTCTACCCAGTCTTTGAGATGTTTCTGTATGTTACATTAAAAATGGGTTCTGTTGAAACATTTGTATTTTGGGGTGTTTTTTTGAAAGACTAAGATATTTTGTGCAGTCCTTTCCTTTTTGGACAACTTGACATCCAGGGGCTTGTAGCAACCTGGAATGAAGACGTTTTCTTTTTCCAAATCCTGCAGGAGGTTGGCCTAATTTTTTGGTTTTCTGCCTAACTGAAGCTTTGACCATATTCACTGGTGCAATTGTCATGTTCAGTTAAAGAGGGAAAGATGCCTCTGGAACAGACAATTTGCTTTAGCCTAGACTCTGAGAATACAGTTTGATTGCTCATATACGCCCAAAGTTTTCCAAACAGTGACTTGGGAATTTTCTGAACGGCTGGCTTTGGGACTTCACAAGTCCTGAAGCAGTAGAAAGCTCCATCTGATTTCAAATGCTTCATGTGCCAGTATTTTTGGAAGGGAAAAACAAGCTGGCTTGTGCTAAACTACTGGGATCATTTGCTCCAAGTCAAGACTTTTTGTAATAAATGCTTATAATAAAATGTAATACATGCAAAGGTCTTGGGTGGGAGTCAAGATTTATGCTCAGCTCAGTTGCTTCTTTTTGAGTTTAAGAATTCTTATTCTTTACTTGCCTTCTCCTGGTTTGGCATCTTATAACAAACAGAAACAGAAAATTGGTTATAAACTTTGATGGCAACTTCCTCTTTTTACCATGTCATGTGAAAGGTCTGGAAAGATAGAGACAGCTCCGCCACCCTCCTTGTCATTTAAGGTTGGCAACAGCTTCTTTAGTTCCTCCACCAAAAAGTCTGCTGGAAAACGAGGTTCTATTTACAGCTCAGCATGTTTTGTAGGCTCACCGTTGATAGGGGTTAATTACAAATAATCCTTCTCTTCCGGTTTGCATAGCTCCAGTGTTTCGGTGTACATGCATCATGGTGCCCAGCTCGGATCCTTTGGATTTGTGGAGAAATGGCATCTTTGGAGGCTGGTAACCCCCTCCTTTTCATTAGCTCCTGTTGCAACCTAAAAAATGAGGGTTAACACAGAAGGACCAAACCAATAAACCAGTGACAGACCAGAAAAGGGAGCTACCTTTCCAGTTGTACCTTTTCTCACTGGCTGGGAAGCACAGGGGCAATCGTTTAGACCAAAACCCATGAAATTAGATTGTTTGAAATAGTATTTATTTTAAATATTATTGTTCCTTAAATATAACTACAGCATTTCTTGCTAAACGTTGACATGGTTAATTTATTTGTTGATGGAGGGTGGATCTAAACTATGCTAATGAAGCAGGGAGACTAGATTTTACTTTGAAATTCCAGCCTTTTATTTTGTCTCTAAGTTACCTATGCCAAAACTATTTGTCAAGATTTCTTTAAAGATTTATTGGGTTTACACAAAGCCCTGTCATTTTAGTTGAGCAAGTTCTTTACAAGACTGTTGTCAGTAAACAAATTAATTTATTCTCCAATTACTGAGTTCATATTTTTACAGGAAGATAGCATATCATTGTTCTTTCTTCAAAAAATGTAGTTTATTTCTGACAGACCGAACAAAATTCCTCATCTCTTTTATGATTTCTTTCAGTTTATTTATAAGTAACTGAATTGGAAATCTCTGTCTCTCTTTAAATTAATTTCCCTTTTTTTAATTTGGAAAGTTGTGAGATGTGGTGATTGCTGCGTTTGAGTCCCTTTTCATGATGCTCAGGAGGTGCTGCCTGTGGGGGACCCATGCTGGAGCAGTTTGCTCCTGATGGATGGACCCCGTGGTACGGACCCATATCTGGAGCAGTTCTTGAAGAGCTGCTGTCTGTGGGCAGCCCAAGCAGAATCAGTACAGGAAGGACGGCATCCCGTGGGAGGGACCCCATGTGGAGCAGGAGCACAGAGTGACCGTGAAGGAGCAGCAGGGACGAAGCTTTAGGGACTGACCGCATCCCCCATTCGCCATTCCTCTGCGCTGCTCAGTGGGACGAGGTAGAAGAGGGTTGATGGGAGGAAAGTGGTTTTAGTTTGCTTTTAGTTCTCACTGCTCTAGTCTGTTATCAATAGGTAATTAATTATATTAATCACCAAATCTGTTTTGTCCGTGGTGGTAATTAGTGAGTGATTTCCCTGTCCTTATCTCAACCCATGAGTGTTTTTTTTCATCATATTTCTCCCCAGATTTGCATTATCTGCAAATCTGCAAGGAGTCTCCCTGTCATTTGTTCCTGGATAGAAAGCTGTTAACGTACAAGGTAGGAGCTCTTCTCCAAACCAATCGTTTGTATACCTTCTAGATGTATCTCCACCTTTTGGCCCTTGCCAGACTACTGATATCAGTGCTAAAGCCAGTGATGATCCAGCTCTCAAAAAATACTCTCTGTAGGAACACTTTCAGCATTCAGATCGTGCCTTTTCCCCTTGCCTGCTTTCCACCAGACTGAGCTTCCTGCTCTTGTCCTTCAGAAATAGGACACCAATTGCTCTCCCCTCGACATTATATTGCCTTCATACATGAAAGTCACCATTTAAAATTCAGGGCACTCCAGAATTACAAATCACCAGCTAAAAGGTAATTTGTGCAATTTGAATTTGGACTCTTACGTTCCTGCACTCTGATAGCAAGGTTTGATCACAGGCTCAAGAATGCTCCATATTTGACTGCTTTGTAAGAGCCCTTGTGTGCCTCTTGGCAATAAATCTGTCTAGTTTTGAAATTCTGAAGCAATATTATTTAGTCTCTTGCCAACAGTGGATTTGAAAATTGTAAGAGTCTTTCATGCTATATAACAGATATTTTGGGGGTTTCATCTTACTTCTCCCATGACGTTTTTATTCCTTTCATATGAAACATATATATACGTGTATCATATCTGTATATATAGATTTTAAAACTTTTTGTTGTTGTTGGAGTAAACTGGGGGGACAGAAGTTATTTTGTTAAGTGACATTTCCTAAATATTTCAATATTTTGGAAATAATAGTGTTCTTCACACTTTTTTTTTCCTTTTATACTTTTTTTTTCCAATTCCCGCACTGGTTTACCAACACAAAACATACCGTTTTGACATGAATGGATTTTCTGGGTGAAATACAGTTTAAAATAAAAAATTCTGTACGGGCTGGCAATGAAATCTTAGTTTTTTGTTACTTCCACTCCTCCACCTCCTCCTGCCACTGGAAACACACGATTCCCTGCAACCAGAGCTAGAAATAATCAGTTGCAATT
The DNA here is from genome assembly GCF_009769625.2 of Cygnus olor. Classification (NCBI taxonomy): domain Eukaryota; kingdom Metazoa; phylum Chordata; class Aves; order Anseriformes; family Anatidae; genus Cygnus; species Cygnus olor. The sequence goes on from NC_049183.1 coordinate 6,900,220, forward strand.
AATTTGAGCAGGAAATGAATGGATTGAGTTTTGATGTGATTTCCTCATGCTCCTGCTGGGCAGCAGCTCCTGTGGCTATATGCAGTCTGGGAGACCACCAGCTTCCCAGATCCTCAGCATTTCGGCTCCCCTCCCGCCTTGTCTCCAGGGTGAACTCTGTTTTTTGTCCCTAGTCCTACACCCATGCCCCACATGGACTCGTTGACACGTCTGTGATGTGAAGTAGTTCTGGTGTAAGCCGAATAAGCTACTGTCTAGGACAGTGGGGCTTGGTTTCATTTGGGTCTCTTCCTTGGTCCGTGATGCCTGGCTCCACAGCCGGTCACCAGCGCCAGCACAGCCCCGAGCATACCCATCGCTGCATGAGACGGCTGAGCTAGAGGCATGGTGCTCCTTGTTGCCACACCACGACGTAATAACATTGGCAATGCTTGCTCGTGCCTGAGGGTGACAGAAGCTTCAAAAGATTTTCAGTCCAATGTTACTTTTTTGAACTTAATGTAAATTGAGTGGATTGTAAGAAATTCAAGTTGCAACATAGCTGCTTGTGAGTAGCCTTTTTCTTTCTTTTTTCCTTCTTTCTTTTCCTTCTTTCTTTCTTTCTTTCTTTCTTTCTTTCTTTCTTTCTTTTTTCCTTCTTTCTTTTCCTTCTTCTTTCTTCTTTCTTTCTTTCTTTCTTTCTTTCTTTCTTTCTTTCTTTTTCTTTCTTTTTCTTTTCTTTCTTTCTCTCTCTTTCTCTTTTTTCTCTTTCTCTTTCTCTTTCTCTTTCTTTCTCTTTCTCTTTCTCTTTCTCTTTCTCTTTCTCTTTCTCTTTCTTTCTCTGTCTCTTTCGTTCTCTTTCTCTCTCTCTCTCTCTCTCTCTTTTGTATTTCTTACTCTTACTCTTTCTTTCTCTTTCTCTCTCTCTCTTTCTCTCTTTAAAGAAAAAGGTATTTTTTGCACTCCAAAAAGTGTCAATGTTATTTTTTGCTTTTCTATACCCCTCCTGTTGCACATCTGCCCTGTACCAAGGCAGAGAGGTGCTACAGGCACTTGGGCTGCTGCCACCCATTAGTCCCACTTTCTCGCCTTCCACATTTCAGTGTTGAACATCAGGCTATCAGGTCACTGGTGCCTAAATTCACAGGTTGGCAGCTCCAGCCTTGGCATCCAACCTGGAGAGGCGGCATCTGTGTTCTGGCTGTGCTGTGCCGATGCTCTGGATCAGCAGGCTGTTAGCAGCCGTGATGCCAAGGAAAGGGAACTGCTGGAGCTGGGAGCTCAGAGCAGCCAGCTCACCCTTCTCGGTATGCACCAAACCCAGGTTTAGTTTGCATGAGGGGATCATTCCCTTGTACTTAGGCCCAAGCTGGAGCATTCACAAATGCAGGGCTGTCTGTGGAGCCATGCTGCTCTTCCCAGAGGGGTGGTAAAGCCCCTCTGCACAGATAGATGTGGAGATGTGGAGATTGGTGCTTGCATGGAGCAATGGTCCCAGAATTACGGCCAGTCCCAGAATAGTCCTAGTGCTGTCCCATGGCTCTCCAGCCTTTAGGTATCAGATGTGAAGCTTTGTCTGGCTACTGCGGGAAGAGAGTCTTTATACAAGTTCTCACCTCTAGTCCAGTCACGTGGTAAATCCTCGGGGTGTGCAATGGTGAAGGAAAGGCTGAGTGTGCTCCCAGTGTGAGGCTGTGTCAGAAAGCAGCAATGCCAGCTGCACGCACAGGAGCTCCAACATAGCAAGGAAGAGCAGGAGACAATTTGTGTAGCAGCTCTGGTGAAGAGATCCCCCAGCACCAACCCCACTTCTGCCCATAGGAGCTTCCCAGTGCATCGGGCACAAGAGCACAACACCCTTCCTGTCTCGGGGTAAAAGCCTGACTTGCAGTTGGTCCCAGGAACCTGCTTAGTTCCCTGACGAGGGATTGCAGGTGACTGGAAACCACCACGGAAATGCATTCCCCATGGGGAACCCCCATCCTCAACCTCCTGGCAGTTTCCTCTCTGGCTCCTGGCCAGGCCACCTACATTTGAAAGTCCATGGGATTTGCTTAGGTTTCTGTGTTATTAATCCTCCCCAGGAGAAATCACAGGCCTTTCTGGACCTCTTCACTCTTTGATAGAACAGCTGCTAGGGCTGTACTGCTGCTCCATGTGAGCACAGGAGGCACTGCAAAGCCAGTCCATTTCCAGGAGGCAAGGGAAGCTCTGTTTTCCCTGTGAAGGCTGCAATCCGATGCTCTCAGCTGGGCTTGCTGTATACTAGGACACTTTTTTGGCCTAAACCCTGAACAAAGCAGGTCAAAAACAAACCATCCGTCTAGATTACAGGCAATACAGATAAAAATAGATCTCTGTGCTCCTGGTGTGTCCCAGCTGTCCTCACATAACTGTTAGGCAATGCATGCAAGCTGAAAGAAGGTAAAGGAAAAGCAGCTGTGCTGGCTCAGAGCATTGTATAGCTCCCTGGTGTGCCAAACAAAAGAGAGGCCATGACTTTTGTGTTGAGACTAGACAATGTGGCACGTGCAACCAGCCCATGCACCCACCTGAAACTTACCTCGGACAACATAAAACACTGTTTACAGATGCATCAAAAAGCCGGTAAAAATCAGCACCCAGGGTCTCGGCGTGACTGGGGTGAACAGGTGGGACAGGCCAGGACTGTGGGACCAGTGCTGGGAGGCAGGGAAGGAAAGGACCACTTTGTTGGCACAGAATCGAAGGAAAATTGGCTTTTGTGTTTTGCATTCCCAAGGCAGGCTGCACTAATGCCGCATAGCTGGACAGCTAAGGCTCTTAAGACTGTCAGTGCTGGCAGATTCAATGCCTGATTACACAGGATAACTGTTCCAATGAGCATTGCATACAAACGTGCACAGGAGGGAGAAGCATGGGGTGCTGATGAAGATGAGGAGCATGTGAACTACCCACAGGCCATTCTGTGCTGCCCGGACTTCTGGCTGGTGCAGACCCGTGAGTGCCTGGCAAGTGTGCAGCTCGCCCAGCTTGGAGGGAGCAGTGAGAGTGAGCTGCGGCCGTAAACTTCTGTACTCAGAATGGAGGATATCTGTTGCACTGGGTCTTGACCACGTCTTGTGGTAGGATCACAGTTTCTCGTGGATTTCAAGCAGAAGGGAGGAAACTTCAGCTTCCAGCAGAGAAGAATGAGGCAAATTGATGTAATCACATGTTCCTGTTAAACATATCAAGCACCGAAAGATAACTGTCCTTCAGCTGGTTCTCAGAGGCCATGTTTTGAACAGAAGTGCTCCCTGCAATTCCCCCCCATAACATTCCTCCCCTTTGGACACTGAGTGAGGCAAATAATCTTCAGTTTTCCCCCTTTGCTAGGTGAGACCTGAGCTGAGTATTTCCTTTTTCAGAAAAAGATCAGAGGCTCCTCTATTTTCAGGAGAACTCTTTTTCTTCCAAATAGTGAAACCAAAGACCCAGATAGTGGTTTTTGTCCTCTGAGAAGTGTGTTTGCATCTGGGAAGCTCTTCTGGTCAGGGTGGGTATGACCAGCCTTAGGCTCACATTGACCCTGAGTGATGACACCCATGTGAAACACCACTGGAGGCAAACACCTGGTATCCCAGTCTAAACACAGAGGAACCCACCCTAGTAGTTGCTAGTTGGTCACCAGCTGGAGAGGGATGGAGAACAGGACTGCAGCTTGGGGCCAACCCCCGCTGAGAACAGATGCCAGCTTTGGAGGGGAATTTCCTAAGGCCTTCCTGGGGAGCAACATTCAGTGAGTAGAGATGAAAATACCTCCTTCACCATCTGAGTCCTCTGCCTGGTGTCTCGCAAGGACTACTCTCTCTTAGAGCAATGTGCTCCCTGAACCGTCAGGATGACTGGCTCGGGACCAGGACTGGTGGCTGGTGCTTGGCTCTACTCCCCCCTTTCACAGCCTACAAATGTCCCATCAGTTCCAAAAGGCACACCAGCTTGTGCTCAAGAGCATCTTGGTAGAGACTCTGCCCCGCACCGTGGCCAGTGAGCTACCTGGAGATTCCCATTTGGCAATGCTGCAGAGGACAGCAGTGAAGAGATGGAGGTTGTTTGGTAGCTGGCACCCGACCAAGTCACTTTCTACATTTCTGTGGGATGAAATCTTTGAAAGCTTGCAAAGAAAAGAGGTCATGAGCCACATTACTGGCCTTGTGACCCATACCTACTACCCCCCCCCCACCCCAGCAGGGCTCCTATCATAGAATCATGGAATATCCCACAAGGACCCAGTCCAACCCTTGGATCCACACAGGACCACCCAAAAAACAAACCATGTGTCTAAGAGCATTGTCCAAACACTTCTCAAGCTCCAGCAGGCTCGGTGCCGTGACCGCTGCCTTGGGGAGCCTGTGCCAGTGCCTGCACATCCTATGGACATGTCTCATGTCATGATCACAGGCTGGACGTTGCTGTCAGAAGCTGGCATTAAGTCACTTTTTATCAATGTATTTTAGGCTGATACGACTCAGTGCACTGAAAGAGGAACACCCTGGCTGGCAATGGGAGCAAGGAGAGCGTATTCTTGACCAAGAGGGTAGAGTCTACCCGAGTAAGTGCAGATGCCTGCAGTTGCCTAAGGGAATCCCACCCCGCAGGCCCGGAGGGACTCTCTGAGCATGTGGGATGGAGTGAGGAGTGCTGTCTGTGGGAGCAATAAATCACGTTTCAGTGTAAGAACTTTATTTTTCTTGCAAAATGCACATACTGTTGGAAGGAGGCTAAGAAAGAGCAGGGGTGGGTCAGAATCAAGCTGGCTCCAGTGCATTCCTTCTGGGAGGTGCTGAAGGGCCTGCAAGTTCATCCCTTCTCTCTTATGTTACTGGACTCTTCTTTTCCTTGTTTATGTGGTAGGAACATCTGAAAATAATTTGTGTCTGTTAAGCTTCATGGGGCTTTGTGGACAAGCAGGGTTATGCATGCAATTTGGTCTCCACCTTGCCGAAGATTAGCTGGGGCTGACCTTTATACGCTCACCAGCTGAGGCGACGTGCTGAAGTCAGCGGGGCTCTGGGGGCTGCCTTCGAAGCGTGGCTGTCGCTGCTGCACACGGGCACGTGCAGGGTGGTGGCGATGAGCTCACCCTTCGCACGCAGCACCGGCAGCCACCCCACTCCTCTCCAACACCGTCACGTGCAGGTCGGCCTGGAAGGTGCAGTAAGATGGCAAGGAATACTCCCCCCCTCCCCCAGTTATTGCTAAAATTTAAAAAGTACGCAGCTGCAGGTTTGGGTCCAGCTGAAGATGGATGTGCATGATGCAGGCCCTACTGAAGCGTCCACTGGGGCTTTAGTGAACCTCTGCACGAGCAATACATGCTGACCACAGAGCCAGATGGAGAAAGTTTGGGCAGCGGTCCCAGGACAAAGGCGAGGACTACTGAGCAATGGAGATGGGTGTGCGCCATCCAGAAGGGGGAAACGTTGAGGCCGGCAGGAAAGAGCGAGCTTAGGGAAGGGTTGATACCCTAACCATGTGCCTGGAGAAGCTGTGAAGAACCGGATGGGAATCACAGGAATATTTGGGGGGGGGGAGGGGGGGGGGAGACACCGAAATCCCAGCTTCGGGGCTCTCCAGGTGCCCCCGGCGGGGCTGCTGGCGGAGCCGGGCGCTCTGGGGGAGCGACTCAGGAGCACGCCGAAGGCTCGGCGCTAACGGGACTGCCTCTCCCCGGCAACCCCGTCCCCGTCACCGCGCGGCCGGGGAGGGGACGGGAGGGGACGGAAAGCCCCGACCCCCACGAGCCCCGCCAGGCCGCTCCAGGCTCAGCCTTCACCGGCGAAGGGGGAGGCCTGGGGCGGGGGCCCGGGGCCGGCCGCTTCCGCCCGGCGCGGCGCATTCCTGCGCCGTGACTCAGGCGGCGGCGCGGCGGGATGAGCCCCGCGGCCCCGGGCGCTCGCAGCTCCCCGGCGGGGCGTTCGCCGCCGAAGCCGGCGCGGAGCCCAGCGGCCATTTGCATGCCGCGGCTGTGAATGGCGTGCCCGGCCGGCCGGCCCCTGGCACGGGGGAGGAGTCTCCGCGCCCTGCCCGGGCCGAGCTCGGCGGCGGCGGCGGCCCCTTAAGCCCGCAGCGGGGCGGCGCGGAGTCCGGCGGCTCGGTGCTGAGCGCCCCGCCGCTGCGCTTGTCCCCGCCTGCCCGGTGAGTGCGGGGCGGGGGCCGGCGTGCGGGTGAGGGTGGGGAGAACGAAAGGTCGGGGGGGGGGGGAGGGAACCCCGCTGCCCCGGCGCGCACGTGAGTTGCGGGCTCCGTCCCGCACCGCGGCCCCGCCGCCTCCGCCGCGGCTCGGCAGCCCCCTGCTGGCGGCATGGGCCCGGCGGGCAGCCCCGGGCACCGAGGGGGGAGGCCGGCCGGGGGAGGCTGCGGAGGGTCGGGTGGCGGGGCAGCCGCCTCGTCCCGGTGCCGCAGGTGGGTGACAGGTCCTACCCCTTGGGTCCGGCGTGGGGCCGGTCCGGTCTCTAGCAGCAGGGAAGACGGGGGCGGGTCCTGCCTCGGAGGGGTGGCGTTGGGACCCCCGGTGACCCCGGAGGTTTCGGCTGGAGGTGAGGGTGCGGGTTCGTGGCCGGCTTAAAGCTGACCCAGGGCCACGCAGGAGCTCCAGGCCCTTCCAGCTGTCCCTCGCCACGCGTTGCTACCCGTTTGTCCCCTTACGCTGGCAGTTTGGCAGCCCCCTTGTGAGCTGATAGGGGATCATAATCTTTGTAGGTGAAGGTTAGTTTTCCTCTGGATCCAGTCCCTGAGCTGACTTTTCATACTATGCACTGCTGGCCTGAAGTGGGGGAATTGCAGCAGCCCAAGGCAAATCTGGCGAAAACTCAGATATTCCATAATTCTGTGAAAACTTCTGCAGGATTGCACTCTCAGTGCTGCATCCTTTTGGGCTTCCAAAAATGTGATCGGTCCTTTCCCCCATTGTAGCACGAACACACACGTAGCTGCTGCTGCTGCAACGGAGGGCCCCTTGTGCGTATTTTGGCTTGTGCTTTTCTTTCCCGTGATGTGAGAGGTGAGTGGCAGCACGAATGACTTCTGTCTGGCCTTGGAGTGTTCCTTGTGCAACGCTTGGTTCTGGCTGCCAGTTCTCTTGCAGGTTGGCCTCGCGGTGGAGCGTGCAGCGTTGGTCAGGGATGCCTGGGTCTGGGAGCAAGCAGGAAGTTGTTTCTTTTCTTCCTGTTTTTGTCCCTATGGCTGCTGATTTCCTCTGGGAAGAAAGCTATACTTAATGGGAAGTGACAAGGCAGCAAACACTGAAGGAAGGGAACTGAAGGCACTTATGAATGAAGCATGGGATGAAGAAGGCACACGATGTTTTAGTGGCAGTAATGCTGATTCAAAGACAAGTAGCTCCCCTTGTGCCATAAGCGGGGTAAAAAGGGCCCACTTGGGACAAGCTGGGGAGCAGAGCCTTGGGAGAATTGGGTCTGCACTCCAGCGCATGGAATTACATTGCTTTCCAGCTCTTCTATCTCAGCCATGCAGTGTTTGCAAGAGGTGATAAATAGTGCTAGATCCATTGAGATAGTTGGAAAAACCAAATGGGCTCCTAGGTGCCTCCTTCAGGTTTTAATTGTTAAAAGGACTTTCAGAACGGCCTTGTGTGCTTGAAAGCCTGTCTGCTCTTTTTTTTTTTTCTTTTTCTTTCCCTTCTCCAGCCTGTCAGCCTAGTGACAGCTATCGCCTCTCCCTCCTGCTGCTTCATCTGTAGATCCTCATGGCTACCACAGTGCTTCCACTGTTAACCTAGGTCTCCGCTGTCCTTGTGCTGGGCCATTCCTGAGCTGGGGCCCGGCCGTCCTCCCAAGGGTGATTTTGTGCTTGGAATGGAGGAGCAAGCTTTGCCACCATCTCTGTACTCCTTGGTCCTGAGTCCCCAGAGCGGCAGCAACTCTCCTGTGTGGTCGTGTGTCAGCGGTGTGCCCGCTTCAGCGGGTTCCCATGAAAGGAGGTTAAAGCTGTGTGGTGTAAAAGCAACTCCCACGAAACTAGTTCTGCTCTGGGACTTCCCATGACAGGCCTTTTTTTTTTTTTTTTTTAAGCAATACATTTGCAAGAGACCTGCCTACAAACTGGCTTTTCAGGTTCTGGGGAAAGCCGTGGGCTGGCCCAGGGCTGAGGAACGTCTTGCTCTTGCTCTGTGCAGGGTAGGCCCTAGCTTGGCCCTCACCGAGCTCCTGGCCTCTGCACCTGGCCAGGGCCAGAGGGGCTGGTGCCTTGTCGCGGGATTTGGGGACGGCAGGTTCGGTTTAGTGGGGGTCTTCAGCAGTCCTGCAGCAGAGCGAGGCTGCACGGCAGGAGTAGGAATTCCTTTTGGGATCATTGGTCTTGTTCTTCTGGAATCCAGCCCCGGAGAGTAGCCAGCAAGTCCCAGCATGTTGCCTTGAAAGAGGCAGGGTCTGCTGAGTGTAGCATGACAGGACAGTTTATTTTGGGCACAGAGCCCACATGCTCAGATATAATTAGTAAAGGTTTGATTCCATTCAGTGTATCAGATCTTTCTGCAGTGTGAACACGCAGCCTAGTTAGTGCTGAAGGTCTGAGATGGGCAACGTGAACAGGAGTCTTGAGTTGTTTTCCATTCAGTGTGTCCAGGGAAAAGGTTGGCAGAGCACCCACTGTGCTGCTGGGGATGTTGCCTGCCGAGTGGGATTGGCCGTGAGCTGAACATCTGACATGTCTCTATCTGCATCTCAAGAGCTGTTATCTGGCAGAGCAGTCTCTGATAATATTCTTCCCTTGTGGCTCCTTCCTTTCTTCCTTAGTTATCTCTGGAGGCTTTGGCATCCCATGGAGACCATGCTCCCTTCTCAGAGGTTCCAGCATTAACTGTGACCCAACACAACACTTCTGTTAATTCCTGTTCCTGCAGCCACCTGCCTGTCACCGATGTATGACCCATTCCAGTAAAAGTACTTAAAACCTTAGGATGGGTTCCTTCGTATTTTTTTCTGAGCTCAGATGTGGATTAGTTTCCTTTCGTTTCAGCTGAAGAGATGCTGGGCCCTATGTCTAATACTCTGTCATCATTAGCTGGAATGAAGCAGACAGGAACTGTGCAGATCTGGCACTGTTATTGTAAGGTTGCCTCCCTGCTACTGGATATGTACTTGTAGATTTAGGAAACCCATGGAATGTACGCATTGCCTGCCAGCGCACAGAGCTGTGTTGCATCCTCTGCTGAGAGCATGACAGCCTCTCTAGCTACAGACTGCATTGTGGGAGCTGTAACCTGAGTTTAGTGGGAACCATTGTGTCTGGGTAAAATGTCCCCGTTCTCCTGGAAGGTAGAATGAAGATGGTCACCTTTTTTCACGGGAGGAGAGAATGTCCACTGTCAGGTGGGTTGTCATCTCCCCAGTTGTGGCTATATATTTTTAATTTGTTTGATTGTTTGTTGCCTTGTTCAGAACTAGCAGACGAACCAGTTGAACTGAATGGAGATTGTGACCTGCTCGCTCTGTTGGTGTCCGGTAACTCCCCTATGAGGTCAGCACCCACCATGCAAGCAAATATTTAGGAAGGGATGATCTCAGCCCTTGCGGCTATCAGACCCGAGACTAGGGAGGCAACAGGCAGATTTACCCTTGAAAGCAAGCGGATCTATCAGACGGTGTTTTTTGTGGTCATGCTAGCAGCCCTGTTTCTGCAGCCCTGAAGAGCCCTGAAATGACTCAGAGTATGGATCGCTGCTCGCGCAGAGGACCCTCGTGTGAGCACACAAGGGGAGGGCAAGGCTTGACTGCCAAACCTCTCTTCACAGGCAGGCTGCACGATGCCATTGGTAGGTCTGGGGCAGCTCTCAGAGAGAGAGGCTGGATTGTGGCATTGATGTGGAGCAGTGGTAGTCGTGTTCGTGCCGAGGCCACGCACGGTTGTGTCCTTGGTAGTTGAACTTCAGGGGTTTCGGACCGCCTGCTCTGGTTTTGGTCCTGCTCCTTTAACTGCTCTCCAGGACTAGTTGAAGCCCACTTGAGATCACAGTCTCTGATACTTGCTGTTTCAGTCAGTGCTGCTGTAGGAATGAGGAAGTGTTTTTTTTTTTTTCTTATTTTTTTTTTAAAGAGTGTTGGGATGATGCCACAAGGAGCAAATCAGTAGCCGAGTTTTCAGGCACATCATCCAAACTCTGGTCAAATCCTTCTGAATAACAAACAGTGGCTGTTTGCTGCTTGGTGAAGGTGGAGAGTTTATGTTTCATGTTAACCTTAACTGTTGAGTCTCCAAGTGCTGTGTAGGACAAGTTTGTTGGTTGTATGCTCTGCTGCAGAGACAGTAAATGCCAGATTGACGTGAGGCTTGTGCATGCTGAAATTTCCTTTGGGCTTGCTTTTCAACTATGTGGGTGCGCCGTTTGAAGCACAATGGAAGGTGTCTTGTGCATGCTGTCAAATTGTTAGAACTATTGCAATACAAACCTGAGCAGCGGGTACATTCTCAAAGAGACTGGAGCCTTCAGCAACAAGCAGACCTTGCCTTAGTAATCAGAGCATCTCTAAAACACAGTGATTATTACCGGAAATTTAATTTCTTCTCAATGATCTAAGAAGTGTGTTGCAAAAGGCTTCCCAGGGGGAGAAGAGATACGAAGACATGTCTGATCTTGCCTTTTCTGGATAATATACCTTTGCTGCCTCCTCCCCTTCCTGTTTCCACTCTGCTGAGAGAGGGACAGCCACTTGCTCTGCTGGTCAGTAGCAATCCCTGCTTTGAAGGTTTTTCTTTTAAAAGGAACAATCTGTATGAGATCATCCTGAAGCTGCACAGGATGCTGCTTTTACAGTTCTACAGGTCTGGCGCTTTGCTTGGCTTTAACTTCATGAAAGTTGTAACAGCTTGATTTGTAAGATCTTGAGGACTCAGATGTCTGGGGTGGATGAATACAGCTTCCGTGTTTCAGGTGTTACTGCCCTGTAGCAATCGGCAGATGGCAGGTACATTTCTCTGTCGCTTGAATTCAGAGATCACTAATTTAAAGTCAACCACAGAAGACAGCTGTCTAGGATTTGCTTTGCCAAAAGGTGTGAGCATGCCTGCCCTTTCTCTGTCTGTCATGGGACTGTAAATTCAGAGGGAGCAGTGAGAGAGAACATGCCATTTGCTCAGTTTATAAATTGGATTTAAAAAATACCTTTCACTTTTTTCCCCCCCCTAAAACAAAGTTAGAATTTTGATTATTTGTATTATAAATGACTTAGCGCATTGGGCACACATGAATGTATACATGAGCGCACACACCTGTAGAGCAGGGCGAGCTCTTCCTGCAACTGCTTTCCCATGAGGCAAGGCAAGAGAAGGTGGTGTGGCCAGCTGTCAAGCACCAGCCAGAGCAGAAATTGGAGCAACGGAGGGGCAGGCTAGCTCGCCTGTGTCAAAGGCTATCCGCAGGTCTGTCCCTGGCTAGATCAGCTAATGCTTAACAAGAGCAGGTCTAGCTGAACCAGCTCTGCTCTGTATCCTTAGCTGTTCAAACGTGTGTGTGTGTGTGTGTGTATATTGAATTATCTCCATTGGGCTTCATTGCTTTTGGCATTGCTGGTGCATGCAGGCTTACTCTAACTTGTATCTGGGGGAAGAGAACCATGGTCACGTTGGAGAAAGCAGGTGTGTGATGCCGTGTGAAGATGCCGTGAATTTCAAAGGGGCGTGCAAAGAAAGCTGGCCTGCATGGCTCAGATGCTGCTGCTTCCATCCCTTCTGAATATAGAATGTCTTCTGGTGGCTTTAGTGTTTGTTATTTCCTTTAAGATTTTTTTTTTTAGATTGCTATTCAGTGTGCTTTTATGTAACTTTCCATAGGAAATGTTGTCATCTGTGGCAGTTTTGATCTCATTTGCCAGTGAGGCATTCTTATTTAGCACAACAAATAGTGATACTTAGCTGCCTTTAATACTAAGGTGAATGCATGGGCAGCAGCTATTCCAAAAGTAACCAGAGCCAGCATTCTCTTCTGCCTTGAGAGTCAAACTGGTGCCTTTTTCTTAGCTTTCTGTGTCCTGAATTGCAGTCCTTGTGACAAATATGCAAGCTGACAGGAAAAAAAGTTACAAATGCAGAATTTCAACAAAAAACAAAACCTTTGTTAAAATACAGTGTTAGGATTTTGTTGTTGTTGTTTTCTTCTGTGTTCTAATGTGGGATCATGACTGTGCTATCAAAACCTTTTTTGAATCTTACCTTACTGCATAATTGAGGTGGCTGCTGTGTCCCTGGTACTCGTGGATCAGCCAGTATTTACAGTGCACCCATTTTACTAGTAATGAAAACCAGTACAATCCCTTCTGGAGTCCTGGTGAATTTTTGCAGTGGGTTGAACGTGTACTAAAATAGTTGCTGTGATCACCCTTTCCTGCTTCTTTGTCAGCGAGGAGCTCCAGTGACGCTGAAGAATGTAGACCCAGGCGACTGCTCTGATGCTGCTGGGGACCCCAGACCAGAGTGCTGCTGCCTCGGCTCTGGCACCGCTAGCCCAGCAGGCACCTTTGAAAAGGCTGCAAGAACTAGGCTTGTGTAGATGAGCCTTCTTCTGGATACACTTCCACTGTTGGCAGTCTGTTGTTTATAATTGGATTTGTTAATATTTGAGTTGTTAATGTGATTATAGTTGTTATCCAGTCTGGCTACGTTCACTGCAGCACTGGACCAGCAGTAGTATCCTGGCTTCCTGCGTAAGCATGCTGAGATGCATCAGCTGTCTGGTAGCTGCTGGTGGTTCAAGGGAAAAGCCAGCTCCTTCTGAGGATGACTCTACCAGCTTCCCTAAGGAATGAAAGCGTTGCTTGGTGCCAGCTTCTCAGCCTCTGTGCTTGATGCACTGTCGCTGGAGCTATGAGCAGGTACCATCATCGGTCCGTGCCCTGATGCAGCCTACAAGTGGTGTGCTACGGCCAGAGCCTTAGGATGCAGCAGCTGTAAATGTGGCTGTCGCACATGGTGCCAGGCTGGCGGTCTGTGTGAAGCTGCAGGGTGTGTGCACGGGGAAACACAAACAGGATAAAGACACCAAAGTACTCCAGAAAGCTTCCTGCTGCTCCCCCCTCTTTGTTGGTGATGTTTTATGCTCAGGCTGTTCCCCTTGCTGGTTTCTAGGTAGGTTGTCGATAGCTCTGTAGATTTACTCTGGAAGATGGAGCTGGATGCTCGTTGCTCCTGATCTGGGCCCTATCTGGGCTCTGGGTAGTGCTGCGAACACCCTTCTGTCAGCTGGGTGCTCTAGGAGATGGAAAAGGCAGCGCCTCCGCCCAGTCTGCTGGGCTCGGCTGCCTTTGTTAGGGCTGCAGGCCTTAGGCTAGCAGGGGAAGCTGGCCCCTTGGAAACCCTTTTGTGGAAACTACCCTTGCGTGAGGCTTGGCTGGCAGCTCTCTGCAGCTTCATACTTCTGTGGAGTTGGTTTCCCATTCAGGGACTCCGGCAAAAATTCACTCTGGCTCTGATGAAGTAGTAGTACTTTATTCCTGCTGCACTCAACACCTGCACTGACGGCAGTTTTCAGAAAATAATTTAAGCTTCAAGAGATGCAGAACCCACCACCTGCCTTGTGATAATTTTAAGCTTCCCACAGTGCTACAAATGTGAGGTTTTGGCCACGTTTTCATAATTGTGTGAAACTGTACTGCCTCGAGAAGCATTTCTGTCATCTAGCTCCAGCTGCTCTTGTTGTTCCTGCCTCTTCCTCTTTCCCTGTGCTGGCACAAGTGTTTGTGGAGCCATGTGGTGACTTTGGGCTGGGGAAGGAGCTTGGGCTGGAACAAACCGTTTTCGTTGCTGAGCTAACGCGGGTTGGTTCCCAGTGCAGGTCACCCAACAGCTGCGGGGGTGGTTGTGCCAGCACGAGGAAGGGGGCAGCACGGCAGCTGGGGGCACTGCTGCTTCTCCTGCCTTGCATCTCTTTCAAGTGGCTGTGACATCTTTGCAGCTTGAATTGTAAGCGTTAACTTCTGTGTGCTGACTCCTGCTCTGCCTTTTGTCTGCTGGAACAAAAGGACCTGGAAGATCAGAGTCTGCTGCCTGTGAGTGTTTGCGGGTTGCAGTTGGGGTCATCTTTTAACCTGTTCTTGGAGAAGTTTAGCTACAGATCCAGGGACTAACAGGAATCAGAAGAGTTTTTTGAGCTCAGTTTTTCTTCTCTCTTCAATACGAGGCCACCAGACCTGGATGACCCTCATATCCCACACAGGGCTGCTCTGAAAGCTTGTCATACTCATGTTCCCGTGGGAGCTTGTTTTTAGTTGGTTTCCATCATGACCCACATTTTTTTTCCTGAAAATTAGGGAAATCAGTTGCACAAAAGCAACTGATCTGCTTTCCTGATCATGTGATTGGCTCACATACATTCAGACATCACTGTCAGGCGTTTTTATTACCTGCATTTAAAACCCTGTGTCTCTGTGTGTAGCTGAACCTTCTCCAAGATCAGTGGGTGCCAGGTGAGGCTTTGCACTGTGTGCCTCTTGCGTACCAGTTTCTTTCCTCATGGCCTTGTGTGAAGTCCAAAACTTCTATTTATTTATTTATTTATTTATTTTCCCTGATGTAGCTTCCTATTTCCTGTCATAGGGGTCTGCTTGACCTCTTCCAAGACAGGAAGTTTCCACTGGTATTTCTCAGCAAATGAAATAAATAAGTGGCTCACGATGAGGTCCCTCGATGATGGTTTGGTTGCTTGGGTAGCCACAAAAGTCAATAACCTTCCATGTAGCTTCTGCGTTCACCCTGCTGTGGCTGGTTCTTGCTGCAGTGGCCCTGCGATAGTCCTTACATTCTGCTTTTCCGTGATCTGCTTGCAGGTGGTTTTGGAGCCACCTGCTGAAGCACGTAGCTTCTGTTGTAGCTCTTCTCAGAGCACTGGTTGAAAAGAGCTCTCTTCTGCTGTTGCTTCTGGATAATGCCCTGACCTGTCTGGGATGGGACGGGTTGTCCTCTCCCTGCCTCTCTAGGTTTAGCATCTGCGTGCATTGTCTTTTGCTCCTCTTCCCGTGATTACAGCTGATCCCTGGTCCCCGGTTGTTTCTCGGGTTGTATTAGCTTGTCCCCACAACGTCTCAGGATGAACTCGAGTGTTTTTCTGACCCCCAAAGGCAGAGAGCTGCTGTTCTTCAGAGCTGCGAGGGTGCCAGTATGTAGGGATGGCGTACGCTCCCTGGAGGGAGGGAGATCCCATGCCTTTTAATGCACTTTCCCCAAGGTGAATGCAGCCCCTCAGCCATTCCATTGGAGCCTGCACAAAGGTTTCTCATACCCCAGAATCATTTTTTCCATGTTCTGCTTGAACATAAAAAATATTTGAAAGACAGCTTGGGTCGGGACAGGCCTTTCAGACGTGCCACGCAACGGACGGCCATGCCTTTATCGACAGGCTGGCTGTTTCTCAGTTCTCATCTGGTCTGCGTCCTGAGGAGAGTGCAGGGCTCAGCGTACTGCGTGTGTTGGTGGGGCTAAATAAAGCTCCCCAGTGCTGACCTGCCGGGCTGGGATGGAGCAGAGATGTTTCACCCAAGCGGAGGACTGTGGTTTGCTGTTCCAGCTCAGCTGATATCAGGGTGAGCTATCACTGAACAGGCGGGTCCTATCCTTCCTGTCTCAGGTTACACACAGCTTATCCAAAGTTGTCTGAGCCTCTCCGGGCTGTCAGATCAACAAGAAGTCATTTGCTTCTGGCTAGGGTTAGCTCTGTGCTAGTGAAACACCTTGAGGCGGCTCGCTGGAGTGAGCCTGCTCTTTGGGCAGCTGGCAGGTGGGTTTGCTTGCCAGAAGAAGGCAGGCTGTTGGCGACCTCCTGCCACTTGCTGTGGGCTGCTGGCAGCACCAGCCTGTGCCGGCACCCACGTGGAGCTGGTGCATGGCCCCGCGTGGCGGAGGGCAGCAGGCGGTGGGTGGGTGCCGTGTGGGCACAGCAGTCCTGCTGCTTGCCAGCTCCCTGCAGGGCAGAGCGAACAGGACAGCGTATTTTCCTGGCTTGCTGCCCGGCCCGTGCCCAGAGGTTCCCAGCTCGCCCTGATCCCAGCTTCTGCCGGGCTGTCGGCAGCTCTGCAAAGCCTTGTGGCATCTCCCTTGAGCTCAGCAAGCGAGGGCCGGGAAAGCGGGAGAGATTCCCATGCAGGAGTGCAGCCAGGGCAGTGCTGATGTCCTTGTTTCGTTTTCGAGGTGGTTCCTTAGGGCAGGACGCAGTGGATGGAGGTCGCGGCAGAAGCCTGAGTATTGCTGCACCTTTGGCAGCTTTCCCTGAGAGCGCAGGGACACAGACCTGGTCTGCCTTCCCCGTCCCTGCCTGCCCTCAGCCCCTCCGTCTGGCTTGTTTTAAAGGTCTGGCTTGTGCCCAGTATTTGGGATATTACTTGTAACTTGTTGGGTCTGATCCATGCTAGATGGTGGTGTTGGCAGTCGTGAGGCTGAAACCCTGCTGCTCCTCTTCTCCTTGGATTTCCTGCCTTCTCCCGGCTAGCTGGGCCAGCAGAAATCCTCCTGCAGACAGAGGCACAGACAGCAGCCTGCTGGCTCCCCTGGCTCATGCTGGCTGCAGAACACATTTAGGATCCTGTTCTCTTTGCTGTGTTTCCACTCAGAAGCCCACCAGCATGCCTCAGCCAGGACCGTTGCCGGAACAGACCCCTTGCCGGGGGCTCTGCACAGCAGGCACGGCAAATGCAGCTGTCGAAGTGACGGCGATTTGAAAAGCGGAGGAAAACAGTTGGAGGGTCATCAGGGACTGAACATGGGACGTGGTGAGGAGACGGCGGCAGAATAGCTCCAGTGGCTGCTACCTCCTGGGGGTGTCTGTAAGAGCATGCACATGCTGTGCTGCCGAGGAGCACAGTGGTGGTGGGGGAAAAAGCACAATGTTTGTTTGTGTGGTAGGGTTGGATGAAGCGTTTTTTTTTTTTCCTTTTTTTTTTTTTTTTTGCATTTGGAATGCAAATTTTTGGGGAAAACAACAGCTTTATTTCAAAAGGAAATGCTGGTTAACAGTGGAAATTTCAGAAGAAGAAAATCAACAGGCTTTTAGGGGAGTAGCTTCGGTTGTGTGTTGAAATGGAAGGATGCTCTGTCTTGGAAATGATTGTGCAGCTCTTAGAATATATTTGAGATGCCTGTCAGTTTTAGGAGCATACTCAGACTTTCCCCACAAGGCTTTCCGTTCTCTGTTTGGGTCAGTGGAATTTGCTAAGCAGCTTTTCTTGATCATGTGCCAACTTCAGAATTTAAGGTGCTCTCCCTCTTTCTTAGCCTGCGCCACAGCGCAGTGGATTTAGCTTTCACTTTGGTACTGTGACCCTGCTTTGTCAAGGTGCTTCTGAAGATAACTTTACTGGAGTATCTGCACCATGAAGGGTTTTGTTTGTTTGCTTTTTAATTGAAATGGTCTTTATTAATCATCTTTATGCTGCCACCGCAGTTTTAACATGCAGCTGGGTTTGCAAATGCCGTGTGTTCAACGTGTGTGCTGGGGCAGAGTTTGTGCTGCCCAGTTCCTCAGTCTTACGATGCTGAGGGAGCAGCCAGAGCAGGCCGGGCAGTGCAGATGGTGGCGCCAGGCCTGGGTGTGTGCCAGCGCTGCAGGGAGCAGCGCAGGAAGGTACTGGGCCCTTCTGCCTCTTCCCGGCCTCTTCAGACAGCTCCCGTGCTTCTCTCCTGGGCGGGGATCCCGCTGTGTATGTGGGAAGAGAAGATGCTAGGGAGAGCATGGAGGAGATCTGTACGGCCAGCATTGGCATGGAGAAGAGGGACAGGGAAAAGCTGTTCACTCTTCTAGAGCAAGAACTGTAAGGCACTGAGTGAACGCAGGAAGCGTCAGGTTTAAAGACAAACTGAAGAGGATGGCTTGTCACACAGCATGTGTTCCAGCTCTTTGCCACAGGCAGTAAGGAATACTAAAAGACTGCATGGATTCAGAAGGGGGTTGGATAAATTCTGGAAGAAAAATCATTGGATGAATATGGGGATGGATGCAAAGAACCATTAAATGCAAAGACATCTCTGGCACAAGATGTTCCTGAGTTATTCATAGCACATGCAATGACTCTGTCCTGGGAGATACGACTGTCAAGTGATCCTCTACTGATTGCCAGGCATACTCTGCTGGTAATGAGATACCGGATTTAGGCAGATGCTTGGCCTGACATTGCGTGGCTATGCTGTGTATGTTCCTGTCCTGCTGCTGCCAGTGACCTCTTGAAAACACTGATTAGGACAGTACTGAGAAATTGGGATTGTTCGAGGATATGTGACCATTCAAATGAATTGTGTGTCAGTGCAGTCAACTTTGAGATGAAGGCTCTAGGCCAGAATGAGTACATGGATGCTGTGTCCTGAAACACTAACCCCTTAAAAATAATCAAGGGGGTAGCGTGAAACTCAGGAAGTGCTTTTAGTGCAGTGCTGAGCCACAGGTTAGTAACCGCAGCACTTTGAGTGAAGGCCAGGTGTAATAATGGGTGTTACACGTGCTGCAAAGATGTCCAGCCATCCAGCAGTGCTGTGCATATGGCTGGATCCATGTTCAGTCGCACCTTGAACCTCCTGGAGACCTTGTGTGGCCATACCCCATCTCTCTCCTGCCTGTGTCAGAGGTATTTGGTTGATCTGTGCTGTGGCCCTGTATTCGCAGTGTGCAGACATCTTGTGTGTATGTAAGATTTATTCTTGGCCAGTCCAAATGTGCATATGCAATTGGGAACTCTGAACAGCTCTGCCTAAACTGCACCCTTATAAATTGATGGTTTAGTAAATAATAAGGGTTAAACCGTTGGAAGAATTTGCTCCTCAGCTAAGTACTCTGTTTGCAGTCGCCCTTAAAACTCTCCTGATTTTTAAATACTATGTGTTCTTACACAATTATTGTATATGCATTTTGATGCTTTGCTGTTTTTTCAAGAACACAGGAGACATTACGTACATTTATATGGCAGGTGCCCATTTTACTTTTTGTTTAACATCATTCTGAGGCAGGATACTGTTTTCTGTAACACTGGACTTTAGTTTTTTGTGGAAAGTGTTTGTGCATTATGCTTTTGAAGTTCTTAATTTCTGACTGATGTGCCCACAAAGGAGGTGGGAGATGTAGGTTAAAACCCTTCAGGTGAAGCAAATACTGAAGTGGGGTCCCCAGCCTTCCCAAGAGTTCTATAAAGCACTCTTTAACTTCTGAAGCTTGAGAGAAAGCAGTCTGTTGCCCCTGCCAGCTACGCGAATCTCATCTTGAAATGTTTTTCTTACCTAAAGCACAAAGGTGAGTCACCTTTGGGGACAGCAGTAAGGCTTGACCGCATGCATGTGCGTGCTCTGGCCTCTTCTTTGTGTGCGGCATGTGGAGATCCCAGTGCTTGTGGGTTGCAGTGAAGCTGGTGAAGGATGCTGGCACGTCCCTGCTGTGGCAATTTAGGAAGGGGGACTGAACACCAATTTCATCAGAATGTCGTTCGCCATATTCAACTTAAAGTGCCTGTTGTGTGCCAGTGCCGTGCCTGGGATGGGGTCGCACTTGCACGTTCCCTTGTGCCAGTCCATAGCTGTCTCATAGTGGATTTACCCTACAGATCGTGCAGTGTTAAGCCCTTGAAGCAGAGTAAGTTTGAGCCTCTCTGGCTAATGCTTTGTTTTTGCTAAGGGTCACTTTTTTTGCAAGCTTCCCATGCTGTCCCTATCACTGAGGGCTCCTGCATGGCATGGAGGACCTCAGGATATGAATCTCCTCGGTGAAGATGAGGAGAGTGTTGTGCCAAATTTTGTTGCCTGATATTGAGGTGTTTGCTTTCTGTTTAACTCTTTTAGGTGATGGATTAGACTGTGCCTGGGCAAGGGCCATGCCTTGGAGACATCCAGTACTTAACCAAATCTCCTTCAAAAGTAAACACAAGCAGGCAGGAGCCCCCCTAATACCCTTGCTATTCTCATCTTGTAGGAAGTTGGAACAGGTGCGTTTAGGCACCCCTGCAGCTACGGATGGAGGACAGTAAGAAATTGTGACCTTTTATTGCGTGGCACTGCATCTGTGCACATGGGGTGGTGGTACATGTGCAGAGAGTATGTCTGTACAGGCTAGATTGTGAATTCCCAGACTTTTGGGGGCCTGTGGTATTTGCTGAAACCTAACCTTCATCCACCTACAGCTGAGTCCTCGCTTTCCATTGTTCCAGCTCAGCTGAGCATGGTGCTCCTGGCAGCCAGCCCAGCTTGTGTGACTGAGCTAGCAGCTGGTCTTCACCTCCTTTTAGACAAGATTCTCTTCTAACCCAATCCAGGTCCCCCTCCGCTCCCTTCTGTTGACCTGCTCCCCCCTCTGCAATGTACCTTCTGCAATGGTAAGCCTCACTGTTTGTGTGGCTCCCTTTATAGAGCACTTGTGGTGAGCTGTGGGAGCATGGTGAAAATGCTGTGAAAACCAGTCTGTTTCTGAGAACCAGAGCCTAATATAGCTTGGAAGGGACCTTCGCAGGCTGTCTGGTTCATTTGCTGCACAGCACAAGGCTAATTCTGGCTGCTAATTCTGGCTGCTCAGGGGCCTCGTTTCGTTGAGTGCTGGAT
This sequence comes from Cygnus olor, assembly GCF_009769625.2. NCBI lineage: Eukaryota > Metazoa > Chordata > Aves > Anseriformes > Anatidae > Cygnus > Cygnus olor. Next base: position 6,920,731 of record NC_049183.1, read on the forward strand.
GTCTCCAAGGATGGAGGTCTCACTGACTCTCTGGTCCTGTCCCAGGACTTGGCCACTCAGAATTCCTGCCTTGCATCTTGGATTCATCGTGCATTCAGAATGAATTGTCTGTTTTAACACTGTAAAAGTGCTGAGCTTTAATCCAAAGAGAGCATTCTGCTCCCTTTCATAATGTGTGTACCTGCAAAGTTAACTGGACTCTCGTTCCCTCTGTCCTTTATGGGAGGGGAAGAGGCTGGCACTCTGACTTTTTGTCTCCTGTGGGATCTGTGTTCTAGGATGACACAAGGAGGGATCCTCTTGGATCTGTTGTCCCGTTCGAGACACATGCTTCCCACTGCTAGCTTGCGATTGTGTATGTGCTAGGAAGGAATAGGGGCTTGTAGAATAGCTCTGATTGGCAAGCACTTGTGGAGATCTGTGATTGAATCCCCATCAATTTTCCTTTTTTTTTTTTTTTTTTTAGCATGTGCAGCAAAGTAGGCACTCTCACAGCCTGAAGAAGTCACATAGTTCTTGTTTCACTGCATGCAACCTAAACAGCCAGAGAAATTTGAGATACAGGATAGTGGACAAGACGACAATGAGTCACTCTGGTTACTTTAGTGTTTCTGTAACACTATTATTAACAAGATATTAAATACTATATCATTATTTTTTATGTAGGAAAACCACTCAGTTGAGAATTAATGCCAGTTCTCTAACGTTCATGCTGTACTTGCTATGTGCACTCTGTACTTGCATAGTGCACTCTGTGCGCTATGGTGTGTTTCTGGAAAATGATTACATTTAAAGGAGATTAGAAACAGCAGTTACAAATGGACACTTGCTAATTGCTAAATAGTAGGTAGTAAGGAAATTGTGGTGCTTGGCTTTGGGTGGGCAAGGGAGCCTGTGTGAGTCACAGGCTGGTTTTGGAGGGGGCTTCAGTGACTTTTAGTGCTGCAGTTACTTAGCTGGTTGGAATGGATCCAGATCTAATTAAGATTTAATTCCTGAGTGTTTCTTATGGAATCTGGATTCCACAGTAGTCTCAGGAAATCTTAATGGGAAGTGAGTCTAAAATTTGTGACTGTGATCTCCAGCACCTGGCTTGAGGTCCTGTGGGCCTCAGAAATGTGCTCCGAGTGTCTGGCCCTGGCTGACCAGGGCCGACAGCAGCTGAGACTTCTGAACCCTTGCCAGGTGCTTGGCAAGTGCACTTGGCAAGTTGTCTGCTGTGGGGCTTGGGGCCTGTAAATCACGGCCCACAGGAGGGTAGTCTGCTTGGCCCCACATGCACTGTGTCAGGGATGTGTCCGGCCCCTTCCCAAATGTGATTTCTCCCCTCTCCTAGGCTTGAAGACAAACGCGGGACAATGTCGGAGGTGCGACATGATAGCACGAGCAGCTTGCAGCGGAAGAAGCCACCATGGTTGAAACTGGACATCCCGGTGCCGGTGCCCATGTCGGTGCCAGAAGAGCCTCTGCCAGTGCAGGTACAGAGGCCGGGGCCAGGAGCGAAGGTCTGTGGGGTTGTGGTGGGGGTGTGCGGAGCCCTGCTACAGTCCTGGCTGAGAGAAAGACAGTGCTGTGTGATGACAGGTCGTTGGGTAAATTTACGACCCCTTGAAGGCAATATGAAGGGAGAGGATGAGAGTGTATTGCTGATGTGCTGAGATCAGTGGATGTGACTGTTCGGATGTGGGGATTGTGAAAAGTGTCCTGGCTTGGGGGTGGATATGGGATTGAGGTGGCCAAACAAACATTTCTTAAAGGAACTGGAGAAGTGAAGGGCTCCTAGAGAAATATGAGGGCCTGGAAGTGCTGGAGTTCTGCTGAAACGAGCAGGGAACAAATCTGACTTATGAATAGCCAAGATAATGGCAGGCTCTCGTCAGTAACAGCAGATTAAGAACAGTTACTGGCAACATAAAGCTGTTACCAGCATGAGCATAAGAAAATCACATAGGAAGAGAAGTAGGAATCATTGAAGAGTGGTGGAGTAGAGACAGGATGATAGGTTAGTTGGAACTCTACAAAGTATGAGAGTAAAACATACATATTTCTGCTGGGAAGAGGAAGAATTACCAAGAATCTCTGCTTCAGAGTGACAAAAACTCTTACGGGTGAGACCAGGGTAGGATGGTGCTGGCTGCTTATGACCTTGCTGCAGAACAGCGACTGCCTGCAAAAAAGGCAGAGCCAGAGAGGTCTTGCACAGAGCCCAGATCCATGGGTGGAGTGTGGTGTCTGGGCTCAGATGGTAATATACAAGAACAGTTTAGCCAGCAGAGAAATGGAAGGTTCTGTAGCTCCTTTGGAGGGGAGTTGAGGGTGTGCTTATCTTAAGAGGGAATTTACACTGTTACTGGAAGAGTGAGGACTGGCCTCTGCCATTCTGATCCAAGGACAAAAATTGACTTCATCTATGTGATAGCTTCTGGTAGATGCATCTTGGTCCTGATCCTCTCATGGAAGGAAGGAGATTGGGGTTCAGTCTGCAAGGATTAGAAGTGAATACAGGGCTTTAACTGTGCAGGTTGAAGCTGTCTGAGTCACTTAAGGCTTAGATGGATGTTTTCTTACCTGAAATCTCTAAATCTAGCTGGGCATCTTCTAGAGAGGGACTCTGTACTGACAAGCTGGTGTAGATGATGTTCTCTGAAAGTCCAGCATGTGCAGTGCAGGCTGTTAGGATAAGACTGCATAACAGGCTCCTGTGGCTTATAACCTGAGTGTATGTGCATTGTTTTAACATAAAACATAACAAAAATGATAAGATCAGTGGAAATTATTAGTTCTCTGGCCAGCAGAGCTAGAGTTGCAAGCACTCTTGAGACAGTGTCTGACCAGAGAAACAGTTGGTCGGAGCTTCACTGGCAATTAAAGCAGAGGGATTGTCTGCTCAGCCTGCATTTTAGAAATGGGAGATGGTGTCTCTGCCAAGCTAATGAAAAATTCATCTGGAGCAGCCTTGGGGAGGTTAGCTGAGAACAGTCAGGTGATTTGTGTCCTATTTGGTAGGTGACATTCAGCCAGGAGAAGCTATGAGCTTCCAGACCTGAGTGCATCCAGACAATTAGGTTATGAACAAAGCTGATGTGGCTTTCCCAGCTCGCTTATCCTGTGCCAGGCAGCAACTACAGCACAGACTCACCCGCAACTTTCGTAGGCTTTTAGTGCAGATCCAGAGTTGCTTAAGAAGCAAATCTCACTTGGACCTGCTTACTGTGCTTTGCTTCACCTTGTGGAGTGGTGGTCTAGGAACGTGTGATCTCAGTTCCTTCTGGCTAGAGAAAAGCCAGAGGGATGTGTTGCAGGATCCATGGACATCAATCCATGGGATAGGCTAGAGCCAGTCTGAACTGAAACCTACTGCAACATGCAGCTGTCAAGTCCTTGGTGCTGACTGCTCTGTTCTGCAGGTCCACTCCTGTTTCTTCACATTAGCCAGTCATGAACTCAGTCTTCGTTAGCTTGATTTTGCTGCTCAGCTGCATGCAACCAGCTTGTGGCTTGGGCTGGGGGGAGAGGGAGGCTGTTGAGTTGCTGACTAAATGGTTCACATCTTGGCTGGCCTTGTAGATTATCTCTCTGAGAATGCTGACTCCCGTTCTGCTTTTCTTCACAGCCAACAAGACGTCAGGCCTTTCTGCGAAGTGTGAGCATGCCTGCTGACAACAGCCGTGTGCCCTCCTTGCCTAATGAAGTGAGGAGACCGGTGCTACAACGACAGACCTCAATCACCCAGACCATCAAGAGGTGAGATACTGAGTTCATGCAGCCTGCTTTAGTGGATTCTGCCGTCCATTTAGTGGATTCTGCCGTCCATTGCCATTCTTTATTCATGGCCCTCTGATTGTCCCATTGCCTGGCACTTACATGGCATGTTGTCAAAGCAGGATTAAGTTGTCTCCGTTGTTGTCTATCATTAGGTTGGGGCAGAGGGTGGAAGCAGATAGGTCCCCAGTATATGAGCCCAGTAGTGCTATACAGGATTGTTTTTTGTAAGCGAGATACCAGGTTCTGGGTGGAAAATTGTGGTGATCAGGACAGTGTATTGTCCTTGCCAATTAGAGACAGGTTTTGACTGTTCCAATGCTCTGGGAAGCTGTCTGTTTCTGAGTAATAGGATACCTCAGGCCCTGATGTGTAGCTGAGAAGGTGTGATGTGGTGTGTTGGCCTTGCTTTGGTGTGGTATTTGAGAGCATGTGATTGTGGGGAGGGGGGCAGAAGCCCATCCTTAGCAGTTGCAGACTCACGGCATGGCTGAGGCCAGAGGTCCCCCTGGGCCCATCTGCTCCCCCCAGTGCAGGGGGCCCAAGCCTGTGTCCAGGTGGCTTTGGGAGATCTCTAAGGAGGAGACTCCACAGCCTCTGTGGGCAACCTGTGCGGCTCCGACACCTGCACAGCACAGAAGTGCCTCCTGGTGCTCAGAGGGAGCCTCCTCCAGTTTGTGCCCACTGCCTCTGGGCCTGGCCCTGGGCACCGCTGAGCAGGGCCTGGCTCCATCCTCTGTGCACCCTGCCTTCAGGGATTTGTAGGCATCGGTGAGATCCCCCTGAGCCTCTTCTCCAGGCTGAGCAGTCCCAGCTCTCGCAGCCTCTCCTCACAGGAGAGGTGCTCCATCCAGTCCCTTCATCGTCCCTGTGTCCCTACATTGTTGTGAGGTTCTTGTCAATGCATTTCTCCATCCTGTCCAGGTCCTCTCATTGGCAGCATGGCCCTGTGGAGTATCTGCCACTCCTCCCACGTCTGTTGTCTGCAAACTTGCCGAGGGTACCCTCTGCCCCATTGTCTAAATCATTAATGAAGATGTTAAACAGGACTGGACACCTGGGATCCACTGCTGGTTGCTGGGCTCCAGCCAGACTTAGTGCCCTGCTCACCACCCTCTGGGCCTGGTCATTCAGCCACTTTTTACCCACACGTCCATACATCAACATGGCCTGAGAGCAGGCCGCTACGGCTGTTTGTGCCAGGACAATTAGGCAAGAGCACGTCAAGGATGAGAGGATACCCTGTGACGGTGCTGTGGAGGCCCTGACAAGAAGCACCGCGCAGAGGGGCCAGGGCAGCCTCCTTCCCCAGAGGTCCCTCCAACATGTGCTGTGTGTGTAGAGCTGCGTAGGGCTGAGAGGTGTGGGAGACAGGAGTCACTTTAGTGCTCGGGGAACAAATTTGCCTCCAGCACTACTACACTGTAAGACAAGGCATGCGGAGCTACAGTGAGCAAGGAGGGAGTGCTGGGCAGTGGTGGTGAAGCTCCTGCATGCTGAGGGAGGTGCTAATGTCCTGCCTAGCATCAGGGCTATGGACAGGCATGTGCGGGTGGTGCACTGACAGACCTGTGCCATGTCTTCTCTTGCCTGCACAGACTGGAATGGCAGTCCCAGGGCCCAGGTGGTGGCTGCCTCTGTGCCTGTGCTTAGTGGTCTGGGTAGTAATACTGTAACCCTGAAAGTACATGTGGTCCCACAGGGAGTGGCCAAGAAGTGCACAGATGGTTTTGGAAGTCCTGTGGGTCTCCTGCTCAGAGTATGAGTGTAGGGGGTTGATGCCATTTAGCAGTGCAGAGTTGTCTCAGGCTGTTGTGCAATGTGAGGGGTGGCCAAATCTATCTTTCTCCTGGAGGAATTAGCTTGCACGTGATTTTTGTAGAGCGATTTGGGTAGGGGGCAGGTGCAGCAGTGGGAAGGGCTTTCCAAGGGGCAGAACTGCAGGAAATGCACAAGGCCTACCAATAAAAGGATGAAATAATGGACCAGAAACAAAGACAGGGAAGTGCAAAGTACCGAGGAATGACCTAAAAACCAGTGAGGTATGTGATGAAGAATTGCAGACCATATATCCATAAAGGTGTCTCTGGGATTTTTTTTGTGAGCCCAGAGAGGCTGACTTCCATGTTTGTTACTTAATGCAGCCCCAGTTATGCACAGAATGTGAAACTGTTCTGGCAACAGCACTCTGTACCTTCCTGTTCACTGCTTCTTGGGGGACACAGATCAGGTGTGAGCCTAAATTCAAGAGTGTATGGTACAGAATATGGCATGGTAGTAATTCAGGTGCTGCAGTGGAGCATCTAATACTCTTTCCAGTCTCCTACAGTGTTCAAGATGTCCAGTCAAGGCAGTAGGTGTGGCACAGATAGACTTGTGCCCCAGGTGAGACCCTGCCAGGGCCAGCGAGAACAACCCCAGAGCATTTCCAGTGGCATCAGATACCCGTATCCAAGCAGAGCATATCTCATTCTGCTGACATCTGCATTGTTTCACACTGTTGTCTGAAGCCAGACAGTGGGATTTGTAGCTGGTTGTCTGGGCAGAAGAAGGCTGATCAAAGAGGTCTGGGGGTGAAGGGAGACTGCAGCATCTGTTGTGTCCTCAAGACCAATGGGAGACATACGTCAGAGATGTAGATGCACAAAAGGGATTCAGCAACCTCCTGGAGCCCTCTGTTGTGTGCAGCGTGGCACAACTGCTGCTGATGGGGTTAAGTAAAGAGATGGGAAGGTTTTGGATGTAGGTTGCTGCCCACCTTCACAGCCTGGTGGGCTCTTTCCCTTCAGCTCTCTTTTCTTTGCAGCAGGCAGGTACGGTTTCAAAGGAGTCACACCCTGCCTGTTCATGGGCACCGGGTGGGCAGGAGTTCCCTGAGAAAGCGGCAGTCCCTGCCCCGATCGTTCTTCAGGTACTGGTAGAACCGAGTGTGCAACCTACCCCTGCATGTGTGTGCAAGGGCTGCTGTGGAGTGCACAGACTCTGGCTGTTGCTGAAACCACTTTGCCTTCCAAGGCCTGGCCAGGAGGCCTGCAAATGGGTGGCAGGGAGAAAGTTCATGTGTGTGTCTAACAGAAAACGATGGTCACTCCTACTAAATCTGTAGGCAGCTGTCAATATGTAGCATGGGACTAACAAACTGTCCACTCGCCAGCCTCACTCCCTCCTGCCTCTCCTAACAAGCTGTCAACCTCCTCGTGTTCACCGTAACTGCAATATCTCCCTAGGGCAGCCACAGTGCATCCTGTCTTTGCCAACATTAATGCAACATGTGGAATATGCGTATATTGGCCCCAAAGCCTCTTGGGAGCAGAAGAGGAAAGAGAGAAAGCTGCACCAAATGGATGCTAGTTGTATCGGTCTGAATGTAGCTCAGAGCTGGTTGACATCATGACTTTTTCTAATCCAAATGTGACTGTCTTCTTTTTGAGGTGGAGACCTTCATTTACTTAGCACCAAAGAGATGAGCCACTCCAGGAGTCCAGGGCACAGTGGCCATCGATCACCAACCCCAGACTGGAGCTCAGTAAACCGTGACTGTGCATGGCAGGGACTGGACCTAATGCCCAGGTGTCCCTTCTCATCCTACCTTCCTCACTGCTACCCTTGGCCAGGTGGCAGTCTGACACTGTGTCTGCCTTTGCAACTGCTTGCGGTTGGGCTCAGACTGTCAGAGCTGATCAGCTCAAATCAACAGAAGAACAGGAGCCAGCCCCTGATGTCAATTCATTGCTGGTTACAGTGCTCCAGGGTGTCTGTAGGAGGTGATGGGGCTCCCCAGGTGGACAGAGTGTTCGTTATTTTTCCAGGGTGCTCCAGATACCCTAAACTCTGTTCTAAGGCTCCCATGGACCGTCTTGGCTATGATCAGAGAGTAGGACAGATCTCTGTGCTGGCACTGGACCAGCAGTGGTCCCTGGCAGTTCAGGAGTGGTACTTGCTGTGCAGAGTGGCTGTGGTAGTGCTTGTCCTTCCGTGCTAACAGGAACACAGTTTCAGAGAGCTCTGAGGCACTGCTCTTTCCACAGTGGGCTAGTAGGGGCACAAACAACTCTTTCCTCTCTCCCTTTGAGGAGTGGCCCCTAGTCACCCAAGGCCACCTTGGTGTTGAAATGTTGGTTATGGAAGTCTGAGTTGTGTTGTAAGAACATTTTGTGGTGTGTTGTGCCTGTGCATCTGCACAGCCTGCGTGTTGCCTCTGTGCTGTGGACTTGGTTCAGGTGTTTCAGGCGGAATAGGGACAAAGATTGCTCTGACAAGCTGTGGGTCTGTGGGAGCAGAGCAGTGGGCTGAGCTGGGCATAGCCCCTTCTGTGAGGTCTGTCCCCTGTTGACTAGGTGGAGGCATTTGGAGAAATTTGGCTCAGTGAGGTTGGGTAAGATCTAGCAATGGCCCGCTCGACCTTTTGCCCACTGAAGGGCCTGTTCTGGGTCACTGGGAAGTTGGAGAAGGCTGTGGGCAATGTGTGGTTGTTTGCATCTGGAGGTTTTAGCTGGAGAGACACTGTTTTGAATTTGTGTCTTTTTACGTAGTGTCAGGACACCTTCACCTGCTTGCTGATGGTATCTTTGTTCTGTAGGGTGGAATAAGGAAAACACAGGACTAATTTCCTGCCTCCAGTGCACTGACTCAGTTCCCCTGCGTGATGTAATTCTAGATTTAACCTACCCTTTACTCCAATGTATGTTTTGATACTCCCTTTGTGATTTGTGAGGTCTTGCTTCTCAGCAGCTGGAAATCCTACACCTGAGCAGGGGGCCTGAGGCGAGGGTTTCGGGTTTGGCTTGGAAGGACTTTCAAGTTTCGACACCTGGGCCAGACAGCTGTAGGCTGACACAGCTCGCCACCTTCTGAAGCAGGATTAACCACTGTGGGAAAGGCCTGGCAGGGCTGCAATGATCTTTGTATGTTTAGGATACCAGCTTCTCCTGCAGTATTTGATGTAGATTGTTGGTCTAATTCACACCTATCCCTCTCTACCTTCCTTGGGATTTTGCTTCTGATCCAGTGGGCTTCCATGACAGCAGCCACTTGGCAGCATACCTACTTTGTGGCTGCAGCATTGTGCTCCTGCTTCTGCCACCAGCAGCACAGAGCTATGTGCACCTGCCTTAACAGAGAGCAGGACCACATTTGCTGTTAATGTTAATTTTGAGCAGGATGGAAATCCTGCAGCATGAGAAGGAGAAGTTGGGGATATTCTGGGAGTGTGGCAGGCAGCTGGGAGAGACCAGTGAATTCTGGTGGCCACTGGGAGAAGCTACAGAGCCATGGAAAAGTATAGTCCCACAGTGGGGGACCTAGAGCTGGCCTGAAGGTGGTAAGTGTTTTCTGTGGATGGCTTTTAAAGAAAAAGCCATTTCACCGACTTCTTATGTGAATTTCTGTTCCATCTCGTCTTCTTTCTTTCTAGGAAAACTCAGAACTAATTGTTCATTACACACATTGAATCTCTTGTTGTTTTTCTTTTGTCTCAAGAGAGAAAATAATGCTGTTGATGGTTGAACATTTCTGGCCAGCATATATCAGATTGCTAAAACTGGCTGAGGGAAGGCCGTGAGATGATCGTGGGGAAGAGTTCTGCCTACGTTCGGATTGGGGTTGGCTGGAAGTGACCACCAGGGGTTTTGTCTTTTCAATTGCATTGTCCAAGCAAACATAATGCTCCTGTGCACTTGTATGCTGACATCTTTCAGAGGCACAGCTGACTGGTTTGGAGTAAGCAAAGACAGTGATGCTACACAGAAATGGCAGAGAAAGAGCCTTCGCCACTGCAGCCTGCGGTATGGGAAGCTGAAACCTCAGGTCATCCGGGAAATGGACTTGCCCAGTCAGGACAATATTTCTCTAACAAGCACAGAAACCCCCCCTCCACTCTATGTTGGGCCCTGCCAGCTGGGCATGCAAAAGGTGAGTAACCTGGGATAGACTCAAGGCCATCGTGAGCTTCCTGCACAGTGTCTTTACCACTTTTAACTCCTCTGTTGGCATAGTTCTGCCTGAACATGTCTTCTCCAAAGAGTTACAGTCAGTGGCTCAATGTCCAGATGGAAACCAGTAACAAGTGGTGTCCATCAAGGGTCTGTGCTGGAACCAATACTATGTGATATCTTTATCAATGAGATAGATATTGGGATTGAGTGCATCTGCAGCAAGTCTGCAGCTGGCACCAGGCTGAATGGTGCAGGTGATATGCTAGGTGTCATCCAGAGGGTCCTTGACAGGCTTGAGGAATAGACCCATGTGAATCTCATGAAGCTCAACAGTGCCAAGCGCAAAGCCTGCAGGGCAATCCCCAGTATCAGTGTAGACTGGGTGATGAATGGATTGAGGGCAGCCCTGCTGAGGATTTGGGGATCACTCTGGTGCCATGGTGGTTAGATGCGTGCAGCATGTCTGAGAACATTGAGCTCAGGCTTTTTGCTGCCGTTTTACAAAGGCAAAACTCTGTCATACATAGACTGGACACTGTTGTCGACCCCCATTTACAGTAACAGGCCTGCTAACATCCAGAGCACTTGCCTTGTCTCAGGCTGAATGCAGACAGTAGCACAGCTACTGGCTTCAAAGAAACCTGATTATGTTATAGGACTTTGAAAAGTGTCTCTTGCATCAGCTGTACTACAGCGCTGCTCACACGTCCTCACAAATTGTGAGGTATCTGGTGCCCTTTGCAGTAGAACTGTGGCCGTAAAGGACAGGACCCAGTCAAACATGCTCAGTTACTAGCACTAGAGAACTAATCCATAATATTCCAGCTCTTCCCTTTGCTCCATTCACCACCTTAATCAATATGGTATCAGGGCATCAGCGAGCACCACTGCAACTTGGACAAGTGGGAAATGAATTTCTTCCAAAGCAAGTTAGTCTGTGACCTGAAGCCTGGCTGCATCGCTGAAACAGAGGAGAATATTGTGCATCTTTCAATCCAGTCTCACCTTGCTGAGGGCTTTGGTCCCAGGAAGCTCAGAAGTATTGTTGGGCTCTATGTGGACTACATTAAATCAGAACTTGGTTTCAGTAGATGAAACCCTATAAAGCTTCATGTTGAGTGTGCAACTGTGGATTAAAAAAGGGTCATAAAACATTAGGATAAAGCAACCACAGCTGTGATGATGTAAGGACAGAGGTAAGTTTTGTAGCTGAAGGCAATATTTTCAGTAGGTTGGTTCATGTGTTTGGAAGAAGTGACAGCTTTGGTCTGAAGAGTCCCAGAGAAGGGCTTGTAGCTCCTGGAAGCTTGCCTGCTCTTTTCCAGCTGTTATGATTAATGGAATCAGTTGTAAATGTACAGTAAAGCTTCACCAGGATACTGTTTAAGTCCAGTGCTGTCCACCATCAGAAAGGAAACGAGCTCTATAAAGGACATGGTTGCACTCAGGGATTTCTCAAAGTCCTGCTCATACATCATGTTATCTGACTGTAGAGTTCACTGGCGCAGAAGGTGAGTGAAAGCAAGAGCTTAGGAAGGGCTGAAGGAGGTTTGGAGTCTTATGTAGATGTCAGGAACATTCTGGGCAAAAATGATCAATACCACTACCACCAACCAAAAAACCCCACTACCACCATCACAAAAAAAAAAAACCAAAACCAAAAAAAAAAACCCCACAAACAAAAAAAAGAACAAAAACAAGTTGGGAGAGGTTTGAGGAGGATGTGGGTTTGGGACTGAGAATTAGGGCTTAGCTTGCAACAGGTTATGATTTATCTCGCTAATGTAGAATTGCTTGCTGTTTCTTCCAGCCTGGTTCTTGGCTGATCCCAGGAGTCAGGCCACTGTATGGTTTCAAGAGGTGAGACCATGGAGAGTTGGAGGGAGAAAGGCTTGGTAGACAGCAGCTCGGGGGTAGGTGGCTGATGGGCTTCTTCTCCGGACAGATCATAGACCCTTTGGCCCGTGGCCGAGCTTTCCGTATGGCTGATGACAATGATGGCTGCAGCATCCCCCACACGCCGATCACGCCAGGCGCCACATCGCTCTGCTCCTTCACCAGCTCACGCTCGGGCTTCAACCGTCTCCCACGGCGGCGGAAACGGGAGTCTGTTGCCAAAATGAGTTTCCGAGCAGCTGCAGCTTTGGTAAAGGTACTGTCTGGGGAAGCGCAGGGATCAGGCTGGCAGCAAGATGGGGCCCTGCAGTGGGAGGGGAGTGAGAGGGAAGGAGCTGTGTGTGCAGGCCATTGATCCTGGAAAAAGTACTTTCTGTGAGCAGAGAGGATATGGGAGAGCAGTGATGGAGGGGAAGAAACCAGGATGTGTCCTGTTTTGTTTCAGCCATCTGTCTAGCAGGCAGGAGTAAAAACCAGGATGCTGGCTGGGCTTTGGTATAGGTCTTGCCCACCTTTTATCAGCCTTGGGACTTTGATTCCCACATTCAGCAGCCTTAGAGGGTTCTAGCAGGCCCAGTTCAGTCTGCCTGGACCTCTGGGTGGTCTGTCTGCACCTGCTCGTGGCACAGTAGAAGCACCCGAGCCTCTTGCAACTCAAGGCTCTTCATCCTGCCACGTCTGCTTTTCTGGGTGTCTCTTAGGCGGGCCCAGTAGCCCTTTTGCTGTGTTTGGTACCACACGCCACTGCTGTTTGGTCAGATGTTGTAGAGACGTTAGAAGCCTGTGCTACCAGCCTGCATGGGATGTGGGCACTGTGGATTGAGAGGTGGGTTAGCACTTGGAGGTGTCACCTGGAAGGTGTTGCACACCAGCAGGTCTGCTGTGCTCCACAGGCAAGCCTGACGGGGTCAGCGCTTGGACTCCCTGCGTCCTGTCCAGGTGACACTGCATGTGCCTGGGGCTCAGGTTTCTGGCAGTGATCTGATGCCACTCTCGCTGGCTACAGGGGCGCTCCGTGAAGGACAGCACACTGAGGAGGGCTCAGCGGCGCAGCTTCACCCCGGCAAGTTTCCTGGAGGAGGACACGGTGGATTTCCCAGATGAGCTCGACACTTCTTTCTTTGCTCGGGTGAGAGGCAGGACGCCGATGTGGCACTGGCTCCAGAGACAGCATGAGGCTGTAGCTCTGGCACGGCTGTATGTTGCAGAGGGTGGTGCTGCTTTCTCCAGGGGCTGGTGTCTCAAATGTGATACTCACCCCTTCTGATGGGACTTCTGTGTCTTTGCCCAGGAAGGAGTCCTTCATGAGGAGCTCTCTACGTATCCAGATGAGGTGTTCGAGTCGCCATCAGAAGCTGCAGTCAAAGATGCTGAGGTGAAACCTCTGGATCAGACAGATCTCACAGGAGGTGCCTTGGACAAAAATGAGCTTGAAAGAAGCCACTTGCTACTGTGAGTATTTTCTTGGAAGCCACCAAAGCCTAATGTGGGGTGGTGGCCAACCCATTCAGAGTGGGACCTTCAGTGCTAGGCAGCTGGTGGGGCAAGACCATTGCTTCCTGCATGAGGGAAGGCAGGATCTGAGTGCTACAGGTGTTCGGAGCAGAGCTCAAAGAACAGAACAGTGGTGGGTTTTCTTTAAGCCCAGCTTGCTTCTCTTGATATTTTGGGTGAGTGACCACCTACCCCAGCTACCCATGAAAAGTGACTCTGAGGCCACCTGTCCAGCAACTTTCCACACCGATGTGATGTGTTCTGTAGGCTGTATCATGCCTTGGGGAAACAAAAGACACCAAATCAGCTGAGGATGCTGGGGGCCCAGCCTTCAGCTACGGAGAATACAGCAAAGATGAGAAACCTGTTGCTACAGACACCGGGAACTGTTGTCTAACTCCAAGGAGTGGTGTGAAGCATTGCTGAGTGTCAAGCTGGGCTACATTCCTCACTTGAAACCAGAGAAAGGTGTGGCACTGATGCCGAGAGCCTTACAAATATGTGGGTGGTACTGTACTGTATGCCGAGATTTTTTCCACCTGAGTAACTGGTACTGAGTAATTGCTCTGTGTCGTTTCCGAGTCAGCTCTGGCTTAGCTGGCAGCTCACCCCAGCAGAGAGCTCTGCTGGGTGTGAACATGTAGCAGACAGGGAGGTCCTTGTGGTTCTGCTGCTCACAGCCCATCTTGCTCTGTTGGTGCTTTCCTTCAAGTGTTTCCAAGAACTTGACTCACTCTTAATGTAAGTAGAAGCAACAAATGGTGTGAGCTTGTTGGCTTTCCTTTGAGATGGTCTCAGTCTTTTTGGCTCCATTCGTATCTCCTCAAATAGTTTTATTTATTGAGGAAAATAACACTTCTTTCACACTTCAGAAAACGACATCAGAATTGCAGTCAGGTGTCCTTTTAGGTGATCAGGTGTTTATTCTGGCATAGGCTGATAGCCCAGCACTGGAAATACTGGGAAAAAACGTATTGGTAATGCAGAAACTACTCTAACCTAATCCTGTTGCTTGTCCATACTTCAAAGATGTCTTGACCTCTCCAGGATGCTCTGGTGATCTTTCAGAAAAAAAGATGGTCAATTGGTTTCTCTGACCACTTTTGACAACCATTGTCTTTGTGCAGACAGGATCATTTAGGATACCAGGGAAATTATCTGTAGAGATTAGAGCACATGTAGGGGACATGCTTATCACGTGGCAGTGAGCAAGAGTGAAATGGTAGGTAGTATTTTTGTGTGTGTGTGTGTGTGTGCGCGCCAGGTTCTCAGTGCTGCATACCTGAACTCCAGACTGCTCTTTAAGAGCAATGAAATACAAAAAGCATCTGAAGATTGTGCAGACTTCCAGAGCAGGTGCTCTTCATCAGTAGCTTGTGCAACCTCATTCATTGCATACTTTATTTTGGTAAAAAAAACATTCCTTTAGACAGGGATGCCTGGGATTTTTGTGTTGTTGAAGCCTGGTTTTGTTTTTCTCCCGAGAAATGCATGCATCAGTGCAAATAGAGGGAAGAATGGAAGACAGGTCTGGAGAGGTAACTGTCTTAGTCTTGGATTCCTGCTCTTCTCCTCTGTCTGGTTTAATGGGCATGGGGTTTTGACTTGCCAGTCTGATCGCAGTAAAGTACTTCAAGGGTGGGGATTTCCACTGCTGGGCTAAACTGCACTTCCATTTTGTAGCAGAGAGCAGAGTGAGAGGAATGAAGTAGAAGAGGAAGTAGACTTTTATGAGGGTTAAAGCAGGGTCTTTGGGCTGCTGACCCTGGAGATGCTGAGGGTGTAGTTGCAGATACAGCACATGGCTTCCGTTCCTCTCCATCTGTTTTGCAGATAGGATACTTCTTAGTCAAAGATTAAGTTGAGGTTGCAAGAGGTGGTCAAAATCATCACAGAATGCTGTTCTTGCTCCCTGATGCAGTATCGATGCTGGGAGGTTGGAAACCTTGTCTCCCCAAAATGAAAAGCTCAGTGACGCCTGGCCAGAGCCTCCCTAATTTAACTGGTTGCTGAGATAATTCTTTAAAGCTATGAGAGCTCCTCATTGGTGGGGCTCAGTTTGGCACAGCTACCTTGTGCCACCTTCTGTGCATCGTCCCGCGCTTTTGTCAGCTGGGCCTTTGTAACACTTGGAAAAACAACTTCTACTTCAGAGCACCTTGCTTGCCATCAGCTGCTGTTCAGCCCAGCTGTGGTGGGACAGACACAAGGTCTGCTGCCACCAAAAACCAGAGAAGCGCTGGTCCCCGTTACTGTGCCATAGAGAAGGAAACCATTGTTGTCCCACTTTTTATTCCAGCCCACTGGAGCGAGGCTGGAGGAAGCAAAAGGACGGGGGCCTGGCACAGCCCAAGGTCCGCTTGCGGCAGGAGGTGGTGAGTGTCAGCCCACAGAAGCGTGGCCAGCGCATTGCTGTCCCTGTCAGGAAGCTTTTTGCCAAGGAGAAGCGGCCATATGGCCTGGGGATGGTGGGGAAGCTGACAAACCGGACATATCGCAAGCGCATCGACAGCTACGTGAAGCGGCAGATTGAGGACATGGATGATCACAGGTAAGAGCTGCAGTCATAGAAGGGTTCCCGATACAACTAGCAAGGGAGTGAGTGCCATTGCCTCTGGGTGACTCAGGGAACTGCCTGGGAGTGATGGGGTGAAACCTGTGGCTTGAGACCCCCTAGTCTGTATCCCTGAAGCACAGCACTAAACTGCAGCTGACAGCAGCATGTTAGCATCACTGTGCACTGGGAGTGTACCCTACTCCTCCTGTTGCTTTGGGCATCTGTGTCTCTTCCCCACCACTACTGTCCTGTTATGAGCAAGAAGGCTCAGGTATTCATGCCTCTCATCATTTCCCTAAAGTCATTATTTCAGCACATGGCACATTTTGGCATCAGGCTTGTGTGTTCATGGATGGCGTTCTTGGCAAAGAGTGGCTTGCTCAGTGTTGTGGGGTAGTCAGAGCAAACAGGGGCTGTCTGCCAGCAAGATCGTTGCCCCCAGTCTTGTGCATCCCTAGATGATCTTGGTCCTGTTCCCCAGAGTCTGCCAAGGTACCTAGGAAAAATCAGAAGCTTTTCTCCTGTGCTCTGTGAGTAGATGTAACGTGCCTGGATTTCTGCCTCTGATCTTTTCCCTTTACCTCCATCCAGGCCTTTCTTCACATACTGGGTCACCTTTGTGCATTCACTCATCACCATCCTCGCTGTGTGCATCTATGGTATTGCCCCTGTGGGGTTCTCACAACACGAAACTGTTGATTCAGTAAGTAAATCACCCTGACATGCCTGGAGTGTGATTGTGTCTTGGCCTTCTGCTGCTGGTTCTGTGTCAGTCCTCAGCACAATGGCTACTTGTCTGAGGCTTGCCTCTGGGCCTGCATGCAGCATCTCTGTGAGCCCTTGTGCTGCCTGCTGTCCCTGCTGCAGCCACATTGCTCTTGACATTGAGCTCTTTCAGATGGGCGTTTGACACAAAGCATGGTGGGCTCTTCACAGGTTCTGCTTGTGTCTGTGCTGAGACCCCTTTTGAGCAACTTATTCCCCTCCTGCTGGAGACCAGAAGGATGTTCGTGGTAGGGAAATATTTCAAACCTGAGTTAAGTTTTTGCAACAGCTTCAGGATTTTGCTTCTTTCAGGAGCAAAACTGACCTGTCTGACTTCGTGAGCTTTGAAGCTGTTTGTAGACTTCCCACAAGTTGTCAAAGGTCTCTCTCTGAGATACACATCTCTGTAGTGCCGTATCCCTGCTCCATGCGGGGGATGTCCTGGATTACTTCTCACCTACAAGTCTGACAGCTTTCAGAGCACTGTCACCAGCATCTGGACCTGCATTGCTGGCAGCTGCTGCTTATGTTTCTGAGTTGTGTGAAGCTTTCTGCAGGACCTCAGCCATCCTTGGGAGAGTGTGGATTTTCCTGAAAGTTGAAGTAGCCAGATAGACTATTTCAGTGAAATCTTTAAAAGAAGGTGCCCAGACCTGCTATCCTGCAAAAGACCAGTTTGAGAGAACTGTATACCCAGTCATTTGCTGTGGGGATTCCTGCTCCTCCTGGGAGCTGTTTTCACCAGTCTCTGCTGCTTGCCCTGCTGCTCCTGCAGGCAAGAGCTCATGGGGCTCTCACTTTCTCTCCTTGCAGGTCTTGCGAAACAGAGGAGTTTACGAAAATGTCAAATATGTTCAGCAGGAAAACTTCTGGATTGGCCCCAGCTCAGTGAGTGTCATTGGCTGGGACTTTTGGTGGGCTGTCAGGGGGATACATCCATGTCTAGAGCCGTGCCACCCCACAGACCAGGGCCCTCTGCTGCTTGGGACCAGGTGCTAGCAGCTGCCGCTGGCTGGACTTCCTGCAGGACCCTGCTGTCCCAGGCAGGGTGCAGCAGTGCTCCCTGCCTCAGCTGCCCTGGAGAATGGGCTACTGGGAGGCTGCGATGGACATTGACACTCCTGCTTTGCACCCTGTTCTGATGAAGCCAAGCACTGGGCTTGAAGAGAAATTGCAGGAGTTACATGGGGTGTGACAGCTTTCATAGTGCCATTCCCCTGGGAAAGGCTGTAATGTCCCAAAGCTTCCTTTCCCAGCCCCAGCACTGGCCTTTCTGGGGCCATGGGCAGGGAAGTCCCTGGATTCTTGTTCTGGGCTCACTTCTTTGTGGCAAATATTGAGAATATGCCTGATGCGTGTTGAACATCATTATGCAGGTCTTGTCCCTGGCCCTGATGGGAGTCCACCCCCAGCCTGCTCTGTCCTGATCAGTCCTTGCCTGCACCTTGCTTGAGCTGAACTTTTCCATCTCTCTGCCAGGAGGCCCTGATCCACCTGGGGGCCAAGTTCTCACCATGCATGAGGCAGGACCAGCAAGTGCACAGCTTCATCAAGGCAAAGCGGGAGAAGGAGAAGCACTCTGCTTGCTGTGTGCGAAATGACAAGTCAGGCTGCGTGCAGACCTCAGAGGAGGAGTGCTCAGTGAGTGTGGTGGTCCCTTTGCTGCTGTTCCTGCAGGCTCAGGGCCATTTCTGCTGATGCTTTCTCTGTCCCTGGGCTACACAGTGACACCTCTCCTCTCCCCTCTCCTGCAGTCCACCCTGGCTGTGTGGGTGAAGTGGCCCCACCACCCCAGCACACCGATGCTGGCAGGAAGCAAGAGGCAGTTTGGGTCAGTTTGTCATCAGGACCCCAGGTAGGTCCTGTTGAGCCCAGCTGCCGACCTGGGCACACCAGGGCTGCTGTGAAAGTAGAGTCAGAGTTCCCAGACTAGTTCCGTGATGGACAGGGCAGCAGCTAGTCTGGAGACCATGAGATGTGTGGACTGTGATGTCCTTGCCTGCCCTGATGGCTGCAAGGGAGGCTGAGACAGCTCCCTCCTCTGGAGCCTCCCAGAGTATGCTCATACCTGTGTTCCCCCCATCTCTTGTTGGCTGACCATCTCCACAGTGGTTTGTTCTGAGCTGTGGGTTCTTTTCCTGTCCCTCTCCTCCTCACCTGCTCCCCCTGCTCCCCGCACAGGCTCCCTTCCTGGGAGCTGTGTTCCCAGCACAACTCTCCTGCAAAGCCCTGGGTGCCACAGCATACACTTGCCCTTGGTCACCATGGGCTGGTGCAGGGCTGAGACCAACTCAGTGCCCATGTCTGGGGTTGTGTCCACCTGGAAAGGAGCCAGGCAGCCTCCAGTATGTTGCTGGGCAGTTGCCTGCTCTCTGACGGCTGCCTTTGTGCTGAAGCCATGAACTCTGCTCGCTGGAAGCAAGCTGTGGCTTTAATCAGCACAGCCTTGGCTGACCTGATATAGTGCGTTACCACCCCTGCCAGGGACAGAAGGGACCTGTGGGAGTGTAGCCTGGGGTGCAGGGACAGCGTGGTGTACTGGGGAATGTCATTTCTGTGGGTGATCTTTGCTTCCTGTTGCTGCAGAGTGTGCGAGCAGCCAGCATCAATGGAGCCACATGAGTGGCCGGACGACATCACCAAATGGCCGGTGAGCATCACTGGTGGCACAGGGCCTGTGCTGGCATATGGCATTTCCACCCCACTGTTCAGAGCCACAGCACTGCTGTTGGAAGCAGTATCTGCTGCAGCCTCCTGCTCGTTGTCACAACCACCAGGTCAGGGCAGCAGTTGCTTTGTCAAGCCAAGGCTTGAAGCCCTCCAGCTCCAAAAGTTCCCCCTGCACCAGCTAAAGTCCTGAGCCCTGCCAGGGTAATAGGATGACGGAGACTGACTCAGTCTAGGAGCTGTTTTGGTTGCTTGGCAGGGAGGGGAGAAGGTGTTGATTTAGGCTCCAACAGCTCAGGCAGATGGGGTGTCAGGCACCATCTTGCTATCAGACGAAGGCCTCAGGAGGCTGTGTCTGTGGGACTGGCTTCTTCCCAAGTGGCTGTTTTGACCTTACCCAGGCAGCAAGCAAAATCGTGACTGTCTAACTGAAGCCTATTGTCATTTTCCAGATATGCACAAAAAACAGTGCTGGAAATTATACAAACCACCTTCACATGGACTGTGTGATTACAGGCCGGCCCTGCTGCATTGGGACCAAAGGAAGGTAACGAGTTTTACCTATATGGAGAGGGGCTGGGTAGCGGGGTGAGAAACAGGGGTCCCTTTTGGGGTTGTAGACAAAGCCATTTGTCCTCCTGCTTCCTGCATGCAGCCCAGAGCCCTGCTGGGAAGGGGAGCCCAACCGGATCTCCCAGACAGAGCAGGACTCGGACAAGCGCAGGATAACAGCCAGCCTGATTCTTTGGTGTGGCAGGATATCTCATTCAAATGATCCTGCAGTTTGGAGGGACTCAAAGCCCTGGGAATTAAATATTTCTTTTGGGGAGTTCAGTGCTTTTCCTTGGGAATGGCCAGCGTGTTCCTAACAGCTACATTGGCCCAGCTTGGTACCTCTGAGCATTCAAGGAGCTGTCAGGAAATGACCAACTGTGGGGTTTGCCAAGGAGGAAGATGTTCTTCCTCATGTTGCTTTTCAGCTTAAGTAGTTGACTAGTGCTTGGACATGGCTTTCCCTGCTGGGAAGAAAAATCAGTGCTGCCCCAAGGGGTTTCTCTGTCCCAAAAGTCACGGCAGGACACTCTTGGCTTAGCCCCTGCCTTCCTACGCTGTCAGCGACTGAGGCACAGGACTCCTAAGCCCAAGAGACACAAATTCCACAACCCCCAGTGTTTCTTTCTCAGCTGTAAATAGCTCAGCTTCAGTACTTATTTTGGAACCCTTGTATGCAGGGCATTAATCTAGGGGGGGAGGAAGCAGGGGGTGACTGAGACTTGTGTTTGGGAGAGGAGCGGGGGGGGAAGTGGCAGGTACGAAGAGTGGCGTCTGACTGAAATGGGAATGCATTAGTGCACCCGTTGTAGAGATGCTACAGCATGTCAAGGGCTGCATCAGTTCTCATCGACAGATTTGGGATGAGATGAGGAGGAGTGGGTGTCCAGGGACGACACTGTGTCTTCCACACGACTGTGACCAGTCATTTCTCATTTTGATTACCTGTGCTTCTTCCAGGTGTGAAATAACTTCCCGAGAGTATTGTGAATTTATGCGGGGCTATTTCCATGAGGAGGCAACGCTTTGCTCTCAGGTAAGTGCAGGCTGGGGTTTTGTATGGCCACTCCTATTCCTCTTAAAAGCTTGGCAAGATTTGGGAGCGACTGTGGCAGTATGGGTGGGAGTCTTGTGTTCTGCCCTTAGGCTGAGTCCCACCCTGAGCCCAGGGGAAGTTGCTGATCCAGAATGTAGTGGCAGAGCTAGTTGCATCCGTCCTTTTTGGGAGACCAGTTTAGAACTTGGGGCTGGTAGCCACAAAAGCCCAGCACAGGACCACTGTAAAAGCAGTGGGTGAATGCAACCTTCCTGCTCCATGGGTGAGCAAATGGGGATGTATGTTGTACGTGTGTTGAGGTGATAAATAAGGGCCTAATTCTGCAATAAGTAATGGGTGGGGTCATGTGAATTGGTGTCAGAGACAAGTGTTGGGACTTGATATAGCAGGGAAGGGAAAGGAGAACCCCTTTTTCAGAGTTAGCTGCAGTCTCTGACTTTGGTAACTGGCTGTGCTGGGTGGTGCTGGCTGGCACACCTCGTGACCCCTCTTTTGCTGCCCTAGGTTCACTGCATGGATGATGTCTGCGGGCTCCTCCCTTTCCTAAATCCAGAAGTCCCTGACCAGTTCTACCGCCTCTGGCTGTCGCTTTTCCTACATGCTGGGTAAACACAGGTGCAAAACTTCCAGTGGGGGGAACCATGGGATTGCCTTGAGGGTTGTTCTAGCGGTTTCTTCCCTGGGGGACAGTGGGGGGCTGAGTTTTTGTCCCTGCTGAGGTTTATCAGGCTGCATTTGGTGGGAGGGATATTAAGAGGCATGGGCCAGATCAGGTGCTTTCAACAAGACTCGGCAGAGAAGACAAATGAGCTGAGCACATTGGGGAATTCAGTGGCTGCTGCTTCAGCTCCTGTACTCTGAATTTGGCAGGATCCTGCACTGTCTGGTTTCAGTCTGTTTCCAAATGACGATCCTGCGGGACCTAGAGAAGCTGGCAGGATGGCATCGCATCTCTATCATCTACCTGCTCAGTGGCATCACTGGGAACCTTGCCAGTGCTATATTTCTACCCTACAGAGCAGAGGTGGGTCTCCTACAGACTAGGGTCCTGGCAACTTGCCCTGAATACAAGTCTCTTCATACCTGTGCCTCTCTGGCAGAGGCAGAGAAACCAGAGCTGCGCTTATCTCTGCAGCATGTGGATTGTACAGATTTTTAGCTAGAAGTCAGTACCACACCGTCATCTAGCTGCCAAGCGGTAACATCCCCCAGAGTACCCTGGGCTTTCCAAGTGACTGACCCATTCTGGCCATGGGAAGATGGCTGCCTCTTGCAATGAACTGGGGGTGTTGACCAGATGATGAGGCCCGTGGTAGGCTGGGAGTTAAGATTTGTAGCTGGTGCCAGAGACCTTCCACATGCAAGTGGCAGGTAGGAGAGGGTGTGGGCTAAGACCACAGCTTGCCTTTCCCACAGATGGTCCAGGACTGTCCCTGACCACATTCCACAGCTGGAGAAGTCCGATGTGACCATCGGCTTCACTTCAGAAAGCTGCATGGGTTGGACCTGGAGGACCATCTTCCAGGTCCTTCAATAAGGAAGAGTGCATGGTGGGTGAGGGGACCAAGGAGATGGCCTTTAAAGACCTCTCCACTCTGGTGACTCAAACCAGATTCACCGTCCTTAAAATGAAAATCTGTTCTGGCCATTGATGGCCTCACACCTACCTTGGTCCTCGTGTCAAACCAGGCCTTGAACCCCATTGTCAGGATGAAGTCTCACGCTGCGGCATCTCTTTCCCAAGTAACACTGAACAAGGAGTTGGTTGAATGATAAGTAACTGTAATGGCTGGAGCTGGCTGCAGAAGCCAGGCAAATGGCATGTGCCTGATGTTACTTGTAATGCTCTTCTTCTGCAGGTTGGCCCTGCAGGATCCCAGTTTGGGATTCTGGCCTGTCTCTTTGTGGAGCTCTTCCAGAGCTGGCAAATCCTGGCACGCCCATGGAGGGCCTTCTTCAAGCTGCTGGCTGTGGTGCTCTTTCTTTTTGCCTTTGGCCTCCTGCCTTGGATCGATAATTTTGCTCACATTTCAGGATTCATCAGCGGTTTCTTCCTGTCCTTTGCCTTCCTGCCCTACATTAGCTTTGGGAAGTTTGATTTATATAGGAAGCGATGCCAAATTATAGTTTTCCAGCTCATCTTCATTGCACTCTTCTCAGGACTTGTGATTCTATTCTATTTCTACCCCATCAAGTGTGAGTGGTGTGAGTTCCTTACTTGTATACCATTCACAGACAAATTCTGCGAGAAATACGACCTGGATGCACAGCTCCACTGAAAGGCAAAGACGGGCTTCTCGAGCAGGCACTGGAGATGGACTGTCTTTGCATTTGCTGTGCTAGTTCCATATGGACAAAGCTTCTAATCCAATGACACTTCTAACCCTGCCCGTGGTTAATTTAAACTGTCTCTTTAGCACTCGGCAGGCATGTTTTGCCTTATCTCAGAAGACTGAACAGAAAGTTTGTGCCTTGTTCAATTGTATTGAACCTTTTCTGCTGCCATTATTTTTATTACACTAGTTTCAATACTACATTTTTAACCAGAGTTATTTACTACTGCTGAGGTGGTGATTAAATGGAAAGGTAGCGTTTTAGCTACTGTTAATTGTTTTGCATAGTCTGTGGCTATGTTTGTTGCTTTATTTCACCAATGTTGTTTCACACACCAGTAGGATGCATGCTTTTCTGGCACCCAAAACACCCAGACAGATTTGCTGCTGGAAATCACAGCATCATTAAGGTTTGAAAAGACCTCCACGATCATCTGGTCCAACCATCCCTTAATAATAGTGTCACCCACTAAACCATGTCCCTAACCGCCAGGTCCAACCTTTCCTTAGACACCCTCAGGGACGGGGACTCCACCACCCTCCGGGGGCAACCCGTTCCAATGCCTGACTGCTCTTTCTGAGAAGAAATGTCTCCTCATTTCCAACCTAAACTGCCCCTGGTGCAACTTGGGGCCATTCCCCCTAGCCCTATCGCTAGTTACCTGCGAGAAGACGCCGACCCCCAGCTCCCCACTACCTTTCAGATAGTTGTAGAAAGCACTAAGGAGAGAAATAAGGGCTTTAAACACTTCAGAAAACTAGAGAGCCTCTTTAATCACAGATAGTGCATTCAGCATACAGCTCAGAGGGAAACATTTTGAACAGTGACTGCGAAAACATGTAGGAATTTCTATTCAACTGGAGTTTGCTTCTCTGGGAAATGGTACAGTCTTTTCCTCTAGGAGAGTGCTGGATCCAGTGCCTGGTCATGGTAGAGCTGGATTCTCTGCTGTCTCTATTAAAGAAAGAACATATTTGAAAGTGGCAGTAATAACTACATGACGGGCTCTCTTACATCCACAGTACCAGAAGGATCAACTGCTGCTATAGCTAACTGCTGGGCGTGGGCACTATGGGGTAGACAGAGCTTTTCTGTCATGGCACACACTTCATTACACTGGATGCCACAGATGCGGTAGCACTGAAAGAGGGAAAAAGCTACTGTGGTCACAAAGTGACAGTTTCTAACCCAGCTAGCTGGAGCCACAAAACAAAGAAGTGTTTGGAAAAATTGCAATTACCACTGCTTTTTGGTGACTGTGTTTTTAGGTGATGAGGGGAGACAATTTTAAACATGCTAAGTTTGGGAGTCCTGGCCACCCCTTGTGTTTGTGTGTATCACTGCAGCACGATACCAGAACTACGCTGTGTACTTGGGCTACATACAGGTAAATATACATGCTACTAGTAGTCTTAAATCCATCAGCTGCACAAAAATACTACAGCCAAAAGTTGCCTAGTGCCTTCTGAGAACAACTCAACTGAGCTCAAGGTTTCCATAAGCTGAGAAAATTGAGAAATTGAGAAACAAAAGCTACATGGTACATAAGCAGAGGTGCCTTTTGGTAACTCCTTATAACTTGCAGTAATTGAAGAGAATGGCTCAAAGTACACCCAATGTGAAACAGCAGCAACATTTACTTGTGTTTGTATATGTGCACCCATGGGACACTTCTTTTAACTGCAGGTGCTCTGAAGGGTATAGGAGCATTAGGAGCAGGTGGAAGAAGAGTCACTTGGATATAATGAGACTCACAGGAGGATCAAATGAACTGGATGGTGACAGTCACGTGTAACACAGAGACCTCATCTTCCTAGGCATTAGTTAACAACCTGCCACATTTCTGACAGTGATTTCCAGAGATTCATCAAGTCTAAAAAAAAATAAAATAAAGCAAGGTCCCAGAAGCAGTCATAAGAGCAAACAAAGGAATACCATATTTAAGGATTCTCAAGACACTGGGGGAGCAGAGTCTAAAATGTAATGTAGGGGTTAGAGATGCACCATTGCTAACACTTAAGTATTGCTTCTGCTGCTCCTGATGTGGTTTGTTAACTGAAGTAGCTGAATCATCATTCCCTGCCCTAAGAGAAGCACAAGCAACACAATGAGAATGTGGAAATGGACCAGAGCCAGCATGTGAGCCTAATGTAGCCACGGACGTTCAGGAATGCTCTGCTGTACAGTGGAGAGCAGCACCACAAGCTGCTGTAAGTCTGAATGCTAAGGCCCTGGGAAGACAAAGCTGAAGAACTGGTAGCTTGTAATGGATATTCAGGACTTACCTGACAGGTTACTTTCGAAGTTTCTTAATGAAGCTGACCTCATCCCGGTTTCTGATGCCATACCTGAACAGAGAGTTGTGCTGTTACATGCCAGTTCTCCGGAAACCACAAACTTTGAAATCCTATAGCCTCCTTTTCCCAGGGGAAGATGGAGTCCTAATGTGCTCTACTGCAGGACAGTTTAAAATTCTCACCTGCATAGGCTGAACAGGATCTGATCATCTGCCTTTTTAACTGCAACACCTTCTCAACACAATGTCTTGTCACCCATGGCTCAGTCTTTCAAGGACAGCTTTGATTAGGTAGGGCTGTCTTTCTAGGGACTCTCATTCCTGCTGAGTTTGTAATACTTCAGACAAGCTTTTCTTGCCGGTGTGCATGAGGGCTGATATAACCAACACTTGCTCTATGCAGCAGCTAGAGTACACAGAAGTACCTCCTGCCTCCTTGCCCTGAGAACAGGCACGGAAGCATAGCAGTGGTTTGTCAGTGTTGTTACAAGGATTGTCTCTGATGTGTGGCTGAGCAGGCTTGCCATTCTTTCAACCCTTCTCCATGCCCTTCTACCTTAGCAGCTCTGTCAAACTCTGTGAGGGGGTCTGAGCACTGGCACAGGTTGCCCGCAGAGGTTGTGGAGTCTCTGCTCTTGGAGATACTCAGAACCCAACTGGATGCAGCACTGAGCCACCTGCTCTAGGTTACCATGCTTAAGCAGAGGGCTGGACTAGATGACCTCCAGAGGTCCCTCACCCCATTCTGCGACTTCAAAAGCTCCATCTGATTTCCTCCCTTAGAACACCTTCAATCCCCTCCACCACGTCATGGGGCCTGTGCTCATCTCCTGCTGAGTAGCTGCTCCCACATGCTCCCAGTTCCATTGGAGATGAACTGATGTGCTTCATGTGCACAACACCATGCCTTGCCTTCTATGTGCTCTTCTCCCTTTATCTCTCATTTATGCTTTTTCTCACTAACCTCATCTCTGCAGAATATCTCAGGTGTGAACTTCGTGTTTAGCTGTTGTGCAAAGTTTAGTGTGGCTGGACCAGGGACAATATGTTTGACTGCCTTGCTGTCATCCAAATTGCACAAACACCCTCATCACAGAAAAAACGTGGCTGAAGAATTACCCATGGCTTTCCCGTCATGCAGCTGTCCTCTGCTAGGGATGTGTCCTACCTGCGTGAAGCTCTGCTCCCACCTTGCAATCCATTTTGGAGAACCTGGCTGAGCCGTGGCACAGAGGTGCAAGCCGATCCCTCCCCGTGCTCATGCTTTGAGTACTAGCCCAGTACTTAGCTTGAGTACTTAGCCTGACTAACTAGGCTCATCCGGCCCCCACAGACGCCAGAAGCGACTCGCTCACTTACTCTCTCAGCTTCTTTCTGTCATCTGCCAGTTTCTCTCCAGCGTAGGTTAGGTGGTACGTCCTCCATATGTACTTCCTGGGGAGACAAGAAGGTTAAGCAGGAGCCCCGGGGCCGACCGGGGCAGGGCCGGGCAGCCCCGCGGCGGGGCGCCGCTCACCAGCTGAGGTGCTGGGCGCCGCCCTGCCGCGCCTGCCGCAGCTGGACGTGCCTCCGCAGCGCCTTCTTCAGCTCCAGCACGGTCGCGTTCTGCACCACCACCACGGCTGCGGAGGGGAGAGCCCCGTCAGCGCCCCCTCGGCCGCCGTCCCCGTCCCACACGCAACACCCCCCCCCCCGGCCCGCCGCCCCTCAGCCCCAGACGCACGCATGGTCTCGCCGTCCGCCTTGCAGACGCGCACCGTCATGGCCTGCCCGTACTCCAGCGCCACCTGAGAGCCGATCTCCTCCGGCGTCACCTGCGGGGAGCGAGCGGGCGACGGGGGCCTCAGCCTCAGCCGCGCCGCCCCCGCTCCCTTGTTCCGCTCCCCCGTGCCCCCAGCCCCGGCCCCACCTGCGGCGGGAGGTCGCAGAGCAGCGGGTCCTGCACCAGCCGCGCCAGCGCCGCCTGGAAGAGCTCCAGCACCTCGGCGTGCGCCAGCTCCTCCTCGGCCTCCGCCATCGCCGGGCCGGAAGGGGCGGCGCGAGGCGCGGAACCGGCGATGTTGCTGTTCTGCCCGGCCTGCGGCAACGTGCTGGTGGCCGAGGAGGGGCCGCGGTGCCACCGCTTCGCCTGCACCACCTGCCCCTACGTGCGCAATGTGACGCGGAAGGTGCCGGGGGACGAGGGGGAACCGGGAGCGGGGGGGGGTGTGTGTGGAGAACGGGGGGCGGCCGCGGTCGGCCCGGACCCCGCTGACCGCCGGCGGCCCGCAGGTGACGAGCAGGAAATACCCGCAGCTGAAGGAGGTGGACGACGTCCTGGGCGGCGCCGCGGCCTGGGAGAACGTGGACTCCACCGCAGGTAGGGGTCGTGGGGCGGGCCGGGCCGGGCCGGGCCTGGCCTTGCCTCCCCTCACGGCACCTCGCCCCCCGCCCCACAGAGCCGTGCCCCAAGTGCGAGCACCCCCGCGCCTACTTCATGCAGATCCAGACGCGCTCGGCCGACGAGCCCATGACCACCTTCTACAAGTGCTGCAGCCCCCAGTGCGGCCACCGCTGGAGGGACTGAGTCCTCCGCACACCTCGGGGCCGGCCCAAGCTGAGGGGGCCCCGGCCTGGTCCTGCCCCGGGGCCAGGCTGGCGGCGGCCGCCCTCGCAATAAAGCTGGCGGTGAGTGGAAATACCCGCGTCGTGTGGTGCTTTGAAAGCCGCTGAGGCTGAGACTGCCATGGAGAACTGAAAGAGGAGAGGCCGAGCCAGTGACACGGTGAAAAAATCAGTGTTTAGGAGGTAACTTTAGTTAGCTGAAGCTCTCTAAGAATACTCAGCAAAGGTTAGCGCAGATTCAGCTGCTGTGGAACTGACCCACACACAAAGCAAAGGCAAAATGTTACCACTGGAGCCTTCAGGGGAGACAAAAACAACAGGGGCCTTTTGCCCCACATAGGCAAACCAGAGCAGAAGTTCTGTTTAAAATCTTGCAAAAGCTCGGAAGGATGCATGGAGTCCTTTGGACAGTTAGAGGCCTGGCTTGGCTTTTACAGGAACTTCTTTCAGAGCATAATCAGTACTGCATCCCCAGCTCCAGCAAACGCAACGTGAGCACCTTTGATGTGCAATTAAAAAAAAACAGCTCTTCATAAACACCTCGGCTAATGGCTCACACCCAACTAAAACAGACCATTCATATGGCCGTTGAAGGACGTGAAATGTTATCTTGAAGAGACTGCTTACGATATCTCACTACAAAAAGATCTAAAAAGAATGCCTGCTGAAGAAGCAGTATAGTAACTGAAAAATAATAAAAAACCACTAAAAAAAAGTAGGATGAAGTATTACCTTCATCTTAACATTAAGATTTATTCTCAGCTTAAATGTATTCAAAAGTAAAAAGAATTAAAAAAAAACCACCTGCTTTCTTAAAACAAAACATGATGGAGCACAAATTATATAGTGTTTAATCTGCATTAACACTTGTTCCTAAGGGCTAAACCAGTTTAACACAACTCAAGTTTAGAACTTTTGTACATTTTACTATCTTTTATCTATTATACATGGATAATCTGCACCCATTTATTCCAGTTAACTTCATAGGGGAACACTCTTCCCAGCCTGAGAGTACAGTCTATGGTAGGCTCAAAGTATGTGGTTGGGGTTTCACTCAGTTTGGGATTGTTTATTTGTTCTTCCATAACTGGCTTAGAGAAGAGAGACACCAGGGATGGCTTTTTCATGTGGAATCGTCTGATGCAACCAAGAGCTTCAAGACCCTGCAGAAAAAATTCACGCATTTTAGCTTGAGCAGTTGCAAAAACAAACTAAACAACCCACCCACCCCCTCAAATGCTATTCTACATTTAGTGTTCCCAGAAACATTAGGCAATTTGTACCAAGTAGTTTCACTTCCAGCCCACAGGAGGACACGGGGATGGCAAAGTTTACTGCACACCAAAGAAAGTTCAGGTAGCTGGATATACCCTCATTTGTCATTTTGCTCATCAGCTACTGTATCTCTTGAGGATAAAAGCCTTTCAGCACAGCAGTTGATGTCTGGATACTAAGAACACACTTTCAATGACAGCTCTCAGAGTTACACATTGGAGCTGGTATAAATGTACCAGGATTCTGAGTCAGCTCTTGTTAATGGGTAGGCATTTGCTCCCACAGCAACACCCAACAAGGCAGTCTGTGTGCTGTATGTGCTGAAAATACCTGCTGCATATTCAGGGATCTTATGCAGGGAAGCATTTGGATCTACTAGCACTTGGTATAATACTACAGATAGAATATATATATGTGTGTGTATAGAATATATATAGCTCTGTATATGGTTTCAAAACCAGTTCTCACCAGATTTATTAGTAATGAAGTTAGATTCAAAGTTCTCCAGTCTGTAAAAAACACACGTAACTCTTTGATTTTAATTCAAGTTGCCTAGGAATTTGTATTGCTCTCCCACACGTGCAATGTCCGACCAATGTGCATTGCACACTTAAACCTGTTCGCGGCTGCTCTGCCTGTCTCCTGATCCCAACTAATTGCCAACAGAAATTTTGCCGTGGCACAGGACATAGGGGCATGCTGTGCTGGATGGAACACCTACAAGGCAGGATGGTTAGTCAGTGCATGATCGGTAGTGTATACAACTTGCATTGTTACCAAAATGTCTTTGGACATGCCACATATGACATACATACACTTGAATATTCATTTCCATTGTTAAACAGGGGAAGTCACGCTTATGGAAGCAACTATAATATTACTGCTATACTTAAGATTTTGAATCATCTTAGAAAAAAATCAAGGTTTCAATTGCAAAGTAGCAGTGGTGGTGATCCCATGTCTAGATGTGGAGAAAAAAACAAATTTTCTTGCCATGTATTGTTTTACAATTAAGGATGTATGCCATCAAACAGGCTTATAAAACAGAAGGTCTTATTTACAGTAGTTTTTAAACACATTTCTTCAGAAAGCTAAAATTGTTACATCAGTAACAGTAAATCCAAGGACAGGTAAAGCAGGCTTCTTTCTATTCTTACTGTGAGCAGTAAATTCCTCTGGCTTTGGTTAGTTTGCACTAATGGGAGAAGATGGTTTTTCATGGTTCATTCACAGTTGTCACCCATTTTGCTGGGACTTCAAGCGAAGTAGGTGCTGACTCTTACTGCAGAAGCCTAACCGAACTGAGGTTCACACAGCTGATGGTTCACATACCTGCAGTATCTCCGAGACGGCAACAGGCTGCAGTACCCCCATATAATGCTGCAGCAGCAGGTCTTCTGTTATGCCTGGTTTTGTCATGATGTGATAGAGCACAGCTTCCATCATTCCCTTACATACAGGTTTATTTAGATTCCCATCCACAATCCTCCATGGTCTCCCAATGAAGCAGACATTCTCACAGGCCCTGCAAAAGACAGTTCAAGTTCAGCTCTGCCAGCTGCTATTTTGAATGCAAACTGCTGGCTGCATCATGATGCCTCTTCCATCTCCCTATACTGGCAGCCAAGGCAGAATGCTTGCAGGTTTATCTTTGTCTAGTGATTGTGTGCAATTGTAACCAACCCTGTCCTTAGTTCTTACTAGGTTTTCCCAAAAATAATTAGCTAGATTTTCCATCATCACAACTTCCATGTAACAGTGACCGGCCCCAAAGTGAACACAGTCTCACCAGCACTGCTTACAAGGGGACAGTCACTTCCCTAGTCCTGTTAGGGAACAGTCTACACTATTTCTGATACAAGCCAGGATGCTGTTGGCCTTCTTGGCCTCCTGGGCACACTGCTGACTCATTCAGCTGGAGGTCGACCAGCAGCGCCAAGTCCTTTTCTGCTGGGCAGCTTTCCAGCCACTCTTCCCCCAGCCTGTACCCACTGCATGGGGTTGTTGTGACCCAAGTGCAGGACCCAGCACATCACTGATGATCAGCAAAGTTTTGTTTCACTTGTTTGTTTGCATTATTTCTATTATCCTCCAAAAGTTGCCAAAGACTTGCTTTGATCTGCAACATACAGCAATGATACTCAGACAGGAAACCGAATTGCTCGTTTTTAGCATTTTGGATGCAAAGGCTGGACCCTGCATTGTAATTCACACTTTCCATATTGCGGAGTTTCCACGTGGCCAGGAAAGGCATAGAGAAGCTGAGACTCACTGACACTGGACTTGTGAATTAAAATTCCTGTTTTTCCTCTGATATTGGAGAGCACACATATGAACACATCAACATTAACAAGAACAATGGAGGAAAACATGGGGCTCATCTTCAGCGCTCTCGATCCATCACAACATAAAGCTAAGGTCTCCAAAGCATTTGCTTTCAGAAGTTATTTTAGTAATGATAACTGTTCAGCTATTCTGCAGACATCTCTGTTACTCACCTGTCCTTAGCTGCCTGGGATAAATCTGTCATAGAACTGTCTGAAAAGAAAACAAACATGTAGTTTTTAAATTAATTAGCCCAAATTTTATCTGGTAGAAGGAAAGTAAAAGGCAGCTAAGCTGTAAAAGACAATGGCTTATGCTAGAAAATAACAGAATCAAACTAAGTGGTGTGTTGTTCTCTGTTGCATGGGGAGTACCACGATTCCACTCTGCCTTTATCTGCCTGCAGCACAGCCCTTCTTCCACACTTGTTCTCACAACCACATCTGTCTGCTCCAGCCACACTTTTCATGGTTTTATTCCAAAATCATAGCAAGAAGTTTTATCACTAGAAGTCTTATTACACGGCTGAACAGATGATTCTATGTACTGAAAGAACAAAGTTTCACCCTATGCTGGGTCTCAGCTTGCAAGTGTTCACATGGGTTTGGGTTTGTTTAAATTTTATGCCACTGCTGGTCATACTGAAGTTGATCAGCCATCCGAGTAACTGTAGACTTAGGACTTGAGAATGTAAACTCAGGATTTCAGCATGGTTTACTTTCAAAATGAAGGTTGTCACTGCAACTTCCATGATCCATTATGGCATGGGTTTTAATTACATAATTACTTAATGTACATACTTCTACCACACCCAGAGGCTAACAGCTTTGGCATAAGCACATGTAAAGCCTTCAGCTGTGCTTCATCAGTAAGGCTGGTAAGAACTCTGCAGTTGATAACAGCTACAATTTCACCCCTCCTATGTTACAAACAGTAGAAGTTGTTAAATCCAAAATATTATTTTAGCAGTTCTTAACATGAAACTATTAAAGTCTTACGCTACTTAGACAGCCCAGAGTCTGTTTCTTGCAGGAAAGCCCCTATTAAACAATAGTCAACTCCCAGACCCTATGGATCAATCTGCACTGATTCATATGGCAGGCTGCAACTGTAAATGCAGGGTAAGGGCAGATTTTGGCAAAATGCCACATAGACAGCTTGTGATTCAATCTGAAATGAGCTGATAGAAACAAAAACAAAATACCCCGCCCCCCCCATCAACCTACTCAATGTAAATCCTGGCAAAGACTACTAGCTATTAAAAAAAACAACTGGAAATAAAAAGGACAGGAAAATGGAGTCAGATTGGGTCACAAAAGAGGCTATTAATCTTTTCACTGGCATGTCTTGCATTATGGTGAATGGTTTAATGACTTCGCAGCTTTCAGTCACAGGTATTCTAGTTAAAGGTACAACATAGTGCTGTGTTTTCTAGATTTAAAAATGTCTAGCCTTTGGAGTGAAGCCAGAGATGAGAAACTTCAGATCCAAATATGACTTTGGAGAACATTAAGACACTGATTGTCCCATTCTACTCTGCGCTGGTGCGGCCTCACCTCGAGTACTGTGTGCAGTTCTGGGCACCACAGTACAAAAAGGACATGAAACTGTTGGAGAGTGTCCAGAGGAGGACTACAAAGATGGTGAAGGGCCCAGAGGGGAAGACATATGAGGAGCAGCTGAGGTCACTTGGCCTGTTCAGCCTGGAAAAGAGGAGGCTGAGGGGAGACCTCATCGCAGTCTACAGCTTCCTCACAAGGGGGAGTGGAGGGGCAGGCGCCGATCTATTCTCTTTAGTCACCAGTGATAGGACCCAAGGGAATGGAGTCAAGCTGTGACAGGGGAGGTTCAGGTTGGATATCAGGAAGAGGCTCTTCACTGAGACTCCTCAGGGATGTAGTCACGGCACCAAGCCTGTTGGAGTTTAAGAAGCGTTTGGACTGTGCTCTTAGTCATATGGTCTGATTTTTTGGGTAGACCTGTGTGGTGCCAGGAGTTGGACTTGATGATCCTTATGGGTCCCTTCCAACTCGGGATATTCTATGATTCTAAGAAAATGGGTTTCTACGGAAAGCACATTTCTGGACTAGGCATGAACATTCCAGGCACAGGCACAGAAAATAATCTTTCATGTATCTGAAGCCTCTAATACATTCCAGATCAACTAGTGCAGTGCCACTTCGTGAGAAACAAAAACTTCCCTTAGTGGGTATGGCTTCATAAAGGATCAAGTGTTTGCTTATAAAACGGAGCTACCTGTTAGGGATCAGATGACAATGAGCTAGCCTCTATTTCTTGGATGTAGAGCACTCCTACATACCTTTTAAGACCTCTGGGTTCTCCTGTAAGTGGGAAACATCATCACACTGCTCTTTGGCTGAGTGCTCAAGGCTAGGGGTAAGCTTGTTGTGGTCAGTGCTGAAATCATCATTTTCTACTTCCAGCTCTTTGTCCTCAGAACAAGGTTTATCTTGACCCTTGTATGCATCCACATTCACAGTGTCTGGAGTACACAATGGGTGTTCAGCTGTATGTTCTGATTGTCCCACCAGGGAGCCTGATTCTCCATCCATGATCAAAGGGTTCTTCGTGGTAATAGGATCAGTAACATCTGCATCAAAGTTACTTGCACTTGCACTTTTCAAACCACTCTGTGAATCCTGGCAGAGTTGGTTACCGTCTTGAAGGACATAATTTTCAGTCTTGCATCTCTTTCTTGGGGGTTCTTCATCACAGAGATTTTTTGAGTCTGTTTCCAGCTGTTCCTCCTCTTGTGAACATTCCTCTCCCTTCTTTGGTCCTGACAGCAGGCAATCCTGTTGTACATCTGAGAGAGTGGTGTCTGCACCTTGCTGACCAGAATCATCTGGTTTATTCATCAGACATACTGAATGTAATAGCCATGGCTTGGCAAATATAATTGCAACCAGTCGTACAGTATAGCCTCCTACTTCTAAAACCTGCTGCATTTCAATGAGGTCCTATGGGGAAAAAAAAAAAAAAAGGAAAGAAAAAAGATCTCAGGAGCTTACAATGGAAAAAAAAGGCATTATAACTAAGTATAATGGAATTGTCATATTTAAGTAGCAGCTAAGAGGGAGAGCTTAGCAGGATATTCAATTTCTTGTCCTGTTGCACTTAAGTTGAAAAGATGTTGTGTACCTTAAACTTCTTTGAAATTGCAACCCAAGACATTTTCATTCTGCTTAAATTAAGTTAAACTGTAACTGGGAAAGAGTACTTTGCTTCCAGAGGTGAATGCTGACACCTCTAAGTTTCTGAAAAAGTTAATTTCTGTCTTTGAATAACTGCTGCTTTAGATTTTGGCCTTACTAACTATGAGGCAAGATTGCTATCATGCTATTGGTATGTTATCTCCTGTCTAATATGAGTAGCTTTGTTCAATTTATCTTGCTTCATACCATCTGGAAGATTGTTCTATTCAAGGGGAATTCTAGGCATGCAGACATAAATGTATG
Source organism: Cygnus olor (assembly GCF_009769625.2). Classification (NCBI taxonomy): domain Eukaryota; kingdom Metazoa; phylum Chordata; class Aves; order Anseriformes; family Anatidae; genus Cygnus; species Cygnus olor. The sequence continues at coordinate 6,955,727 of NC_049183.1, forward strand.
GAAAACAGCTGGCTGTTAAACCACCTGAATGTAGTGCTGCAAGTTCCTGGTGCGAGCAGGTTCCACCTCCTCATAGCTGCAGAAGCGTTTGCCCAGGTCAGCTTTGCAAATCCCAAAGTGGGAAGTGGCTTCTATTGCATTACGGATCTCCAGAACAGCAGCTGTGTCCCTGGGATTATAGCCATAGCATTCTGTACACTCACGAAGAAACTCATCAACATCATACTTTTCTTCTTGGACTTTTATCAGCCTAGTAAAAGTTTCAGGAAGGCAGGAGACTCCCACAGCTGTGTTATCAAGCACAGAAGAAACTGCAAAGCAAATAAAAAACAAGTGTATAAGCTGTGATGTATTGTTATTACACAGTGCACTACGGAAAGATAAATATTCTGAGACAGACAGATTAGAGGTGTTCTAGACAATTCCAATTAAAAACAGAGCTCAGCTTTCCATGTTCATTACTGCAGCTTCCTTTTTCCTTTCTGCCTTACATATTTGTGTCTGAAAAGGCCTGTAGAAGTACAGCAAGCTTGTTTGAAAGGGCCTACTCTCTTAGCAAAGGGAAGTATCACTGGAAGACAGTGTAGACTTTCTGGTATTCTCTAACACTGGGCCACCTTACCTTAATTAGTTAATTAAGTTAACTCAGTTAATTAGTTAATTAAGTTAACCTCATTAATTAGTTAGCCCAGCTCTCCAGCCTGTCCAGGTCTCTACCACACTGAAAAATCTGTGGCAGCTGATCTGTGGCAGAAAGCTATTGGCCAAACGTGGTATAAACTGCAAGTTCACAATGTTTTAGTACAACCAGTATAACAAGCACCTCTGTGTTTGGGGACAGGTCTGTTACTGCACCAAAACTCACCCGCCACTGTACTAAGTATTCAGAAGCTGAAGCAGCATAAAACCTTTTTTCAGTTCCAGATGATTAGGTGGCAGTTTTGGCAGTCCTCTTATCTGCTCCCTGCCCTTCTATCTGCAGGTTTCCTTTACATCATGCACTGACAGACACTTACATGACAGCTGCACTTCTTTGACAGCCAAGGAAAAACAAGAACTGTAATGAGCTGTTAGCTGAGCAGACCTGCAGGGCGTGTGTGGTAGCAGAGATATGAGAAATAATTCTATTTTACCTCTATCACAATAACAATAGGAATGGGCAGGGACAGCACTAGCCCTTCCCACTAAGAGCTAAACAGCTAAAGGCTTTCCTGGATACATTCATATTACAGCAGAAAGGAAGATCCTCAGGAAGGAAGAGTGCCGATAAATTGCAAATATTCAAGCTGTAAATATTATCAACAAATTTAATTACTGTAGCCAAAAGGCCAGAGATTGAACACCACTATTTCAGTCACTTGCAAGAGACAAGTAAAAGTGAATTTCCATTCAAGGACCTCTGAAAGATTTTTTTTCTCTTTACAGAAAAGAAATCCTGGGTGTAAGATAGTATAGTATTTTAAGTTATTGGGGGGACTGAAAAATTTAAGGAAAAAATGGAGCAGAGGACAAACTTCCTATTTGGATGAACAATTTCATGCAATATGAAGTGCAGCCAAGGACTTGTCACCAACCACCAAAAGGTGCCTTTATAAGTTGACCACTTGTTTGTATTCAGTCAGGAAAGAAAGCATTACAAGGCAAACTGCATGTCTAACGTAAAAAGAACATTCCTATTAGGAGGCTTTGTTCAACTCAGAAAACACATGAGCTGAGGATTTATCTATCCTGCTCCAGCCCACATCTGTGAACAAACCTGGAGAGCTGAGTCTTCCTGGAACTGGTGTACACCGCAGCTTAACCTTCACCTGGCAGGAATTGACCACGATATTGTCACTGGGACTGAGATTGCGCATACTGACGATTCCAGGGGCATAGTAGCCTCTCATCAGTAAGTAATTGGTATGAGATGCTTGACGAGCTTTTACTTCTATTCTCCGTTTGCCTCCAGAGCTGTCGTCTAAGTCGTCATCCTCCTCTTCCTCCTCCTCAAGTCCTTCTTTTCCCAAGCTACAGCAAACAGAGACATTTTGTTTGTTTGTTGCCTCCCACCGCCAAAAAAATAAGAAATTGACTCATTACAATGAGTACAGCAAGAACACATGCTATTCTGCATTCCAGTGGTTAGTCATGAACAGCTGTGGGTATGTCCATAACAGGCTTATTTGAAGTGCTGAGAACAAACAACCGTAGAAAACAAAATCCGGTGAAGGTCCACAGTGCAGTACATACTCTCTTTTTGTGAACGTCTGAAATGAACCCCAAATATCTCAGCTTACAGTGCTGAGCCTCTTTGGCTGAACAGAAGCTTCATCATGAGAGAACACCTCTCAGAGCACAAAGGCTGAAACCGTAAGTGTCTCAGACAGGACAGACATGAGGCATGTCTGTCTCATAGGGTAGGGTTTATTTTTAAAAGGAGAAAAGCATTACAGACCAAACACTTCAGTTACTAAAAAAAAAAAGAAAAACAAAAACAAACAAGAAAACTGTAGACCACCTCTAAGGAAAGAAAGAATAGTAGTAACAGCAGCCATGACAGATTTCCCAGGAACAAATTTAGTCAAGTCAACCCTGTTACTTTCCAGGACAAGAAAGAGCCATTCTGGATAAAGGCAAAGCAGACAAGGCTCTGTACAACTGATCTAACCCTGAAGTTGTCTCTCTTTTAAGCAGATTATGCCAAAGACAACCTAACCTAGGTTCCTTCTACTCTTTTCTGAGATGGCTTAGACCTGAAGTACCTTCTCTTAAAACATATTAAAACCACAAAAGAAAACATTGTTTTGAAAAAAACTAGTGTGAGCATATCAAAACTGGTTGGAAAACTGAACTCAGGTGCCTCTACTCACAACTAGGACTTCTCCAGAGTTCAATGTTGTATGCATTTCTGCTAATGACCTGGGTGATAACATAGCTTACTAAATTCGCAGGGGATCACCAAACTGGAGTGGCTACAAGTATGTGAGAGGACTGGATTCGTTTTCAGAATGTTTCCATTGGAAAAATAGTCTGGAAAAGAACAGGATGCAATTTCATATGGACAAATGCACATACTATTTACATTACAGTACTATACACCTGTATCCGCACTGCAGGGAAACAACTAATGATATGAAGGAAAACAATCTTGTTATAGCGAACCACAAGCTGGACATCAATTACCACGCTTTTTTTTTTTCTTTTTGGCAAGAATATAGCCATTAATCATGTTGGGGTATATAAGCAGGTGTATCACCTATATAATACGATAAAATTGTCACAGACCTGCCAGCAAGACCACGGCATTTGTTTCTTGACATCACAGTTCAGTTTAGAGGAAAATAATACGGAAGACACAGATCTGGATAATACACCAAAAACACTACCAAAGGAACTAAGGCTGCTCATTTTAAAGAACAGCAGATTTTGGGAGGAGGACTATGATAACAAATACTGCTCTAAAGAGAAAGGGAACAAACTATTTCCTGTGTACACTGGCAACGTAACAGGAAGCAACAGGTTACATGCAGCAAGAAATTTTAGTTGTACTCTAACAGAACACACGACTATTGCAAGACTGCCAAGAGAGAGTTTCAATTTCAATGGTATTCAATTACTGCAGGTTTAAAAAATAAAAATTAAAGAACAGAAAATACACAGAACAAATATTGTGGAGCCAGGTGTCACTGATAAAGAAATCCTAGTAAATCTTTGTTAAGTCCTTGAAATGGGAAGGTACAGTGTTGAGATAGCCAACTTCATTCAAGTTACTCCCAAACCTTATTTACTAATAAAAATAACAGTATTTACCTTTTTATCACTTCATTTTCTACCATAGTGCTGTCCACCACAACTATCTGCTCTGGGATTCTCACATTCACAGATACAAGTCCCAGGGAGAATAGGGAAAGCATTGTCACACAGTGACCACCTGGTCCATCCATAGGAAATGTAATCATGCCTTCTGATACTTTGCTTTCTTGATCTTTAAACGAGAAGTTATCTGGCTGGTCTGATTTTTCTGTGTCCTTGAGCTTCTCGAAGAACTGAAAGGACTCTGTACAGATTGTACTAGGAAACCGCCATGTAAAAACTCTGGACAAAAAAACAAACAAACAAACAATCAAGAAAACCAATCGGCAAACCATAAATCTTTTGTAGTCTGTTCTTACAGTGTATAGATTTCAAACCAATAGTACATAGAGCAGCCAAACAGTTAAAGTTCCATGCTAGAGCTGATGACCAAGTATCCTCTACATCTGCTTTCACAGTCCCTTTACTAGGTCCAGAACAGCAGGTATTTGTACACCATGTAAAGGTCAGGTATTATACAGCAAATATAAAGCAACGATCTCATCTCCTGTGTGAGCATTGAATGCATTTATAGCTAACTGCTCTTCCCTGCCCCCCGACATTCAGGGTACAGTACAGCACAAAATAATTAGAGACAAAAAATCTTTTCATCACATCTAGAACTTCAGTGCTACCTCTCCTCTCCTCTGCGTATGTCTTTCTGTAAAGGCTCTTCAGCAAACTTGGCTCTATTCCCTGTATGGTCCCAATTGCTAACTGAATGAAGGGCTAACGTACATAGATGGTATCTTCATCTCTTGAGCTTCAGCTGTGATGGCCGGGTTTCTTTTTTACTCTAGGTACTTCATGTGTATTCTCTCCTCCATGCCAAGCATACCAGACTGGATTCTTTTTATTTGCTCATGCATATACAGTGACACCCACCTGTAATAACTCTGAGAGAGCTGATATGACATGGGTACAAAAGGCAAAGCCCGGCTTTTCTTTGGACCCAGTGTATGGTTTACTCGACGGCGATTGACCAAGCTTCTCTTCTGACACTCTAGGAAAGCCTTCACAAGAATGTCATCCCGGTACTCCCGGTACAAACGAAACGTCTGCAAAAAACACCAACATAAAAGACAGTTTTAGCTCTGAACCCACTGTTAGGCTCACCTACTGGAGGTTTATGTTAACTAAATGAACACTGAGCTACAAGCCAGAATGTAAATGATATATATAAATTCACTTAACTACACTATTTGTTTCTTTTATTGGCTTCCAGGCTTTCCACAGTAAATGCCAATTAAATTAACTAAATACTGGAGAACACTTGAAATTGAAAATGGGATCAGTCTCCTACTAGAATTTAATATGTAAAGCACATTCATTTGCACTGTGCCTGGATAGATTATTCCCATCATTTTACCAGGCAGACATGCTTCCACGAACTTGACTTTTTAGGCCCCATTCTTGCCTGTTGATATTTAACTCCTTTGGAACTTCTAACTTTATTTTTTTGAAGTGTTTCACTGATAGATGATACATTTTTGTAATCTCCAACACTGAAGGAGAGGTTGACCAACACCAGTGTCAGCTGGATACTACGACTGCCTTTGTGGTATCTCCTCCAGAGCATAATTTCAACTGCTCAAGCAGGCACTAAATCATGATACAGTTTGACCCACTGGAATTGATATAGAGTTCATTTCCTATGATTTTCAGGGATTGCTCCAACCTTACATCTTGCAATCTCATCCTCAGCAGAAAAGCAACATATAGAAAAGCTGCCTGGAAAACATAATTTCTCAAAAGCAGAACAGAGTAAGTAATCCCCAAAGAATGGATACAAATCTAAGTTTCGGGGTTTCTTGTCTCCCATTTGAAAAGACATTATGACAAGGTAAGGAAAAGCTCTTTAGGACTGTATGATCAGTAAGGATTGGTCTAGATTATGTACCTGGAATGACTGGCAAGATTTCATCTGGTTATCTGAGAGTGCCAAAGTGCTCTGAATAAGATTCTGTAGCACTAAAAAATGAATATCGTAGACACTGAAAAAAAAAAAAAGAAGTGTTTATTCATGATGATGATTTTTGAGCAGGAGGTACCAATCTACTGAATTAGCACAAAAATAGGCCAACTCAATCACTTGCTGCTTTGAATATAGATTTCTAAAGGTATGAGATCACTTCAGCTGAGGATCATTAATGTAAAGGAGCCTGTTACATTTCCTTGACCCTCCACCCTGAATTTCTGTATCAGTCCAGATAACCTGACATAAAACAAAGTTCTTTTTGATAACATCTCCTCCTCTTAAGGTACAGCACCCATATGGAAAACATAATTGTCATTATAATGGTAAGAGACCACCAGAATGACAGATTATTGTCTTAGTTGAGAATATTCATACAGGAAAGCCTGTCTTATTTCAGATTCCAGAGTACTCCTTGCCAGTAAATAAAACTTCTGCTTCTACCTCTACCCATCCCTTAAGACTCCTCTGGATGCTTATAGGCTAACACAGAAAGGTGCTTCCCAAGTACAAAAACCTTCTGCCAAAAGCCACTTTCCAAAAAATATCTCTGCATTTTCTGCCAACACGAGACCTGGGCTCATCTGACAGTCCTGCCCTATCTTTTATCTGCACATGAGCCATAATAAAATAGATTTTCTTAGAGCAACCGAGGCTTCCCAACACAGTCTTCAAGTCAAGCACTTGCTTTGTGTTCTGCAATTTCCAGACATCTCTTTTGTATTTCTTCACAAGTCAAGAGGTCAGATTTGTAGAACATTGCAAAGCATTTCAGGAATGATCTTACTACTTCCTAAATTCTGGTGAGGGCAGTAAGTGGTAAAAATTTCTTTTGAGTGGCAAAGGAGATTTAAAAACCTGGAGATAAAAATAATCACAAAAATGCTGAAAATTCAGTTTTCCCAATGGAGAAATTTTGAGAAGGTCATTGCTGCTGTCATTTTATTCATCAAATCCACGATCCATGTCAGAGATACCTGCAGGCTTTTAAGTGTATTCTTACACTAAGCTTTGTATTGAAAAAAAACAAAAAACAAAAAACAAACAAACAAAAAAAACCAAAAAACATACTGAATTAGAAGACTATATACACGACTTTCATAGATGTGAGGGCTGACATGACCTTGGAGTCCCAATGGAAAAAAATGCTGTTGGTGTTACTCACCTACTGAGACTATCCTCTTTTGTGTTTTGGTTTGTATCTTCTCCAATTGCCAAAACTCGAAATCTAGTTAAGTGAAGGAAAAACACTGTGACAAAAGTAACATGCCTTATACTGAATCTGTGCCATACCAAGATCTTGATTTCATATCAACTGTGAAATGCAGAGGTTGACCACAGCAACTGCTAATAACCTAAGTACTAAAACAGTGCAGGGGTGCTCTCTGCTCCAGCAGCCCTCAGTATAACCATCAGATAAAACACATGCATGGGACCTAGTACAGAATTGTACAGATTTGGTATTTTACTGAGTTCTCAGACTTTCAGTTGCCATCCACGGCATTTCTGTAACATACAGCTTTTCCCAAAGTTAAAAAAAAAAAAAAAAAAAAGTAACAAAGGTGCTAAATTTTTTTATCATAAAATTGTTGAGACCCATATTTTCAAACTCATCTCCAAGTAATATTCATCAACAAAGAGCCTGGGGAATGCTACACAATGCTAAGCGCTCTTCGGTATCACCAGTTTTAGACAGCAGCATTGAAATGATTTAGCTAAGTAACCAGCAACAATTTATGATACAAAATGAAGCCAGTTAATCTGGAAAATGGTCTTATATTTCATCCAAAATATTACACCTGAATACCTACATCGCTAATAACAAAGCTGAGGATTTAACCATTTATGAAAATTTGACACTGGAATTTCTGGTTTTATTATTTAGCAAAATGGAAATGATTTAAAATAAGCATGCTTGCACAAATAACTGAAAATTAGTTATATATTTGTATTTAGGAATTATGGATTTGAAAGAAATGTTGCTTCTTGTATTTATTGAAAATTCTTTTGACACCAAGAATACAAGTAGCAGAGGGTATAAATCATGCATAGCAGAGAACAGGTATGCTCTGAATGGCCCCCCTCTCCCACTATCTGCCCAAGTATGGAGTCAAAATCACCATTATTAAAATACCTGGAAAAGAGTTCCTGCAAAGTATCAGGAATCTCAAGGTTGGGATTCCCCAGTGTTGAACTGAATTTCACTTTCAGTCTTTCCACAAACTGCTTAAACTCTGTTGCACAAACCTTTAAAAACCAAGAGAAAGAAATTGAGGTAGGTAACATTTCTGAAGAGTTGGAAAAGACCGTTTACTTTTAAAGTGTTGATGGAAAATTCTGGTAGAGAGAGCTTAGTATTGAATTATCCAGTCAGAGAAATAGTCCAACAGATGAGAGAATGCATTAAAAGCTCTGTAAAGATTGCTGATTTTCTCAACAGTTGCAGGTTCTGTGTGTAATCAGGCTCACAGCTACAAGCAACCCACCATGAAGATAGTTAAAAAAAAAAAAATTACACACAATTAACAGCATAAGATCTCTTGCTAGAGCTTTGTTTAGGCTTCTGCTTAAGTCTTTTTTTCTCTTTATACCCTTCACAGTCTCTATCACGTTCTACCTCAAATCAGTTTGCAGAATCACTTTTTGAAGGACACCTGCTAGACAAGAGAAATGGTCCTGAATCTCTCTGGAAGCAAGTTTTTATTTGCTTCCAAAGAGACTTTGGGGACAAACGATGAAGGGGAAAAAAGAACCCAACAAATAAGATAAAGAACTACATAAAAATTTTCTCCCCTATACTGTAAAACAATCTACAGAAGAAATGCATAAAAACAGCACGAGAGTCAGCAGTTTCTTTCTGTGAGAGCTAGCAGCTTCAAAGCTTCTTTGCTTTCCATTCAGGTCCTCTTCCCAGAAGAGGGAAAGCCGCTTCTCCTTAGCTTCCTGGACAGAGTAGGTGAGCAAGGATAGAGGATGCATACAGTATTTTTCAATTCCTTATGAAGTAAGAAAGTGTGGCAGAAGAAAGAAACAAGCAGAAAACACACAGTCTGTCCTCTGCAGTGTGTATATTGCAGTCTGTGTACAATTCATTCCTAGAAACTGCCCAGCAGGGCCAAAGATGCTCCCTTGAACACAGCTTCTCCAATAAAATTTGCCTACAATCTTACATTCACCCATACAAGCAGTGCAATATTTCAAGATGCAACTGGATTAAAAATACAAAGTTACGAAGCAAAGATGTTTTCTTGTTCAGATAACAAGGGGCTAAGAGGATTTAAAAAAAAAAAAGTCAGTGTACATGAATACACATGATGGATATTTACAAACAACCACATTGAAAAAACAATTTTGTTGTGCTGTTTACATGCCTTTGGAAGGCTGCCAGTGTCCATCTCATTCCCAAATAGCAATGATGCTACATTTTTACAACAATGTTATTTTTAACTTGGCAAAGAGCACAAGAGAGATAAGAAATTAAGTCATAGTGCAAGTACTCAAGAAATGAAATCACAGTGCAAGCACTCACTAATCCAAGCAATGCAAGCACTCTATGACCTTTCAGATTATTTCCCTCCTACCTGTGGATCTTCATAGTTATTTTCTCTATTCATGAAATCATCAATGAGGGCTTTATCTTGGTAAACCTCAGCAAGGCAAACTCTGCAACAGATACAATTGAAGACATTGTAACTGGTTGAAATTCTCTCAATCTAATGCTGCTCAGAGAAATTAACCTATACGTATCATTTGCAAAATAGGAATAAAGGAAGAATTCTGCCTAACTTATCACATACCTAGATTATCAGTGCAATCAAACCAACTCATCTTCATTTCATTACTTCATCTGGGCTGTGATAGAAATGAGAACTGAATAATAAACCTAAATTTCCTTTAGGAAAAACTTCTGTGCCACGGCCCATACACAGTGCAAGAATAGCACCCATGCAAGTCTTTTTTTTTTTTTTTTTTTTAATATTTTTGTAAGGAATGTAAGAAAGTGGAGCAGAATAGGAAGCAGAGGTGTTCTGAGAGGGACAAAGGGCTGAAAAACTTAAGTGAGGCAGCTTGGATCATCTGAAAGAAGGTACCAGAGTATAAGAGAGTTACTTGTCACTGTTACTTCTAAATCCCCATATCTTTACTTAAGAACTGACAATCAAATTCAGACATTAATAACCCAAATCAGATTCAACTTGTTCTTCTAAGCATGTTTGTCTCCTCTGTCTAGCTGAAGATGTGCAAACAGTAGAGCTAGTTACTTTAAGTATGTTAACCCTTTTTACCTAGTTTGAAAAAAAGCAATTACAAATATTTTTAAGGATCAAACAAGAGGTATGGAACGTCAGTTTGATCTTTCCCTTTACAGAACTTTTGTCTTCACAAAGGTGTAATAATGGATCAAAAAAAAATTCATTTCAATCAGAATCCTCTTGTAACAGATACCAACAGGATACAGACTGGAAAGAAGGAAGAAGAGGCTGCGCACAGAGTGATACCTTTTTTATGTAATCTCCCAGCTTCCGAGAATTTGCTTGAAAGGGAAATTCCTGATCCACTACAATGTCTTTACGTTTATAATATCTTTAATACTCTTCAGTGGATTTTTCTTTCACTAATTTATCTAGTTACTTTCTGAATCCATGTAAACTTTATTATCTAAAGCATCCTGTGTCAAGGAGTTCTAAGCTCAATTGTGTGTTGTATCAAAAACCACCATTATTTTAAACTACTGGCTATGATCTTTATGCAATGTCTTCAGTTCTTATACTGGTTAAGTAATTGTTCCTTCTTAATAGCATAAACATGTTAGAGAACCATAAAAATCATTTGACATCTCCCCTCAGTTCTCTTTCCCTCTTTTCCAGGCGCGCAAATCCTTTTATAGTATCTGCTTCCATCCCTAATTATACTTTGCACTCACCTCTAACTTTTCAAATGTACCGTATCTTCTTTTGAAGTTATGAGGAAAAGAAGAATAAGTGGACAGAATACCAGCTAACATCAGAAGTGTACAGCACTTTTAAGATGCAGGTGCACTACTGATTTACATACCAACATATTTCTTGTGCTATTCTTTACGCCATTGATATGTCTTTCCCACTGAAGAGGCAGATTTGATAGCACTAGGGTGCAGAAAATTGGAAATTTATATTCCCATGAAACAAGATAAACATGGGAGGAGCATATCCCTTAGTTTCAGAATTCAGCTTATACCTAGAACACAGACAGAAACCTTACTTGTAATTAAGGTAGGTCTGGGGATTTCTGACAATGTAACGAGCTCTTCGTCCAACAGAATGAGAAGTTTTATCAAGGGACTCCTCAAAACTGGCATGCATGATATCCCGAACTACTTGCCATGGAACAAAGGGTCCTTTTACCTACGAAGAACAAAAACATTCAGAGTTAAACTTCAGCTTTTATGTACACAAATGATGTTTAGAACCAGGAAGAACTCCTAGGACCAATGAAATGTGTGTTCAATACACAGACCCATTAAATAGAGGTCCTATTAAATACCTTTGCATTTAGCACATGACTAGCAATTCGGCACAGCATGAGCAAGCTGTCTTCTTGCACTGTCCAGGTGACACGCAGACGTGTCATTCTCTGCAGGGCACTCTGGTCAGCTTCGTCATGGTAGCGGAGCCTTTTGCTTTTCTCTACAGAAGTTTCTTCTAACAAATCCAGAAAAAGACAATTATCTCAGCACTACATATTATGATGAATTCAAATTCTTATCACAAACATTATAAACGCCAATGTGCAACTTTAAGGAGCAAAAGCCCAAATTAGAGACTTAGTGGGCTAAATACACTGTCCTTGCTTTGGAAAACATGGCTTAAATCAATGAAAAACTGGGTTAAAAAAATCCACAAACAGAATTTGACTGGACGTAACTCAAGTTCTTTCCAGTATTATGTTTCCGTAAGATGTAGTACAGCCAGGCTATTCACTATGACACACAGCAAGAGAAGTGCAATGTAACCAACAGTGAAGCATCAGATGTGTCAAATGTATTTTAATGATTATTTAATCTGTAGAAAAACTGAAAACACTAGAGACTATGCATTCAACCAGGTGTATGCATGGTAAATGGTTATAATGTACAACTTGAAAAATGCTGTAACACCAAGCAGGCGCTTTCAACAGAAGAACGGTTATCTTTTTTCCTCAAATGTCATTGTTTTAATTTACACTGAATTTTTCTTGGGACTAAGTGCTGCATGAGAATAGGAAACAGAGCAGCTTGCCTTTGAAAGATATCCGAGGAGCAAGCCTGAAACATTACAACTGTATTTTATATTTAAGAAGTTCAAACCAATGTTTGTCATGAGTAAAAGCACAATGCAGCAAAAATTTTCAAGAAGGAAAAGATGCTCACTGTGGCTAGTGTGAAAAGCAAGCAACTAGGTTTTAGTTCCCACCAATAGCTACTCAGCCAATTCAGAAGACAACAGATGTTTCTCTACTGTTGCTGTTTGATTTATTATCTTATCCTTGTGAAGATTAAAGTAAGAGATAAAGTCTGATAGGAAGAAATTTTGTTAACTACAATCTTAATGCTTTATTTCTTTCCTTTTGTGCTACGTTGTCAGCTCTGTTTCTGTCATTCAAAAGCAGAAGACTGACTGTATCAGGGGAACTTGTCACATACTCATACTACCTCAGACACAAAAAGGAGCAGTCTAGATATGCACAAACATGCAGTGGATTATAGAAAGTTTATCTGTCTGGATGTAAAACCCTCAGGGGATGAGGAGGATTATGGGGCCAGGAACAACTTCCAAAGTTGAGCTTGTGAGAATGAAAGCACAAAAACAGAAGGGACTAGGCGACAGCAGTTGAGGAGGTAAAATGCATTAATACCTTGCTCAGGAATGAGCAAACAAGCACTTTAGATAGAAAACTGACTACCTACAGATTCTTCATGGTCTGATGCTCTAAGCCAGCTATCAAAAAGGTAATGGTGAATTGCAATGAGTTGATCTGGCCCAGGCACAATTTGAATTTCTTTTGTTTATACAGTAGTACAACCATGATGGACACACAGGTAACAGCTGCAGCATGCTCCTGTTTTCCACCAGAGCTGGAATACAGCCCCAGAACATCTGAACTTTTTCACCAAAAGAGGCAACCCAACAAGATGACTAGTAACATTCCATTTCCCACACCGTGTCAGTCACATCAGCTTCTCTAAAGCAAACTACAGTAGGTATATGCATTAAAAAGAATGCTTCTTTTTCCTGATGTGTGCTAGTTACTTACCTTTCTTTTTCTTCTTTATTGCCTTCCCAGTATCCTTCTTAAGCCTCTTCCTCTTTTGGCTTTTTCCACCTCTCACTCGTTTGGTTCGATCCTCGGTTGCTTCTTTACTTATTTCAATACATTCCTCCTTTTGGACAAGAGACTTAGATCCTGCCTTTGCCTCTCCCAAAATATTAATTTTGTTACCTAAAATGACACATTTACAGAAATGGATCTTTATAGCAATTATATTCTGAAATATTAAGATACAAAAAGCAAATGCCAGTTTCAGTGTATTAAGGGAGAAGGTCTCTCCAACTTGCCTTTTGTTGGTCAGTGTGGCATTTCATGCCACTTCTCAGCAGCTTACACAGAATAAAATCCTACATAAATTTGGAATTATTAAGTAATTATTAAGTCTAAAGTACAGTGCAAAAACACAAGGAAACTGAACTGAGGTTTTATGTTCAACATGAAGCACTTCCTCTGCCTTAACTTAGATGCTAGGCTACGCAATTTTAACAGCGCCTTAATGAGGATTCATTACAGTGAGCTTTTTATAACTTAGGAATTTAAATCAAGCTAGACTTGGCAAAAATGCTTTAACAGTTTCAGCATTACAAGTGTTTAATGTTGCATATTCTTCTCAATTTAATAGTTATGTAAAAGGCAAGCTCCTTTTAATTTATCAAATTGAGTTTATAAAGATGTAGAATGAATTATTTGTAACAAGGCCTTTAACCTTAAAGTCATCTAGATGCTATAAAACAGGCTAGGGATGAAGAAAACCAGAAGTCTGAAGGTGCAATAAAACCGTTTGCAAACGGACGCCTTTATCTAGCCGTATCTACATATAAAGTATACAGAACAACTTGACTGCAGAGCAACTACAGCCTAACATGCAGTTAAAGTACAAGAGTATGAACACCCTTAACAAAAAACAAACAAACAAAAAAACAAACAACAAAGCAGCAAGAAGTTTCCCACTTTTAGGAAAGATCAAAAGGTAAAGTTTGGATCCAATTAAACAAGTGGCAAACCACCGAAAGACAGAAAAAACATCACTCACAAATTGCCTTAGAAAATAAGGTTAGTATTCTACACTACATTGGTATAAACCAGACCTCTGATACTACTACGGCCTTGTTAGAAAGATAGGGGACCTAACATCCTAGTCATAAGAGACACTGGGTACTTCTGGACTTTTTGCAAACTGCACATCAGAAATTAAAAAGGATAAAAAATATTGTTCCAGATATCCAACAAATAGGAAAGGAAATTATTTACTTTTCAATTACAATGCCTCAGAAGCATCCTAGGTCAGGTACAAGATTAACCCATGTAATCAATATGGGATTTGACAAAGACAGTACCAGCCATAAAACAGTCACAGCCCCCACCAGCACCATCACCTTACCTCCAGTACTAAGTGGAAGAGGGTGTTTTGTTAAGAAGGTTTGGAGTCTCATTGTCAGTCCGTTTTCAGAAACTGTATTTTCCTAGAACAGAATTTTCAAACAAGGGATATGCAAAAGGAGTGCACCACTTTTAACGTTACAATAAGGATATCCTTTGAATAGTGTCAGAAATAAGCTTTCAGTATGAACAACAGGAAGGTCCCTAGCTACAATGAAGAATTCATTTATCTTATTACTACTACGTATTTGAATGGCTGTTAAGCTTTTCTTAAATTATACTGACATGACCACTAGATTATTAAAGTTAGAATTTCATCAATTCCCTTCAAGTTTAAGAAGTCATAACTGGAAAGGAAATACTTGATTCTTTCATTGCTAACAGAGGTTGAGTAGAAATTCCTGTAACAAATTGTTTTTCTGAAGTGTTTTACATTCCATAGGAAATTCTAAAAAGCACAAAACCAAAATGCAAACACAGACATGGGTAGATGCCTTCTACACTGTATTCTACCCATCTTAAATCTGAGCCCAGACTTATTGCAACGTATTAAAAGTTTTTCCATTCCCAACAAAACTCGTTTATCCTGTCTGGAATTCATTGTCAACAGAAGTTGGTTAGAGAAGAACAGCAGAGAGCCCAGACTGAAGAACTGCAGGAGGTTCTGTTAATGCTGAACAACTAGGTGACAGAACAGCAAATGAAAGCAAAATGATCTTGCCTGAGGGAAAAAAACAAGCAACTTTAATTTTATATATATGCTGATAGGCTCAAATTTGACCACTACTTACAATAGGGTAATTATGGCCAGTTCTGTGAAAGCACCTGTTCAATAGTTGGTAATGGTCAAAAAGCCAATAAAACGTTAAGAATTCTTAGGAAAGGAGAGCAACACAATGCAGATATAAAAACCCAACAATGGCCACAGCTTGAACAAACTATGTGATTCCATTTCCACCTTAAAAGGGATACAGAAGAACTAGAAGAGCTTAAAAAAATGGCAATAAGAAGGAATAAAGACAGAACAGGTTCTATGCTAGCAACAGTTAAGTAATCTAGCAGATGCCAGTTTTTAAAATGAGATGCTAATAGGAAACATTAGAGATACTCACAAAATCACAACTGAAATAGAAAGGGTAACAGAGAATAACACTTTTCACAGCTTCTCTTACTACGATTATTAGGGGAGCTTAGGGCCATTAAAAGGAAGGAGTGACATAATAGTGGGGCTTTGAAACTCTGCTACATGAGGTTGTAGATACTAGAGATTTACATGGGTACAAAAAATAATTATACAAACTAATGCTAGATGAAAATGGTAAGACATCTCAGAGGGACCCTGACAGGCTTGAGAGGTGGGCCTGTGCAAACCTCATGAAGTTCAACAAGGCCAAGTGCGAGGTCCTGCACCTGGGTCGAGGCAATCCCAAACATCAGTACAGACTGGGCGATGAATGGGTAGAGAGCTGCCCTGCAGAGAAGGATGTGGGGGTACTGGTAGATGAAAAAACTTGACATGAGCTGGCAATGTGCACTTGCAACCCAGAAAGCCACCTGTATCCTGGGCCACATCAAAAGTACGGTGGCCAGCAGTGCAAGGGATGGGATTCTCCCCATCTACTGTCCTCTCATGAGACCCCACCTGGAGCCCTGCGTTCAGCTCTGCGGCCCCAGCACAAGAGACAGGGAGTTGTTAGAGAGCAGGTCCAGCAGAGGCCACAAGAATGATCAGAGGGCTGGAGCTCCTCTCCAGTGAAGAGAGGCTGAGAGAGTTGGGGTTGTTCAGCCTGGAGAAGAGAAGGCTCCAGGGAGACCTTACTGCAGCCTTCCAATACTTAAAGGGCTCCTACAAGAAAGACAGGGAGAGACTCTTTACCAGGGTGTGTAGTGACAGGACAAGAGGTAATAGTTTTAAACTGAAAGAAGGAAGAGTTAGATTTAGATTAGATATAAGGAAGAAAATCTTTACTGTAAGGGTGCTTAGATACTGGAACAGGTTACCTACAGAAGCTGTGGATGCCCCATCCTTGGACGTGTTCAAGGATTGGATGTAGCTCTGAACAACCTGATCTAGTGGGAGGCGTCCCTGCCCATGGACGTCGGGTTGTATCTAGATGATCTTTAAAGGTCCCTTCCAACCCAAACCATTCTACGATTTTATGATTTTTTTTATTTTTTTTTAAACTTTGTGCATTTCCTTATTCTAGGTGTTTCAGTTTTCATCTGACAATATGAAGCACCACTAAGGAATCTAAGTTTCTTGCTTAAAGTATTTCTCCTTTGGTCGAATGTACTATCAAATTCAGTTCCAATAAATTTATGTCCAACTCTTTGATTCACTTCAGTACCAAGATTTACTACATTTGCCATTCATCTCTTTCCAGTGATGCAAAGCCTTAGTAAGACATAGGATTGAGAAAGCATGCAAGCAGCAACATTTTGCAGTCAGTATCTCAATCCTTAAGAATACAAAAATCTTCACAAGTCATCACTTTATACAAGTTTAAAGATACTCACCTTGCTAGTCTTATTGATGATGTAGCTTGTCCAGATCCAATTGCGCTTTAAATGCCCATAAAAGCTGGAATCCAGACCTGCAGCACCTAACCCATCCCCAGGGATCGTTCCATTGTCAACCACTTCTCGGCTGCCTCTAAGAGAAAGAGTGAAAAAATGTACATTTATTATTTTATAAAAGCAGCTGAGAAAGCAATCCCTAAGTTACATGTGTGCAATGTGCAGAACTCTCCCCTTACCCTCCCAATTTAGACAGAGCTGGGAAAGACAAAGAGAAAAAGAGGAACTCCCTTCCTTAACCCTGATGCAGACGCAGAGTAACAACAAGGCTCTTCCATTAAGTTGTAGTGCCAGATATTTAATGACCAAGCTTTCAGTTTTAAGCTTATACCCAAAGCAACTTCATTATTGTTAATTAAGTTCCAATGATCATGTTAAACACTGTTCTCATTATTATTCCTACAACAGAACTAGAGAAAATACTTGCTCAGATGAGAAACTTTCTCACGGCAACTGTGGGGAAAGTTTTCCATGGGAACTAAAGGCCACCATAAACCCTACATTTTTCACACTGACTGTCAAGGACTGATCTCTCCAGCTAACAAAATACATTAAAACCTTGTTTAAATACACATACAAACAGCAAAAAAAAAAAAAACAAAACCAAAACAAAACAACAACATCAAAAAAACAATGCATGTGAGATTCTCTCTCTGGAAGGAAAAACAAAACCAGAAACTGGAATTTGGTTTCCTCAAATATATACTCCATTATTTATTTATTTTTAGATAACTTTGTGTATCTATCAGTAATACTGAAAATAACTTTAAACACTGTTTAATAAAACAAAATATTGACAACAAAACTAAACCATAGTGCACAACAGTATAAAAAGTATAACTGCTATTCTGCAAGGCTGTCACAGTATTCTGGCTGTGATTAGGCAGAAGATGTATTTCAGGCTTCTGTATTTCACCAGTGTACAAATACCATACTGGGAATTGATCTGCAAGCAATATGTAAGAAACTGCAACACAGAAAGGACAGAATTCAGAATGTGATACTTGAGAGCTTCTGAAGCTGTGTGGTACTTGAGATGCCGTGCTATAAAGCACAGGACAGTCCTTAATTTTTTCCCTTGCGTTAACTGTACTTATGAAGCATTCCTTCCTTCTCAGTTTCACTTTCCCCAAGACTCTTGCACCACACATCTGTACTACTTTGGAAGGAAATCTGAACCTGGTTTTCCCATTCTGCTAGAATAAATACCCACTTGATAGGCAAGGTGCTTGTAGAATTGATACATAACTATGCTTCTTCTTAATCAGAAAGCTTCTGAATTAAAAACAAAAACAAAACAAAACAAAAACCAACCAGAAATGCTCGCCTTCACTGCATTTGCTATTGAGTAACATTCTCAAAACCAGAACAGTTCTTTTTACCCACTCAATTCATTCCACAAAACAAGCATGAAGCAGACATACGTGGTATATTCCAACATTGCACACTTTCGTTCCAGATTGTGTTTATCCACTGCTGATTCTTGTTCCATTTCTACATCTAGTGCAGTCTCCTCCCCTTGAAGATTACTTCTCTTTGAACGAGGATAGCGGACAACTCCTAGACATACAAATGGTTTTGACCATCAGGTTGAGAAGTTAGACTTCAACTCATTTCAATCTACCCTGCTATGGGAAACTACTGCTCTCACTGACTTACCAAACAGTACTAAATAGATTCTTTTACCTATCTGACTAATTACAGAAATACAGAATAGTTTTGTTTGGGCTTTCAGTAGCAAACTTTTCTCATTTTTTTTTCTTAAATGTATACTTGTTGCAGCTGTATGTCCTACTTAAAAATACAAAAGGACCAAACAAAAAAAATAAACTCAAAAAAATGGGGTGCAAAAATCCTTTAAATTCCACTTCTCAGCTAACCGGGGCTATCTGTTGGAAAGTTTAACAACATGTTTTTAAGGAAGAGAGAGATCTGCTTGAATTGAGAGGACTATGACAAAAATATACTAGTAACTATTCTCAAAGTATTCTCAAAGAGGTTTTTTTCATAGCTGGATTGAAATCTACCAGGGCTATTACACATATTGATACTTCTAATGGGACAGAAAGGATTTTTCCTTTAATACAGTTCTGAAAATGTCAAATATATAGTTCTGTTTCTTAGATCTCAACTTCACATAATTACAAGGACAAAACTCCTAGTTTTTTTTTTTTTTTTTTTTTTTTTCCATGCATAAGGAGACCAGCCAACAGAACAAAAGGCGAGCAATTACATACACAGAGCTTGCCTCAAGTTTTAGGAAAGGGAGGAATTATGGTATTAACAGAATGAACAGTAAAGGTGATAAGAACGTACAATTATACCATACCCAATGGTGTATTAAGGCAGACACACTGCAAATCAAACCAGAAGTTTTCCACATCCTGCATGGTATTCAGAACATATAAGCGCCTCTCAAATGGGCGGCTACTTTGTGCCAAGTTATAGTGGGGGTCACAGATAGTGGTATCTACAATCACAGCATTTCTCTTCATATACACAAACACCTGTCAAATATAGTACGTTTCAGGCTGGTAGAAAGAAATCATTGAAATTGCATAATTTACAAGACACAAAATCTAATCTATTTTAGGAATGATTAGCATTTTCTCAGTCTTTGCTGTTTTGAGCCAGTATATAAGCCAAATATTGCTTAGAGACACCAACATCCACCATGTTACATTGTATTCCCAAACTTCCTTTGCCAGTGATGCAGAAATTTAATTTTCAGATTTAGAACAGTTTCTTTCCCCAACTTGTGCATAGGACTATTCCAAGTTTCCACAGAGAATGACTACTTCCTACAAGCTCTCGTTCAAGATTAGGCCTCTCTTTAGGGGCCTAGTTATCTATCTTCTACTCGTAAAGTATATGTTGCTGTTGCTGCCTTCTCCTTTGCATGTGCTCTCAATTTACAAAAAGTTGTGTAAGAATGTCTCTATTTTATTATGATTAGTGACTTAATTCTGTTTGTTAGACATCCAAAGCCTAACACCTTAATAAATGAGTATATGGCATACTCATTTTTCACAAAGTCTGCAAACACACAGGTCATTATTGTGTGCAACTTCCAGCATTATACACTTGAGTACTCTCTTTCCAGAGAAAGGCAAAAATTCCAGAGAAAAATAACTTACTATATGACAGCTAGAACAGGAGGTTTGCATATGTCTGCAACATCAGTATTTTATTAAACTACTCTTAAGTAGTAATTACTTAATTACTTAAGTAGTAATTAATTAGTAGTAAGTAATTACAACCCCCCCAAATTTGCATTTGTATCACTGGAACAAATAACACGAAGAACAATGGTTAAGTTTTCAAAGAATTACCTGGTCTTTGTCTTGAAATTTCTCTGTTGGACCAAATTGTATCAGTCCCATATAACACAATCTTTGAAGGTTTTCTACCACTGAAAAGATGTACCTCCTGCAGTAATGTTAGAAACAATACAATTAGTGTTCACGAAAGCAGTAACAATGATACCAGAAAACATGCCATTTTCATACAGCAACCTGAAGTTTCAGAAAACCAGCTGCTTTTTTTAAATATTGGGTTTTAGAATTTCTCAAGTGTCTGACTTGTTAGTCCATAGAAAATAACTAAAATCCCGAAGCTGCAAGGTTTCTTTCCTCAAATCACAAACATAATATTTTAGCTAATTATTAACAAAATTTTGCTAGCAAAGAACATAATTAGCTAAAAATACTTTATGTACAAAAGAGTTGAACAAGGTCAGAACACCAGCAGATCTGCAGACAATTTTTTATTATGAGAAGACATACGTAACAAAACATGACTACTAAATATGGGCTGATAAACCTTCACGTGTCCATACAACTATAAGGATCCTTGTCCAGTTCTTTAAAGTTGTAAGGTTCAGAACTACCTGCTCCAACAAACTGCTTTCAGAGCTTGGCATAGCAAAAAGTGCACAATTTCCTATGATGTTTATCTACTTCAATGGCAAAACTCTAGAAGTTTCAGGAAGCTTTTGAGATCACACTTCTGAGACAGAGAGAGAGTTTGTGAAAAATCCAGCTTTGCTCACATTTAACTTCATTAAGATCTAAGTTTTTCTGTGCAATTACATGGGAATTTATACCTTTTTTTTTTTTTTTTTTTTTTTTTTGCATTTTATACCTTCAGTCCAATCTCGATTTCTAAACCTTCTAGATGAGGAATGGCAAACAATGGCAGACATGCCAGTGTGAGCACATACACAGAAACTGAATGTTATGTATGAGAGGCAGGAGTTAGGTAATGTGTCACCTCCTGAAAGATTTATGAAGGACAGCATCATTTAGACTCTATTAAATTTTGAATTTAGCAGCAGCCAGGAGTGTGTTTTGAACAAAAGTAACATCCTGCTGATGAGTTATGAAGGACAGAGCCTCCCAGTTCTCAAACGCTGCCCGACAGCATGCATGAATATCATTTATTAGTTTCTTATTACCTTCTATTTGGGAGAGAAAAATACAGTTTGGCACACTCCCTTACAAGATTGATGATCCTTGTCTTCAGTAACAAAGTTCTCTTTGACACAACCAGAAAATAACTGAGAAAACAGTCAGCCACTTTTGTTTCCTCCCTAGAGCTATTTACTTTGACTCATCTACTTACCTTTTGTAGAGAAGCTGCTGTCGGACTGACCTTGGAAGAAATCTGATCAGTGTGTGCTTTTGTAGTGGATCATTTAAAAAATCTTCCAGACCATCCACCTAGAATTATTTATAAGTTAATCAAAACGTGAAATATAACTGTCCTTTAAAGTACTGAGCTTTGGTATTACTACTGTCTACTGAAATACTTTTAAGCAAAAGTTATTGCTTTTGTAAAATGGTTAAACATTAATCGTGTTAATCAGGCAGGAGATTCACTGAGATTATAAAAAGCTCTTTGCAAAATATAAGCTTTATAATTTGCAGTATTATAGGGCTATACATTTTTCTCAGCGTGGCTGTACATGCAACTAGCTTTTCTGTACAAGAAACTATGATGAAATAAAGTTTCTACTCTCTAATGGCTAGTTTTGTTAAAAAAGACTAAGGTGGTATTTGTTACTGCTTATAAGTCCAGTTGAATTATCAGACTTTAAATTAAACCAAATATGAAGTAATAATAATAATTAAAAAAGCACTATACCTTGTAGCTCACTTGCACTATTTGAACAAAGAGTGAGAGAGGCAAACAGAGAAGAATGTCACTAACAAGAGCCCATCCAAATCCAAACTCTCTGTGAACTGGCAGAGGAGGGACATAGCGCATCCATGACGTATCATCCACATACACTAGGAACAAGATAACTGGCTTAGATTCAGATTAAGACAGGACAAACTCAATACTTACACTAGTCATTTTACTGCGAGTGTTCAAGCAGAACATATCTGGCAGTTCATCGTTTGGATGCCTGAAAATCTAACATGACCTGAAAATTACTTATCTTGCTGACTTTCAGTCTTTTTTGAAGTGGACGCTTACATTTTTCAGTGCTGGTGAGGACACTTGAAAAGCATATTTAAACCTATTACAATAAGTTTGCTCTTCTTCCTTTGCTTACACAGACATTTTAGAGGATGTCTGAAAGCTACAAATGTAACAAATTCCCATGTTCTGAAGTGTGAAGATGTTACTTACACTACCCCCATAAGACTTTATTTTTTTTACCAAGATAATCTGCTCGAAGACTTAACTATCCTTAAACTATATTTAAAAAAATAAATAAATATGGATATCCAATCCAATTCTTTTTCTACACCCAGTAGCATGGAGAACAGTTGATCAATTAACTATAATATTGTCTTCATTTTGGAAGATATGCATTCTGTCCCCCTTAGTACAACTTTTTTGTATAAGAAATAGAAGGTGGCAACATTACGTAATTTATTTGAAGCACTAGTTATGCAACTATGGCTTTGGTGCAGACCTATCCCTAATAAGATTAAATCTAAACCATTTCTTCCAATTTACTCAAGACAATTTGGAATTCAAATCCTGCTCTCCAAATTACTAGCAAACCTTCCACTTATCATCATCCCCAATTTGAGCATATTTTGGTTAATTATCTAAGACATTAAGAAAAAATATTAATTATGATTGGGCTCAGAATAAAGGTCTTATCTGAAATTCTTTTCAATTTGAGAACAAGCCATTAAGAATCTCTCAGTACTTTTTTCAAGCATTTGTGTTCCCACCTTAGTGTGTTTTCATTGAAATCATATTATCAAACAGTTATGGAAATATTACACTGAACCATAGCAAAGCATCTAGTAAAGCCAGGATGTGCCAATTCTTACCTGTTTGATTAGACAACTCCACTTCAGTGTCGCGTGCAGAGATTTCAGGATTTGTCACAGCTTCAATGATGTGTACGCTCCCGTCTGTCTGGGCTTCGAGGATAGCAGTGTTCACATTTGGCCCTTGCTTGCTGCCTTTTTTCTCACCATCACTACCTCCTTTTCGGTCTGCTCCATTTAAAGGGTGTCCATAAATTAAATACCAAAGGAACATGTGGACCATTCTTAAACGGGGCATTTTGGGAAGAAAGCCAAGAGAACGCCCAAGTCCTGGAACTGGGAGGAAAGATAAAGTATCAAACAGAAATAAAAAGTGGTTTAAAACAGTAAAAAAAAAAAAAAACAAAAAAACCTATCTCTGCAAAACTGATGTGAAAAAAAAAGGGAGGAAAGGTGGGCCACTGAAGGTAAATATAAGTTACACATTAGTGAAGAAGTAGAGAATGGAAATACTCCAGTTTGCAATTTAAAAAAAAAGCTAAGAAACCATTGGATAGTAGTCCCTAGCTGAGATTGCTCCTAATATAAGGCATTTCTATAAAATAAGAAAAAAACAACCACTTATATCTTATGAGAGCCCAACATCTGAAAGTGATCATTAATAATAAATGGAAATGTGAAAGATGACAGAAAAAAAAGTTGGATGTACCTGTAACAGGGTGATAGTTTTTTAGCTCTGTTATGCCCATTTTTTCATCATTTTTTCCTGTCCGACTATTATTTTCACCTTTACATGAACTTTCTTGTGTTTCTCCTGACTCAGAAACTGCATCTTGCCCCAGGTTTTCCTCTTCAGCATGGTCCTGGGATGTTGGTGTCTGTGGAATTTTAACCCTGTATTGAAACCATACAAGACTTTGGTAAAAACAAGTAACATTATGATTGCATATAAGTTGAACAGAGATGGCATCACGGGGACTGGTAATTAAAAGAAATGCAAGTCTCTTTGCAAAAGGACAATGGCCTTGAACACTTGTTCCCATCAAATGATATCGAATATTTTGATGGAAAAAGAGTTACTTTTATGATCTTTTTTTTGAAAAGATAAGCTGGGTATTGAGATCTAATACGCACAACCCTATTCTCTCCTGATATAGGATTTCTTTCTTATATTAATCTTTTCAGACATAAGGTGCAGGTAGAAGCTTGTGATTTGCATTTGAGGATGCATGCGCAGTTCCTAAAGAAGGGAACAGAACCCCATCTTTGGGAATTGATCTCATTATGAGGCTACACGATCATATTCCTTTTTTCTGCTTCACCTCCTAAGTCCTCAGTCCTATGCTCTCTGTTGCCCAGTGGACTTGCACTTAGGTGACAATCTCAGACTACATTTACAGTTAAAAAAAAATTCCTTTGCAGAAGTTTTTAAGGTAAAGGGTGAACCAGTCTTCTATAAAAGCTAAGGCTTTTAAGTGTGCCAAAAGTTGAACTTCAAATCTTTAGCAAATTAAGAAGTTAATGCCATCACTCTAAAGTCCCACTGTGATGATTTGTTTATCTGCCCACACCTCACAGGCAAAAAAATGCTTAAATCCTGAAAGAAACAGTGGGAATTTCTTACTTATTCATCTCAACAATTCCCATTATTTCTCTGTCTGCAGCTAAAGAGAATCCTAAGTTTCCTCTAAATATTGCACCAAGATTACAGGGCTAACTTGGCCTCAAATCCACTACTAACCAAAAGACAGAAAATTAAGAAGCTTAGTGCTGCCCATAAGTAAGCTTCATTCTCTGTGAATTGGCAAAGCTCTTTAATTACTGCTGTTCTAAACTAGCTGGGTGTGATACCATGTGAAGACAGTGACTGAAATGCGAAGCAAAATGAGCATGGAGAAGTCAAGACCTTGAAGCTGATGCTTAAAGTTCAAGGGATCAGAATTCAATTCCTCCTCTTTCCTGTCTTTGGAAGATACTAAGCACCTCACTTCATCTTTGAGCTTTGATTTCTCTGCTGTTAGAGAGGAGGCTAATTTTTCTTTTGCTTAATTTGCATTTATTTCCTTCTGCATACTTTTGCATGTACTAGACATAATAAGCCAGATTCCCCACCAGATCATCATTGAAACTTGCCTGCTTGCTGTGCTTGAATTGGAGATTCGGAAACGCACCTGCTCGATGGCACTTTTTACAAGTGGATCATTAGGACTCACGGAAGGATGAACAACAAACTCTACCTGTTAAAAGCAGAAGAAAATAAACAAGAGGTATTAATGGTATTTATATCAACTCTTAATCAGCTGCATAAATTATCAGAGATTTAGTCAGTAGCCACAATGGATGAACACTATAAAGTTTTATTAATTCACAGAATATTAACACCTTTGGAGTGAAAGACCAACTAGCTTATACTAAGCAAGACACCAGGCTATTTGGTCTCTATACCAATAAAAACTCAGTGTCATTTGCACAAACGTCTTTTTTTTTTTTTTTTTTTTAAATCTGAAATATTTGGAGAACACAAACTTGCAAATATTAAGCTGAAAGGGATAAATGAAAAGCAGTACCTCGGAAAGCCAAACTAATAGATATTATTGCTAAAATTATGCACACAATACAGATTAGCAAGATTTCATGTGCAATCTACAGTAATTGTGCAGAAGGTGATTTTCAATGAATTGTTTCTCTCCCTGCTTTTGACATTTCACACTAGAGTTACAATGACAAGTGTGAGCTTTACAACTACAGACTACAAACATTTAAGCTACAGACATTTTACTTTCATAAACCCCAGTAACAGTGGATTTTTGTTAAAAATACAAAGTAGATCACATTCTATAAGTCTCAATTCAGAAGCTAACTTATCATTTCTCATACACTCTCTCCTTTCAAAATGAGATTAAATAGAATCGTGCTGTAGCCTGACAGTGCAGGGAGAGACAAACAACAAAACCTCTCAGACGGGAGATTCAGAGACTGATCTAGGGACTATTCCTTGGTTTCACGATTATCTGCAGTACAATAATTGAAAGTAACCAGAAACCTGGTTTTCACAGTAGCTCAGTTTGGGACGTGTAATTTATAGGCAGCTCGACTGAGGGTTCTGCTACAAAAAGTAAAGTCCTCCCTATATTTCAGTACAAAGGCCCAAAATATTTTGATAAACCAGAAGGTTGTGAAAAAAGACGTTTCTGTTGCCAGGGTTTGAGCAGACACCTTTTTACTAATGCCGTCTTGGATGACCGTAGTACGATAGAGTCTGAGGAGTCCTTCTCGTGAAAGCTTCTGGACCAATCGGATGATAGACTTTTTGCAACATTTAGTGGAGACACCTTCTTGCTTCTCTTGATCCATGACCATTTTCTGAAGCCTACAAGATGCAAAAAAACCCTGCATTTTAGCCCAGAAATGCTCCAAACTGCCTAAGCAGTTTGCTTGAGGGAGTGGGGCAAATGGATTTTTCCCTACTTACAGCAATTGCTGCTCATTTTTCCCTTTTGCTGTAGATAACTAGAAACTTAGCCTTAAATTTCAGCTGTATTTTCTCTGTTATCAAGTGTACCATTTTCAGGAGAACACTGCTGCTCTTATGTCAGCCTCCCTAAGGTGAAGAAAACCTACAGCTTTTCGTGATGGGTGCAGTTTATATTTCCATTTGTGAGTTCAATTAAGATTGAGGCAGAAAGAGGTTACTTTGCAGTGTTCAGAGCTCAGAAACTACACATGCACTCACAATGCAGATACACATATCCTATTACTTGAAGCAAGCTCATTTCTTCCCTTGTAGTAGTCTGCAGGAGCACGTTCACACCCTGCTCTCTTTATGCCTATTTTCATACACTTCTTCACAAATGCTCCAGGCCCTATTTCTGGAGAGTGAATTTTCAAGAGGATAATGAAAGGTATTTAAGAAATGAGACAATAAAGTGAATGTACACATGGACTGCAACTTTCAAAAGAATACCACGTAATGGCAACTAACAACTATAGTGACAACCAGCAAATTTCCCTGGCAGACACCGGAGAGGGGCAGAACTTTCACTAGTAAGGGAGGAACCTATGAGCAGCACTAAAGTGGACAGAGCATAGGGGATAGAAGTATCTTCTAAGTCTGCTCTTGGACATGGCTAGATGAATCAGCAATGAGGCTGGTGCCACAAGATGAAGCTCTACTTTCACAACACTCTGCAGTTGAACTAGGAGACAGGAAGTTTCAAAATTCTCAAACCAGAGGAGAATAAAGTCATTATTTCTTACTAAATTCCTAGAACATGCAGCCCTGTGTATTTTTACATGCCAGGATGTTATGCACTGACAGAGAAGATGGATGGTGCAATCCAATCCGCCACAACAGAATCTTGCCAGTTTGGAAGCTGGGACTCAAGGATAACACCAGAATTGCCATTTCTCTTTGAAAGTGGATCTCAGAAGTCTGAAAGACTGCTATATCATTCAGGGAAATATCTTTAGTCCCGACAGGACAAATCATGAGAACACATAAAACCATTCCACATAAAACAGCTAAGAAAAGCAAACTTTCCGGATCCCACTAAAATCCTAGTGACAAATGATGGCTGAGTGACATAAAGAGCCTCTACAATCAATGACAGAATAACACAAGAACAATTTTTGAAACCAAGTAGATACAAAACTTAGGCAGATGAAAGAATCCTCAAACAGGGAAGTGCTGTACTTTACTATGCGGCTCCGGGCACTGGCATACTGAGAGGAGAAAATAGGTAGATCTCTTAGAGTTGATCTCTGGTCAGCTATGATCAATATCAACAGAGATCTCTGAATATACTGTTTAAAATTTCACTTGTTTAATTATCTGAGAAGAACTATAATTGCTTCTAAACAACTGACTAATTTTCACGATTCAGTATAATTCTAATCCCTCCCCCTTCCTTGCTGCATTCTCTCCATCATTACAGCACTGCTATTAGGGAGACGAAAAGCCAACAGCATACAGGGTTCCTGAAGCAGGGCCTATGCTATCACAGTGCATCAGGCCCCCACAACACTGTTTTTTAGACAGACTCACGTGAACAAGCTTTCAATTAGCCGGAGGTTTCGGACAGCTTCCACGATAAGATTTCGGCGCTTTAGCAGTCTGTAAGTTTCATGAGATCGCTCCACTGCTGTAGCTTTGGAACGCTTTTCCTTCTTTTGGTCACATATTTGCTAGTGCACAACATAGACAAAAAGATATTTAATATGAACTATTCAGGGTCTTCAGCCTAACAGTGGTTCTTCACACAGTTGCACTATGCCCATTCCACGTTCTGACCCAGTTTGACTTGAGAGTTTTGGCCTAGAAAGCTGGTAGTGGCATTACCATAGTGCTGAGTCCAAGCCAACACATCCTGTCTCTCAAAAACACTTCATCTCACACTTGTTCTTACAGCAGTGAAGCCACACAATTTTCATGTCAAAGCCCATGAATTCTTCCGGTTTAGGACAGACAAACCAGATAATACGCACCACTTGTATGCACGGATGGACATTAGGTGATAACACATATTAAGTAAATATGGGGAAATTGTAGAACACTAGAGAACTAAACCAGAATGATATATTGGACATCTACTTTCCTACCTGCTGGAATAATTTTCACTTGCCTACAACGTAGACAAAATATAAATGTGCTTTGAAATGAAATAAAGTTAAAAAACAAAAAAACAATCCCATAAACAAATACAAAAACTATAGCTGGAATCTTGTTGTAAACATACACAACTTAGCTCAGACAGCCATACCAAAAAGAAAATACTAAGACCCATGATCTTACCTTAGGGTCTTCAAGTCTGACCTCCTCAACCACAGCCACATCTCCATCTTCATCAATGGAATGAGCACAGGTAGAAAGACTGGACTCCTGCTTTAGAGTTTCCAAAGTAGAACTCTCCCCCAAAAAGTTGTCTGGTTGTTCATCAGATTCTTCAACAATTTGAGGGGAAGGCAGCTTCTTCCCCACAGACTTCACAGCTGTTGGCTTTAAGCCTGGTTTAAGAGCAAAGGGCCTTGTAATTGTTCTGCTCTCACTGTTTCTGTAAATGTTCAGCTCTCTATAAAAGGCCTTACCCACTCACACAGGTAACTGTATACTTTAAAGCATTTTCACATATTCTTCTACCATGCTGGAAGCAGTGGTTTGATTGTGAATGACTGAATTGTCCAAAAGTAAAGCTTTTAAAAAAGCTAACGCTGGAAATGTGGTTTTCAAAAATGTGCTCTCTACATGCAGAAGCCTCTTCAGAGGCAGACTTACATGACCAAGAGGGGACAGATTAGCTTATTCAGAAACTGCTGTCTGAAGAAAGGAGGGTTTTTGTCAAAAAGATTTTCAAATTCTGCCAGAAACCTGAGGGGAACTCTTCTGACTCAAAGCAGAATTGAGAACAAGGATATAATATTACTCCCAAGACAATAAACTTAAGATATGGAGATCTGTTCTCCTCTCTTCCCCTGGAGTGCACCAAAGTGTTAGGAACATGCAAATAGCTAAACTAAACCATGATATCCTCCTTAAAATATGTTCCCAAAAGGTTGTCAGCTTTTACATTGTGACGTTCCCAATAACTCAAGAGAAAGATGAAGCAATTAGCTTCAGGAGACAAGACATTTTTGTTACAATATGCTTAGGTGAGTAAGGTTGAAGGTCAAGTCATCCCAAGACTACCGCTGCTTTAAAGTAGTTAGTTACCATCTTAGCTAATATCAGACAAGAAGTCAGTACGAGTTCATGTACAGTCATCTCACTTGAAGGTTTGTATCAAATACATTTGTCCATGTACTGATGCAAACTCTAGAGCTCAATTCCAGACATATCCAACTGAAAAAAAAAACAAACAACACACTACTAAAGGAGGAAGATTTTTTTGTTTGAATAAAAAATGTTAGTTCGCTTGTCTGTCAGCTCCCGTTCTATGTCCTGCACCAAAGATGACAGTTACATTCTCTCCAAACTTTAAAATCATGATCTACCTTTAACTGGTGTTGACTGCTGGGTACCATCTTGGAGATTTGATTTCAGCAGAGAACCTGAAGTGGCCTTCTGACCTTTTCCTCTCTTCTTGCCGTATTTCACTTCTTCTTCATTGTCAGACTCTGAGACCAAAGTGTCATCTCCAGGAAACGCATCTTCTACAGGGGGAGAATCTTCTGGCACTAGAGACAAAGTAACTGTAGCTAACTGCTCACTCCTAGCCTTCTCTCTCTCAAACTGACGGTTTAAATCACTCTCATCTGCAAAACTGTATGAAACATACTTTGTTGTCCTTTGCCGTCCTTCATCCTCCATAAAACCCTAAGAAAAGAATTGGAACATTACTTTATTACCTTACTTCTCCATTCTTGCAGTCTGTTCTCCAGCATCAACAGTGAGAAAATTTCTTACTGTTCTCCGCTCACATATAAAGATATTATTATTTTTTTTCTAAATAACTACATTGTTGACTAACCTTAGCATACAGAAATCAAAAGAAATACTCTGCGTGAAAAATAAGTAAGTCTGTATTACCTGCATATTAGAATGAAATGCCTACAATATAGTGGATGTATAAAAGTCTAAGGAAGAATAAACTATATGCATTTAGCGCCGAAATCAAATTTTTCATAACTTTTTTCTGTAGTGTAGAGATTACTAGAGTGAATTACACTTAAGTAGAACTGCTGCTACACTGCATAGTTTAAAACATCTAGCAACTTGAAGACTTAGCTATCAGTGAGGGAAGACAACTTCTTCACAGTTTATTTAGAAAAAGTGCGTTTAGACATTCCTGTGGCATATATAGTTCATTTGTTTTTAATTCTACTGAACTTTTTACCAAGCAAGATCTTAGTAAACAATTCTCTATTGAAGTAAGATGGCAATTATCCTGCCTTTGTGGAAAGGGGTGGGTGGGAGCGTATGAAAAAAGACAGTTGAATTTGTTCATCTCTAATTCAGAAGCCTGTTGAAAAAATATTGAAATATTTGGAAATAAAGATATTAACCACCATAACCTCTATAAAATAATTTTTTTTTTCAGAATGTAATGCTGCTTTCAAAATGCAAGTAGATTTGTTTTAAATTACAGAACATCTCTGATAAGATCTTTCAGAAAAGGCTACGAGAGGAGACAATTTTGCAAAACATCAGTTGTCTTACAAAGATGAACCAAAAGGGCTGTTTTGAGTTGAGAAACATTTATGTCCATCTCCATAAAATACCAGAACATGCAGATTCCCAAATGCCAGTAGGTCACCTGTGTTACCACCGATTACAGTGAGTGTGCTTTAGTGGTTGAGGTGCATTTCTCTGCCCTGTCTCTTTTTGGAGCATAGGCCTGCTTCATACTGCTGGGAACAGTGTTGATCTGGGATGCTGTGAAGCTGCATCTGGTACAATCCCATTAGCTAGTGTGGGTCACTGGAACATGCATTCAGTATGGACAGCAAATCTGGGGCAACGTGTATTTTTTCCCCAGTCTTTATTACACCCAATCACAAACCAGTGTAAAATACTTGTACATCTGGGTCAGCAAACTATTAAATGTTAGGGCAGCTAACCAGAAAACAGTAAAGAAAAGATTCTAGGAGAGCAGTTATGTTACATTCTAACAACTAGGCCTAGATATCAGATTATAGTAGGTTAAAATTTCAACTGAACACTTTTTGAACACTTCTCTTATATATCTTTTCCTCAACTGAAGTCATAATCTTTTCAATTTTATCATAATTCTTTCACTGTCAACTCTCAAATCCCCGCGGTTTCTATTGTTTGAGGTTAACAATATTATAACATATTACCGCAGTAACCACAATTGCATTTTCAGTTTCAATAAGTATCAATATTATTTTATTTTAACCTTACCTTGACAACTTTGTACCTTTCCAGGAGACGACAGAGCATCCTTGCTTCTAGCTTCCCCACATTCATAGCCATCCGAATTTCGGCCTGAGAAATACCTTTTGTTCCTCTACTTTCAACTGTTTCAGAAAGGAAAACCAGAAAATATCTCAGGAAAACAATCTGAATGAATTGTATACACATATATCTTTATATATACGCTCATATTTGTTCTAAATAACTGTTACAAAGTCAAACTTGTCTCAAAAGCTATGTGATATTGAACCATATGCCAGAATGTACACCTTAACGTTCACCACTAACAATTAAATAAATTTTCAAAGACATACATAAGATAGTCAAATGCTGTCATAAAACAGGATTTTATGGAAAGCAGCAGCCCGGTAGAATTAGGTTCAAAATCGATAGTTTTATATTAAAAGGAAGTGAATCCTGCACCTGACGGCTTTCTACAGTCAGATATTCATTCTCCATTACGAAAGGTAAAGGAGTAGGAGAAAGAGAAAGAACACCATTTTCTTCATCACCTTTTCTTATCCCATAGCGTTTCCCATGGTGTTTTATTTTGATGGTACTGAATAGTTGATAAGCTTACAGGGATGGCAGCAATGGATAGGAAGCCCAGTCATAAGACAGCAATGACTGCTGTTACAAAGGAGGAAAAAAGGCCACTAGTCTTCCCTGAAACATGATTATGGAAAAATAGATTCTGTTGTTTAATTACGAAAAAAGCCAAAATGAAAAGCACATCAGTTTAAATTTAAAAACAACTATAAAAACAAACAAACAACAACAAAATCACGTGAACTGCATTTAACTCTCCTTAAAGGCAAAATGGTTTGCGAAGTATTTAAAACGTATTAGCTCTTTCCACCACATACAGAAGCAAGACAAGAAAAGATGAACTAGTAGGGAAAACACATTAAGCTAGAAGTTTTTAACATGTTCATGTTTTCTTAATTTCAATAACTAATTGACATTTTGAATCAAGGGAATCTTGTTAAATATTCAGCACTATGTTCTTGTCAGAGATGAAGCCTGACATGCAAGACTCAAGAGTTGTTTGCATAAGACAGTCTCAAGCCAAAGCAGTGACAAGGAAGTCCAAGCTCTGATCAACCCCAGCGTGCTTTACCTCAAAGACTCTGACTATCCAAATGGTTGACACAAAAGGTAGGAGAACAGTATTTTCTTATACATAGAAAACTGAGATAAAGAGATTAAATGACTGCCCAACCACCTACAGGAAGCTTACAGCTCCAGCCTAATCTGAACAAAAAGCCCATCTTTTCCATGGAAAATTAACACTCGGATGCATAGAATGCAATCAGAACTTAGAAAAATTTAAAAAAATCCCACAATACCTCTCTCTCATACATATAAAGAGTAAGAGGGCAATCTGAAAAATCTTTAGTATATTATATTCATGATACTTGAATACCCTTCACACATAACACTGTAACTTAGCTTACTATGAAGTTAAGAACCCTTATGAACTCCAGAATTAAGCAATTCAAGGAAACATTTTGTTAATCTTTGTAACAGATAAACCATCCTGCACACGCAAATATCTCACTACATCACCTACTTATCTCATAAGCCTGAGTGAGCATATCCCTTTCACAAACAATATCCACAGGCTGGACAACTTTTGTGATGATCTCTTCTTCATCATCATCATGATAATCTTCCATTTTCTTCCGAAATTCTTTTAGTAATTTAAGGCAACGGACCATGACATCAGTACCTGTGAACATGAATGTTGTAACAACTCTAAACAAAATGCAAGTTGCACGTGTGCGTGTACATGTTTAAACTATATTGTTTCCCCGGGCAGCATGGTAAAAGTAGTGCAATCGGGTAAAAAAGACTTAAGACAATTGCTTATTTCTAGGAAAGGTTTTCAATAGCTCTTCCCTATATATATACGAATCTGTCAAAATAATGACTAGCAGAATTTTTGAGATGTTCCAAACATTCATGGCTATGTCAACATTAGGTCTGTTCAATGCAGTGACTTAAGAGTGGAATGGAAAACACTGCAATAATAGTAAAAATTCCAATAGTACAAATAAATCCGTGAAATGCGTTTTCCGATCCACAGAATTACCACTTCAGAAGACAAATCTGACTGTGAGATCACTCACTGGGTATAAGAAGTCTCCTTACTTTTCCTTCCCTACAGACTCAAAGCATTTTTTTTTATTTTCTACAAATGCAAATTACATAATGATTAACATTGATGCATACAAATACAGAAGGAAGCATACACCAAGTACCTAGCATCCTAGAAAATGATCACACGGAACAGTCCTACCCCACCCAGTAGTCTCTTAGAGCCTAGCTAAAATGTACAGTTGCTTTCTACAGTTCCAACATGACTATGAGAAGAACAGGTTCTTCTCCATCCATGTCTGCAGATCCCACGTGATGTCAGTTACGTTAAGGAAGCTCTATGTGCAACCATTTGTGAGAAACTAAGCTTCTAGATTTCTTGTCCGAAGTCCTAACCTACTCCCTGCACCTAAGGAATGGGTAAGTTTGTGAACACACACGGCGTATTATAACAACATGCAATGAAAATCGAGACACAAAATCTAAGGCTGTTGTATATGAGGACAGAACACACTGCTAGCCAGAAGACACTTGGTATACAATTCAGTCCCACATCTTAACATGTTACTGTGTACTGGCTGTGCTGTAGTAACCCTCCACCTGCTCTACCCTTCTGGGATCTCATAGAAGAGTGGGGACAAATGACTTCGGGACAGCTTTAACAGTCCTGCTCTTTGATATAAGGATGATCCACTATCACCAAAGCCATTCAGCTGCTGCTGCACCATTTAAGAGACCAGTGTTTAAGAAAAACTAGAAATAGGTTATTGTACAATGTCAGCTTTTCAAGTGCAGCAATTCAGTAGCTACTGCAGAAGTAGCCAATTAACCCTGCAGCAGGGAGTGGGAACATCTACAGCCATCACTACTCCTCTGGCAGAGCCCTGCTGTCATAAATGCCAGGTGAAAGCTTTCGCTGAAATCATTAAGGTTTCAGTTAATGAATTTTATCTTATGTTTATATATGATGACTTACTGAAGCCTCGCTGACATGAAGTTAATCCACTGTAACTTAATCATGTGACTGAGCTCCAGGCCAGATGATCCCATTATATTTCCTCATCTGAATTCTCTCCCTGTCAGACTCTGCTTAGGATAGAAATAAAGTTCTGACATTTTGGTAGGGCTGTAGGCACTGTTATCTCATCCTCTGTGTTTTTACAGCCCATTAATTTTCACTTGCAGCCGTGTTTGAAAACAAACAAACAAAATCAAAATCTTTTTTACTTTAGCTCTTGCTGCCCAGTGATGTGCTTCCCATAGCAGATGCTGTGGCTTCATCCTGAACATGTCCCGCATATTTCTATCTGCTTTCCTGTGTAACTCTGGAGATTAAAGTATCTTGAACTCTTATGACAATCAGCTATTATTAAATCATCCTAGTTTAATACCTAGTGTCTTTAAGGCATTTTTGTGGACTTTCAGCTTTTACGCCCATAAGATGAAATTATCATTCAAGTTAAAGATTCACCAGGTGGCATTTTTTCATAGCAAAATGTTAAATAGTAAGTGCAACTGCTGCTGTCTCAATCTGTGACAACACATAAATCACCTACTGCCTTGTGTGCTGCCACTACATTTATAAATGGATATATATTCTCTTTTCTTCTAAGCAAATACTTTGGAAGTTAGATATTTTATTACCAATAATAAACTATTTGCCAATACTATCTAGTCTCTCGACTTTTATTTGCAAATATCTTGAGCTTACTAGAACATCTCTGACACAATTCATTACAAGAAAAGCACAAAAAAAAAACAAACAAACATGGTGCAACACTACCCAAAGACAGCATAAGAGGCAATCAATTTTATTGACCATTACAATGCTAAACCATCATACAAACCACTGTGTGTTCAGACACTTGCTCAAACCAGAAATACAATAACTACATACATAAACTTTTATAAAGGTTCAATGAGAGTTTTTCCACACACATTTTATTATAGACACCCATTCTGGAGCATCTTTGAGGATCTTCAACATCATCTTGAAACTACACTTAAGTGAATTCTGGTGTATAAAACTCCCTGATATTCTTATGGGATTAAGGTGGACCTGCATATTCCACGACAAATGATCTTCTCAGACCAAAGCTGCTCTTAACAGAACTCCTTCAACCTCTTCCTTATTTATTCAGTGCAATGTGGGAGATTTCTCTTTGATCCTTGCTAAATGCTGTATCTATCTTTGGCCACTGCTCTTCTTCACCCATAATTCAGTTTCCCTACAAAGATATTTCCCTCCCCCAGACTTTGAAGATTTTAAGGAATTTATTATCTTATCAAGAGCCTTAACCCACTTCTATGTGACTGGCACTCACTTTTGTTCTCCCAAAGTTCTCACATCTTTATTGGTTCTTTCACTTCTTCCTTTATTACCACTCCCTAATCAGAAGGACTATTTCATTTGTGATGTTTAGATCATATTAAAACTGTTACGTTTCCCTCCCCCCCAAGCAGTTCACTGCATCTCTGAAAAAAAAAAAAAACAAACCACAACGCAGTTCATCTTTTAGAATTATTTTCTTATCTACCCTGGCAAATTTGATTCTTAGGATTTTCTGTGACTAAAGATTTGATTTTGACTTCCTTCAACAATTGCATTAATTCTAACGGTGATACTAGTCTTCCTCATGCTTTCTGTTATTGCTTCTTGTAATTGTTGTCCCACTAAGTTTTATCCGAGAGCAACTGCTCCCGTTTGTTCCCTTTCTTTGTGCAGTCCTACTCTTTTGTCTTTCCATTCATGTTTGGAAGTTATCAACAGTTTTTGCAAACCTATTAACTTTGAATTCAAAGGAGACTATGCATTAAACCCTTCCTCAGTAAAATATGCTTTTTCTGTATAGCAGTTGTAGACTATCTTCCTTGTTTAAAGAATTCCAAGGTAGTGCTGCAGAAGCATACTTTTACAATTTGATATTGTACTCCCAAGCTACGGGACAACAATATGACACCTTCCAGAGAAACTTTGCATTCTGATGACTTTCAGCAAAAATCATAATTTCCAGCAGAAGTCATAACTAAAACAGCCTGTTTCTTTAGCATGGTACTTAATCATGGCCTCATTTGCTTTATATACCTTTTTATTGACTTGTCATTTAACTGCCAATCTGAAAAGGCAGCAGACTGCTCATCATCCCTATACTCTGTATTGGCTTCAACAGTCTTAACAGGAGTCATGATTCACTTGAACTGCTTACATTGAACCTGCCTTCATCCAATATGTGTAAGGTACATATTTCTTACAAAGCTGGAACAAATGCTTAACTCAAACATCTGCAGTGTTCTAACTCTATTAACACGCTTCTCTGAAAATATGTCTTCGTAATTATGTACTTAAGCAACTTTTAATTTAAGATTTGAATCTTATAAGAAGATTGGCATCAATGCAATTACACATAAAGAAAGCAAAAATATTGTTCTATTTACCTTTCTTTGTCTTGTAGGGCCCTCCATTGGGGTGTATCTCTTGTAACGGGATGGATATTACCTTGGCTAGGCCAGCATTCATCATATATTGATAAAGACGTTTGAAAGTTCTCTCACAAAGACCCTAACACAAAGAGAAACGGCAAAAGGCATTGTGAGCCAAAACTCTGCCTTTCAGGAAGTCCATAGAATTACCTATTCATCTTCACAAAGAAACAAACATAAACATCAGTGGAAGACCAAGGAGTTCTCTAATTCAATGACCTTTGCTATCACAAGTCTCTGTTCTCTAGGTGATTAGCAAAGACATTCATACTGCCTGTTTTAAAACACAGTGTTTTGGGGTAGGATATCAAGGAAGGATCTTAAAAGCCCATTAGTGAATACACAGGCAGAGCTTCAGGGGCTTCTGCAGTATGTTCCATCCCTCCAGCTCTATCCTCCAAATAAGCAGCAGCAACCAGCTAGAAGTATTACACAACAGGATCTATTGACTGTATGTGGAAAAAAAGTTTGGTGCTGTGACAAAATTTTTCTAAAGCTGTGGATGGAATAGAACTCCTTGCTTAAAGCAAGCAATGACAGTAACTTGATCTAGAGCAATATGACAACGAGATTTTCTTCCCTTTTTTCTAATTCAATAAACTACCGGGTTTTTATGATCCTTCTTTTGATATCCTACCCCAAAATATGGTGCAACTTTAAAAAAAGAAGTATGAAGAAGTGCCTTTGATACTAATCAATTATATTCTATGTAAGACAGAATTTGAAAAAGAATAATGAATCTCACCAATTCTTCCCTCAAGTTTCCTAATGTTTCCATATGGTTTGAACGAGCACTTAGCATGCTCGAGAGCTTCTCCATCAGGATATCATATTTACTCCTCCTAATTGAGAAAAGAGAATATTTGACATTTCAGCATGCATATAACTTTGTAAGCACGAGTTGTACCTTTCTAAAATGTTAATTATTACAGAAGGCACACTGAAGCGTTCTTAGATTGTTTTAGAACTTATAGCTTTCTTTTCCTTCTGTGCATAGCAGGTGAGAGAATTTGTCTCTAAGAGACCCCAAGTGAGGGAACATAAGTCCAAGCTGTTGCTTCATTGGAAATTCACAAGCGTGAGTTCTGACTGTAAACAAAAAGGGAAAACAAAAATGTATTAAAGATGTGTTTGAAGCGAGAACACTCAAAATTAACAGAATGATGTGAGCTACAATGAGAAGAGAGAGGCTCATAGCAGGCAGGTGACAGGCACTAGAATGCCCTATTGTTCGCACTTCCAAGAACAGTCCAGCATCTGGAAGAGGAGTTAATAAATAAATAGTGATTTTCTTTAAAGAAATCGAGACTATGAACTTCCAACATTGTAAAAGGCCCCAGGCTACCCAGGAGATCTTTTAAACACCCCAGCGGCACATACCTATCAACATGAAAGCGAGTCAGAAGTAGAAGAATGGAGTGTTGCTGTGCTCCACTTGGTAGTCTTATCACATGAGACTGCATTGTTATGAGACCATTTCTGTCCAATACTCTTCGGTGATAATGAATTTTTCCAGCATCCACTCTGAAGAAAAGATAGCAAGATACGTATAAGCATTGGAGCTTCTGCAAACAAATACTAAGTATCCAGTATTCGAACAGCCTTCACCTAAATTACCCACAGTCTTGGTCGTACATTATGCTAATTTACAAAGTGACGATCTCAAAATTAAGAAGTACCAAAATTTAGATAGCCTGTGAAATTGATTAATTGTATAAAGTATTTTATATCACTCTGAATAAGGCAAAAGCTTTACAGAGAATAAGCAGAAAACACATGAGAGCAGCTATACAATATGAGACTGTTTGGAAGTTCAGTTTCAAGCGTTTCAGAACCATGGAAGAGAATTATAGAATAGTGATATACAGTCTCCTAGGAAAAAGAAATTCTAAGCTATTCCCTTTTTTAAAAAAGAAGATTTCACGTCTTGATAAACAAGGCAGTTAAAACCAAGCTTTTCGGAGTAGCTCTTAAATAGGAGCTCAAAAGTAATTTTAGGCATATAACTTAAGGCATCATAACCTAGTTTTGTGTAAATGTAGGGAGACTGACTTACATACAATATTTGTGAAATTAAAAATAAAATACAGAACCCAATGCAGCATTTTGCAAAATACCATAGAAAGATGATTTTTACAACCTTCCTCTGAATTATGTGCTAAAAAACAAGCTTTAGGATTAAACGCATGAAAAATAATTTATTACTAGTATCGCACAGAAGCATGATAAGACTCGGCAGTGATGTGATCATGCTTCTAGATACCTAATGAAAGTAGTGAACGTTCTCTCAATTTTTGATTTTCCTAGAACGTTAACTGTCTTTTACGACAGGGAACTTACAGTATGATCTAGATATTCTATCACTTCTTCCTTGAAACAGAGAACTCTGGTCACTGACTGATGATTTTAGCGTTTTTTCTTAAAAAACTCCCTCCTATTTACAGCAACATCAAGCTCTAGTAAACGCTTAACCTTTCCAATTCTCTACAGTGTATTCAGTCCTCTGAGAACAGAAATACTTTAAAGCCTGTGCATTGACCCAACAGACAATCTCTGGTTCCATGAGAAAATAGCAGGAAGTATAATAAGCTCTAGGAAGAGACCAGTACCCCCTGTAACACAAGCTCCAAGAGACAAATGTTCCTGTTAGCAAGGATGAGACACTACCAAAAAAGATGAGTTTAATTGACACATAGGAATACAGAAACATGTAAGTAGTCAGTAGAAACTTATTCACTTCCATTTAATTTATATATAAAAATATAAACTTACTTAAAAACTCCACTGTGCAGATCCCTCTGAAGCTCTCCTTGCCACCTAGCACGACCTAAACGCTCCAAAATGCAGTAGGAGAAGTCAGGCAGTTTTAAGTCAGGATCCCCCTCCCAGCCTATCAAAGCTCTGTAACGCTGGTCTTGGGAGGCAACAATGACCAGTTTCTCTCCCCATCTAACAGAAAGGAAAAGAGCAAAAGTTTATTAGAGCCATAAAAAGAGAGCTGAATCACTTTTCCCCCACAAGCATCCTATTTCCATAGATTTGCACAAACTTCGTTACAGGAGTATAGTTTTAAAATTAAGTTTAAAACCTTTTAATGCCAGGTAGCAGGATTTCACTCACTTTTCAACAGCTTCTGTGTAAGTATAACAAGGCTGCAGATCCTTCCTCCTCACTTGATCGGTGATATCCACTCTCTCCTTAAAATACCGGCAGGAACCCTGTATGCCATCTTTATTATCCAAAACCATGTGGACAGGGTAAATGTCATCCAGCGGCACCGGATCCCTTTTGGTTTCGAGTATTCCCGTCTCCAGGTCTATTTCTTCATACCTGCCATAAGAGCAGCCAGCGTTTACCCAAGCGAGGGGGAACCGAGGGCTCCTGCGGGAGCTCTGGGGGACGGTGCCCGGAGGGAAGGGGACAGTGGTGGGGGGGGGGGGGGCAGCGGGGCTGGAGGGGGACAGCGGGGCTGGAGGAGGCCGGCACCCCGCTCCGGGGTCTCCTCACCGGTCGTGCAGGCGGAGCGGCGGCCGCGCCC
Organism: Cygnus olor; assembly: GCF_009769625.2. NCBI lineage: Eukaryota > Metazoa > Chordata > Aves > Anseriformes > Anatidae > Cygnus > Cygnus olor. The sequence goes on from NC_049183.1 coordinate 6,997,003, forward strand.
GCGGCAGGAGGTAGAAACTGACGGCGGGCTGGGCGCTGAGCGCGGCCCACAGGAGCTGCTGCGTGGCGGGCTCCAGCGGCAGCGGGAAGGGGGGCGAGCGGGTCCCCAGGCGGTGCCACAGCGCGCTCAGCGTGACGCCGTCGAGGCCCTCCAGGGCCACCTCGTCCAGCAGCACCCACAGCGCCTCCATGCTCCGCGCCGCCGCTTCCGGCACCCGGCGGCGCGACAGAAATGACGCCGCCACCCTGCGCCGGTAACCGGGGAAACGGAGAAACAGGGCTGCGGCCTAGCGCGGCCCGGCTCGGCCCCGGCTCGCCCAGGCTGTGCTCAGGCTCTGGCTCCGCGGGGCTGAGGGAGCGCGGGGCGGCCGCACCTGGCTCCCTGCTGCGCCGCTCGACAAGGGGACGGAAGGAGCCGGTGGTGTTTGCGCGGCGGCGGGGGCCGAGCAGGGGACGGAGGGGTGGCGGGTGGCTGTTGGGGACAGAGCTGGCCGGAGGTGATGAGCTTCAACTTGTCTCTGTGTAGGAGGACGCCCTGCCGCAGCCTGTAGCAGCAATTCTGGGCTGCTCAGTGGGAAAAGCTTGCGTTTCCTGAAAGGCGGGAGAGGTAAAACCTTTAATTAAACGCTTTACATGTATCCAGGCTCCCAAGTTTTAGATCTAACAGCCAGCACGAGCGATACCAGTTCAGGAAAACTCTCCCATAGCTGGGCCTCAGGTGTGGCCTTTGCAGTTTTTGCCTTGGCATCACTCTGCTTGTCAGCTCTCAGATTAAAAACTCGCTGTAGCCTCTGCCTTCCCCTTTTAGTATTTTGAGGCTCTTCAGTAGATCGTGAAGGGCTCTGAAAAAGTAAATCAAGTAATGTTTCCTCTGTTCTTCAGGAAACTTACCTGTTACACTGACTGCATTATGCTCTGTTAAATGAGGAGCTTCTTTCAGTTTACAGCGTTCATGGCTACTGAGGGTGCAAAACCAGTAATAGTCTACAGTAAATCACTTCTCTTCTTAAGTGTGGCAATTCTACGTTCATTTCAGCTTTATATTAAGGATATGGTGACTGACTTTGATGAAAAACATGATGAATATTTAGTATCCCTTCAGCAGAGAAACCGGTAAGAGACAAAATTATGACTATTGAGTGTGTAATATCTGTTGTGTGCTATGTAATATTGCATCTAAAATCACTAGTGGTGAATATTAGTTTAAAAACTTGTTTGTTATGTGAAGCCTGGTTTGCTGTGTCTTAAAGCATTCCAGTAGTTCTCTTCCCTTTGTTTGCTAAGTCCTTATTTCTGGAGAAGACTGATATTTCTCCAGCATACCTTAAAATAAGATACAGCTTGGAGCTGACTGTCTTTGCCAGAGTAATGGCTTGCTGCAAGTGGACTTGATAAGGGCTCGAGAGGCTCCTATTGGCATCCAGTAGCACTGAGCTGGCCAAATTGAAGGCTGTGTGCTCTGAGAGCAGCCAGGGATCTGGGGGTTACTGACCTGGGGTGACCCTAACACCTTCGGTCAGGGAACAGGACTTGGGCAAAGTAAAAACTTTGAGGCAGACCCTGTTAGGCAGGGTAAGCAGACTTGTGAAGCACTGCTCCCCGGGGTGGGATTGGTTGCCCATTACTGAGTAAAATTTCAAAACATGCAGAATGCTTCGAGCTCCAGTGCAAGAGGGATGTAGCTTTTGATCTGGGTGAACAAATCTCTGGGTGGTTTAGGGCTTGAGCTGCTTGTGAACGTTACCCAGCGGGATGGAGAAGTGTTTTTGGAGCAGCTGATGGAGAGGCAATGGCCCATAATGGCCTGAACCTGCCAATTTCACAAATGAAAACCTGCATGAAGGGACAAATATTGGCATTTGTTAGAGATATATAAGCAAATTGCTGAATTGTTTGTGTAGGCACAAGGCCTGATGTTTGTAATATGTCCTCAGATTGTTAGGATACTAGCTCCAATAATAAAGTCTGCTGGACATAGGGTGGTGTGTGTATTAGATACATGTTCAGACTCTGCTCGTGTTAACCCCTCTAGCCTCATCTGCTGTGACAATGCAGAAAACCTGGTTCTTGCATATCAGGAAACTCAGTTTTTATTTTTAGCATTTGTAAACACATGTTGGAATGTGCGACTTCTAATGAGAATGGTGGATGACCAAGAGTTCTTAACATGAGTTAGGAATACTCAGTCAGAAGGTTATGTTTTTGTGGTTAGGATGTTGCATTAGGCCAAGGGGAAAGAGGGTTATGTCAACCTTGTTTTTTTTCACAGAGAGAACCTGGAAAAAAAAACACACACACACACACACAAAAAAAAAAACCAACACAGTTCTATCAGCTGACTTCTTTGAATAAATGTCTTTACAGGCAGGTGTCATCTCTGGCCTTGGAGATGACTGGATTCTCAGTCAGTGACTGAGAATAGTGAAGACTGAGAAAGAAAGTAATAGTTACATCTTATGATGAATGCATATTTATTATAACAGAAAAGAATATGTTCTTGGCCCAGAGTGATGCTCTGCTGACAGTGTCTGTGTCTTTATCCAAAAGGAGGGGAGGAATCTTTTGCTGTAGAGAACCTAACTCCAGGGCTTGATTCCAGCTCCTCTGACCTGATCGTACTGAAATGTATGGTTCTGTTGCATCTTTCTCTGCTGGAGTGGTGTTAATCAGAATGTTCAGAGCTATGAAATTTCAATCTCACATGCATTTTACAGATTCTTCTGAACTCCTGTGTTATAAGCCAGTTGCATTGCAACTGTTGACTTATTCTGGCAGAAAACAAAACCAACAAAAAAAAATCCACCCTCCACAACAAATTGTAAGGTTTGCACACAGCAGAGTTAGAGAACTTAGTAAATTTTCAGTACTGCTGACATACTCATTGCAGTGTTTACTTATTAATGCAGAATTATTTCACCAAATTGCTAATTCTTAAAATATAGTGTCATTTTGGTAGCAGAAAGTAGTTCAAAAATTCAAAACTTCTCAGTAGCACTGTCAGTCTATGCATAGTTATGAATATTTGTAACTTGTGTTATTTAAAAACTTGTGTGGATTTCTATCATAATATACTTATAGACATTTAACTTACTATAAGTTCATCTTCTCTACACTTCTTAAAAAAAATCAAAGCAAAACAAACAAACAAACACTAGATTTAATTTTTTTAAAGTTTTAATGAGTTTAAAGTTCTGGTATCTCTAACTACACTATTGACTTGGGGTTTTCCCCCTCAAGTTTTGAAACAAAATAGTACTTTCTCTTTTTTTTTTCCTTGAAAAGAGCTCAACCTTTTTAATATTTCTAAAATTCTAAACAAAACTCTCTCAAGTTCTCAAGAGGAAAATTTCAGTAGAAAAAATGCCAAATGGAAAAAAAATGATGTGGAATGATAAACAGCATAGAAAAATCTAAGAAGTGAAACACTTGGTTGAACTGTGTCACAGGGTGTCAGTACTTATACAAGCATTAAAGAACAGGAATGGGTGCTGGAAGCTGTATTCTGAAATTGTTACTTGAGCTACAAACTTTTTTTTTATTATTATTTTTGTGACACTGTGCCTTTGTATTTATTGCCAGTATGATCATCTGTATGTGTACTGTATAGGGATGAGTTATTATCCTTTCTACTTCAGGCTACTGAGGCATGTAAAAAGAAAGGATCCTACACAAATCAAACTGGAACAGTTAGAGCAAGGATTTTCTCTGTATATGAATGGAGCTAATTCAGAGCTGAGAAATTACCACAAAAAATTCAACTCGCATGGCTACCTCAAAAATGAGACACAGACCGCCAGGACAAATGGTAAGTTACATCAGAGTTTTATGGAGGTTGCAGCCTCAAACTATTTTAAATATTTGCTCATCAGAGCTGTAATTCAGTCAGTGCAGTTACCTGTCAGGCTGTGCGAGTGAGGTAGCTGTGTTCAAGCATAGTGGAATGAAATTCCGCGGTGCTCTTTCATCAGAGTACTTATTAAGCCAGTTGAATGTTACAAGGGGTCTCTGCAACACCCTATCAATTGCTCAGCTGATCCCTAATTAATTCCAATGTTTAATTTCCCCATCTCTCCACTTGTTAAAGTTATAACTAAAACTAGAAGATTAGAAATGTATATAAATTGCAGTGTAAAATAATTATATACCTTTGTCTGATACATAGCACCGTTCATAAGTTTTAAGATATGATGGACTTCAGTATTGTCTGGTTTCCTGCAGACAAATGGCATTTAATTAGAGAGACTATAATCAAATTATAGACTTAAATTTTGTTTGAGTTATCATAGTCCTCTTAAAAAGAGAGCTAATCTTTACTTAAATATTTGAAGTAAAGAAAATTTGCCATTTTCTTCCTGTGGTTAGCTGGCTTTATTTGAAATGTGAAATTTTATTTCTCGTTTAAGTCAGTCTGTCATAGAGAGCAATGTAGTAGTAGGAATAATTTTGCATGCATTAAGTTATAAAGAGGGAGCTTAGTGGCTTTCTAATCCATTTAGCTTAATGAAAATAAATGATTTCACTAAATCCCAATGTAAAGCAGTTTACCAGCCTTAGTCTGTTATCCTCATACTTCCAACCTGTCTCATAGAGTGTAACTTCTTAATCTGTTGCTGTATAGGTAGTGTCTACTAAGCTTTTTTTCTTAAAAATGAAGACAAATATTTAAAAATAATGGTTAATATGAAAATTTATGACTGAAAGTTTATTAATCTCAACAGTACTCGAAGCTAAAACTTTTACTTTCAGTAAAAGTTCTAGCCATAACTCCAACCTCCATCTTTTTCTTTCTTTTTTTTTCCTCCCTTCTACACTGCTCCATGTTATTTGTTTTCAAGTTTAAGTGAGTTCAGGCTTGTTCTATCAGTCTGTTCTATTGTTTCTTGCAAGTCATACAGCATGGGGGTGGGGAATGAGATAGTTACCTGTCTTCTCCCTTAGTTTCACTGTTTTCTATAAGAAAGTAAGAGATCGTGTGTAACAGTGCAAAAAGCTTCATGTTCTTGAATACTGGAAAAGAGAAAATTCTGTGCTTTTGTCATACTGGGATGATATACTTTTAGGTAGCTAGAGATGTGTAAACCAACATCTTTGACTGTTTGATTCAAAAGCTGTGTAGGGCTGTTTTGGCAGTAGCTGTACCGGAACTTTGTCAAGAGAAGTTTTCTCTTCGAGTTCTGCTGTGCAGTTGCTATCTCTAAGCCTAACCAAGGAGTGTGTGTGTGTGTGTTTTGTTTCATTGTGGTTGCTTATTGCCCCTTGATTCAGTTCAGGTAGAATATTTAGCTTGTCTTTGGGATTTAAGGTACTTTTAAGGACTTCAGTGGCAGTCTGTGTTCCCTTCCTCAAATCCATCAATTTTGAGACAGTGGCACTATCTCTGTAAAAGACAACTCAGTGTTCTGCTGTTTCCTAGCTATCCAGTATTCTTAGTTTAAACACATGCAGCTGCAGTGGAAGATACCAACTAAATCATCCTGTCATTTTTCTTCTTCCATTTGATTTTACCACTAGAGTCCAATGTGGGCGTCATTGGTGATCTATATAAAATTCTTGCCTGGAGGTAGTATCTTAGCAATTCTGTAGTCTGTTTCATTTTTAGGCATTTCTTCTCAATGATTGAACATTATTTTACTCACAGAAATGATTTCTGGCTAAGATACAATGCTGAATTTTCTTCCCTATCCATCTCCAGTAAGAATTATTGCGTCATTTATTACTTCTAGAACATCCATCTATCGGATTAGTCTTTTCTAAAAAATTAAGAATGTGTGATGCTTAATAGTACAGAAAGGACTCCACGCTTCCTGAAAGCATTGTCATAAATCTCTTTGGGCTATTTTCTTTCCCTGTGTTTCCTAGGAATAATTAATGATAATAGTGATTGACACACTTCTTATGCTTAGGCTTGATAAATGAATTAAAGTAGATGATGAGCTTATAATATGTACAGTAGGAAAGCTGGTCTCCACGTACACTGTCATTTATATGGGTATGTAATCAAGACAGTTTTACAACCAAGTCTGTACTTGCACTGAATGTTGATGTAGTCAAAGAGATGTCTTAAGGGCAGCGCGGGGTCTCCTTGTGTTATGACTAATATTTTAATAGTGTCCTACTCAGTTCTTGGCTACTAGAATAGGCACTGTTAGCTTGAGTCTCCAAAGATACTCCTACTAGGGAATGACAACAGTAGACCTATTTTGTGTGCTGAAACAGGTAATAGTTGGTATTCATATCCTATCCATCCCACAGGAAGAATGTTTTTGCCTCTGTTGCAAACATCACTTTAGTGTAGGTGGCTTGGTTGCATCATCTTCTGCTTGGGTTTAGAACTACTGTATTTTAGTGGCTTGGATTTGATCACAGGAATCCACCACAAAATACTTGATTCTGAGAACCAAATACTCAGCACTGGTGGCATGAGTCCTGCCCTGTCCCCTTTTCTTACTTATGCTTGTACCATACATGATGACCTGGGCAGTTGCTTAGAAAATAAGGATTGCTTAGGAACTGAAAGGTGAAAGTGCTTCCAATTTTGTCCAAAGCAGTGACCAAATCAGACTATGCTTCTAGCATTGTAATCTCAGGACAGATCACCCTTGGTGCCTGAAGAGCCCAAAAGCAGTCAGCACCAATGCTGATGACTGCGAGGTATAGTTGGAGTTATGTAGTATTAGCCTAGTTATGTAGGATTAGCCTAATGGAGTAGCAGGAGCTATAGTTGGAAGCGATGTTTTTGCAAGACAAGATGTCAGGTATCTTATTTCCTCCCTGGAGCAATCCATTCTCTTTCCCCTCTGTCCTGTTTCAGGCCTCTGGGAGTGAATAAGATACTTTGTGTAAAGGCAACAGAACCAGCTTTTGTTCATCTTGCTCTGTAGTTTTATGATCACTCGAAATTGACCTAAGCCTGCATTGTTGTACTAAGAATGGTACTACTTCTTGCTGTTCTCTCCTACATGCTTGTGCTAGCATTTGTACAATCGTGGACAACCAGAAAGTACAAGTGACTAAATTAAAAGTAATTTTGTTTTCTATTCTTCCTCAGTTAAAATTTGCTGATAAATTTCTGAACGGTTCACTGCACAGATGCAGTGTAGGGTTGTCCAACCCAAAAAAGAAAATGTGGCATTGAGAGTTGGGAATGAGCAACCTAATCTAATTTTGAAGTAAACCCTGCTTTGAATGAAAGGTTGGACTAGGTGACCTCTAGAGGTCCCTTCCAATGTAAATCTTCTCATGATTCTATGACCTTGGGAGGAATACTGCTTCTTTTATTGGTTGTGCCAGTTTCTGCTGGCTTAAGATGACCATTCAATTATGGCTTAAAGAAGAAAGGTTTTGCATCAGCTATTTTTCTCCACTGGAAAGAAATGGAAGCTGTAAATCTGTCTTGGACATAGGAAATGAGATGTCTTTATTTAGGATTGTATTGAGAGTGTTGATGATGTCCTTGCTCCGTTGAGGATGCTGATGCGACCTGCAAGATGCACATCTTTGTGTCTCAGTCAAAGCAGCTCCTCAAAAATCCATTGCTGCGCTGAAAGTTGGGACTATTTCCAGTACAGGGACCTTTTGTTCTGCTTGACCATACACAGAATTTTCACCAAAGTTTTGACACCAACTCTCCCTCACCTTAGA